>NC_089978.1:6875000-7500000 GCF_036417845.1 Apteryx mantelli
GCCCGTTTGGAATGAAATCTGGCAAGAGATGTCAAGGACAACAAGAAGGGCTTCTTCAAATACATCAGTAGCAAAAGGAAGACTAGGGAAAATGTGGGCCCTTTGCTGAATGGGGTGGGTGCCCTGGTGACGAAGGATGCAGAGAAGGCAGAGTTACTGAATGCCGCCTTTGCTTCAGTCTTTCCTGCTCAGGCCAGCCCTCAGGAATCCCAGACCCTGGAGGCAAGAGAGAAAGTCTGGAGAAAGGAAGACTTTCCCTTGCTTGAGGAGGATGGGGTTAGAGATCATTTAAGCAAACCTGACACCCACAAATCCATGGGCCCCGATGGGATGCACCCACGAGTGCTGAGGGAGCTGGCGGATGTCATTGCACAGCCACTCTCCATCATCTTTGAAAGGTCATGGAGAACAGGAGAGGTGCCTGAAGACTGGAGGAAAGCCAATGTCACCCCAGTCTTCAAAAAGGGCAAGAAGGAGGACCCAGGGAACTACAGGCCAGTCAGCCTCACCTCCATCCCTGGAAAGGTGATGGAGCAGCTCATCCTGGAGGCCATCTCCAAGCATGTGGAGGAAAAGAAGGTGATCAGGAGTAGTCAGCATGGCTTCACCAAGGGGAAATCATGCCTAACCAATCTGATAGCCTTCTCTGATGGAATGCCTGGCTGGGTAGATGAGGGGAGAGCAGTGGATGTTGTCTACCTTGACTTCAGCAAGGCTTTTGACACTGTCTCCCATAACATCCTCATAGACAAGCTCAGGAAGTATGAGTTAGATGAGTGGACAGTGAGGTGGATTGAGAACTGGCTGAATGGCAGAGCTCAGAGTTGTGATCAGTGGTGCAGAGTCTAGTTGGAGGCCTGTAGCTAGTGGTGTCTCCCAGGGGTCAGTACTGGGTCCAGTCTTCTTCAGCTTCTTCATCAATGACCTGGATGAAGGGACAGAGTGCACCCTCAGGCAGTTTGCTGACGATACCAAACTGGGAGGAGTGGCTGATACACCAGAGGGCTGTGCTGCCATTCAGAGAGACCTGGACAGGCTGGAGAGGTGGGCAGAGAGGAACCTCACAAAGTTCAACAAAGGCAAGTGCAGGGTCCTGCACCTAGGGAGGAATAACCCCATGCACCAGTACAGGTTGGGGGTTGACCTGCTGGAAAGCAGCTCTGCGGAGAAGGACCTGGGAGTGCTGGTGGACACCAAGTTAAGCATGAGGCAGCAATGTGCCCTTGTGGCCAAGAAGGCCAATGGTATCCTGGGGTGCATCAGGAAGAGTGTTGCCAGCAGGTCGAGGGAGGTGATCCTCCCCCTCTCCTCAGCCCTGCTGAGGCCCCATCTGGAGTACTGTGTCCAGTTCTGGGCTCCCCAGTACAAGAGGGATGTGGCACTGCTGGAGCAAGTCCAGTGAAGGGCTACAAAGATGGTTAGGGGACTGGAGCATCTCTCCTATGAGGAAAGGCTGAGAGAGCTGGGCCTGTTTAGCCTGGAGAAGAGAAGGCTGAGAGGAGATCTTATCAACGTGTACAAGTATCTGAAGGGAGGGTGTCAAGAGGATGGGACCAGACTCTTTTCAGTGGTGCCCAGCGACAGGACGCGAGGCAACGGGCACAAACTGACACAACGGGCACAGACACTTCCATCTGAACATGAGGAAAAACTTCTCCACTGTGAGGGTGACAGAGCACTGGAACAGGTTGCCCAGAGAGGTGGTGGAGTCTCCTTCTCTGGAGATATTCAAAACACGCCTGGATGCGATCCTATACAACGTGCTCTATGTGACCCTGCTTGAGCAGGGGTGTTGGACTAGATGATCTCCAGCGGTCCCTTCCAACCTCAACCACTCTGTGATTCTGTGATCTTCTGATTTAAAGTTGTGTGATGCTTTTAATTATACAAAGTTTCACAGCTGTTAAATTTGATCCTCTAAAAAAGCATCTATTTATGTTCCAGTTTCTTTCATGTCTCACAAAAAATAGATCAACACTAAAATCCATTTTATTTAGATTGCTGTGCTAAACCCCCCAAACCCTAAATTCCTTCTGTTCGTATTTACTCATAGTCCTGGCTTTGGGAACTCTTTGTCCTTGCAATGCCTTTATTTTTTGTTAGTGAAGTCATTTTCGTATCTACTACATGATGCATATCTGTTTATTATTTTTTAACAAACAGTGTGATAGACATGAAGAGAGGCATTCATGATTATTCTTTTCTCTTAAACAATTACATGTGTCCTTTCTACTCGGTCATTTATCAAAACAATTCCAGTCATTAGTATTAAAATTTGAAATTTCCTCCTTCCTAAAGAGCTGAAAAACATGCCTTTGGCAGTTTTGACAACGCTTTGATTTGAATTTCTACTTTAAAGGACCAGTAAAAGTCTTTTTTCATATGTGGGCAAATAGGTCTTTCATACCCGCAATAGAACAATTTCTTTTTGATTAGCTGGAAATAAGTGGTGTAAGAGGGGAGGGAAAGCTTTCTCTTTTGATAGCAAGTATGTACCCTCCTGGCTGTTCTCAATTACAGTTTTGCTTTGACACCGCACTGCATCTTCCTTGTAATTCATGACTAAACATCTTACTACTGTATCCTTGCTGATATACACTCCTAAAAAGTAATCAAAAAGTGACATCTCATTTTCTAACATGACCAGTGTGCCTCTGCTATAATGCTGAAGGACTGTTGCTCTCCTGTTCTACTTGCATTGCTGTTATGTTTTGAAAATGATCATC
The DNA here is from genome assembly GCF_036417845.1 of Apteryx mantelli. Lineage (NCBI taxonomy): Eukaryota > Metazoa > Chordata > Aves > Apterygiformes > Apterygidae > Apteryx > Apteryx mantelli. Next base: position 6,877,727 of record NC_089978.1, read on the forward strand.
ATAATAAAAGATCAAGGATGAAACAGGGAAATCCATAACAACACCAATTTGTTCCAAGAGCCTTTGAATTAGGTGAAGAATGTGGCTAGCAATAAATTAATGTCTCACCTATTGACCAGTTTTTAAATAACTTAAATTATTGCCACTTCTTTTAATCTGTTTGTGTGAATTTCTAGAAAGGACCCTATGAATGAGAGTTTATTTCCTTACATGAAGATGTGAGCAAGGTTTGACTAAAGATATAAATGTATTGCCATGTTCAGACATTTGGAAATAACAGAAATCCATAATTATCTGTAGGAATAGATACGGAACTGACGCTACTTACATTTATACAGAGAATTAGTCCTTCACCCTGCCAGTAATGTCCTGATATTATCTGCACACCCCACCTCAAATTACAGCATTTTTCAATTGATTTCAATAGCTGATCAATTAGTTAAAAACAGGCAATAGATAGATAGGGATAGGTCAAATTAGGATGACCTATCTCTTGGACCTAGGACGTCCTTCCTAGGACATCATTACCTAGAAAGAGATCACTCAGCCTTCAGAAATGCCAATATTTTCCTGCTTCTCTTGAAGCCTTATTGAAGTCTACTGGACCAAAGACTACATCATCACTGATTTTTCCTAGAAACACTGTTAGGTCTGTATTGCAGAAGTGTCCTCTATCCTATTCTCCAAGGCAACAGAAACACCCAGTTTGACCAACAAGTAATATTCGAGGAGCCAAGATTTTCTCAAGGCAAGAAATGACAGAGTGGAATTAGCTGCAGTTCACCACTCTCAACCATCCTCAACGATCCCTGCAACGAGACTTTTCAGGCAGCAAGACTCAGATAAAGAATATTTCTCATCATAGGACTTCCAGTAGGGCTCTTACTACAAGTCACTTCACTCAAAATCCAATCATTACAGACCTATATGCTGTGTAATTATAAATGGAAAACAGAATGGTAGATGATTATCTTCCCAACTCAGGTTAATTTAGGTTACCTGTTACTCTTCATTCCGGCATTAGAAAAGTAGTTCTTTTCAGCACTGGCACAAAACAGTGGCTTATCTGCCTTTATGGTTAAGTAAAAATTCCTTACATATTTGTCTGTCTGTCAGACGTCTCCCTTTCCCTTTAAACAAGCCCCTTCTCTTTACGAGTGTGGACACCAATCCAAAATCTAATAATTTTCACTTCTCTCCCATCCTGTCACTCTTACTTGCAGTTGGATAGATCAACTCCTTGGTAAGGGATGCACTCTTTCCATTTTATCTGATTACCACATTTTATTGCATTTGGTGTAAAACAACAGTATTACGCATAGCACTAGGAGGGTCATATTTTGGCTTTAATTTTAAAGGATTTACTTAAATGATTTAGGCACAACAACAAATACCATGCCAACTGCACCTCTTAATTAATGAAATAGTATATTATAATTAATAAAACATTCCAGAGTTATAAGTCATTTAATGACTTAAAGGTTAGAGATCAGCAAACCCCAAAAGAGAAGTAGATGGGGAGAAACATATGAAAGGTTTAGTAAGAGGTAATGCTTTTCACATACATGAAATAAATTTGAATTTAATCCCCCTAAGAGGTGGAAGTGCTACCACTGCAGGATAACTGGGTTGATTGGGTGAAATGAATGAATAATCACTGTCTACCTTAGTGGAACCATGGATTTCAAAGTAGCTTCCAAATGACTTCTGTTTGTTGGAAGTTTCAGCAAAGGAAATGTCTGAAGAAGCTGGATAAACAGAATACCTTTTGTGAACACAACTGTGAGCAGCATTTCTATTCAATTTTTATCTTGAAATGTATAAATAAGACTAGGTATTATGTGAATCAATAGTGCAGTAGGTCTAAATGATAACATTTGTTTCCTTTTAGAATCTGGCTTCGTCTGAGTTTCAGTCAAAACCTACTGTTGCTGCTGGAAGTTTTGAATATTCACTTATGGACTTTATAGAAGGCCTATGGATCATCCTGGTACACCTATACTCATTCCATCTAATTTAAGGCAGCTGAGGTGTCCATGTCTGGAGCTTAGTCACTAACTCCTACAAAGTTTTGTGGGCTTTTGTTTTTTTTTTTTTGTTTTTTGGTAAAACCACGTTTCTAAGCAATCCTAAAAACAGATGCAAGTCCCCCAGAGATTTACAGAAGATTGTGAAAGAGATGATACATTAAATCTTTTCTCTGCTACTACAAGATGGTTCAAAGGAAGACATTCTTCAATTAACATAGAATAATATAGTGGCAATTAAAGAATATCAAAAAAAGAAAGAAGTTAAGCTCTTGAAAGAAGAAAGGAAACTTTTTCAATTACTTGCTTAAAGTAACAATATTTTGCATGATACAGCATTAACTATCAACAAAACTGAGGGCATTTCAAGAGAAGAATTGAAGGTGGGTGGGGCTGTAACCACATCTTCAAAATTTGGACAACTCCATTTGGGAGCCAATTTTCTCTGCTAAGTCCGAACAGAACAGAAAAGCTGAGATTCTTCTTAGCAGGATGGCTCTAAATATTTACTTTAAGAGCCAAGACCTCCTGTCTGATCAACAAGGAAAGAAAAGCGTCTTACTTAGGGTTTCTCTGAACCCACCTTTACTGATCTTCATAATGAAAGTCAGGACATCTACATGTCAAACTTGAACAGTCAGAATCACCCCATTTTTTTAGGTATTGAAGATCCAAAGGTAGAAGCAAAGGTGTTACCATAAACAGGGAGAACTTAGACCAGATCTCATAGTTAGACACCTAAGGCTACTTCTACACTGAGGAGTGTGGCACACTAGGAACAGGTTATATTCTGCACATAGCACATGCACCATAATAGCACATCTTCTGGTTTAATTTTATGTGAATGGAACCCAGTCCAGGCTTTCTACAACTGTGTCACATAACAAACAACGGGGCAAGGGGAGATGACTGGTAGATTCCCTTCAAGAGTTCAGCCTGATATGAAATAAACCCAGGATTTTTAGTTTCTAGTTCACTGTAGATTAATCAGAAACTGAAGATTTCCCCAATCTTCAAACAAAACTGCCTTGACTTTCAGAAGTGTCAAATATCCAATGGAAGTCCACCCAGGGGAAGTTCAGCAGTCTTCAAGGTCAGGCCAGGTTAGACAATGGCTCTTTATCACTAGTGTAATTCATTTGAATTTGAAAGTTTTGCCTTTGTCATAGAAGGGTGATTAAGTTTGATAATAAAAAGTCCAAATCCTGCCTGGAAGATGACTGGAAAATTCACAAATAGAGAGATGAGGAATTTCAATATCTTATTTTCGGTTCATTTCAGATAATTTATCCACTCAATGTACTAATCCTAGGACTGGAGTTTACAGGTCAGCTCTTGTTAGCTCTGACTTTGGGTGCATTCTGATACGCCTGGGGGAAATGTTCTCTTCTGCTGCCCTTTATGTGAACTTGGGTTTCAGCACCATGAGCCAGCACCTGACTGAGGGCTTTTCCCCTTGCCCTGCAGCTTATCTCCCACTTCATCCCAGAGCCCAGTGAGCTACTTGATTTCAACCGAGTGGAAGTACCAACCAGTAAGAGGCAGCTAGCAACAACTCCTGCCAACGCTACCCCAAAGCTGTAACACCCTACCTGTTCAAAGTCATAGTAGTAGAGGGCTAGCATGTCTCAAAAAACTCAGATTAAAGAATGATAAAGTTAGGAGTAAGCCTTTAATAACAAGGGATGAGTTAGAATTCAAATCCAGACTCTGGAGCAGGTTAAATATAAGTGTGGTTATACGCAGATCTGGACAAGCTGCAGAATAAGCGACCTATCCTTCTTGTTCAAATCAGAACATCTTCCACATTGCCCTAAGTTACACCAACAACGATAGTGATGATTCCTCCAGCATAGGTTCAGTCTTTTCGTTGGGTACAGTTTTCCTTTAAAAATCTTTATATGAAATGCAAAACATCATGCCCCTGCTCTAAAATAAAATAAATATTAATTATTTTTTGATTTTTTTTTCATCATAGAAGTAAGCATTCACTCTTAGGCACTGGAATGGTGATTTAAGATGTTTATATTTAAGACAATTTCCGGACTGAGATTTTTCCACAAATTTTACCTCCAGTCTGCAAATGAACTCAGCTAATAATCAGTGGCTTATTAGAGAGCATCAAGAAAAAACATGTCTTACCAATCTGCCTGCAAGGTCAAAACAAAATCCAGCAAGATTTAGTATACATACAGTGCCTTGATATATTAAACTTAACAGTTTGATGAGAATATCAATTAAACATGACTGTGTAGTTAAGATATCCATCTCCAAATGCAGCTGCAGCAAGTAACTGGACTGCTAATCAAAGCAGTGTTATAATTTAACGCTGATGAGGAAAGCGGTAGCCATCAGGAGGGAATGACAGAAATGAGGCAGCTGCTTTCATATCGTTTTAGTGTCCATTTCTTTAATGAGCCTGAGGAGACAATTCCCTGCTGACTATTCGTTAATTAATGGAATTTATGAGCAGAGAAGAGCTATCAGCATGCAAACAAGTAGCAAACAGGTGATGACAGTCTTCCATTTGCAGGAAATGAATGTACTGAAAAAAAGGAAGCTTCCGAATAAAGTAAGTGATAGGAAAGGGATATTTAAAGCATTAAGTCCCCAATTCCTCAGCTGGACTGCACTGAAGTCTGACTTATGGCTTAACTGAGATCTGTTATTAAATGCTACTTCTGAAATATCCACAATCAGATCAGGAGGAAAGGAGGAAGCAAGCCAGGTGATTCAGTAGATAGCTCTTTCCCATTCTGTGGGAATGCCAACGTTTTGCCCTGACTTGATTTTATTAATAAATAGTTGAATGGATCCTGCTGGGAAACACTGTTTCCCTCCATAGCTTGGTCTCTCCAGGTTACCCCGGTGGCTTACCCTCTACTTGGGAAGTCTGAGATGTCTTGAGTGAGTTTTGCAACAGAAACCAAATGTTTTCCCTACCATATTGGCCCTTGCACAGCCATAAACACCCCCAGGCCATATTCCAATTCTTTCTCTTTGTTCTGATGATAAAGTGTAAAATAACTGGATTTAGACACACTTGTACAGAAGAAAACTGGTTCTGTCCCTGTTTACAGGGGCATTTTGTGTAGGAAGCATAAGGAATATGGTGGTGCTCAGTTGTACAAACGTGAGCTCCTTAAAGACTTGGCATCAGCAGCATATGTCAGAGCAGCCACGAGTCTGCTGTAACAGGAGGGGCTGAGGCAGCATAGGCTGGACATGAAAATGAGACTCCCCTGGTAAAAGCTTCAAACATCATGGATTTTTTTGGATTTGTTAGAACGGCCATAATGACAATGCTCGTGCAATATGCCACTCTCAAAAGTCGCTTGCACATTATCTTGCATCTCTTACATATGTAGTAGCCAAACACAAGGATTTAATTCTTGACGCTGAATATTGCACACAAATGGCTCCACATATGTTTGCAGGCTGGGTAGCTATAGCATGTGTTTTTTCTACTAAACTTTCTAAATGTCAGAGATGTTGCATAATTTTCTCAATGGCTCCTACACCAGTTGGATGCCGGGGAAACAAGAAAAAGGTTGAGCAATTTATCCAAGGTCAAAGGCAGTGACTTAATGAAAAATATATCCAATGTATCAAAAAATGAAAATGTGGCATTTAATATGTCAAAATATGGAGCATGGGAAACATCTCCCCTTTACAGTACAGTGTTTTATACAATATATAGTATCTTAGGGGGGACAGAGAGGGATTTCGGTAACATCTTAGACGCTTGGGTAAAGGGGGATGAGGCACAGATAATAAATACATACAAGACCCTGATGCTATTGTAAGTATATATGACATTCGATTTTAAATCTCTCTGTTAATTTTTATTAAACACTCTATTACTTTCATTGCATTGCTCACATCTGTTTACATTTTTCTAAAAGTTGCATCTCCTGGAATCCTATGAAAACCTCATCTTTTAATAAAAGATAAGTTTCTAAACCTCCTGACGGAAGACAAAATCTGTTAGAAATCAACAGGAAAAGCAAACAAACAAACAAAACCCCAAAATAGAAACACAAAGGTAAAAACATATTTTAAAGCACTATCTTAATTTTTAAAATATTCTTGGGTTTCTGTCTGATTTCTTTGATATTGACAGAGGTATCTGCTCAACTCCTCATCCTGAATACTTGTGACAGTACCAGCTTTTAGGGGAAAGAACTGTCATCTACTGTAGTTATACAGTCTCCTCTGCCTGTGAATTCATTCATTCGTTCTGGTTCAAGACTTCAAGATGGTTTCAGTATAAACATGAAATAATAGAAAAAATAGGAGTAATTAACGTTAGCAAGGGGATTATAGTCCTCCCCTTCTCGCTATATTCACACAGGACCATGCGGGAGAGACTGGAAGCCTGTCTTGCTTCACTGCAAAATATTTCATTGACTCCTAACAGCACACAGCTTTCTTGGCTCAGCCGTTTCGTTGGCAGGAATGAACCGTACTGCCCCTTGCGAGGAAACCATATGCTGCTCATCAGAAACACACATTCAGAGTGGGACTTTGACTCCTGTATTTGCATGAACAGGGGTGAAAATCTCTGCTGATCATCTCCCTCCATGGCTAGTAGTAGACGTCTATTGCCATCTTTAGTTTAGCCACCAATGAAACTATCACCTGCAGGTAGGAATCGGTATATCTTGCAAATTGGCTGATGTGAATACTATAGCTGTGGTGTCCATGAGCGTGACTATGAGTCGTCCATGAGAAGAGACAAGTAACACACTTGGTGACCTGCTTGGGCACCGTATTTGTAGGCAGCTGGTGTGCACCACTTTGGTGCATACCAGAGCCCTCTGCCAGGCAGGTGGTTAAACCATTGCAAAGATTTCCCAAGACCTGAGACAGCAAAACGAGTAAAAGGTCAGAACTATGATTTCCAGAGGAGCATAATAGACTCAGGACACAAACCCATATACAATTCAAAGGACACTGGCATCCAAACTTATAACCAAAACCATGACAAGGGTGTGAGGGAAGAAAGGAGGGGGATCCTTTTTGAGGGGAGCAAGAGAGAGAAAGAAGAAAAAGAAAATCATTGTTTTTTCACCATTTTCCTTCTTTTTTTTTCCACTGAAACCGCCAGACAAGTAGCTATTTCACACCCATATAGCCCAACTGTGCTGAGCACCTTCAATCCAAGTCAAGACAATGGGAACCGAGCAGCTGCCAGAATACAATATACACAAAATGGGCTGGCAAAAGCAAAAACGCTGCCCTTCCCTCTTGCACATTCAGCAGACAGGCAGGCTACAGATGCACCTAGGCTTTGTGCAGGAGCCATGTAGCTGGTGCCCATAAAAATAACTCAGGCTCCCCCAAACAGCTGACCTGATTACACCTGGCAGGCCCAGTTAAAGCATAAAATTAATCGCTTTATCCACCTGTTTGGTTCGACAATGAAATTAGATTTTTCATCTGACACACCCTGCCTCTCCCTACGCAACATTTCCCACGCCATCCCTAAACCATGAATTCTTAACCGATTTTATGCTCAGTTGTATTTCCAAGTTGATGACAAGTGCTTTTAAAATATACATAGTCCACATGTGATACTCTTACCTTAATAAAACCAGCAGGATGTCTGAAAAAATCCAGTGAAAATGCAGCTGACTTCCTAGGAAACAGAAAAAAAAATATATATATATATATATATATGTATACACACACATCAAATAAAGACTGTATTCAAAACTATGAATGTGAAATATATACACAGACTGGTGAGAACTTTGTATACTAGCAATACTTCAAAATACATGTCGTCTTCTCCTCTCCAGCCTTTGGTTAACTCTGAACATGGATGAACATTTAGACATATTTGCTGTGATTTTCTGGTCCCAGGTATGATCAGCATAAACTTGCCTATATATTGCATCATAAATGATAGAGGAAATTAATAATGATTGAGAAGCTTTCTAATCTTATCTTTTATGAGCTGAGTAATAGGACAACTAATTTCAAAATAAAAAGTGAACCCTGTCTTTATATTTCTGGAATATCTTTTTTTAGTATCACAGATTTCTTCATAATTCATGGAGGTTATCATTATTTTCCTTTCCGATTTAATGAAGGTCTAAAAGTAATAAAATTAAAAAATCCAAATTCTTTGAGGCTAAAGCAAGAAATGCTATTAATTTCATTTGAAAAGAATAAAAATAATAATGTTATCTTACTGTTCCTGGTGTGATTTTAAGACAAACAATTAAAAAAATAAATGCGTATAAACTTCAGGAGTGATGGAAAGATGGAATAGTTAACATTCCTATTCAGGGTTTACTCATGTTATAAAAGCTAAGGGAAACTGAATAGAATTGAATAAGAGAAAATAAAGCTTATTAAGGAACACTTCTTCATAAGGTTCATATTGAGCTTGTAGAACTCTGAAACAAGAAGCAGCCACAAAATAATTGGGATATAGAGGCTTTGTGTGGGACCACACATAAAAGGAAAAATACGTGTGCTTTAAGGCCTCTCTCTGTTCCCTGTAAAGTCATTTCAGTTCTGATCTAGACTTCTTATCGCTCAAATACTTAGGCCTCGGTGCTTCTACGATGAAGCTGTCAAATGAAGTGTTGTTAAGACAGAGTACATTTAATGTTTCAGACACCTGTCCACTAAGCAAAGACCACCAAGAAATCATCTTGTGGTCATGACTTAGTCACTAATTGTTCTGGGATGGATGAAATATCCTAAAAGCGAGAAGTTGAATTACCACTGACGTACCTTCAGGTTTTTTATGCAGATATGCCTTAAAAGACTGCAAGTAGGAGCCCATAAATACAGACTATATTTAAAAGCAATTGCACTTCCCACCTTTATCAGTACAGAATAATCACTAGGCTACATTACCCATTTTAAAACCCTTTTAGGATTTGGTTTTTTTTCCTAGTAACTCAGCTAAAAGTCAAATATGAAATTTAGTCTAGACCTCCTAAAGTTCACCTCTCCCAGAGGTTTTAGACCCAACTACCTACTTCTCCTTTTGCACCTTGTTTGGCTCTCTCTCAATTCAGTAATTTAGAAATATCTGTACAGGACCTTCAGACAGAATTCAAAACCCCTGATCAAAGGACTTCTCAGAGGAGACCCTCTACCTTCCTACACAGGCTCCTGATGGCTACTTCCCACTTGCAGATTGCTTGCAAATGTGTTAAGCAAAATTAAGGCACTAACTTTTGCCAGCTGTGCCATGGAGAAACAGTACATAAAATGAACATGAGCAAACCAGAGAGGAACATTAGGGATCCAGCTGGAACCCATAAATATCTTGAGGAGAGAAGTTGGGGGGAAAGTACAACCATTAGGTTTCCCAAAAGCTGCAGAATGATGTGACCTTCATCAGGGAAGTTCCTCCAGTTATATTAACTGCAGGTGGAAGCAGGACTAGGGCTGGTGTATTTAAAACAGATGTTCATGGCAGACTGAAGCTCTAAATTTGTTGCTCTAGGGAGAAAAGGCAGGGTTCACCCTGCCTATCTTAAAAAAAATATATATTTAAAAATATTTTTTCTGTATTTTATCTAAATTTGAACACATCTTTGTTTTGTTTTGCTCTTTAGTTTCTGTATTTTTACATTTTTAGTTTCTAAAGAAAGATAGGAAGTTGTCAGACAAACAAGCAAACAATCCATTTCTTGTTTATTCCTTTTTTTTTTTTTTTTAAGTTATTAGAATTGTAAAACCTGGGGGTCCATTCATTCAGACTAGGGGATCAGTAGGTGTTTGATATATGAAATCTTCAAACCATTTGTCTGATTTGCTTAACATAAAAAAGTGTAATTTAGTGTTTGTATCTATATCTAATCCTAGATTACAGAGCTAACTTGTAAGAAATGAGAAATAGTCTAATGAATCTCCCAACTCTGCAGTTTTATATTCCGTGAGTAAATAATCAGTTCCTTTAAACTCTACATTAGTTTACACTCTAGTATAAAGTGCAGAGTAAACTCTAGTTCCCCTCTGTTTCATTAATATTAGCTAGGTTACGACATTAAAATGACAATGACAAATTCTGAAGTCACATGGCCCATTTGAATAATTTTTTTGAATTGGAGTCAGATTTGGGAGCCAGCATACCCATGTATTCCTGGTCTGTGCAATGTTTTCCCCTTTCTGCTTAGTCCCATCTTCTTTGTGGTTGTAAGAAAGAGCCTAGTCCTAGCCAGCAAAGCTGATATCTATCCCTGTTGCTGCATGACACACATTTTTACACGTTTATGCATGTTTTAACCGATACATGTTTATATCTAGGAGGCCTGTAGGTCCTAATATTTACTGTAGCTTTATACTCATGCACATTTATTGATTTCAGTTGCATTTACTCCTGGATCGCCTTAGTGTTACTGGGAGGAGAGTCATGATCACAGTTTTATAATGCTTTGGGATCCTTTCAAATGAATTTGAATTGCTGTAGGCAATTTGGCATAATTGATGCCAGATATTATTATTTTACTTTATTTTCCATCTATTACAAATGCACACGACTTATTGGAGATGTTGGTTCTTGTGGAGAAAACAAACAAACAAACCAAAAGACCCCCATAAATTCCATGGAGTAGCAAACTATTTTAAGCGGCTGTAAATTTGAGAAGCTCATAATATGCCTGATTTCCGCACTGGATTTACTATATTTTTAATTTTCCAACAGATTGGCCATAGTTTTAAAGGTTTCATCGTCTGGTCTATTTAAAGGGCACAATGTACTTAACTATTCAAAAGGCACTTGATCCCATGAATGCACTTTGCTAGTAATAGGATAGTCATTTTCCAGGCCAGCAAAAAGCTATTACTCACTGGAACACAAACAGATTGTGAGAGGGAACGCTCACACTGATGGCTGGCAGACTGACAAAGGGAAATAGGAAATATGGCCCTTTCCTGAATTAAGTTGCATCGACTCTATCTGTTCCAAACATTTGACTCAACTCCTTTCTTCTCACGATACTTATGACAATAATAGGATAACAGATTTATGTCATGAAGGCACTGACCTTTGTCAGAGGGAACATTTTGACAGGAAAAGATGTGATATGCTGCTACGCTCTATAATTTTGACAATGACTGACAGTGTGGCAGTATGTCAACATGGAAAAGCTTATGCTTCTGTTTTTACATTGTCATCCTTGGATTAACTCCTGGGTTTTAGTGTCTTTTTATAATATAAACCTCATCTGATGAAATTGCTAGGTGGAGCCAAGTCATGCTGCTAGGAAGCCTTGCAAAGGAGCCAATTTCTGGTATCAGGGTGAGCATATATCTAAAAGGTTAGGAATGACTGGGTGAACAAAGGTGCACACAGTGATTCCTTTCCAAACCTATGGAAATCCACAAGTTCTCCACTGGTCATAGGAGTAGTCCAGTTGAGCACGACAGTGTTGGTATGCTCCACCTAGGTCAGGATATAATCTAACTTTGATTCTGATCTCAACCCACAAACAAAGGGGGAACTTGCGCTCTAGGGAAAGATGGATTTGAGGTAAGGTCATAGGTAACCCTAGCAAACACTGATGCTTCTTCTGTTCTTTCATTTGCAAGTAAGGATGCTTTCAGCATGCTTTAGGAAGCCCGGCTTATTTTGCCTGCCTAGTTGATAAATGTTGTAAAACATTTAATTCCATTTGTTTTTTTCCATTCAAGAATGGGTTTTAATAGAAGGTGAGTAAAATTTAAATTTAAGAAAAGAAGAATTACTGCATGGAATTGGAATATTCAGGATATAATAAATATATAGATACAATTGTTTGTCTTCAGGATTGGTGGGTAGAGACAATTCATCGCCATGGTAGCAAAGAATCTCATTGTTCAGGAAAAAAAAACCAAAAAAACACATATATCCAGATAGATGAATATGAAAAAGAAACAAAGGCACAAAGTGATTTGTCCAAAGATAGAGTACAAACATTTAGTGACCTTTTTGGAATTACAAGTGGTATCTCCCAACTTACAGTTCAATAGTCAGACCATTGTTTTGCGCTGCCTGTTTTTCATATCTGCGTAATGACCCCGTGTTTATGTGGGGATAACAGAACAGCTGTGTGGCATGGCATGCAATGTTCAACTCTTCCTTAGTCTAGCATGAAGAATGTCCTTACTGCTGTGCAGTGCAAACAAAATTGACAGCCTCTGCCCTGGAGGATCGTATTTTGCAAACTCTTACACGTGAGTAATTTCATTCACTTTGAGTTTATTTCTGTTCCCAGTGAAATCAATGGTGAAATTCCCAGTAACTTCACTGGAGTAGGATCAAGACCCAGAATACTAACATCGACTTATGTGAGAGCTCTCAGAGAACAAATCAAGCTGGAATACAATCAAACCAATGAAAACTTGTTTCCTGTCCTTCACCTTCCATGATTTAGGTATAAAATTGCCTAGATGTAGCATCACTTTTCATTCAACTCTCTGAGTGACATATAATGAGGTTTCATTGTTCGCTATGACACTTTGACAAATGTTGTGTTACTATTGCTCTTAAGAGTGACTATACAAAACATCTCCACTCTGGAAGCATTTCACATGGCATAGTGAGAACCCAAATGAATAATGCATGAAATATAAGAAAGGAAGCAAATGTTAACTAATTTCAAAATGGGTCAAAATCATGACAATTTAGCTGGTGACAAGTGAAGTCATTTTTCTAAAATATTAACCAACTGTGTCCCTTCTGCTAGATTGATTTTCAGAGCAGAAAAGGTCATTTTCTAGGCAGATAGGGAATTTCCCAAGCAGAGGGGAATTCAGTTTCTACATGCCAGATATAATGAGAACCAATAAATTAGGCAAAGCTCCTGTTTACCTAAGCTGAAATATTGATGGCCAAGCCCACGAGAATGCTAATGTGTACATTCATCATTTTTTTTCTTCAGGTCTTGAAATTTAGAGCACAGTAGCACATGTTTTGATAGATCTATATATCATAGATACAGTAACATTAGAAAAGATAACAACGGCAGAATACAAATATAATGTAACTGAAGAATTTCAGTTCTTTCCACAGAAATTTCACTTTTATCAGCTGAAACAAACTGGGATTTAAGGCAGAATGGAGGAGGAACTATATGTCTTGAAGTATTGATAGCAGATTAGAAGATCTTTTCACTTTTATGTTACCAGTGACTGGAAGCTGGTATGCAAGCTATGTGACATGATCTGGTGGTCTTCATCCAGTTTCCAGATTGTGACACCATATGGCTCCTTCATTTGGCAGCATAATCCAGGCACAAGGATTGTAATAAATCTTTGAAGACAGAAAGCTACCATATGACTGGAAAACCGCAAGTTTAATAGTTTAAGTTGAGGGAACAGAAGTGATCCAAATAATTAAAGATTTTTAATTCCAAATTCTGGAGAATACATTTTGAAGGAGAGAGTAATTAAAAGCACATAATATGTGGGAATGGGGTCAAAATACAATACCCATTCACCAACAGAACATTATGTTACAGGAATCTGGTAGTTTTTGGTGAAAAAGCATTGATCTGAGGAAAAAATGAAAATGTCATGTAACTAATCTATGCATACTTCAGTAAAACATTTCACATAGTTTCATGCAAAAAAATATTTTGTTACACTTATGAAGATGGGGACAAATGCAGAAATCCACGGGGGAACGTGTGACCCTCAGAGGACAGAGAACAGAGTCTGTCAGTAAGTGGGACAATGGGAAACTGGGGGAAGAATGCAAAAGGACAACACAGCGCGAGAGGCTCTCAAACTCCATTTGAGACTGCTGGCCCATCTCAAGTGCCTGTACGCATACACACGTGGCATGGGATATTAGACCAGAAGGTTTTCTGAAAGTTTGTGCGCAGAGGCATGAAATCATTGATGGAATAGCTTGCAAAACTGGAGTATGGAGATGGAGTTTAGTGATAGATGGATACATGGATGGATGCACGTACGGAGCTCTGCAATGGAACAGGCCTGCTGAGACCTTATGGGTCAGGATCAGAGGGGAGGTCACAAGCAAGAAGGACATTGTAGTAGGCATCTTCTAGAGACTGCCTCAGCAGAAAGAGGAAATGGATGAAACCTCCTTGAAATCTCCTGGTCCTTGGTTCTCATGGGAGACTTTAACCATCCCAATATTTGCTAGGAGGACAACATAGAAGGGCACAAGCAATCCTGAAAACTTCTGGAATTTTTTGACCCAGGTGTTGGATGGGCTGAACAGGGGAGGTTTAACTGCACACAAATGCATGCAGCATGGGAAATAAACAGCATCTGGATCTGTTGTTCATGAACGTAATACTCATGAATGCCATTCAGGGATGTGACAGTCAGTTGCAGCATTGGCTGCAGTGACCTAGAAATGGTAGCATTTAAAATTCTGAGAGGATGAAGAAGGTGAGTAGCAGAATAAAGACCCTGGACCTCAGGAGATCAGACTCATGTTTATTCAGAGACCTGTTAGGCATGATCCCATGGGAGACTGCCTTGAAGGGCAAAGATGCCCCGGAATCCTGTTGGATCTTCAAGGGCAACCTCCTCAAAGCACAAGACCAGTTCACCCTGATGTGCAGGAAGTCAAGCAGATGTAGCAGAAAGCCAGCATGGATGAACAGGGAAATTCTAACTGAGCTCAAACACAAAAAGTAAGAACACAGAAAATGAAAGAAGAGATGGACTACCTCAAAGGATTATAGCAATGTCTCCTGAATGTGCAGGGACGGAGTCAGGAAAGCCGCAACTTAGCTGTAGTTCAAACTACCAAGGGATGCAAAACACAAGGAGGAGGACTTCTGTAAGTACATGAGCAGCAGAAGGAAGACCAAGGAAAATGCTTGTCTCATGCAGAATTGTTGGCAACACAGTGGTAAAAACACAAAAAAGACTGAGACACTCAGCACTTTCCTTACTCAGTCTTTATTGATAAAGTCTGTTCTCAGGCCTCTCAGGTCTCTGTACCTAAGAGTAGAATTTGAGGAGAGGGTACTACAGTGGACCATCATATCAGGGACTGCTTTAGCAAATTGGACATATATAAGGACATGGAAACAATTCTGATACATCCAAGTGTACTGAGGGAGATGATGTCATTTTGAGGGTCTTCTCTGTCATTTCCAAAAGGTCACAACAATTAGAGAAGTGGGTCGAGTGACTGGAAAAAAGATATGTTAGTTGCACTCACTTTTATGATGAGAGCGATTAAACACTGGGACAGGTTGGTCAGAGAAGCCATGGCACTCCTAAACTTGGAGAGGACCCTGAGCATCCCTGAGCAACCTGATCTAACTGCAAGGCTGCTCCTGCAGAGGACCTGCAGAGGGTTGGACTAGACAATCTCAGAATCACTCTGTGATTCTTTGACTCTAAGTGTACGGCAAAGAACAGATCAATGGATAATGAACCATAGCAGCCTCACAGAAAATCTTTCCCAGCAGAAGGAAGCTATCAGTAAAATGTTCTTAATTTATTTTCCATGGAATTTTTGGTAGAATAATAACTGGAAGTTGCACTACTGTGACTTTCAAGCTTGTACGCTGACCATTTTGGCTAGAACCTCATTCTGAAATGTTCAACCGTTTAGTCAATACTAAAGTGGAAAATTCATTTCTATCCTTTTTTTTTTTGGGGGGGGGGAGGGGAAACAAGCAGATAACTGTTGAGAAAACAATTTGCAAGTAGTTTTGAATCAGATGTACTATGACGGGATACAAGCTATTTCGATCCAAATCTTTGGCTCTCAGTACAATTCCTTTGCACCGATCTGTTATCTTAATGCTGAGCTAGTAAGACTCCTGGGAACTCTCCTTCTGTAAGGGAAATCCTAGCTGGCAGAGAAAGCAAGCATAGCTGGCTTTGCTCCAGGGTACTGAAGAAAAGGCCATTTCCAGGGCAGGGGTAGGAAGCTAAAATAGTTCTTTGCAATGGATACTGGTTTTGACAGTAATTAAGAAGATTATCACCTCTCCATATGAGGACTGATGTATGTTGACTAATGAGGCTACTAAAAATAGATATGCCTTCCCCATAGTTTGTAATAAAATTGTCATCCTTTTTTTTTTTTTTCTTTCTTTCTTTTCAAAAAAAAGCTCAGAATTATTGATTTTTGGAAGCATTTAAGTGCATTTAAATATTTTTTAAAAGATTATTAATATTATAAAATAATGCTAAAGGAAAAAAAGCTACAGTACATAATATAGGAATCATTCCTTCTGAGAGTTACAGTGTTTTCCACATCAGTAACTGAAATGTGAGGCTGGATTCTGATATTTCTTATACCTCTATAAATCCAAAGTAGCATAATTATTAAAGTAATTATTGTGATTTTTTTACTTGGTTTTCTGAAACCAGAATTTAACCCATACATTTCCCATCTTCCTTCATTTTTTAATAGCAAGAGACAACTGACCATAGTACATACGAAACAATACAATCACCCTTTTAAAGCACATTCCCTTTAAAAGTACAGCCTTCTAACCATTTAGGATTGCATTTCCCAAAACGTATGAAAGAATTAATTTCCTGAGACTAACATGAAAAAAAACGTCAAAACTGTATCAGCCGTGTATTTGTATTTTCTCAGGACACTGCCGGATTCTAGAGAAGCCTGTGCTGCTAATAAATTTTATTTATGAGTAGTGTCAGGCTATAAAACACTTCACAGTTTTCAGTACAGCCGAGAGACTGAAATGTCTTCCTCTGCCATTCGCATTTAGTCTAGCTCTGGATTCCAGATGAAACTCCAGACAGGAAGATTTGTGCAACGTGCAAAGAGAGCATTACTCCACTGTACTACAAAGTCCATTAATTTTGAATACTGCTATCAATTGCACTACATGGCATGGTGATAACTACGTTATTACCTTTATAAAAGTTCCTTTCCTGATACTGAAGGCCTCATTTTTACTCTTTGGATACATTGTGCAGTTTTGTACATGCACATGGGTAGGCAGAAATCTCAAACATATGAATGTGTGTTAAATATTTGCATGAATGTTTGTTACATCTTTAGTATGCTATCAGGATGTTCATTTAGTCAAATTAGAGATCTCTCTTTTGTTTTGTTTTGGTTTGGTTTTGGTTACTTTTAAAGTCACAAATTAAATTATCCATAAACAGAAACTAGTAAAATAAAATGTCATCAATAAAAAGGAAAATCATCTATTCCTTTTCCATCCCATTTTGGTAGATTAAAATGATCAGACTAAGGATCTAAGCACAAATCCTGGCTCTATTGGACCATTCAGTTTTATGGAGTCAAAGTTTGGTTCTTCATTTTGAGAAGAGAGAGTCATATTATCTAGATTCAGGTACCTCCAGTATTTATCCTAAATTATGAGGTGAGAACTAGACTCTTCTTGAGAAAGTTTAGGCATGTAAACGTCTAAGGCAGAAAGCTATTTGCATCAGGCTCATTGCACAGCTGGTGAAAGATCTCTCGAGAAGGCATTTCATTTTGCGGCATTTAAGTTAGCCCCCGCTCTGAATCGCCATCTGAAGGAGACCGGTTTCTTTCTGTTTTCTGTGTACGTTTCCCACACCAGTTTTCTACTTGATTTTCCAGGACACATTGTCCAGCTCTGGGCTCCCCAGTACAAGAGAGATGTGGCACTACTGGAGCAAGTCCAGCGAAGGGCTACAAAGATGATTAGGGGACTGGAGCATCTCTCTTATGAGGAAAGGCTGAGAGAGCTTGGCCTGTTTAGCCTGGAGAAGAGAAGGCTGAGAGGAGATCTTATCAACGTGTACAAGTATCTGAAGGGAGGGTGTCAAGAGGATGGGACCAGACTCTTCTCAGTGGTGCCCAGCGACAGGACGCGAGGCAACGGGCACAAACTGAAACACAGACAGTTCCATCTGAACATGAGGAAAAACTTCTTCACTGTGAGGGTGACAGAGCACTGGAGCAGGTTGCCCAGAGAGGTTGTGGAGTCTCCTTCTCTGGAGATATTCAAAACACGCCTGGATGCGATCCTTTGCAATGTGCTGTAGGTGACCCTGCTTGAGCAGGGTTGCTGGACTAGATGATCTCCAGAGGTTCCTTCCGACCTCAACCATTCTGTGATTCTGTGATTCTATGACACTAATTTCCCACCTAACAGCACTCTGCCTGTCACTGATCCGAGCTCGGAAGTCACCACTCCCAGCCTGCCTGCAGGTGCTCATCGCTGCCTCATGGGCAGAGCTTACTGCTTTCCCAGGTCTCTCACTCTACGCAGCTGAGCTACTTGCTAATTTTTGCGCTAGTGCTTACTGGAGTTAATCTGCTCAGCTGTTAACAACAGGCGTTACGGCAGCACAGTGTAAACAGTTCCTTGGTGCCCAGCTCTCACTGAGCTGCAAACCCATTGCCCGAATCTGATCAGGGAGATCTCAGCAGACTGGACATGTCAGTAGGCAGAAACCTCATGAAGTTCAGCAACGGTAAATGCAAACTCCTGCAACTGGGATGGAAGAACACACAACGGGGTGTCCAACTGGCTAGAAAGCATCTTTGCAGAAAAGGACCCGGATGTTCCACTAGACAAAAAATTGCACATCAGTATCTGCAGTGTGCCCTTACAGCAACCAAGGCTTAGCACACACTGAGCTGTATCAGCAAAACAATAGCCAGGAGGTTGCGGGAAGCAGTGGCTTCACCTCTGCTCAGCTCTCATGAGACCACATCTGGAGTACTGTGTCTAGTTTTGGGATCCCCAGTGTAAGAAAGACATTAACTAATTGGAGTAACGGCCAGCATATGGGCACTAAGATGGTTATGGAGTTGGAGCACATATCACACAAGGAGTGGTTGAGAGATCTCAGTTCAACAACAAGAAGAAGAGAAGGTTAAGGGTGCACCTTACTGCTGTCTGTGGCTACCTGATCATAGAATACAAGGATGGAGCCAGACTCTTCTTGGAGGTGCACAGCGGTAGGACAAGAGGCAACAGGTACAACTTAGAACATGGGAAATTCTAATGAGATGTAAGTATTTTTTTATTTGTTTGCTTTTCAATGTATGGGTAATCAAATACTGGAGCAGGTTGCCCAGAGAAGCTGTGGATTCTCCATTCCTGGAGATGTTCAAGACTCAACTAGACACAGTCTTGAGCAACTGGATCTAATTAGACGTGCTCTGAGCAGGGGGTTAGACTAGATCATTTCTGGAGGTCTCTTCCAACCTTAATTATTCTATAATTCCATGATTTTAGGAGATTTTATTGCTATCTGCAGCTACCAAATGGATAGTTATAGAATATCTCTTGCTGGAAGTGCACAGCGATGGGATGAGAGGCAAAAGATGCAAGTCAGAACACAGGAAATTCCAATTAAATATAATGAATACCTTTTTCACCATGAGAGCAGTCAAGCACAGGAAAAGGGGCCCAGAGATGCTATGAAATCTCCAGCCTTGTAGGTATTCAGAACTTGGCTGAAAAAAGTCTTGAGCAACCTGATCTAACTTTGAAGTTAGCCCTGCTTTTAGTGGTGGGCTATACCACACAAACTCCAGAGGATGATTCCAATCAAAATCAGTCTATGATTCTGAACTTTTAAAATTCCCTTAAATTCTCCATTCATTTTAAGGGCTTACGTGAAAGGTTGTCTCCAAGGGTTCTGCAATTATTTTTTGATAGGAATACCAACATTTAGTTGTTAAAAAACTCCAGAGTGACATTCCTCCCTTCCCCATACACCCACATTCTGCTCATTAATATGCAGCAATTTCTGGTTCAAGTTTGTATCTGCAAATCTAAAAGCCCCTCTGAAAATATCATCAAATCCACACAATACATAAGCAGTAATTAACCATAGATTTCTACTCCACTTGTAAATAAGACAGAATTGTTAAAGCTGGAAATGATCAATGATTATATGATCTAATCTATCTCTTGCTTTGTTTCTTCTTGGATTATCTCCAAGGAATATTTAAGACATGTAAACGAAACAAAAAAAAAGATATTTTTTATTATAAAAACTCATTAAGACATTAGTCTCTCTATGGGTGGTCAAACACTTTCAATAGAATCTTTCTTAGGAGAGAAATGTGGTTGTCAGATGTTTTACACCAGTGCCTGCTTTCCATGCATCTTTTTGATTTGTTTTTAGAAGGCAAAATTCTGAAAAGTGAAATTTTTCACATGAAAAACTGAGTACTTACAGGGAATACTTTTGCTAGACTAACATTCCAACTTCTATTTAAAAATATTTTGTTTGTTTGTTTGTTTGTTTGTTTGTCTTTAGTGGTGCGTGCTTTTCTGCCAGTCTTACATCTCCTGTGACATGCTAGACCCAGGGATCCCTCATCTTATCATGAAGCGAGGTAGCAATGCACAGTGGGCCAGGCAGTTGCACCAGGTGACTACAGAATTGGGAGTCTGCATGTTTAGTCGTGATACTTTGATTTCTTCTGACATGCTGAGCTACTTTGTGGATGCCTGAAGTAAATCCTCAGTGATGCTTCACAACTTAGCCTGGATGCAGATTGAATGTCCTTCATTTTGTCTTCTCACCCCTTAGGTGTTATCTTATTTTGCAAGCAGGTTCCTTTTTTAGTTCAATAGTAAAGATCAACACATTCTCTATTAATACATGTGTGAAGATACACTGCTTTTGAAAGCAACACAAAGTATGATTGTAAGTTTTCTTTTTTATAAGAAGACACACTACAGCAATAGTGTCTGTGTGATGATATGTTGCTACAGAACAATCAACAGTCAATGAAAAAAAAACAAAGCACAAGCAAACATGCATGAAAGCAATGAAATTAAAGGAGTCTGTGGGTTATGTGTTCCACTTCATCAAAGTCAAGCAGTTTCATATATATTGCACAGAGCAGCATTTATTCATTGCATGTAACTCATCTATTCAATGCCTCCTCTAGGAAAGACAGTGGTAGAATGAAGGCATGCATTTAACAGTTCCTTTTCTTTTATTGCTTCTCTTCCCTCCATGAAAGCAAAGCAAAGCAAAGCAAAGCAAAACAAAACAAAACAAATGCATCTTTCCTACCAATGATGATCCTGATTAAAAAATTAAAAACGGATGTGTATTTTGGGTAATAAAAACATCTTCCCTTAGTCAAATTGTGAAGTGAACTGTTGCTTTTACAGATAATGTGTTACCCATGCTGTTGCAATCAGCTTATTTAACTGCATTTAGGAAAGTCGCTACATGAAAGTCATGTGGTATAAATCCAGTGTCAGGCAATGCTGACATATTTAGTCTGATGAGGGAGAGGAAAACAAACTACTGGCAAACTCTCAGAGCAGATGGCCTTTTGCCTCCCACATGTCAAACTTCTTGTACACCAACTGTCATGGTGTCATTCGTCTGTGTTAGTAGGACCCTAGGTTAAGTAAAAATCAGGTTAAGAAAAGAGACTTTTCTAGGTGAATTACTTCCCCAAAGCTGTGATGACATCCTTGGGGCCATTTATAGATTTATTATCCATCTTGTAGGTTACAGCTTCCAAATCACTTACAGAAGAATCTGGGGCCAAAAATGCCATTACACACTCTGTGCTCTGTAAGCACAAACAGCTGATATCTAAATATTTAATTGGCATGCAATTGTAGACTATATTTTTCCTTGATACAGCCTAAATGTGCAGTTATATGTATGTATGAGCATAAGAAAGCACACAAAACTATTTCCATGAAGGAGAAATTTGAACCTGCAGACCGTGGTGGGTAAGCCTATGTGATCATTTCACTTAAGTTAATTAATTAAGCAGTAAGTAAATTCAGAAGACATAATGGGACTGGAGCTTCAATGGTTAACCTTGGCTGGTTTAAAATCTTATATTGGGTCATGAAGGCAAGAAGAAGAATGGAACAGAAAATTAAAGACCTTTTCTTTCTGTTTAAATATAACCTTTCATTTTGATTTTGTTTGTCTTTTCTCTTTCAGCTTTGATGGTCTCAGCTCCGGGCTTTGTAATGGATTGGGCTCTGGTACAATAAAATAAAGATAGAGTAAGAAAAGTTGAGTTCTTTTAGTGTGAGTATATATATAAAAAGAACACCCTAGGAATGGGTAGCGTTCCCCATCCTCAGGCTCTCAACATTCTTTGCACATTGGGTTCAAATGCCCCAAAATATTCCCTGCCTGAACTTTGATTTTTAAAGCATCTTTACCGTCGCTGTTCTGATACTGCATCTACAGTCACAGGATCTGATGCCTTCTGGTAGCTAAACAAAATGACTTACAGCTCTCACACGCGGTCTGTTCTCTCATCCTCTTCCAGGAGACGCATACAGCATTCTTTTTAAATTCTTTTTTCCTTAAGTTTTTACTGGGGATTTTTGGAACGTGTTTTTGCTTTCTTGCTTATCTTTATTGACTTCTATAACATGAAATGATCAGCTTCAGCCTAAACTGTCTCTTGGCTTAGCTTGTTCTGAAAATGTGTCTGCAAAATCTTTTTGTGCCTCTGGGGCATCAGACTCTTTCACTCTCCAAAATACGGGAAATGCAAAATATAAACATATAACATCCCTGTCTGAATTCCTCAGTAGATACTTAACCAGCCCAAAGAACAATTCTATTCCTTGGGAAATCTGATAACTTGGATGGTGTCTACACAGCAGCAAAAGTAGCATGGCAATCCTCCAGTCTTGCTCAGTGTTTCTCATAACCTTTCAAAAGTTGATCCCTCTTGGCTCACATCTTCAGGCAACCCCAAACAAACCACCAATCCCTGGTTGCTTTTCACAGTTTTTTTACAGTTTGCCTACCTGTGCTAAAACTATGTCTTCAGTTGCAGTGTAGCCATACACTTACCGTGTTACTAGCAGCCCTTACTGCATTACTAGCATTACAGGAGTATAGAATAACGTTTTGCAAAGAGATAACTGACATGAGCAGGGTGATTCAGTAGGAGAGGAGAAATCAACTGCAGATAAAAATATGTTCAAGTGATAATAGAGGAGTCATCTGGCAGAAGAATTTGTGATTTAAAACTGACTTTCTAGCCACCAATGATAAGCTGTGATACAATATCTGCTGGATATTGGCTGGGGATCCGTGGTGCAGAGACAGCAGGTTATTGCACTAAATTACAATAATTATAGTATTAAATTTGCTTCCCACTTCTGTTCGCTGTAGCTATGTATCTTTCCTCATGCCATTAAAACTCTGAGGTAGAAACTCCTTTTTTTCCTTAGAACTGGGTACAAAATTCTCCGTGCATGGGATACTGATCTCCCAATGCAATTGCCAGGCGCTACCACAATATGAACAACTATAAACTTGCTGATAATTGTGCAAATAGTTAACAATCCTGGCTCAGTTTGATACCGTATTAGAAGTTCATCTGCAGATTCCTCAAATTCATTATACCTCTCAATTTTTAATGTAGACTGGTAAAAGTTGTCTTATTTTGTGTACCAGTTGCACAGTCAACAAGATTACCAAGTACCACTAAAAAGTTGTGTTGAGGCAGCACAAGCCCTCATGTGAAATGAGACAGCGCTATGTGAGGGTGCCCCAGGGATGCATTTAAGGGTAATCTAGAGTAGCACATACACAGAATTGAACCATATTACTCATTACTTTTTCCTTCCATGTGTAGGCCCACAATTACTTCCCCTTGTTTTATATTCTGTATTATGTGGAATGACATAATTAAGCAGGCTTACAATTGCTGCTGGAAATGGTAAACTGTCAGAGATAAAGTAGATTGCTGTCTTCACACAATAAAGGTCTCATCGTTCATCGTAAAGGCTCCAAATTGTCCCCAAAGCAAGGAAATTCTGGCAATGATGATTTATAAAAGGACTGTGCTAAAGAAGCAAGGTAGAGAAAGTCTGTTCAGTCCTTCAAAGTCCCTTGCTGTTTGAGGTTTTCCTCAACCTATGTTTGCTGGCCCCATTCTGTTATCAAATTGGCAAAAAAAGCTCACTTATTTCATGAACTGATTCAGTTAAATGGGACACTATAGAGAGTGCAGATTATGGCTCAGTCTATTCCCAAGAATATTACTTTTACATCACTGTCCCTCCTCCAGCTTTGTTCCTCAGCAGTCTGCATACTGTCAAGAATATTTCCTGAGCAAAATTAAAATAGAAGGACACATTTGTTTTGTAGTAGCTTTGGGATTTTTGCATAATATTGTATCTGAAACATCAAGAAAGCTAAAGATCCAATAAAGTGGATTTTTTTTCCTACCTAGATTTTTTTTTCCTTGATATCTTTTCTATTCTTTTTTAAGTTCTTAAGCAATATTCAGTGGGAGGTCTGTTCCACGGCTCATTTTGTTCCTTAAGTCTTCCACTGCACAGAATAGAATATAGTATAAGAAGGAGATGAAAAACTATGACCCTCACTACCAATGGTCATTTTAGTTCTTGTGATACCTTTATTAGCAAAGAGGTTTTAACTTCAGGGTTTTTCCCACATTTGCTTTCTGGTGGTTGCATTCTTCTGCAAAAATGAAATCTGTGAGTTTTTCTCCTCCTTTCCATACTTAAACTATTTTATAGATTTGCTGTGATCTCTTTGACATCCTTAAAATGAATAAAATACATTCTGTCCATTGAGCAGCATAGTGAAAAAAGTGCTATATATTTGGGTCGTGGATGAAGGGGCTTCCTTAGGCCAAACTTATGCCAGTAATATGAATTGTAGTATCAAGTTTATTTTCATGTGCAACACTATGAACTTGGAGTAATACCAGTGACTTCAGTGAATTTACCCTGGATTTTCAATGAATAAAGGCTCTGACCCATGGAGATCATTGAAGCTGCTCTGGATTTACCTCATGGTAATATATCAGAGAATAAATCTCAGATTTGTTTACAGGAGTATAAAAGGGTAAGTTTGAGGAGGACAATACAAGGGCCAATTTAATTAACATCTGCAGCATCCCTGGGAAACTGTTGGCTTGGTTTGTATTTGCTAAGAACATTTTCTGTACAAGCTGGATGGATTCTTGGAAGAAAAAAGAGAGCACCAAATCCCATTTACAAACACTAACAGTCCATTGTCACATTTCTGACACATTTCTATTAAAGTGTTAAATACGTCTTAGCCCCTAATGATTCTTTCAACAAAAACCTGCCAGTTCAAATTGACATCTTTAGGGTCTTTGTTGTATTTTTTTTGTTTTAATTTTTCTGAGCTATCTGCTACAGCATAAATTATTACTTATCATGTAACAACCTGAACAGCTATTAAAAATCCATTTGAAACAAAAAATGAAATGAGGCAGCTACACCTGTTTATCATGTCCATTTCTGTATGGCATCGGCTACCAAACCCACCCAGTCTTGGGGGCAGAAATAAATCTTGTTAATTTAATGGTTCGATTCTCAAAGAATATGTCCTGCTCATTTTTAATAGTGTAACATCTAATAAAGCACCCTTCAAGCTTTGTCTTGGAGGAAGAAATTTATTTTCACATTATTCACAGAGAATTGCTCTTGATATTAATTGCACAGCAGCGATGACATGGAATCCATTGCTCCTTGGGGTTCTCTGTACCTATTAGTCTGATAGACGCTCCTTTTGCTCTCACAATGTATCAGGAAAAATCTGATTCTGTAAATGGGAGAAAAATCATTATCTAACAGAAACAAATTAGCAGAGATTTCTCAAAATGTTGACTGGTCACTGGAAATTAAGGAACTGACACAGAAAAGCTCTAGATAGCTGCATTATGCTTTAATCACCGTATGGCTTAATTTTTCTAGTTGGGTTCATTTATAGTTTCCTGTAAGCCAGTTCTGTCATTGTCTCACTGGGAGCAATGGTATTTTCTAACAGGAAAGGTTTGGTGTAATTCTTAAATTATGCTAGATATTCTAGTCACACTGATCACACACACACACACAAAAGGAAACAACAGCAGCAACAACAAGAAAGCTTGGTCCTCCCTGAGTTAAGGAACTGTGGTTTTGACAGTTCTTGAAGCATTAAGATGCTGGGAGAGAGAAAGAGCCATTTCAAGGTGAAAAAAATAAAAATAAAAGGTAACTGGAAAGATGGAGAATTAGAAGAGTTCTTGAAACAAACAAATAAATAAAGGGTGAGAAATTTCAGAAAACATTTAAAAGAAATTGAAGAAGCAATTTGGCGCTTATGTGTTATAGCAAAGTATTTGTAACAGAGATAAGGTAAGGAGTTTTCTATTTCTTTGTTTCTAACTTTGGCAAAAAGGGTTTCCCCAGGTGAGGAAACCTTTCAAAGAAAGATGAATGAGGTCCTTGGTATTTCGCTGTAAAAGAATTGCATGCAATTAAAGTAGGTAAAACAGCATTGTCTAGAAAGAGCTACTCTGTGTTATACCTACTAACGATCAAGCCACATATATACCTAAGATCTAAAAAAAATCAAGGAAACATTTCCCTATATTGTCTCTAAAATCAGAATGAATTATTTTTTATAACTGAGAAGTGGAAACAGTAACCTCCATTATTTTACTTTTAAAAAGTCAAAAGATAGTATTATATCTATAAAAAAAAAAAAAGAACACAAAAGTATAAAATTTGTATGGCTGAAAGTCATATTTGGGGTGAGTTAATTGCTCCCTTTTATAGCTTGACCCTAAAAAGTGTTGTGAAAGAAGGATATCCATGAAAGTTTCCCCTGTGGAGTTCAATATGGGAGGACAAAGAGGAAAGGATCTGTACAAAGACCATGATCTTTTTTTCTGTTTCCATGGTGATACAGTTCCAAAAGAGATGCACCCATTTAAACTAGTGGCTCCTGCTGCATTATACATTCTAGCAGATTTAACTCTGCTGGTTGTGCGTTGGAATGAGGATGAAGTTCCTGAACTCTGTTAAAAGTCTCTCCATCCCTTTCCATTTAGAAAGCATGAGCTCGGAGGAATCACAAGGTAAAAAAGCCACAGAGTGCAGGAAAATTCATGAAAAGTCTCACATTTTGAAAAAGACACATTTCACATATTTACTCTCCAAAAATGGCTCATGTTCATTAGAGACAGTGATGGGAAAACAGATTTTCTTGGAGAAGAAAAAGATTCAGACACGGCTGTTATCTCTTGAAAGGGCATTGTAGTTTGACTATACAAATTTCTGTACTCCACAATTTAAATGTCCTATTTAATGAGAATGTGAACTATCAAGACTTGGCTATGAGTTTTCTGTCTTATGTCTGCACTTATAACAGTAAGGAAGATAAACTTTGTAAGTGAAGGCAACACTTTTTATTACACTAATTACATCACCGGAAAATTCAGACAAGCCATTGGGGACCCAGGTGTCTCCTCCAAACATCATACTTCAAAGCTAGGAAAATCTAAGGTTAAGAAAAAAATGCTCAGTTTAATCAGATAACTATAGGTTACCCCATCCCCCAAATCAGTGTAGAGCAGAGGGGATGTTAGTAAGGTGAGAGCATAATTATGGTGGAGATCTACGGGTGCAAAGCTCTATGCTACACAAGCTATGAACAACGTGTCTCTTTCTTTCCCCAAGGAGATAACTACTTTATCAACTCTCTCTTTCTCTACCAACATCCCATAGCCACCAGCTAACTCTTCCTTCAAGTCTAACTGATGCACACATAATTAGACTGTGACCAGTTGTTCCCAGCTAGAATTTGTCTCGAGGTTCCTCGTTTCTGCTTCAGGTACAGAGAAGGACTTGTAAGCCCAACAGCTCAGCTAATGTTTCAGTGCTTACAGCTGGTCTGCTGAAAGATAACACCTCTATCTACAAAACTTGTTTCACTGATATCCTTGAACCGTCATGGCAATTAATAAAAGTATTCAGACAACATGCTGTAAATATCTGATGTCTTGCTCCTGCACTAGCCCTTGATTTTACAGCAAGAGCATGACTACACCATTTTCCTTAACTGTCACCCAGAAACACCCAGAAGATAGCATATATTCACCAGTCTCCAGACAGCAACCAGTCTTACTGAAACAAAGTTTAATAACTAATTAATTCCCATAAAATTTATGTTTCACCAGTGAAGCAAATTTGCTTGCTTTTTTTTACGGGATTTCTGAGATTTCCCATCTTGTCATCCAAAGCTCCTGCAGCACATTCCAAAAAAGATCTGATGTCAGTGTTCTTAAATCCTGCCTTTCCTGTGCTATGTGTACAACATAACAAAACATCAATTTCAAGATTCTCAACTGCTTTAAGAAAATGAGATCCTTGCAAGAGATAGACTTTCAGTTATTTAAAACTTTTAAATATATTGCAGGTTTTCAGGTTACCCTTTTCCCTTGACTGTCAGAGCTGCTTTCAGAGCCACTTTTATCAAAAAAATGTGATCTGAGGCAATCAACTCATAATATTGTTTCTCTTATTGATATATTTTGTTTGAGAGAGGGATTAAGACACTTGCAATTCCTACTCCTAGGCTAATATAACCCAAGTAATCTTCTACAACTGTCAGGGCTCAATTTTCTAAATTGTATTCCAAAATATTTAATGACATTTTTGACACAGTGTTTAATTAATAAGACATTTTAGCCATATTAAAAGAAAAAGTATTAAGACAGAAAGATTTGGCTAGAGTCTTTATGCCATTGATAAACAAAGAGAAATTATTCACTGACGTGAAAATTATTAAATCACCATATTATGCTTTAGTTACTTAAAGCATAGGTATTTATAATCTTTAATGACATAGATATTTGTATCTATTATATTAAAATCACCTATCATACAATTTCAAATGAATAGAAAGAGAATGAGAAGTGATACATGTTAATTAAGAATCTGATTCAACTTAAAAAAAAAAAAAGAAATTTTTACTAACCTACATTGTTTGCTTCAGCCAGCAGTGTTAAAACTTCACAATCACAGGAACAAGTATGCTATTCTTCTATAGTGATCTCACTTATTCATATGCCAGCGTCAGAACGGATATTTGTGTCCTGGAAATCCAGTTGTTATTTCTGTAAAATTAGAATTGGGGCATAGTCCTGTTCCAGGGATCTTAACGTGACACTTAAAGTAGGTCAGATGAATTGTGTCCATAAGCAATTTGCTAAGGACAAGTTAGGAGTCCTAGGTCTCCATTTCAGAAGGGATGAATAAATGCGGACCTCTTCAGGTTTTTGGTACTTGACCTCAAAAAAAGGCTGGACTTAAATTCTGCTCTCTGAGCATCAGGCTCATTCAAGTTTTTTAAAGATAATCATTCCAGTCACTATGTATAATGGATGCCCACAAACCTGTCTCCTGAAATGTTAGCTAAATGTAATCTATCTGTCTGTCTATCTATCTATACGTATGTATGTATGTATATATACATATAACCAGGCAGCCAAAGTCTGTGCTCCACTTCTGAAAAGCAGGGTGCAGACAGCCTCACTCTCCCTTCCGGAGCGGACAGACCACCTTTTGAGACCCAAGTGCCATAAGCACCCACGACATTTCTGAGTTCAAGACCCTGCCTCCCCTACGTTTAGTGGTTCTCAGTAGATCAGCGACTGAGCTATACCGTGCCAGTTCCATACCCAACCCAACAGCATGTTGTGCTGTTGCTTTCAATAGCACATGGAAGAAGAAATGAACAGTTCAGGCAGGAGTCTCTGCTTACCTAAAGCAATTAAGTCTCTTAAAACTGATGCTCTGGTAAGATTTTTTTTTTTTTCTTTTTGAACTAGTACAGTTTGGTCAGTTAATTATAGGTTATTTTTACAGTTAACGTATGCTAAGAGTTAGTCGCACATTATCAGTTATGGATCATAATAAGTAATGCTATTTCTCTCATATATAATATCTTCAACTGGCTCAGTGGGTTCAAAAGTGAATGTGTGTGATGCTGCAAAGGAAATGAGGAAAAATATTCTTTTTATGAGGCAAAGAATTAGGATTCAGGACTGGTGACCCCCATTCCTGCTTCTGCTACAAAACTCCTGTATGACTGAAATGGGATTTTTATCAACACTAATTGTTGGCCTGGGTCACGGACCAGCTGTGCTTGGTGGGTCATAGACTACTACATAGTGTATGGATTTCTCTCAAGAGGGGTTTTCCTGAATACAGGAAGGAGAAGGAAGGCTCATGGTAGCCACCTGTGAACTAGCACTGAAGAATTACTGAAAACTAATACCAGGACAAGCTTCTCTGAACCCTACTCAGTCTCTACTACTCCAGTATAATAGGTGTTGTTGGGAATGATCCAGTTCTTGGAAATACAGGAGACAAAAATAAAACCAAACAAATAAGGCAAGTTTTTAAATATAGTCCTTCTAAGGGGCAGTGAAAGGCAGGCAAAAGCCAGTGGTCACGGAAACCTGAGTGGCTGCTAGTGGCAAAGGATGAAAGGATTTTAGCAAAGACAGATACACGTTTCAACTATTCTGTTTTTGTTTTTTTTCCTAATGTTTTACTTCAGTTACCAAAAAAAAGAAGAAGAAAAAAAAAAGGAAATCTCTTATTAGCGAGAGGTTGTTTGACCAGTATATACCATCCTTCACATCCTTCCCTAAAGGGAAGAATTGAAAATCTCTCAGATACACAGGATAACTGCTAATACGCAGAGTGATATGGCTCAGATGTCAAAAAAGTGGAGAGGACTTTGATCTAGAAAAGCACTTAAGCATGTGGTCAAATCCGAAGAAATAGTGAAAGTCCATTAAAACTGACGGGACTCATAGAAGTGCCTGAATTCTGATGTACTTAAATATAAGCTAAAGCACAGAGATGCTTTTCCCATTCAGGACTGAATTCCAAGTTTTGCAGTGCGTATGGAGGCATCAGAGGGATCCTACAGAAATGCAGTGGTCCACTTGCACGCTGGGGACTTCTCCTCTCTGTTTTGAGTCAGTATTTTTTGCAAAGTGGGGACGACAGTATTGCCAATCTTCCGTCTTTTGTCTGAAATTAAGGTACTCGGGTGTCTCAGGGTAGCAGCACCTTTCAAGCATATAGTCTCCTTGGGACAGAGGTTACTTTTTTATTATGCATAATGCCAACCAGAATGGGGGCTAATCCACAAACGTGGATTCTCAATGCTTAATGTAACATAACTGCAAGCAGTCGTTAGCCAAAAAACTCTCTGTAGCTCTAATACATAAATAATTTTAAAATGTTATTCCCTTATCCTGTTTACCTTGTTATGATGTTTTATTTGTAGTTCATGGAGAATTTAGAATGCAAATGTCTTTACCTTTGCTTTAACACTGCTTTAATAATAACTGATAAGCTGCAAATCTGCTGTATGTAAGAATCAATTCCTATATCCACACAGTAACAACTCTACAGTATGGAACATTAAAAAAACACAGCTAGATAGTGTGCAATTACAAATAAGTCACCTTCATCTCCAGCCTTCACAGCAAAAAGTTTTAGAAGTACTTAAGTGCTTTTAGAAGGGCTTAAGAAGTTGAGGTAGATCAATAGCTGGGGAATATTTCAGCTGTTCTGCCCTCTTTTGTCCGTGCTTCTATCAGTGTAACTAGTAAGTCATTTCTAATTTGATAAATAAAACACATGTCCGTTGTTAATAGTCCAAGTTCATTTACAACAAATAAAATATCGAGACAACATTTTAAAATATTTATCAATAGCTGACTGAATTGAGCAACAGTCTCCAATTTTTTGGGCACTACCTAGCAAGCATTAATATAAAAGTACATTGTCAAACAGAAACTGAGAACAGCCTGTAATTTCCTACTAGCCTTCCTCAGGCAAAAGTCTGTCTGAACAGATGGCCTTTCCTCTACGCCTTCAGGTTTTGTTGTATTACTGGTGGAAATTAGTTCCAGAGGAGATAGCTCTCTCCTGAGAATTTGTCATCACCTGCCCGGAGATGCTAAACTCAGTAGTATAGAAGGAAAAAAGCATTTCCCCAGAAAACTGCGACCTAAAGCATCTTAATGAGTAACATGGGTCTATTTGTAGGTACTTTACTGGCGGGATCTCTTGAGCTGTCGTGACATCTTGTGCTGTCCACAGCTAATTCTGCCTTTTTAAGCAATGCTGGAGAAGCCTGTCCTAAGCAACGTGCTCAGAATTCCTCTGTTCACAGCATCGTACTTACGACCAACTGGTATTACCAAAATGGACTGCTAGGGAACTTCAGAAACTTAGAAATCTGAATATGGAGATGGGAAATCAGGTCCAAAGAAGCTGTGTATTGCGACAAAATAAGAGAGGAACTCATTTCTCTAAGATGAAAATATTTTTAGTTTCTATAAATTGGGATAACTGGTGTTGTGTAGAGCAACCATTTGATATAGTCCTTGATCCTGTGAAGACTCAGAGAGTTTGGTTATTTGCTTAAAGACAAATATCAGCAGAAGTTTTGGTGGCTTTTTATATGCATCTACCTTTGTCTCCTTCTCTGGAGATATTCAAAACCCGCCTGGACGCGATGCTGTGCAATGTGCTGTAGGTGACCCTGCTTGAGCAGGGGGGTTGGACTAGATGATCTCCAGAGGTCCCTTCCAACCTCAGCGATTCTGTGATTCTGTGATTATGTGATTCTGACACATTTATGTTTCAGCAGAATTATTTCTTCTTTTTATTTTTTTAGTTAAAGTTATTATAAAACTGCAGTCCCACTGCTTACTCTGTATACAAGTTATTCAGAGTGCTATGCCATTTTAATTAATAGTTTTCACAAAAGGGAAGACCATAATAAATTAAGTCCATATAAAAAGCATTTTAAGGCAAATACAATCAACATAGCTTTTCTGAAAATCAACTCCTTTTCAGTAAATGGTGTATTGATTTTTCAGCTTCGCATGTACATTGTGTCACTTAGAGAAAATGTCTATTCCAAGTGCCTGCATACCCCTTGTGAACATGCACGTGAAAACCTAGCTTGCCAGGGTCTGGTCTAATTTATTTACATGGCACGTTGTCAAGAGCGGTAGGTGGCAATCACCATGGGACGCCCCCCCCCCAAAAAAAAAAGAAAAAAAAAAGACAGATTGTCTTATTTCATTTTGAGAGCGAATATAAAATGGTGAATGAAGACGGTGCTTGCATACAGGATGCAAATGGGCCTTGAATGAACTGGGCTGAAAAACAGATTCCCTATGCATACTTGGGATTGATTCTGCTTGTTATCGGGGCACTATTGGGGGGGGGGAATCTTTTCAAGCTTACTAAGGTTCGCTAGGCATCCCATTTAGGAAATCTATGGAATTTAATAGAGAATTGCCCTTTTTAAGGCAGCATAACCTCTATTTAATGATCTGATACTCTAAAAAGTCGACAGCTTGCTATTCCCAGTGACGGGCACACAGAGAGCTCTGCGTTGGCATTTAATGGTGGGCATTTCCACGCTGCACGGGGCCAAACCCAAGACATTTGAAAGGTCCTATAGGAGGAGAGAAAGCAGAGTGCCTTGGTGGTTAGGGCAGGCACTCAGTAGATAGGAAATCAAATCTCTGCTGTAATGTCCCTAATTCACATCTGGGACGTGAAAGTGAGGCATATTCCATATGCTGCTTAATGACTTGGAGCTTCCAGCTCTGCTGAAAAGGGATATTTTTCTCTTATTCTGACTTGGAATTTCTCTTCTGGACCTAAGGAGACTTTCCTAGTCTTTTAGGGCTGGTAGATCTTTCTCTGAAGACATCTTAAGTTAGGTAAAGCTGAGGAGAGAAGCTGAGGTACTGCAGAGGGGACTCCCCCGTTTAACAGCTGGAGGATGAGTTGTCAGAAAAGCTATGTATATAGCAGATTCGCTTTCTGCATACAGCACCTAGTGGGATCCTTAAGGTATATTCTGGCAATACGATTCTATTATATTCTATGGGTTAAAAAAAAAAAAAGGAGCAAACTCTGGTCATCTCTCCTGGTTTTCTCCATAAGGGATGGAGCTATGGACCAAATCAAGATTTAACTCAGTGCCATGTTAAAAAATGTCTGGTTTTAAAATTAGGAAATAGAGGTCTGAGGTTTGTTTGTTTCCCCCCCACACACACAACATGCAGTTTCAAAACCATATTATGTACATCTTCCATGGTCTTTTTTTCTTTCCGTTAATCTCACACTATAGGCTTTATTCTCCTCTCACTTTTTTATCTGCTTTAAAACAAAATGTAACAGCACTGCCTTTGGTTGACTCATCCCTGAGCTATACCCTGAAGTAATGAAGTGAATGACAACCCAATATGAAACATATGATTGTGCAGAGAAAATTCCATATTGGCCGACACCCTGCATAATTGCACTGAAGTCAATCTAAGCCATGTAAGTTATTGCAGAATTTTTTGCATGGAAAAAAAAAAAAAGGTCCATTTCTAGGCTCGTGTTTCATCCTAAGCCAAATGGGTAGACAGCTTGCATTTGCCAGCCTTCTCAGAAAGAGACTAAAGGGACCTGTTTGCCAACAGCCGAATCCCTGGCAGCAAGTTTTCTGTACTTCTGTTAATTAGCCAGTGCAGGGGTTTTTTTCAGCATCTCTGGAAAACTCTAGCCAAGGGCAGACTCAATGGAAACACATCAGAAAACAGCCACTGACTCTACAGAAATCCGTTGAAGAATCCTATATTCATTGCTTGGAGGACTGGAACAGATGCACTGAAGAGAGAAGTCCAGGAACACAGATTTTTATGTATGGTTTTATCAGAGTTTAACAATCCTATAGTGGCGTTTGTTTGACTTGCCAAGCAGAAGGCAATGGTTTCATCTGTATCAGGCACTCAAGCAGAGCAGCTTGTTAGATATTATAAACAAATATGCTACAGTGAAAGCATACTTTAATTTGTTAGAAGCAGGGCTAATTTTGTGTCAGCGCCGCCTGAAATATCGGAGCTTGTTTAATGGAGATATACGCGCATACGCGCACACATTTTGAGATGTTGGCACCTCCTCCCATACAAAATTAGCCCTGTCTAAAACTAAACTACCACCCTATAGTACTCCACTGTTGGTGACATGGAAATTTAAAAATACTGTCTAATAGTCACAGTTGCTTGAAGAACACAAGGTGCAGCAGAAACATAAATATGTGTAAGCAAACCTAACAGAAAAAAGATCAGATATGTAATTTTTTTGTTTATTTATCAGAAATGACATTTGTGCTCTCTATTACATTAAAATATGATATCAATAGACTGCAAAATAAAAAAGCATATATATAGCATAACACTTGACATAAATGTGTTGCATAAGAGCGTAAACACCCGCTAAGCTTTCTCCAAGATGCAGACACTTAAAAATGAACAAACCTAGCAAGTCCGCTAA
This sequence comes from Apteryx mantelli, assembly GCF_036417845.1. Classification (NCBI taxonomy): domain Eukaryota; kingdom Metazoa; phylum Chordata; class Aves; order Apterygiformes; family Apterygidae; genus Apteryx; species Apteryx mantelli. The sequence continues at coordinate 6,912,846 of NC_089978.1, forward strand.
ACCCACTAAAGGTCCCCCAAATAAGAAAAGTTTGGTGGATTGTAGGAAACACTAAACTGCTTTCTCCACAGCAAAAGCACACCTGCGAACGGCATTGATATGTCAGCACTGTCTATCTGCTTTTCAACGGCTGTTATCTGAGCAGCAGTGCTCTCTTCAGAGGAATAAACAGAGAAGAACATCTTGAAAGCTACAGAATCTCTTAAAAAGTAGTTAGAGGGATATGGAAGTTTCTAAACGATGCATTTAAAACAATCATAACAGGAGAAAATTTATTGTGGTCCAGGTCTTCCCCATAGTCCTGTGAGAAACAGGTGTGCTTAATATTCCATATTTCTGAATCCAAATGCAAAAAAAGAAAAGAAAGAAAAAAAAAAAGATTTGCTATTTTTTAATCAAATCCACTTTCCTTTGGATGCACACCTTGAAATACCTGCCTCTTTTTTTTAGCCAGACATTTACTCTGAAGCTGCTTTTCAAAACCTCAAACACAGAAGAGCAGATCATCACCTGACACAAATTATCATTGCTCCAATTATCATACGCCAATGAACCTATCCATCTGAGGATTTATTTCTTTTTATTTATATCTATCTATCTATATCTATCTATATATCTATATCTATCTATATATTTGCAAGAAATAATATATATTTAGGGAATTTTGCAGGCATAAGTGCATTTCAGCCACTCCAAATGTGACTTGCATAGCTCTGTGAGAATGATTTTTTTTTTCTGAAAAAATATTCTGAACTATACAAATGTGCTTAGCGTTCATGTCAAATGAAAGGAGTTATATTACTTCATCTTATTGTACACCTGTCTGAGATCTAGAGGTGAAAAGCAATATGCAGAAGCATAAACCATATCAGGCAAATGGACCAACTAATATTTTGACTTTGACAGTGACCTGTAACAATGCTTCAGAAGGTGATCTGAGATCTTTGTGACACACTTACTGCAATAACATGTCCACAGAAGGAAAGTTTCCCTTATTCTTATCATACTGCTGATCAGAAAGTGTGGTTTTTAGGTAAAACAGGTGCATGAACTCAACAGCAGGAGAACAGCTGCCTTTAGAACTGACCAAAATCTTTAAAACAGAAGGCAGGAAAAAAGAGCGTTGTTCTTGATTCTACAAATGATTATCAGAAAAAAAATCAAATTCTGAAAGCTTTCAAACACAGTGTTTCTACAAAAACAGTGAAAGAAAAAAATATACAGAATGGTATTCAACTCTATAACAGTTGCTTAACCCTGAGTATTCTGTGTCTTTTGCTGCATAATTTTCCTTCCCCTTGAATGTGCTCTGATAGCAATGCTCCCCATCGACTGCCACCAGAGCCCTGTCCCTGGAGTCCAGCGGAGCTCACAGAGCTTTCAGCACTTCAGGGATCGAGGGCCTGAGAGAAGCGGCGGTGGCTTTTTCCTTTTTAATTTTGCATCTTTTTTTTCTTTTTAAGATTTAACTGAGCTTTGTTTCAGAGTAGTGGACTGTGAAACTAGGATAGGAAGATTAGACTTTGCTAGGAAAAAGTTATGTATGAAATATTACTATGACAAGGTTGTGCGGATAGTTTGTGATGTGTGAAATGAAATCTCTACTCAATGTGCCTAGACAATGCAATTAGTGCTATCCTGGTCAGGGATTTCTCGTTAGAACTGAGATTTGTCCTGAAAAGCGTATACCCAATGTATACTTATTTAAAGCCCTGTTTTTCCAGGGAAAATTTCCTAATGTATTCACTCTAAATAATCATTTTTACGCATCAATAATGGGTGAATGTGAAAGTTTGTTTTCAGGAAACTCTTTGAGCTAAGTTGTAAATGTGAGAGTTGTGAATCATTTCACCAGTCTAATAAATACAGCAACATAATGAACTCTGGCCTTTGCAGAGGTCCAGAAACTCAATCTGACTAGGAGATTTCCATTCAATTCATTTTTTTAATAGAAAATACCACCTTTGAGAAATCAACGATTTCTACAGAAGAAATGATTATTTATTCTGAAAAAAGCCCTTGAACTTTCTCCCAGGAAAATAGAAACGCTGGGTGTGAGGCAGAAATGACTTTCTCCCGGAGAGGGAAGGCAAAACTGACAAGAGGTTTTTCTAGCTGAAAATATGAATTTTGCTTCTTCCCTTTGGCTGATAAAATGTAATCTTTTTTTCCTGTTTTCTTCCCATTGACAAGAGAAGAAAATGTCTTCAAAAGAGGCACTGGGGGAAAATAAATGCGTATCTTCCAGCCAAGTGTAGCCATCGGAAACCACACAAACGGCTCACAGAGCATGAGGTGGAGAGGCCAGTTAAGCAATTAGTCTTCCTCATAATTTTTAACATTATTTAGGGTAAAACTACTTATTTCTTGGCTTCTGGGATCAAGTGGTTCCTAAGGTTTTGTTCTGATCCTATGCACAGAGATGAAATCCACGTTTATCCTGCTATGCCCTTACCGTAAGTACAGTTTAAAACAATGAAATAAAAATATTAAAGCCTTCTAATAATTAAAGCGTTCTAATAATTTAAGCCTGTGTCAGAAATGTGCCTGAACCAATTCTCAGATAAAAATATCACAAAGGCTTCACATAGGGGTAAATCAAATGTGCTCAGGAGCAGTCCTGGGCACCTCCTCCTGTCAAAATATTCCAGAAATGGTTCCCAACAGCCAGTTTCCACCCAGCCACCTTGCTTTGAAAGTTAAGACACAGGACACTCTACAATACTTGGCCTCAGTGCCTGGCAAAGTTTCTAGGCATGTTTAATTTACTAATACAGATGTAGCCAAAATGTCCTGGTTCTTGGCTATCCAGATGTTGCATGTGTCCCCTGGCCATGACAGGTGGGGTAGGCAGAAAAACCAAGTGGACTACAGTGATCTCTGACTGAAAACATAACGGTTTTATAAAAACAAATGAAGAATTATTCTCTAAAAACTGAAGGCAGGACTGAAATCCCGTTCTCCAAAACTGGGGTCTCTAGTCGTTATAAGGCGATCCCACGATTCATTCCTTAGGGCACCCTGGTGGGACACACTCAGAGAAAGATCCATAGCAAAAGAAGCAAAACAGAAATCCCAGATTTCACAGAACTGGTCTGTGAAGGAACAATAGATTCCACATTGATCAGAATATCTTGCAATAGGACCTGAAATGAGCTACCTTAATTCAGATGATTAAAGTTAGGTTTAGAGGACAGACATACTCGCTAGAATTAACTTTTTTTTTTTTTTTTGGTTCTGCAGAAGTGATGTATTTTTGTGGGTATATCTGTGTATTATTGAGAATGTTATATAATGAAAAATAAACAAACGGATAAGCTCCCTTCTTCCATTTCATAGCACAGATCATCAGAATGGTGAAACAAAACTCCCTTTGCTTCCACACTTTTAAGAAAGTATCATCCTACCTGTTTCATCCTTTTGAGAGATCTTGTCAGATACCCAGATCGTAAATTATCTATTAAAAAGCCTGTTTTCCTTACTGTACAGTGCCTAGCTCAGGAGGGCTCTGATTCTTATTAAAACCTAGAAACACATTACTGCTACTAATAATTCTAAGTTATTATAGGTTTAAAAAGCAGTGTTATCTTTAATGTAACACATTTGCTTTGTCTATTTGGACTTTTTGAAGCTGTCTCTCAGTGACCTCGTTCAGCCTAACACAAACCGGTTCTCATCTTGGCTGGAGCCTCCAGACGCTACCGTAACTTCTATCATCAGGAAGTAAAAACTAACAATATTCCTCAGCTCTGATGAATTTTAAAAGACAAAATTTGGGATAACCACATAAAAAGAGGATCTGTATCATTTAAAATAGGATTATTAAAACAAAGATGCTGGAGAATCTGTCTCTGATGACTGACTTGGAATAACCCTGTGCTCCAAAACAGGCGAGATGGCAGTTCAAAGCAGCCTGGACATTGGAAGATGAATAAACATCCAGATGAATCTTGCTTTGGGAATAAATCACACAGTTCTTTGCAAGAAGTAATCCTACTAAAGTACTACTGAGGAATGGTAATATTTATAAGGAGGAATAGCTGGTTGAGATGAGATTACAAACCTTAATCGTTACACCGGTTCCTACTGCGGGATATTTATCAGGCAGTCTAACAAATCTTTTATAAAGAACTATTTCCAAGCCTGTGGCCTTTTCCTTCTTTTCATTTCCATTTCACTTAAGTTATCGCACTAAATATATCAAAGGGACTCTTTCAGCAATCTGATAGATTAGAGTTACATGTTGAATGTAGGAAGCATTGATTTGAAAAGAAAAAGAAAGGTGGTTTTTTTGAAAAAGAAAGGTAATATTTTAGACTTTCTTTCCTGTGAGGATTTTGTGTCTGCCAAGAGTTTAAAAAATGATATATTTTCAATGGAAGTAATTATTATGCAAAAAATAAATGATTCTATCAGCAATTTGTTGTTGGTATGCTAATTATGGTTTCCATAGTTTGCAAAAGCTTTGCAAACAAAGATTTTGAGCAAAATACAGCTAGTTAAAATGCTTTTTGATTCAAACAGTATTCAAAAGAATTGAGTGTTAAATAAAAGCTTTCTTTTTGCCTTACTTTTTTTTTTTGCAAAAATTATCAACTTTTCCAGGGGGGAGGTGGGGAGGGGAATTGTTCCAAATTCCTCAAAATTGAAAAGGTGTTAATTTTCAAGACCTGAAATAGTTTTGACTGAGTTTCTCCACTGCATCTCAGGGAGATCACCATTCAATCCATCACTCTTGTGGGACCATTTCCTGCAAAATGCTTTACAGTCCTCTAACTAGCAATGAATACAATTCATTCTCTCACTGCTTTGTGACCTTTTCTGAATCCTTTCTCTCCTTCAGCCTCTTTTGCGGACTTTCCCCTCAACGAGTAATATGGAGAAGCCTGGTTGGATAGTGTACAATGAGACTGTGCTTGTTATACCCCACATAAAACCCCTTAACTTCAACAGTTAAGATCCAACTAGAAAGATACCACAAGTATTTATATATGTAGAAGCTTATATACGTCAGACTACAGAAATTGTCTTCAGGCCCCCCACCACCTGAATAAGGTATATGACAAAAAATCTACGTCTTCCTTAAATCATATAATTTCTTTTGGTTTATGAACTATACCTGCAGTTATAGGAATTACTGAATTACACAAACAGTAACAGAAACCAGCTACACTTTGGCTGCACAATAAAAGCATTTAGGTCAGAAGGGACCTCAGCAGGTCATCTGGTCCAAACCCTTGCTCAAAGTAGGGCCAACTTTGAAGAAGTATCTCAGAGCCTTACTCGGTCAAGTTAAAAAATCTTCAAGGATGGAGATTCCACAAACTCTCATTGTGGAACTTTTTTTTTTTCTAATACCTAATCAGAATTTCCCTTGTTGCAATTTGTTTCCATTGCCTTTCATTCCCTCACTTCACCATCTGACTGTATCTTCCCTGTATCCTTCCATTTGATAGTTGAAGACAGCGATAAACTCCTCCCTTAGCCTTTGAACTGGTCAAGCTGAACGGAACAAAACCAGTTCCTTCAGCCTCACCTTGTATGTAAATAGCAATGGTTGTGCCTCAAAAAGCATGCCAAAGGAATCAAAGGAGCATCCAAGCCTGCTTCTTCAGCATATCCTTTTCCTTTCACTTTTTAGATTTTATTTCTTTGCTGATTTTTTTCTGTAAAGTTTTGGGGAGAAAAAGTTGGGATCCAGCCTTACCTGAAGAGCTGCACATCTCCAAAAAGAAGACAAAAACATTTTAAGCAGGAAGGTTTCTCCAAGCCAAGTAGATCCATGTAATCACCAAAAAATGAAATAAAATGAAATAGAATAAAATAAAATAAAATAAAACAAAACCCATAAAACAGAGGCAACAAAAAGAGGGACAGAAGGAGGGAAATGATACTGATCAGTCCTAAGAATTTTCCTGAACTCCTTGTGCACAAAGTGTATCTAGATAATGAAATATATTACAAGTCTTATGATACTGTACATCTGTGAGAGCTTTGAGGGAGCATCTGGGGAGTCTTTGGCAGATCAGTGGAATTCTGGAGCTCCATGGCCTTAGCTGGAGATCCAAAGTGGACACTAACACCTCAGAAGGATGGTTTGGAGACCAAAAAGAGATTTGAACTTTCCAGGCTTAACTGATTACAAGGACATCTGAAGCTGAGTCTGCTTATTTTACTCTTGGCTTCAGACAGGGCTATAATAAGAAAACTGTAATACTGTACTGCAAACCCTTACTTAGGATAAACCCTTATACTGTATTAGGCAGCATAACATTCTGGCTCAGTGTACTTTCAGCTCATCACATGTACTCATTAGCATGGCCTGAATGTGGAAACATGATTTGTTGAGAGTTTTTTTTTGTGATTAAAGGTGCAGATTTGGGTGTGAAGCTGTGCTAGCTGTGTTTCATAGTTCCTTTGACAAGTACTGGGAATTCATAAATATGTATGCGACTCCTGCAAATTTCTCCTCTTTCATTTCAAAGAAAGCTCTCCTCATCATCTGAGTTGGAAAAAAAGATTATTTATTTTCTTTCAGTACTTCCCTGTGTAAAAATCTGAATTTCTTGAAACAGGCACAAGAAAAAAGAAAAAAATGTTAATACAACAAGAATGACAAGTGAACCGCTAATGGGAAAAAATGGCATATTAATAATTTGTGAATTATATGTTTGCAAATGAAGTATTTGAAAGCAACAAGTCCATGAAAGAACTTAATAATGTGCAATGGGTAATGCTCATGTTCTTAAAGATAAACTCATACTCTACTGAGTAAGGGAGTAAGACAGAGTACTCTAGTGTTTATGAGTTTATCATGAACTGAGGCTAGAGAAGTTTTCAGAATCAAGTCCTTAGAGTGGGACTCATATCGTTTAAAACGTAGGCATCCAAATGCAGACAGCTCAGGCTCAATGCAATTGACCCACTGGTGCGTCTAGTGCCAGCTGAGATGTTCCTAGGACTCCATCCCGGCTTCCAGCTGCCCCTCCAGAAGGGCATAGATCTCACATAGGTCCCCTGTCACGTTTGCCATGCTTTGGCAGATGTCTCCTGAGCATTTCAAATGCCTCTAGGAGCAAATCCCTTGCCAAGAGTATCAGTGGATCAGCTAATCACGTGTAGGTGTCTACTTCAAGGAGGGCAGAGGGGTTCTCAGAACAACACTGAATGTGGTGGTTATGTTAGAAACCTGGCCCACACCAGATACCTACATGAAGACACTGACGTTTAGATGTCTTGATCTGTGATCTGAACTTCACCTCTGGTCTAAGATAGTTGAGTTTCCCTCTATGTTAGTGGAAAAGGATAGTATTTCCAGAATACTATTCATCCTGCCTTGTCTTAAACTCCCCTCTCAGGATGGAATTAATCAGTGTCTGGAGATGTCTCTCTTTCCCATTAGTTATAAAGACTGGTTTAGAGTAGATGCCTGATGAATACTGATACTGATGAAATTAAATGAGGCTTATTCCACCCACAGTCCGTTTGGTTTGCTAAGACGTCCAATAATAAAGAGGATGCAGTGGCTGCGAATTGCACAACGTGAGAGACTCAGGCTGTTCCAATGTATGCCAACTGGCTGAATTAAACTAATCCCCCATTATTTTGAGGAGTCTAGGAGTCTAGGAGTCTAGGAAAAAAAGGAAAGATGATGGACTGAACCTCTGGGTCTGTAATAAGAAAGACAGGCAGAGAATAGACCTTTATTTTGTCTAGGTCACTGAACAGCCCTGCCACGATAAATTCTTGAGGGCACTAACAATCTGGAACAGATTTTAACTCATACTAAAAGGTTTAGCATCTCAGTACCACTCCCCTGGGCCTCACTACTTTTAACTTGTTTTGTTGTTGTTGTTGTTGCTTGTTATTGTTCATTTGTTTATTAGATTTGCAAATGTGTTTATACTGCAAAGCTCACTACTCCTTTCACTGTGTTTCAGGATTGTCTCCAAGGTGCTTATGCTAAAACAAACTTCTTTTAACAATTTGTGTTTTAAGAACATACAGCATTTTCTTAAACTGAAGGTTCCAAAGGGACTACTGGTTTTTTGAGTGATAAATTGCATGACTTCTGCATTATGCATTTTACAGCATACCTTGTTTTGTGTGGCTGAAAGATATGATTGTCTCCCCATTTCAAATATAAATTTTTTAAGATCTACAAATACATAAGGGAAGAATGTAGGTTTGGTATAATTATCTACCGTTTTAAGTCGTGCCCATGTCTTTTTTTTTTTTTAACTGTTGAAAGATTATTTTCCATGGTATATCTCTTGAAGTACATTTTATTTTAACCACAGGTTTAAATAAACTGCTGTTTTATTCCCCTGTAGTCACATAAGAAACTGCCAGAGTCCCTAATAAAATGTCTTCACCAATGCCTAAAGCTGTAAATATTTAGGGAGCAGCCAAAATAGCAATACTGCATTTACAGCAGTAATGATAGGGTAAAGGACTATTATTATAAATAGAAAAAAAATACTTATTAAAAGGTCTGACTGAAAGAAGAAATGATTATGCTATAAAAGTTTCATTTCACAAAAAAAAAAAAAAAAAAAGCCTTACCTAAATATTGTTATGGGTACCTTAAACAAAGAAAACTGGATTGAGAAAAAAAAAAGAAAAGAAAGAAAAAAGAGACAAATTATACCTTCAAAAATGAAATTCTGGTATTCATCTGAAGATAAAAACCTGATGGATGATACAGGCATATCTGACCTACCCACTGTTTTTGATATGTTACCTGCCTGCATAGGAAAAAAAAAAAAGAAAACTAGACTACATAAAATGTATTTGTTTATTAGATTTGGTAGATAGTGTTTGGCTGCCCAGTCAGGAGGTATGAATTTAAATGACCCTCAAGATTGGAACATTTTCAGAACATTTTCTGAAAACGTAAAGCACCTTCTGTCATGTAGCTGGCTTGTGTCTGAAATCCCATGATTAGCCTAAGGAGTTTGTGTTTGTTTTTTAAAGTATTCAGGAAAAAATAAATAATTAATAAATAATTTTAAAAAAAGCATAAATAAATAAATAAACATTTCTGAAACCTGATCCAAAATCCATTAAAGTCCTTGATAAAAATTCAGTGATCTTCCGGTGAGGCCATAGCTCTTAATATTTATTTCGGTGGCCGATCCAGTCTGACCCATCCTAGAGAATAACTCATGCTTTCATGCTAACAAGATTGACTGCTATATATCTTACACATCATGATGAATGGCTCCTTTTTAAAAATTTGAAATGCCATGGTATTAATGCACACAACCCGTATATGTCATGCCATACCAGAAAACAAAACAAAACAAAAAGACAAAAAAACCCAACAAAATCCAACAAAAACAATACCAAAAACTTCTCAACATTAACAATATGCAACAATAGCTGTAAAATGGCCAGTGTTCTTCTAAGAAGAATCCGTCTTTGTCTTCTTTCTACCCTCCCCTCAGGTATTTAGACACACTGATGCCCCCTGAGCTTTCTCTTCTCCAGGCTGAACAAGCCCAGCTCGCTCAACCTGTTCGTCTGTGAGAGATGCTCCAGCCCCTTAATCATCTTTGTGGCCCTTCTCTGGACTCCTCCGGTACGTCCATGTCTCACTCGTACCGGGAGCCCAGAACTGGACACAGCACTCCAGATGTGGCCTCACCAGTGCTGAGCAGATGGGAAGGATCACCTCCCTCGACCTGCTGGCCATGCTCTGCCTAGCACAGGCCAGGATGCCATTTCTCCAGCTTGCCGAGGTCCCTCCAAATGGCAGCACAACCATCTGGTGTTATCAGCCACTTCTCCTGCTTTTTTATGATCTTCAAACTTGCTGAGGGTGCACTTGGTCCCATCACCCAGGTCATTAATGATAATATTAAACAGCATTGGCCCAGGTATCAACCCCTCAGGAACACTGCTGATGTCCAGCTAGACTTCATGTCACTGATCATAACTCTTTGAGCCCAGCAATTCAGCCAATTTTCAGTCCACCTCACTCGCCATTTATCTAGTCTGTACTTCATCAGCTTGTCTATTAGGATGTTGTGGGGGACAGTGCTGAAGACCTTACTAAAGTCAAGATGAACAAAATCTACTGCTGTCTCCTCTCCCTGTCAATAAGGTATCTAGGTTCAAGACTGCTCAACTGCTCAACCATGTCTTTGCCATACAGTTGTGATTTTATGAAGATAAATATTTAAGAAAAAAATCAAGTATTTTGGTGATATAGGACATATAAATTCCCAGAAATAATTTTGCTGGAGGATGGGTGGATTGCATGAAAGAGATATGACTTTAATATGTATCTGCAGAGATTTAAGTGAGATTCAAGATGCTTTATCAATGCATGTGCTGCTTTGATCACAATTTGTACTGTTTTGGGGGTAAATGTCTCACTATACTAAGTCAACAGGCTGCTTTTTTAATTTGTGATCTTTAGGCAAACAAATTTCTATAAGATAAATAGGTCTATAAACCTATCATCATGAATATGCACCAATGTATACAGAAGAATAAATATATTAAGAACAAAAATCTGTCACTCATACTTCTCTGTCTCTTTTTTTCACATTCCTTTTCAGCTTGGCAAGATATCCAGATTGAACAGCCTTGTAACTCTGTTCCCTTGCGTGAGCTTGTTTTTTATTTTCACATACATTTTTCTTGAGATTGCTCATAATTATAGTGCTAGAATAATTTATCTTCTAAAAATGTGCTGCATTATGAAACAATGTAGAAATGTGTAACATAAGAAAAGAGTTGAGTGTTCCAGAAAGTAAAAATGACATTCAATATTGATGGTATTAGCCGCATCCCTTTCTCTCTGAACATATTTGATTCTCTTTATTTCAAGAGCAGTCAAGATACATAAGATCAAAATATGGTCTTAGTTATACTGATTTAAATGCAGGGTAACTGCACTGCATTTAAGTGTTCTTAACAAAAGAGCTGAATTTTAATTTGGTTTCCAAATACAAAAACTGTATTTTACTAGCAACCTGCTAGGATCAGGTTTGGGGATTTTTTTTTTTTCCTTCCCTACTCCTTTGATTCACTCACTTTGAAAGTATATCTATTTATTCATTCTTTTATAAATGCAATCACAGCTCATTTTGCATTTCTCATTGGGATATCATTTAAGCATAAGTCAAGCTCTGTTACATACAGTCAGACGGGTTAATAGAAAAGATTACTGAAATGCCAAAAGAGCTGATTAAAACAAAGCCCTGATGGATTCTTCAATAAATATTTTTAGAATATTGCACATACCTTATAATGTTTTGTTAAGAACTGTAGGCTTTGATGGGCTACGGGACAGATTCAGGTCAGCACCGCAGGGCCCAAACTGAGCACAGAATAATTTAAAATAGCATAAATATGTTTATGTGCAACAGACTGGAGCCATTATTCTCTTATTCTCTCGTTGGCAGAACATTGAAAATCACTTTCTTCTTCATTCCTTCCTGAATACGGGAATTTCTGCTTCTCCAGGTGATGAACCAGATCCGTAGCCCAGATGCCAGCAGGGCCAGACAATTGCACACTGCCCTCCCGTTTCCAGCTTTGGGGAAGAGCAAACTCTGTGCTTGGCTAAGTGAGGCACGGCAATCGGCGAGAGCTTGGGCAGGTTAGACAGGACATTCCCACGCTTTGGTTGCTTTCAGCAGTACTCCATAACTATACCTACAGCCACCCCAGAAGGAAATTACTGAGCGCTGTCATCTACACCGATTCCTTGGTCAGTGTACTTTTCAGGACACTTGATTTATTGAGCCTTCTGCTATAGAACTTGTCAAAATATACCCTCACCTTACATCTTTTGAGATCTATCTTTGGGGCTGTAAAGGAGGAGGCTGCTTCAATTCTTCTACCATCCCTCATGCACAAGAATTGCAATGGACAGAGATTTCAGGTAAGGGGGAAAGGAGGATGGGCCAAGACATACACACATTTAGCACATTATAAGAAGTATTTTACAAAAAGATGGCAACCATTTTTACTTCGTCAGGGTATCTGAGATTTTGACTCCTTCCAACTGATTCCTAGGCAGTGTTCTTTTGGTGATGAGGTTTATTTGACTACTTCTCTTGTTTTCCTTTTTCGTCTTCTCTCTCTCTTTTTTTTTTTTAACCTCCAAAATCTATACTGCCTCCCAAAGTCTTCCTCATCCTTCGAGACAGCAATGACTTTGCAATGATTTCTAAAAGTGCAGATGGAAGTTCCCACTGCAGTTAAGTAGAAACTCTATCTCTAGAGTAGGGAGCTCTATTTTTCTCTAGAAAGCAAGGGAAATATCGTAGAGATTAATGGAATGGGTATATATATGTGTGTGTATATATATATATATATATATAAAGTATGTGTTTGTGTGTGTGTGTGTGTGTGTGTGTGTAGAGAGAATATATTACTTTTTTCTGATGATATTTTTCTGATGATGAAAGCCTGTAGCTCACCCAGTTACCCATCCTCTTTACAAATTGAGCTTTTATTTGGATTACAAAAATGTACGTGGGTAAATGCAGGCCTATAAAATCTGCTTGCCCTGAATGAACAAACTGTAGCTATGCTGATGTATAGAAACTAGATCACCACCCACAAAGACTACAATAATCTTGGACAAGTCAATGAAGTGAGGGGGAAAATATAATGCTATAGATAAGCTAGAATATTTGTATTGCTTGTTGCCATTAGTAATGTAGCATAAGGTTGTAATGATAACAATACATAACAGTAGTAATACGATAATAAGAACTGATATAAACTTCATGTAAGTGAGTAATTCAATAACTTAGAAAAGTTCTGTTCTCTGATGTATTGACCAAAAACAGATGAGGAACTGTCAAAACGTAAAAAGCATTTCCTTTGAAGTTTCCCTCAGAGCCATTAAATGAGGCTGCAAAAATGAATACAGTTAGCAAACTTATATAGATCTTGCCTTGTTTTTCTATATTTTATATCTTCAGTGAAGACATTTGATTTTATACAAAAGCACTGATAAAGTGTTTATTGATGTCAAACTTTGACTTCCCAGAGCAATTCCCACATATCTAGTTAGTGATGAATTTTGCAGATAGTAAGTATTTAATTGCCTTTATCTAATCTGAATGTAATCAGACAGTCAACAGGCCAGATGACTCTTTTAACCAAAAGGTCTCCTAAATCACAGATTGTCTGTGCTTCAGTGGCAGCTCCATTAGAGTTGCCATGAGAAGATTTCCTAGTGTGGAAATGGACTTCTTGCTAGTGAAGAAAATAGAGAAAACGTATTTAAAAAACTATCTATCATGAGATTAGAAAATAAGTGCCCCTGAGTTGAAGGATATATAGCTGCTGTCGCAGCCAAATAAACTGTTAAGGAACTTGCAGTCCTGTTTCCTATAGACAGAACAAGTCATTTAAAATGTCTTTGTATCCTGGTTTCACTTGGAATTGTTTTGTGGCTTTGGCCCAGGAGCAATCTTATTTCATCCAGTGTGTATTTCCAGAGAAAACTTTCCTTATTCTAGTAGAGCTTTTTCCATTTCACTAAGAATGGTGTCTTTTCTTAGGCTCTAGCTCCTTAACAACTATGTTATAAATTGAACACTCCCAATTACAGTGGCAGAGCAGATCACAATGTCCTAATCCTACATACTCGTCTACTGATAGCACTAGAAGCAACTGAAGTGATAATCTCAGAAGGTCAGCGAACAAGGCTGTCTCAGCTGTGTTAAACTGTCACAATTATCTTCACACAGTCCCCTTTCAATAAAAAGGATCACCTTTAGCGTATGGAAAATTGAAAGAAGGCTATGGACCAGAAAATGTTACAATACCTGCATTAAATTACGGTACATTAAATCTAACATAGCAAGAACACAGAAACTGAGCAAAGATCCGTTCTGGAGAAATGCCGTTGTTATTCCCTGTTCTGTGAGTACAAAAAGCAAATTTGGACTTGACAATACCAGTTGTGAACCTCCCGGAGTCTCCAGCTGAGATAGCTTCAACTCCTCTAGAATATGCAAGACCTCAAAAGTACTAAATTTCTGAATGCAAAGATTCCAGCCCTGATGGCATTTGGCAGAGGTAACTGGATCTAACTTCTGCCCGTCTCTCTAGGAAGGACACTATATTGGTACTATCCGTTGTCATGAGTATTTGGCTCTTTGATACGAGAAAGGAGGGAATGAAGTTCATGTTACAACATCACAAAATTCACAAAACTTCTGCAATGCTTTAGAACAGTCTGTGAAATATTCATGGCTACCTTACAAAGGCCAGTTCATAGTGCTTTCAGCTCTGAATAATTAACAGCGACCTACCCATCCCCCAGGATAATATATAAATAAAATATTAGCAAGTCCCTAGGATAATAAATGCATAGAAGTTGTTTATGCAATACTGTAAAATCATGTAGAGCTCCAAGTCACTACAAGAGTGATAGGAGACAAGTGAGTAAAATACAAGAGCACAAGAATGTCCTTTCTAAACAAGATCAAAGGTTTGAATATTTGTGTATTCTGCCTCACTGTGCCAAATAGCAAGTAACTGTAAAAGAGCATAAGAATAAAATAAAAAATAAGAATATGGTCATGTTTTCCCAGTATGTTCCCCTGGCTTCAAGTGATCTATAGCTTAAGGAGCACTTGAGCTAGTGGTATATTTGATTTATTAGATCCTGAGAGATGGTTTTTTTCTTATTAATCTAACTTTTTGAGCCCACATAAACTACTGGAACAAATTTCTGTGGCAATGTCTTCCACAGCTTACCTATATTTGGAGTACAAATACAGTTAACAGCACAACCTTTGGTTTGCTGCGACTGGCCACCAAATAATGTCACCTAGGTCTAATTATTTCATATCAACTTTCCTACTTTCCCTGTGATTTTATGGAACTCTTTTTGCGCTCATCCAATCTGAAAAACTGTGGCCAATTCAGTCCTTTCTGACTATTCAATATTTGCAACTGGAAACTATGCAGTACTTGAGATTGGCTCAGTCCTTTTTAGCCTTAGCTGAAAGTACTAGGAGACACTGAGCATCTGCAGTGTCTTTCTCACGAATGAGTTCCAGCAACAATAAAACTCCAGGGCAGTTGCCATACACATCATGGTCAAGAGAAAAGGGACATGCAATCTGTGAATGTAAGTGTCTGTTGCAGAAGTGTTCTGTAACTGATGCATATAAATACGTATAAAAATATACAAACACATATGTACACCTAAAGATTTTGCTACTGGATAAAATGGGACTGAGAATTACAACACATAGTTCCTAAGTTTTGTAAGACCAGTCAGACCTTCTGAACTGCACTGCTAACAGTCTTCTTTATGTGGTCCTTTATAACAGCTTATGTTGGTCAAAATAATACACAAGACACCTCAGAGACCAATCATTGCACTTTGATGGTTCTTATTTAAATAAGGGACACTGACAGGTGGAATTCAGACTTTTTTTATGACCAACTTTGGATCCGAGTTTAAAGTAGATCCTAGAGGAAAATCCTGACTTCATCTCCTTTTCCACCTGCTCAACTGAAACACAGTCTGGGTAGAAAGATGGGAAGTACTAATTGACAACAGATTAAAGAGTTTTTAGAAAGAATTTCAGGTTTCACCAAGATACCACTTTGAGAGGTTTTCAGGTCATTATGACTTTCTTTTCATTGCAGCTTCATGGAATGAAATTCAAGAGCAGTGGGAATAAGTTTACTGCTTTAAACATATTGAAAAATAATGTACATTTGCCTCCTACAGTTTCTACTTTTCCTAACCAGATATTTCAAATATAGACTCTTTCTTACTTTTAGAGCCATGTGGACTGGCACTTCTGAGATACTTGGATTCTCTCGAGGTTCAGTGAGAGAATCCATCATGTTTGATGTAGCCATGAAAAGAGTGTCATCCAGCTGAAGTTAGGATGAACTTGGAGCTCTTTACTAAATCCTCTTTTCAGGGGGGAATGAGAGATATAAAGCCCAAAAAGTATTTATAAATCATAGCAGATTTAAATATGAGAGCAGCATTTATAAACTTGATTATCATGTCATGATTTCAGAGCACAATAATAGCCTACATCAGTTATATCTCAGGTGTAAAATAAGATGAGGTAAATGAAATCTTTTTATCTGGGGATTTATAACGTGCTTTGTAAATCTATCATTGATTTTGTATATAATACTTGAAAGCAGAAAAAGGTAGATGTGTCTGTGGATTCTTAAATCGACTTTGGAATCCATCAACTGTTTTAGAAATGATTTTGACTAAATATGATCTTTGAAATAAAAGTTTGTAAAGTAGAACACAAACCTGCAGATTTAGTCAGAAGATTGATTAATCATAACTAAGGAAATCTTTAAGAAAAATGTGCTCTACAAATAAAATTCCTATATTTAAAATGACTTGGCCCTTTTCTCCAATCAAGTCTTATTCTGAGCCAAAACCAGCTCCTCTGAAAGAGAGAATGTCTGAAACACATACGGATTCTCTCCAATTACAGCACAAACCATAAATCACAGTTTCAATACAATTTCACTTAACATTAACAAAGTTCCTGGATTACTAGGATAGGGAGACTATCTAAAATAAATATATTACAGAAATAGATAGAACACAGAAATAGTCTCTGATCACTTATGCAAAACTTCATGCTGCCATTCATATAGAGGCTTATTAAATACTTTGCGTATAACATCTTCTCATCCCTACCTGCAAGTTTGATTCTTTCTTACAAAAGCAATGGACCCTATACTCAGTCAGTGTAAGGTCAAGTCTTAGCAGAGTTATGATTCAGGAGATGGTGCTAATGAAAATCTGTGTCACTTTATATTTATTCCAATTAACTAACTACTGCATCTCTTTGGACAAGTCGCTTTCTCTGGTACCAACAGTTATATTCTCATTTTTCATTTCTTTTATCTATCTGGATAAAGAGTCTCTATCTCTTTAGGGCAGAAATTGTCTTTCATGTGCATCTGTCAGGACAGATATCTTTTTTCACAAAACAGCAAAAAAAATTGTGTTAAACATCTTGCATTCAACTGAACTTTGAAATGGGTCACAATCCTTGGCTGATACATTAGCCTACTCCAGATAAGCTCACTTTCTGCAATAGCAGATAATTCTTATCTTAAACAAGCTGTAATGTCAGCCAATATTATCACTATCACACTTCAAAAATAAGAGATAGCTAAAAGAAAGTCATTTAGAAACAAATAAACTGAACTCAAGAAGTGTGGCAGCAGTCTGAAAGAATAATTATGGGACTCTGTACTCAATATTGCCCCTGTATCTCAGCTGTTTGACTGGCAAAAATATTTTCAGCTACTTCTATCATCTTAAATTTAGATATATGTTTTCCTAATATCCTTGACAGTGTTTTGTTTGTGTTTCAAACCTCTGCTTTTTCTGCTGAGATCATAATTGGACAAAATAATTAATTGTAGACCTAAGATTAAGCATCTGAGTTACAGAATATTAACTTTTTTTTTCCTTTTAGTGAGGCACAAAAATACTTTTTGTGAATCTGGCTGTGAGCAAAACTGGGTGAGAAAGAGTTTCAGAAATGGAAAATATTTAAAAAAGAAAAAACAGATAAAGAAACAAACAAAAAAAAACACCAAAAAAATCAACCAACACCTATCAGAAATAGCAGATGCCCTGCTAAGTCAAAGCAATGATCCAGTGGGCTCACTACTCTGGGCTCAGAATAAAACCTTTTCCAATTTTGAACATGCATATAAGAATAATGCTTCTCTCAAAGATGTGGGCTTCCAACTTGTATGTAACAGATGGGTTCAACTCCTTGATTTTAAAGAAAGCAGCCCTTGAACTTGAGTTTTGCTCCCTAGTCATGCGACCTTGTTATCCAGACATCTGGTGTGGGTCGTGGCAGCAGAATGCTATTTCTTTAAGAATATCTTTAAAAAAACAAAGAAACAAAAAATAACCAAAATCTTTTATGGAAACTTGCATACTTCCAGGAAAAAAAAAAAAAAAAAGGTTTATTTGAACAAACTGCTATTTAAAGACAGAAAAACAGTTCCCCAAGACAGCAGCATTTTATTCTATATTTACTTTTATTCAGCCTAACCACAAGCAGTGCTGGGAAAATGAGAATAAATTTAGGACATAGTCCCAGGCAAGTGTCTTTTTTTTTTTAAAACTACATTTAATTACCACAAAACAGCCTGAAAGCTCTGAGATATTGATTTATTTTTGATTGTCAGTGGAAACCCAAATATTTACCTATAAATAAACTTGGGCTGAGGTAGAAGTCTCACTATTTCTTGACGATTCATTAATTAATCTCTCATGAACTGGTTCTTAAAATTTTATATAAATAGATGAAATCCAAACACTAGGTGCAAGGCAATGGTCATTCAGAACTGTTTCAGTAGTTAGGTCAGTGAAATAGTCTTTACCACATTAAAAAAAAAAAAGAAAAGAAAGAGAAAACCCAAGTGTTTTCTCTCTCAGAAGAGTGTCTATAGGACTAAGAGAAGACAGTTTTAATAAAAAGTTCTTCAGTTCCTTGAAGAACATACCTCTAGAAAAACAACCTTTTTTTTCCTTACACAATGCTCTCTATAGATTTTACCAGTTGCAATGGATTGCAACGGACCAGTTGCAAATGCCAAGGTGTAGCATTTATTCAAGTATCAAGGCCCTTATATCTAAGAAAAAGGAGCAGGGTTGTGTCTTCTCACTGGTGAAAGCACGGCCTCTTCCTCTGCGACAGCGACTCAGAGGGCAAAGCGCACCCGCAGTGAGATTCACCTCACCCAGTTGTAACCGTCTGCGCTGTAGACATCTCGATCTGAGTTAATTGTCCCACCTCTTTCTATAGGCAATGAAGAGAAAAGGGGCACAATTTATCTCCTCTTAACCTAGATATTTAAAACAGTATATAAATTGCACTTCTTAATTTTTTTTATTTTTATTTTTTTCTTCTCTAGCAGCTGTAAGTGTCTAGGCGACCGGATTGGGGCAGATATCTACATTACGGACATTTAAAGGAAGGCAAAATTAATGCAAGCCCTGTGGGACTCCCTCCCTCAATGACTCGGTATGGTAATTCTCATGATGGCAGCTTCCACACCTGCTACAGGGTCCTGATAGCTTGCCCCACTGGAGTTTTAGGAGAATTAGCACATTTTTCTAAAGAGTAATACAAACCGCAGTAAAGTGATAGGTATTTTACCCATAGACAGATTTGGAAAGGAAAAAGGTAGCGGCAGCTCTAATTGTTTGAATTTGCTCTGCTGGATCTTTCTCTGCCTTAAATTTTTACCTGAAGACTTTGGTAGAATTGTTAATTTACAGATGACAAAACCAGTGAAGAAGCACTGTTTCAAGTGGTAATTGTACAACATAAAATCGAAGCACTTCTGTGTTAAAAGATGTTAAAGAATTTCAGATAAATGGAATTCTGGTAAAAGCCAGTAAGATCTTGTCATGCCTGCAGACTACTGCTAAAGGACTCCCCAGTATAACTAAGAAAAGTAAGCCTGTGCTCAAAACAGATTTTGATATGAGCAGTCTACTTCTCCAAGGACACATTTTTATGGAACTTCAAAATGAAGAATTCTGAAAACCTTTGCATTGTTTCACTTATCAAATTTCAGGACCTTGGCTCTTCCCTTCTCTTCCTTTCTTCTACCTTATCTACCTTGACTATTTCCAAGAGTGAGGAAGGAGACTTTATGCCAAAAGGGAAATCATAGGTGTTCTTTAGGGATCTTTGTTTTTTTTTTTTTAATTACCTGAAAGAAAAGGTCACCATTCTTTTTTTTCCACATAATTGAACTACAGATCTTGTTTTCTTTATTCCTTTGTTTTCCTTAGAAGCCAAGGCTTCCTGAATCAGGGAATGTAAGCCATTCTTAGCAAAATGTAATGTTGTAAACAGAGTTCTTGCTCTGTTCATTAGGATCAAGGGTGGGGAGAGGACCTTGGAAATTTGACCTGAGTGAACCCTAATGGCTGAAGCACCAAAGAGAATCTAAAAAATTCCAACTACAAAAATCATCCCAAGGACTAGAGATAGTCATCCAGCAGAAGAGTCATCGCTGTGGGCTAATTTAACTTTGCTTCTGCATGGGCTTTGGAAGGGTTTTACTGTTTTCTGAACGACCTAGTATAGAGCTAGGTTGGGTTTATTTTCTAACTTCATGACTCTTTAGCCGCATCCCAATATGAAGACACAAGATAAATTAACAAAACAAAAAACATAAAAAGAAAGACTGAAGAAAAATCTATTTTTTCATGCATTTCACGCCTGTGTAATATTCGTGCACGTGTGGATGAGTCTATCAACAACTTGAAGCGACAACACCAACCTCTCCTGAAAGAATAAAACTGGAATTAGCTGTGTCTCTTTGGTGCTAAGTACTATGTCAGTACACAGAAAGATCAAATCCTGCTTAGGACAGCTTTTACCTAAGCAAGAAAACAAACCCAAACCCAAACAGATAG
The DNA here is from genome assembly GCF_036417845.1 of Apteryx mantelli. Classification (NCBI taxonomy): domain Eukaryota; kingdom Metazoa; phylum Chordata; class Aves; order Apterygiformes; family Apterygidae; genus Apteryx; species Apteryx mantelli. The sequence continues at coordinate 6,933,292 of NC_089978.1, forward strand.
CAGAAAAGAAAAGGACTGACAAAAATTGATCTGGGTAATGATCTGGATAGGCTTTTATATAAAGCTAAATGCATACATATCAATTCTATGTCAATGTGGTCCTCTGCTTATAAACTAAACAATAACTACATGCACATTAACTTTTATGAAATAAATACTGATGATTGCTGTAAAGCGGAATTTTTTGCCTTTTCCTCTCTTTCTCTCTTTGTTTCTTTGCCAGTCAGTTGTCTTTTCCCCACGGCATTTTGGGTGTTCCATTAAAACCTTTCATGAAGTATACCATTTACTTAGTCTTATTTGTAAACATTTTTAAAACTTTGGTTTTAATATTTTAGATAAAATCCATGACTGCTACTGCCTCTCTATTTGTGAGTAATACCAAACACCCCCAATATTGATTTGCTGCCAGCTTTTTCACATTATTTTCATTAGTTATCAGTAAATGCACCCAATTGTATCAGACTGGAGAACTAAGTTTAGTCCTGTCACTTTCTATTGAGAGTCACTGAGTCTGTGCCTATAAAAGACTCTTTTCTGAAAAATAAGATCTATCTCAGGAGTTGCATATATCATAGCTTACAAAAGTAGTGTGAGACAAGGAGATGGTGAAAGCTTCCATTTTTCCAGCCAGGTAAAATCCAATAACTCTCAGAGAAATGTATTCTGACAAAAACAAAATCAGTATAAAAGTGTTAGATTAGGTGGCAAAAAGCTCCACAAGTTTCCACAAGCCCAGAGGAACAACGGCAAGTGGGGGCATCTGAACACTGCCCTGCCCTGGCTGCTCCCACGGCCATCAGAGGAGAGCCATCAGATCAGGCCATCAAGGGCTCATCTCCATAAGCACAGAGGAGCACAGAGACACGGTGGCAGGTGGGGGAACCCAAATTACCTCCTCAGAGGAAGGGACACTCTGTGCCGGCTCCTCCGAGGGCTGTCCCAGGAGACCATCAGCCCCGTGGTCCAAGTGTGAAACCCAACAAGATGAGTCAATGGCAGCGAGTCTCTGCAGCATCTTTCAGACTGAGGGGGACACTGCATAGGGATGTGGGACACATTGCAAGGAAAGAGAATTTGGGGGTTGCACAAGACTTATTACAGGATGCTTAGAAGTGGAACCAAAGGTGGAGAAAGGGAGGGATCTAGGTGATTTGGGGAGGAACAAACAAGGGAAAATGGAGGATAAGGGGATAAAAAGGGGCTGGTTGCATGTAAACAGGACTGGTCAGTACGCTTCTCTGGCTTGTCTGGAGTCAGACCACAGATCATGAGGTCCACGGGCCTGGTGCCAGCAACTGGAGCAAGTGAGGATACATAAGTCAGTGTGTGATTGCCAGCAACTATCACGCTGGGCTACCGGCCAGTAGGTGAAGTGACCTGGGAGCCAGGGGTGTGAGTGGGTCTCCATAGGCAAGACTGTGGGCAGTTGGCTAGTTGAGGGACTGGGCAGTCCTGGCAGACGAGCAGGGAGACCGTGGGATGTGGCGGTGGATTGGGAGACCTGACTCTGTGTGTGTGTGTGTGTGTGTGTGTGTGTGTGTGTGTGTGTGTGTGTCCAAGCTGTGTTATCCACGCAAACAGATTATGAATTCCAGATAGTCCCAGTGATGCCGGTGCATCTAGTTGAGGAAAGGAGATGGCTCACAAGCCCTGGGATGGGGAAAATGAAGAAACCAAAGAGTGTCCCAGTGGTTCACGCACTGTCATCGGATGCAGAGAAATCCCTACTATCCCCTATCCAAAGAAGCTGGGTCCCCTATATCCATGTAAATGACTGCTGTGTGTGCGTGTGGTTGTCAGCTACTTCTATGACCTTTACCAAAAATGTGATTCTAAACCATCAAATATCTCCCAGTCAACACCTCATCAAAAGAGGACAGTTGAAGAAAAAGGTTTTAGTAGGTAAGACATGTTTTCCTATTAAGAGTAACAACAATAACAACATCTGTGGAGAAATTCCAGGCATCATTTTCCAGTAGTGGCCCAAAATGTGATTAAATTAATTCTGTGGGGGAATTATATGCACAAAAATCAACAATAAAGTAGGCACCAGAAGGCCACAGACAATCAAAAAAAAAAAAAAAAAAGTAACAGTCAGTTATCCATGACAGATCATTTTCCACAAAACTAGCTTCTGATTTCATAGCCCTAATCCTCAAAGAAAATTGAAATCTTGAAAAGAGGCACTTGAGAGCAAATAATCATAACTTTGACACTAAGCATCATGAATGGAGTAAATATATTTTTATATATACGACATATTACAATTTAGCCACATCCCACTCTGCTAAGTACTCTCTCTTCCATGGACACTAACTTTCAGGCTTTTTTTTTCTTTGCATCACAGATGAAAATAATTCACTACTTTTCGACTTGCCAGACTTCCTAGCTGGTCCAAACAGAATAGATTTAACTAAAAATAGCTATTTACACCCTGTTTTGCTTGAAGTTTGCTTATTGATACATGTCCTCACTAGGATTTTTGGATTTGCTTGGAAGTCCTTGCCTAATAAACAGTTACTGACGTACTATTGTTTGAAAGTGTTTGCCATTTACATTTTAAGAAAATACAAAACTAGGAGGAATTATGAACTTTCTGGAGGACAAGATTATAATAAAAAACTCAGAAAAAGATAATCTGAAAAAAGGAGAGATGATTCAACACAGACAACATGTTAGTGCACTGCAGAAGGAATAATCAACTACATTAATATGGGACTGGGCAAAACAGGTAAAGTTGTAAATCTATAGATGGGTTTTTGCAGATCAGAAGCTGAGCATGAAACACTATCTTCATGCTATTAAAAGATTTACCTCTTTCTACAAATCTTGGCCAAACCAGCATCCATTGGAATCAGTGGGATTCCTCAGGTGACCAAGCCAGGCAGTGACTGATGAATGTTTTTAAGATCACACTTCTACAAGACCATATTCTGGTGACAGAAATGATCAGAACTACTGGTCTACATGGTAAGAGAGAAATTTCTTATAAAGTCATCGAAAGAAAACCCCTCATAGTCCTTATTTTCTTAAGGTTACACAGACGCACCCTTTAGGTCAGTCTTCAAATTAAATGACTCCTGCACCAAACCAGTAGAGTCGACTCTGCTTCAACGCAATTGCAAGGAAGACAATCAGTTTTAAAGACGAGGGAGACAATTCACTTCCTCCAGAAGGGAGGCAAAACATCACCTTTCCTCTGACAGTCTATTCTGAACGAATGCCTTGGAAAACACATTTATGAGGCAAGGAGGTGGTAAAGTGGTGTTTGTAAAAATAAAATATATTTTCCATTGCAAATTGAAGAGAACAATGTTTACCTAACATGGAGAAGGATTAGATGATAATTCTCATGAATGTAGTGTCCTGTCTTCTAAAAATGTTAAACCATCTCATTCATAATAAAGACCGATTTGGCATTTGGGACATTATATGACACTGTATCTAGTCAACCTCTTTTTAACAGATGCTTTTCATCATGAAAGAATACTAACTATTTTGCAAACTCAGGTTAATTCTGCTTCTAATTATCTAATTCTGCGTAGAAGTGCCAACTTCATTCAATGACAGGAAAAGGAGTTAGACACAGCAGAGGTGTCACACAGCAGCATCAGACAACTAAATCTGTTATTCTTCCACTGACACCGATCACAAACAGCTACCAAAACTGTTTTTTAAAATCCTAAAATGATGGTTCACTGTAGAATAAGTAGAAGAGTATAATGCTAAAATCTGTAAGGAGATGATATCATAACTTTTATGATCACAAGTTATTAGGAAGTGTGTCTTCACAGCTCATTACAAACTCATCTGGTTTTAGATCTCACTTTCAATATCACAAAATTTGCAGAACCTTGCTGTGTTTTAAATCTGGCTCAGGAAAATGAAAATTAAATGATAAAAACAGCTCCATCTCAAACAATGCACAAAAAGCTTGACTATAATTTGATTGATACGGCAAGTTTTTTCTAGTCATAACATTATTTTGTTTACATACTTTAAATGCTTTTCCTGAACTTAAATTCATTTTACTGTCAAAGTCTTAGCAACTTGTTTGTAATAAAACATATATATATTCCAAACTTTATGAAGCTTAGGAGTAGTTCCAGTTAAACCACATATTCACATACTGAGTACAAACCAGCAATTGAAAAATAAAGTCCAATCAATCATTACAGCAGAAGCAATTAATGAAAAAGCTCATATATTCAAAAAGTAGTATATGACCATAGACAGCCTTTCACCAGAGAAATAAGTGCTCTGCAAATAGTTAAATTAAAGATTAATTGCAGTTATTTGTCCAGAGGAAATCATAAAACAATAAAATATATCAGCTAAATGCTTATGAAAACAGAGACAAAAATAAATAAATAAACAAGGAAACTTATTTCATGATAGCAATATCAGCTGGATTTGCAGATTTTGAATCCAGAAAAAGCTTCTCTAAAACTAATGGATTTTGAAATGGAAGAAGTTCTAGTTCAGAATTTTCTCTCTCTACTAAATTTAACCAAGGTTAGAGAGAAGTGAGGAACAGTGGCAGTGCTGAGATTATAAATGTAATTCATTTTGCCTAACCAAAGAAACCCACAATGCTAAAGTCAACATCTGAGTCAGTCATCCCGGGCACCTTGTAGTCAACAGAGAGAAATGTGTATTTTTAAGTGCAATCTGTTTGACTTGTTTTTGCTATATCAGGATTGAATGGACTGCACCATAAAAATAGTTATTTCACTCCAATAGCTATCAAAGTTACTAGATTTGAAGTAATTGTCTGTAATGTAGGTGCCCACTGTTGACCTCATGAGTATTTCCAAGGACTGCAGGAACTCCGAATGGACCACAAGTTACCAAACTCTGAGCACCGCATCTCAGCCAGAGAAACTAGTCCTGATGAAGTGGGCTGTACCCTCACTTCCAACAACTCATAAGATTAAAATGATCATAAGATAATTTTAAGAATATGTAATGGTTTTGAAGCTTCTTCTCATTTGAGAAGGTAGAAGCACGTATCAATAGAAGATGCAGTCTACATGTGCTTTGTTCTTCATGCTTTCTGCCTAAGATGTTATTACTTGCTATGGTTAAACAGTATGTAATGACTTCAAAAGAATGTCAGTCTGATCCAGAGAGCTCACTCTTATTTTCCAATGACATTTTGGGGAGAAATGAGGCAAATCAGCACTTTAAAAACAAATGACTCTTAATATACAGAAAATATATTGTCAAAAATACAAGGTTTTGGACCCTTCAGTCATATTACATGGGTAGCATGGCACAAAATGATGGAAGATTAATAACTGCTGTCCCAGGAAATATTTTTCACTTTAAATATTAGTATATCAGCATCAAAATTCCTGCTGAGAAAAGGCAAACTAAGAAATTTGTTTGCAAAAATTAAATCCATATATCATCACAATAATATCACTGAATTTCTGTTAATTAAAAAATAAGTTTCTTTTTTTTTTTTAATCTGAGGTGTCTGTACCAAGCATAATTAATTAATTTATGGTGATGCTTATTACATGCTATATATTTTCTCAGAAATAAGCCTAGCTCTGAGTAACTCAGGAAGTAAAGAGAAGAAGACAGAGAGAATAAGCGAATGGGAAAAAACAAACAGTTTATACACATCAACTTGATTAAGTACAAATAGAGCTAGGGAAGCTGGTTTTTAAGATGTCCTTTCTTGATCATGGCGAGGGGAATGGCCTTGTGCCTGAGCTCAGGGAGGTTTCAGGATGCACAAGGAGATGGGGGCACATGGAAGAAGGCGCAGTGATGACCTATAGAATGGAAATGTCTCGAATCACTGGAAAAATGAAAGAAACAGAACCAAGCAGAGAAAGCTACAGAAAAAATTAAGTTGCTTTGATAGCATACAGGCAACCATTACGATGAAGAACCCCCACCTCTGAAGGAAACAGTCCCACTGAGATAAGTACCTGGAAGGGCACCATGAAGGAGTCACATATGAAAGATTACTTTTGGGGTAGTAATTGTCAGGCTAATTTTACCCTCAGGAAATAATGAAGGACATGAGCGCTATCACAAGTCATAATGTTTTCTGTTTGTTTTGAAACATAGATAAACAATGATAACGCTTCGGAGGAAAGAGTGTCTCATTTACATCTCAATGGGATGGCAATACCTGGAAAATAACATCTGATTAGCACACTTTTCTTTTTATACCAATTAACTGTTCCTGTCATGGTCATGATTTTTATAGGCATCGGGTTTTTCTGTTCTGCTGATGTGTTGTTTTCCTTGTTGAAAATGCACAAATTGGCAGATCTGTATTGCAGATGGGGTTGTTTCAAGTTACAGGTTATAGGGTTTGCCTATTTCATTAGAATAATGTCTACGCTGATGGGTGCGTGTATTATGTTAGGGGGTGAGAATCTGGAGGATGTGGTAACCAAAGTGACCTAACAACCTACTAGATGAGTAGGAATCAAAACACATTTAGGTCTGCTTCCAATCTGATACAGGGTTGAGAAAAAGTCACTCATTTGTTTATTTATTTTTTTCCTGTGGCAAGCAGCATTAGCAAAAATTGGGCTGTTTAATATCTGATAACAGGAGAAGTGGATGCAATTCACTGGCAATATCCATAAGGAAAGTATAAAAATGTTCTTAGCTAATGGATGTTCTGCCCTGGCTGCTGAAGCACAGCTGGTGTGGTCGAATCTCTGGTTCGTTGGCTCAAAGACCAGCGACTCTCAGCGTGCTCCAGGCTTGTCGGCTGCAGACTTCAGCCCATCAGAAATCCCTGCCGAGCGCAGGCGCTGTACCGCGGACCGCAGGAGTGAGCTGTGATGGTGATTTGTTCTCATGCAGCAAGTGCTCCCGCGGTGGGGAGTGGCCGGTGGTCATCACCGCGGAGAGGATTTACTACTTCTGTAGATTTTAATCTTGGTGAGAACATTGATTTACACCTCAGAAAAATCTGGGATTACTTTTGATAGCTTGCTGAAGGGAATTTGCTCTGCTTGTGGACATGTTCTTCTTCTTTCAGTAGTGCTAAAATGCAATGAAGGAAGCTCACTAAAAGCAGCTTTAGTTTAGCATGGAGGCTCATCTACCTTACTCTTTCATAACAAGCAGAATGACACATGATGAAAGAATTAGGAATTTTAGTAAAATATTTGAAAAAGATGTTATAAAATCTTTGATAAAGTCTAATTTGGAAGACCAAAAGAAATGTTCAGAGATCTCCTTAATTAATAACAACGCAGAACATGCACAGGATTCTGCGATTTTTTTTTTTTTTTTACAAACTAGTTTTCAACTTCTCTAAGTTTTTAAAAATACAGATCTTTTAAAAATACACATCTTACAGATAGTGTTAGCACCAAGCATTTCTCACTGTCTCTGTGTAACCATTAGATGGTGAGTATCGTTACAGACAGATCCATAGTTAATCATTCTTCCTTACACCTCTGTAGAGCAAAATAAAACTCACTTCTCCTTTTTACAGAGGAGAAAACAGAGGAAATATGACTGTTTCTCTAACACCATACATTTTCTGCCAACGGGCCATTTCAGAGTGTGGGGGAGAAAGCTCCAATTCTCTGGTCAGGCATCAGTCACTTTAAAGTAAGTAAAAAAATAAAAATGTCCATACATGGACGCGCGAGAGAAAAGAAACAAGAACTAAATAGTGCTCTCTACAACCGCAGGAAGGTTTACACTGTAGCTTTAAATGACAAAACTGTCATTGAGCTTTGTCATTGAGGCTACAACTCATACACAAAGACAAGTGAAAAGCCATGAAACACGGTAGCTGCAATCTCTGCTTGTCTTGGTTTGCATTCTCAGCGTATGAAATCCTTCTTACAGCTGAATACATTAGGATCCAAATGAACTTGTATGAATTTGCATGACATTACTGGTGTCAATGCATGACGTTACTGGTGTCAAACACAATTCAAGGGCAAATGCAAGTGAAGTCTGTGATAGCCTTTTCCACATGGCATTATTATTAAAAACTTAGATGACAAGTACATGGAAAACTAAATTTCTTTATGCCTTGAAAAGATAAAATCTATTTCTGGCCACATTCATGTGGTGTTTGTTAATCAATAAATTTGATAATTGTGAACCCATGTGTAAATCAATGCCATTCCAGCTTCATATTAGAATCTTCTGGTCTGCAAAACATTGTTAGAAATGGTAGAGCAAGAGGCATTAATCTGAGTTTTCCTTTTTTTTTTTTTTTTTTTTAATTCTGGTCAGGCTAAACATAATTCAGAGAAAGAACTGTTTGCAATATATTAACGCTTCTTCTAGTCTACCAAAGAACCAAGAACCATAATGGTAAAAAAAAAAAAAACAGTTGAAACAAACAAACAAAAAAACCCTCTAAAAGCTAACACAACTACTATTCCTTATAGCATAAGAATTTATTTGAAAAATCAGTTGAGTGTCTGTGCTAGTTATTTTTACAGTAGGACAAGTTTGTTCACTCTTAATCAACTACAATAATTATTATCATTACTCATTTCCATTATAAGAAGCACCTAGCCGGTCAATAAAAGATCAGACTCAATTATTCGCAGTACAGAGGAGTAACAGGACAAGACTGAGGTTATCCATATAGCCCATAATATGAGTGGCAGAAGCTAAATCTATCCTAACAAAATAAATAATACCAGGAAATGTTCCCTGGTTCTGAGATTCAATTCCTTGTGCTGTGAAATTGTCAGTGTGGTCTCTAGCATGTTTCTATACAGGTCTACCTAGCACTCTTTGAGACAATCTTAAAGTATGGATCAAGAGTTAGTATGAGCTAGGGACAATTCCCAGTAGTAACTGTGGATTCACCCCCCACCCTTCTTTTTTTTTTTTTAATAAGCAGATACAGGGTTGTTCAGAGTCCTGCACATGCTTAGGCTGCTAAGATGTAGGACCAAATACATGGGCCAAAGAGACAAAGGGATATGGGGCAGGGAAGATAAATATGATGTGACAGAGTTTAAGCTAAAGAGCTCTTCACAGAGAACGAACACAAATTTCACAGCATTTGGAACCTGTACAAGGTGCTCAGTACTGGGCACAATCTAGTCTATGTTCCCCTTGAGAGATTTTCAGAATGAGTTGGTCCAAAAATGTCTCTTCTAAGCCTTTACCCATCGGTTAGCTCTAGGCATCCAAAAAATCTTTTTACTTTTTGTAATTGAAATCTGGGATGATGAAGAACCTTTTTTTTCTAGCGTTCCAAATGATTCACTTCCAAATTGTTTCCATAACTCTCAGCATGTCTGTGAAGCAGAAAAGTCTCATTATTATCACTGCCCTTGCTCTCCTCCTCATCTGGGCACAGCAGGAACAAGACTCCATGGGCTCTGCCCATGTCATATCTTGCAGGGGATATGCAGTATCTCAGGGAGCCATGCATTCACAGATACCTTCTAGGTTGTGGCCTTCAGTCCCCTGAACTACACAATTAGCAGGATACAGTTTTGGTGGCTTCTATTCTTAGTATACACTACCGCTATTTTACTTAGGCAATTATATCTCTCCCTGTTCAAGCTCATATTCCAACTTAGAAATGTGTTTTTCAGTTTTAGTTCTGTGATGGCAAAGCAAGAATATAATTTAAAATGAAATCTTCTTTAAACTTATCATTTATTTCCATTGAAATCACCTTATTGAAGTCTTTAGGCTTCCCTATGTTCTAAAAGTGAAGAATTTTTAAAGTATTTTGCTTAAAGGGGATAAAGAGGAAAATTCTCGTAGCCTTCATCTAAATGTTTGGTGGTAAAGAAGGTTACGAAGTTTGTTACACTAGGAACATTTTAGCCCTTTTTTATTTTCCCACTTAGCTTAATATAGCAAGCCTACTTCAGGACTGCCTATATTAGAGAGAAAACTTCTTCCCTTTTTTTTATTTTATTGACAAAGCCAGTAATGGTGGATTTACCACTTGAAAAGCAGGTAATCGCTGTGGCTGAGACGTGGACAATAGTACGTGTTCTGAAGTTCCTAACAGAACATGATTAACATAAAATAATGCATATTTCCTATCATTAGAGACACAAGAAGAGGTTTAACTTATTAAACTATAATGAAATGAAGTTTCATTCTCATCTGCAGCTTCCTAGTTATAACAGTTAATAGAGGGAAAACCAATTTAATTAAACTTTAAGAAAGGCTAATCCAATAATGTTGTGAAGTGGATTTACCTTGACTACGTGTCAGAAATCTCCTCCAAGCCTGCTCCTCTAGAATGAATCTGATCTTAATGTACCTACGAATACGTTCACTGGGGTCATGCAGGATTAAGGATGGAAGATACTGCTTGATTCAGCAATTCTGATCTGGATACAACTGATTTTCAGAGGCAGCGATTAGGTCTCTGTTGATGAAAACGAGCGGTTTTAAAAACCTATGTCCTTTCTTTCACCCACCATGACTGTCATAGTATTCAAATGAGAAGAAAAAAGTGTGAGGCCTTTTAGGAGGGACCAATGTAAGGTCAGTGGAGAAAGGTGGACAGACAGATAAGGCAGTCTCGTAACAGCTGCTATGGCAAACCACAAGCAGAAGGAGAAACCGAGCCACGGAGCAGGCGGCAGCAGGGCAGCAGGTCCCCATGGCTGAGCTACAATGACAGGTAGGATGCTGATATGGTCAACAGGGACTAAAAAGAGACAGATAGAGAAAGAGAAAGAAAGGAGAAGTAAAACAGATTCAGAGAAAATAGTGAATACTGTTTGGCCTCATCATACTTACCGTGCCACTCAGAAAAAGAGGGATTCATCTGAGGATGGGGAATGACAGCATGATGGGGGAGAAAGAGAAGATGTAGATTTGCCACTTATAGATGTATAAGGCAAAATTAAAAAAGAAAAAAAAAAGGCTAAGTCAGAGGTTTGGATAGGCATTAAGTTCCACAAATGGTGTCAGACTATCAAACAGATTTCATTTACAGTTAATCAAGTAGACAAAACAGAGTTGAATCAAGTCACCTAAAAATGTAACTGCGACCACGCGTTCAAAGTTTTCCAGGAAAGATGTACTTGTATCCAGCAGCTCCACTTACGAGACTAATATTCAGAAGAGTGTTACACCAGAAACGCTTGGATTTCTGGAAATAGGGACTAGACTAGTTATAAAACTATCAAACTCGACTTGTTATAAAAAAAAAAAAAGACTAGAAGTCTATTAGGCACAGTGTATTTGAATTTCTGTTAGCATAGTACCACATGGCATCATGATTAAAACTTATATTTTATGCAAGAGGGATGTATTAGTGCCTATGATGGAGGGACTAAATCTGCTTTAGCAATATCACAAAACGTAATTGTTAATTTTGTGCAAGAAGAACTCATTACACAAGGTCACCCAACAATAGCACTCTTGTTCCACTGCTATTTAATATTCTTGTTGTTGATTTAGATGACAATACGAAGATATTTCTGGTTAAGTGTATGGATAACACAAGAAACAGTGGGACAATAAAATGTGAATGATGTTTTGTTGCTACTATAGGGCAGTCTGAATTGCCAGGTTTAACGATTACAGTCCAGGGAAATGTGCTAATAAAGGTTCATGCAAAGTAATACACTGGGAAACAAAGAATGAAGGTTATATATCCAGGTGGGAGATAATGGCTTGGACACCAGTGATTCTGGAAAAAAAATATGCCATCATGACTGGAGATAACTTGCACCGCCAGTAGCTGATGAACCGACAAGATGTTGGATGGATGCCTCAGTGTTTGCAGATCAGGGTCACGCTAAGAACCAGGCTTTAATCCAGATATTTATCAAAAGTTAAACTAGATGGCCACAATAGTCGTTTGGTGGGCTTCACATAACCTAGAGACTAGGTGTCAATTCGAGATTAACCAGCCAGTTGCCTGATTTACTCTGCCATTAACAGGGGCAGCAAATCTGCCTCCAAATGTGGAGACTGAGGACTTCTGAATAATTCTGAGCTTCAGCATTTAAAACAAAAACAACAACAAAAAAGAATAAAAAGTACATTCACTTTTCATTCATAAGAAAATGTAACATGGACCTGTTGGGTTTTCTCCATTTGGTGGTTAGGAGTGTAGGGAATATTTCTGTGATGATCGTCAGTTTATGCACAACCCCACACGGAATGGGGGACATAGAGGATTTTGATAATTAAAAGGATGTTCTTTACATCTCAAGCTGCCAATACAAGTTCCCTAAAGAGCCAGTGTCACTCAAAACCTGTGTGATAGGGAACAGAAGGAACTGCAACACACAGATGAAGTAACAGTATTTTTATTTCCACTCATAAGGCCTCTGAGTACCTATAAAAATTATACATTCTGTTTTGTTCTGACCACAGTCTATTCTGAAATGTTTAAAAATTACCACCTTCCAATACTCTATCTATCTTTCACATTTTGTGAACAAGCTCTACAGCAAAGTGTCCTCCTCAAAGAAAAACAAGGCGGGGGGAAAGGTATTTTTCCTCTAAATCACTTATCTTTGACTTCTATTCAAAACAGACTCTAGATTTTGAATAACTGTGTATCCTCTGTTGAATAAAAGACTTATTTCTCTCTGATGGCTTTAATGATGAGCTTAAGGATTTCAGTTCAGAGAAATAAAGCAACTTGTCTCCCCGAAATATTTTTCATGACTTGTCATCCTCATATTCGATAATATTTTCCACAACCGTGCTACGATAGTGAACACAGGAATGAAAAGGAGAGCGTGTTTTTGTTAAGCGTGGGAGGCACTGAAACATGGTTAGCAGCTTTAGAGTACCATTGGTAAGTATTTTGTCTTTGACTTTTATTTGTGAAGCCAAGTCATATAGTGTAAAGCTCTTGTTATCTATTTACTGAATTTACCTTTCACTGCTCTGGAATCCTTTTAGCTCATGTGTCCTGATACATGCACAGGATGATGGCAGCCATAAGGCTGAAATACTGAAAGCCATCGAATAAGTGAATGTGAAATGCTTGTGTCTTAAAGCACTTAGAGCACAGGTGGCACCAAACAAGTGAAAGGAAAATAACCACATGCATCTCTGTGAATGAGACCAAAAATGCCACTGAAGCTTAAAGACATGTGGGAAATCTGGAGACTGGATGCTGTTAAATTGGACTTTGATGAAACTGTGCTTCAGTGGAACAGAGTGATTTGTAGATAGCAGGGCTTTTTATTATTTTTTATTTATTTTCTGGGGGACATATCAATTTCAAAAAAAAAAAGAAAAAGTGTTTCATGACTTCCTTTGGAAAGTGGGAGACCTATCCTTCAAGTCCCAAGCAAATCCCAACATCAGTGTAGATAAATACCTTGTCCATGTGGGTAATGATGTCATTTTTTAATATGTAATTTAGGTGCCCTCCTTCCAGAAGGCATCAACTTTTGGTTCACTGATGAACTGTTTTGCTTTTTATTTTCCAGAGCTTTTCCACTCTGAAAAATCACCAAAATAACTGCATACATCTAGTGCAGACCCATCTGGAGTCCTCTGCATGGGGCAGACATCATAAGAAGGGCCATCATCCACACATTTATGTCTCAGGGATCAAGTCACATCTGTATGACTGAACTGCTGTTGACCATTTTCTTAGAGCAAGTTTTGTCTATCAGTGCTAAGACAAGTTATTAGACAATCAATATTCTACCCAAACTAACTTAGTCTGCTCAGTTCTGCTCTGCAGATAGCAAGTTATTTGCATCTGAGAAGAGATCATTACAGACCTTTGGGATGCTGAGTACACACAGATAAAGGGCATCCCAAATAGATGTCCTCGCTATTGAAACACGTTGACCTTGAATGACAGCTGTAAAGAAAGGCTCAAGCTGTCAGGGGGTATTTAATGCACTGGGAAAATGGAAATGTTTTGCATTCAGAGCACCACAGCAAATTTTCATTCATTTTAATGAAGGCAAACAACTGTGAATATGGTTCACATGGAAATTTTTGAGCCAGGTGCCTTAGGACTGAAATTCATTTATGATCATTGTGACAGTCTTCTAAAAGTTCCTGCAATGCTACTGATGCCTTCTGGTTGGCACTGGTGCCTCTTGGTTGGAAAAGAATAGAAGATATGAGTACTATCCCAGGCCACTAGCTAAGCATGCTCTTGGTCGGGGAGAAATTCTAAGATTTTGGCAAGCTAAATGCCATCTTAGTCTACTGGCAGATCTTATTCTCTCAAGAATCATCTGTAATTACTTCATCTCCACTCACAAGATAAAGAAATAAATTCCTACTGTTTGGAATTTCCTATGTGTCTGAGATCTTCCTCAAGAGGATGAGACATTTGAGGGGTGGGAAGGATAGTCCAGTACGACCTGTTCCAAAATCCTACAATTTCAATGCACAATAACAATCTTTGGAAAGTATTTGCAATGTTTTGACTTACATAACTAATTGTGAGTTTGGAGACGACATCAAAGGATCATCAACGAACATATCTTAAGCACTCTTTAGTACCAAGAAAAATTGTTCCAAAAATAATAATTAAAAAAAAAAAGAATCTCTAGCAGCTGCTTAGGTAAGTAAGGACTTCTCAGTTTTCACTGCAGGCATTCCAGCACTGTTCAGATTTAATCTGAGGTGTCTGTACCAAGCATAATTAATTAATTTACGGTGATGCTTATTACATGCTATATATTTTCTCAGAAATAAGCCTGTCTCCTCACTGAAACACCTCGACTGCTTCTCAAAGAATTTGTTAAGGATTCTATGGTAAAGTACTCACTCATTATTTTCTATAAGGATCTTTAACAAGGTATATTCCATAAAGGTTCTGGCTAAGACTCAGGTAAGAATCTTTTTGTAGAATGATGTGTTGTCAAGAAATCCACTATTTGACAAAGATAATAAAAGGTAACCAAATAAATGATTATACCCATAAAGTTTCTCATGATTCCATTACCAGCTATAGGGCAGAAACTGGACAACATCTTGTCAGCTCAGAAAATCACCAGCTTCCAGCAGGGCTGGAAGAATTGATTTTGCCAGAGATAAAGAGCCTTAACTTTGCAATGTATTTCAAAGCCAGAGAAGAATTTATGCTGTGAGATGGACTTCTAGTCATTGGGGGGTTCATTCTTGAGAGCGTGTAGCTTGTAAATCTTTGCAGGTTATATGCTAGGCATCAAGACATTGCAAAATACCAGACAACTATTTGCCATGCAGCCTTGGCTTGAAGGCTTCTCTCTCTGCAAGAGATGAAGTCTTTGCATACAGACTTTATGACAGCCTGGCCTAAAGGGAGATTAAGAATTTGTGGTAACAAAGCTACAGCTCCCATGAGGAAGCCAGGCAACATTTTAAAATAGAAATATGTTGCTCCCACTCAAAATATTTTAGGTCTGAACCTTTAGTTTTCTACACACTGTGGTTGGTTACTCAGAAAACTCCAGGACACTGGAAAGTCAATTTTCCATTAAAAGCAGGGGAAAATATTGGACCAGCCAATCCTATGCGGTGCAATGCCTATTGCAAACTGAGTAACGGTTACAAAGCTCACTCTATATTTGACTAAATTAAGACACATTATACAGAAATAATGGCTTAGTACGTTACAGATCAGTGAAAGTATGGACCCGTTATAACCAAATACAGGTAACAAAAAGAACAGCAATACAAAACCTATCCTCTGCCAGACCTGTGAATGAAAACATGACAAAAAGCAGGGGCACCATGCCAGGAGTGATGGCTCTTCAAGTCCTGCATAGCGATTTTAGTCTTAATCAAGCAGACTGGGAAAAGTGCAGGATTTGTCCCTGTTTGCTCCTGATACTAAGTATGTCCACGCAGAGAGCTTCCAAGAGAACCCAAAACATTAGCAAAATAAAACATGTTAATGGTCTGCCCTCTCTGTAGTAGAATCTGACTGATTCATCCCTTGAAACTCAAGTATGGATTATTTTTAATAAAGCTGACAACATCAGCCATCTGTGAACAATCCAGCTACGTCCAGCTTTCCTGACCTTTTCACGCAGTAACCACTGCCTTGGCAGCTCCAGCCAAATCTCAGCAGAGCCTTCACTCAGCTCCTGCAAATGCTCTGGATCAATCAAATGCTGCAAGTGCAACAGCAGCCTCTTTGCTTCAGCCTCTAATGCTCTGGCTTCTTCGTCAGGCGCTTCATCTATCATTAACGCATACATCGCTGAGAAGCCTGGGTGGCCTGAAGGTTATTAATGTGCTCCTTGGGTTGGATAACATGACAGCCTTTGAACATCTTAGTGACAACAGTGATTCAGCTTCAGACAACTCAAAGGGGGCTCTTCTGCAGAGAAAGAATATCCAGGGTTTTTTTTCTTTTTTCTTTTTTTCCTTTTTTCAGGATTGAGCCCTACTAGAGGTCTTGAAGCAGGCAAGGTCCTAGTAGAGAGAAGTTGCATTTGCTTGCAGACTAAGTGACATGTTTTGGAACAACAGACCAATCTTCAGGGACAGGTCTCCACTAGTCATTTTGTAAAACACGAGTGACTATTGTTCACATTTTCCTATAGTCTCTTTTCATACCTCCTTCTCCAGCATAGCGCGTAGCTTGATTGCAGCCTCTGAGAGATGTAATTATGAAACAGAAACCATATATCTATTAGGGCCTCTTACCTAAAACCAGATGCGAATAAATGGTGACTGTTTTGTGCTCACAGGACATTATCATATTTGAAGAGGAACCTCCCATTAATTTGCCCACAGAAATCTAGTGCTTTTATTTATCCAACAATGGACTAGAACAGCATGCTTGTAAGGCAGGAATGGAGTGCACTAAAAACTCATTTGCAAAATATTAGTGTGAAAAATTTAACTAGGAAAAGGTAAATTAACACTTCTGCTAAAAGCTATGGTAATTCTTACTACCAGATACAATTAATTTTTATATTCCATTTTGACAAATACTCATCACTTAAATATTTTATACAAGATGAGTACTATAAAAAATTCAGCCTATGTTTGATGCATGAGTGAATGCACTTTCACACACATGAAAGTCATTATATATTATGTATGTGTGTAAATCTACATTCACATGCACATAAATAAGCATACTTGCCCTACATAATTCTAGATCTGTGTGCTTATGTGTGTCTTAGTAAATGTGAAAATGTTCCTCAGCTATAGAGGCTTATCTGTGCAAGAAACGTGCAGATCTGCTCATGACCTGGTGAACCTGCAGGTGACTACTCAGGCATTTCTGCTTCCTCTGGGCAGACCTGAATATGCTCTGATTTACAAGTTTTCCCTTTCCATTCTCTAGTCACTCGACTTTTATCTTATACAAATATCGGGGAAATTCAAATAGGATAAGAAAGAACACGTGCACACAAAGGAAAATTGACAAAAATATTATATAATTAGATGGTTTTGTGTGGAGATTTATGATGACAGTAATGATTGTGATAATGAATCCTTTCCCCTACACATCCGTAAATAGAGAAGAAAGAGAAAATAAAAGACATAGAAATTCCAGAGTTCTTCCAACAGTGGGGAAATGTTCCCAGCACAGGTTATTTTCAACTTTTTTTCTTTTCTCCAAGGGACTTTCAATTTGGAAAAAAAAATAGAATAAAATACAAAATGCTGTTTAATTTAATTTCAGTGTGACTCTCTCTACCCTAATTAGTACTATCATTCAAAGCCTGCACTGAGTAAGAAATTATTAATTGCTTTACTGGTACTTCTCTGATGCTTGTTGCCATAGTATCTATGCCTAACAAACAATGAGTCTATCTTCATAACACCCATTATGAGACATAAACTGGTTTTACGGAAGGAAAATTAAAAAAAAAAATCAGTTCTTAAGAACATCTTTTGCAAAGGTCTTTACTCATTTAGAGTAAAGGACATAAATCACAAACATTCATCTGTTTCCTGAAAAGTAGTGACTCTTTTAGTGACATGGGGTCATTAAATATCCACTGAAGGCCTCTGATTTATTCATCCCTATTAGCCCTGTAAAATACAGAGGTGCTGCTATTCCCATTTTATGAAGTTTTAAAGTGATTGGTTCAAGGTGACTTAGGAAACCACTATACCATCTTTACCAAACACGGCTTGGTGTTTAAATGAGAGAACGTGGAGCAGTTTTGAGGAGATGGTGCATGAAATCCTAACTGAAGCATTACTTCCAATAATGGCACTGACCTTTTGTAAGTGCTATTATAAAACTGAACAGAATCTGGAAAATATCTACAAGGATCACAAGTCACCTTGAAAATACCTCTTCCAGATATCCGTTACCTCCATTCTAATGTAGGTCTCAATTCAATATGAGTTGCCCCAAAAAGAGGGTACAGTGAAGAGTATAAGAAGAATGCAAATGTGTTGATTTAGCGCTATGGCTAAACCACCTTTGTCTGAACTATTCCTACGGATCGCGTAACGATGCTCATCTGGCTATACTATTTCTGCTTGGAGATTAGCTGGGAAAAAGGTTGTTTTGAACAGTATATTGCAAATAAAAGCTTGGAAAGACAGACTATGCTCAGTGATATAGTTCTGGATCTAAGATATTGCACTCCTCTTTTTTATGGCAAGCATGAGAGGTCTAGTTTTTTTTTTTTTTTTTTTTTTTTAAATACGCCACTCCTA
This sequence comes from Apteryx mantelli, assembly GCF_036417845.1. Taxonomy (NCBI): domain Eukaryota; kingdom Metazoa; phylum Chordata; class Aves; order Apterygiformes; family Apterygidae; genus Apteryx; species Apteryx mantelli. The sequence goes on from NC_089978.1 coordinate 6,951,853, forward strand.
TTAATTCTTACCCTTTCCTTACAAAGCGGGAGAAATCTTTCCTTGTGCTTGCCCTAGGCTTTATAAACTCAAGAGCACAAAAAAGAGCAGGGAGGCAAATGCAGTTTTGTGGTTGCATAAGGTTCCCTCTTTATAGCACTGCATTCTTGCTGCTATAAAATGGTTGCTGGATTTTTTTTTTTAAGTATTTCCACTATAAAATGTTATTCGAATGGTTTAATGCAGCAGATATTTTAAGTCACTCTAAGCAGAATTTCTTACACAACCTATTCAGCCAACACCACATTTATTTTTCTCCAAAGTTTACTGTACACTACTGAAGCAAAACCTTTCTTAGAATGATGTTGGAAATGACTATAGCTAACTACTTTTTCCTTCTTCAGAAGACTGTGTATCTGTTTCAGAAAGCCATTTTCTCTAAAATAATTAAAATACACTCAGAGCAGAAACTAGAATTCAGTATTCTCTCTTCCCCTCCAACTAATAGGCACTCTAGCATCTTCTCTGTGGTGGTGGTGTGGAGGCTTTCTCAGCTTTGGACAATAAATGTTTTAATATTTCACACAATCCAAAATACACACAAACAGAAAGGGTGGAGAAATGTCCATCATAATATCCATGGCAGAAGCTACTGTTTGAGAGAAGAAGGTATTATTTCAATATCTGGCTCTGTGCGAGGGCATTTGAAACCTGGTGCCACACATCCTGTGTGAGAAGGCCATGGACCATTAAAGAGGCTCCATTGCTTCCTAATGTATGGGTATATATATATATATATATATATATATACACACATACTATTTAAACACATGGCTGTTTTCTGATGTAATGAAAATTTAATTTTACCAACATATAATTATTTTTGTAATTCACTGAAAGCTCAGAAAAATCCGGTTTGAGGATGACAACTTTTTTTTAAATTTGCAGTTTGGTCAGTCAATAACAAAATCCACACGTTATATTCACATCCCGGGTCATAAATAGTTTACGAAGTAGATTTTAAAACTTCCTAGGCAGCTTGTCTTCAGCTCGTGATAATCTAACACTGCAAAGATCGAGGCCGTGCTGCATTTCCAATGAGAAAATATGAAAAATTGGACTGCACCGCATATTTAGAGAGGCAATTTTAAACAAACAATGTGTTACAAGTAGCTTCGAGGTGCTACTCCCTCCTCCCCATGCCTTGCTCTCCCGCTGAGTTTTCACGCATGGCCCTGGAGAGCCGCAGACCAGCAGGACCTGAAGCTAGAAACGCTCATCGCATTTCAGTCTTCAAGAGAGTGGGAAGCCCTGGCATGTCCATGGGGCTCCTCATACGCTCACAGTTCAGAGCTGGTGGTTTTGTACATGTGCATGTATGATTAGGTACCGGATTGGAGCTAGGCAAGGGAAAAGAGTAAATCTAACTTAATAAAGAAGGTCCATCAGGTGCACCAAATACACTCGCTATACTCATTATTAGATCTCTTTTTCCCTGATTCATTTAAGAGATAACCATCCTAGGAACTGCTATAACATGAAGTAGGAGGGAGATTAAAACACAGTGACAGCATCTCTTTAAAGGAAGCCGGTCTGGAATTGAAGGTTTGATGTCAGAACGTAGGTTCTCCTCACGTACATCAAAGCGGATACCACCTTCGGTGTCAGGCTTTACCTGTGTGACCTGCTAACTCAGATGGAGCCGTTTCCCCTTCCGAGCTCTCCGAGAGTTAAATTTTTTATTTGCACTTGAGACTGAGCTATAGATTTCATTCATGAGGCCTGAGAACTTCTGTTATTCTGAAACGAGAAATACCGAGACGAGTTGGACGTCAGACCACGACACACGGTCACGGTGTGCAACATCTTCGGTGCGTTTTTATCCTTGGAACGGTTCCTTCTCCACTCTCGAGGAGCTGCACATTCGCAGCCTGACGGCCTCATACCGCCCGTGCTAGCCTTCGTTCTGCCACGCTCCCACGCACAGCACAACTGATGTAAGCGTACTATGAGAAACCGTAACTGGCAGCTTAATGGATAAAGGTCTGCTCGGAAAAAACTTGCAAAGGACATTGGAGCGGGTTGGCGGGAGCCATCGGGACGGCAGCGGAGGTGCACGCCACGCCAACGCCCTTCCCCTGGGAGGGCAAACTCTGCAAGTAGTACAGTCAGGCTGTCCCACAGAGCGCCTCTTTCAACCTCGACTCTGACCACAAGAAGTGAAAACAAAGGCACAGAATGTCTGTTCTTAAAATCGAACAGGGAAGGGGTATAACTGTTGCATGTATTTTTCATCATCATGTGTCAATTCAGCTTTAAAAGGGACCATCTACTGTTTGCATTGCTAACAAAAGGGATTTGGGGAAGGGAGGATTAAAAGATGAAAGAAAAAATTTTAGTGGTGTATATCTAAACACGAATAAACGCGGGCACAATAGCAGGAACTCGCACAACCTTGTGATTTTCTTGCAGGCATTTTGTAAATAGAAAGGCACACAAAAGACTTCAAATTCTGATCACTGCTAACCAGGCACAAATCCAGTGTCTTTAACAAAGTTATGCAGAAATAAATGTAAAATATGCTGCATTATGCAGCCTTGCTGGCATTACGACTTCAGCAAAACGTGCAACTATATGATTAGACCTTCCTCGTTAAGTGAGTTATGTGCTTAAATGTTTGTTGAACCGGGGCCCTGACTGATTTGCTCAAGATCACACCGCGAATAAATACGCAGCAGGAAGCCCAGACAGAACAATAACTTAATTGCACCTGAAACGTATGAATAATGCTATATATATTCTTCTCCGCTGTGGAACCTGCACCTTAAATCAGCCAGTGACACAGACAGCAATTGCTCAGTTCGTTGGACAGAGATTTTGTTCTCTAACTCTGTAATTCCAACACTTAGGATTTTTTTTGTTGTTGTTATGATGTGTATTACAGGCATAGATATTTTTTCAGGACATAGAGGGAAACTCGATAAGCACATCACGTAATAAATACCAACCCCAGGCTGCTGTTTTGCAGCAGGACGGGCTGAGGGCACAAGTGTGACAAAAGCCGTGCAAAGCAGAGAGCAACTCATGCTTCGTGTGGGTTACGGTCTCCGCTGAGAGCCCCTCACTGGTCCTTACTGTCCCCTTCCCACCCAGCCTCCATCCCAGGCTTGCATCAAACGCCAAAGTGGTCAAGGAAGGTTTCGGGATGGCGAAATCACCGAGGACAAAATAGCAAGCACACAGGTGGAAAATGCACAGGAGGGGGTGTGATTAAGGGTGCAACATGACTTGTTCGAAGGGATCTGGGGAGACACAGGGATGAAGAAGTGGAGAGCCACAACTGACGGGGGGGACAGATGATGGCTCGGAGCAAGGTGCTCAGGACAACGCGCGCCCCCACGGGTTAAAGAGCCAGGTGGCTGCGGAAAGGCAAACGAAGGAACCACGCAGAAGGGAGAAAAGGAAAGCGCTGCTACTTACTGGGTATAAATCACTGTCTCAGGAGGTCTGCTGGCCTTCCCAGGTGGGGAACTGGAGAGTTTCCTTCCCAGGACACCTTCCTCTCAGATTATTACTGCGAAACGGCTGGTGTCTCAACCTTTACAGGGCCGCTAAATCCCACTCCCTGAGCCAGCTGCCTGAGCTCTTAAATTCCAATAAATCAAGAAAATTGACATTTCTAAAAATACTGTTCTTTTCTCTTTTTTTTTTTAACCTATCCTGAGGTAATTACAGCCCAGGAGAATTAGAAGCATTAAGCGTATGTGAAGCCTCCCGAAACCCCTGGGGTGTGATTCATCTGGCAATAACCACACCCCTCGCCTGTCTGTCCCGGCTAATTATCAAATATCTCCCCGTTTCTCCACCTCCCTTTTCTTCACTCCTCTTCCCCTCCCTGTAGAGGATACCTGAGAAACCGAGAGCTGATGCAAAGGAATGGGAACAATAGCTTAAAACTTCCCATTGTTCAGCTTCTAATGGAAGAGCTTCTGGGTCTTCTAGAGCGAGAGGAAGAAAATCCCCGAAAGGTTTCTCTGGCTCCTTGTTATCAGTCTCACAGCACTGGCACAATTTAGGCACTGCTGGGAGTAAATACAGAAAATAGCAACAAATGAAGGATTGCAAAATGGTAATATAACAGATGGAGAAAACTAGCTGGAGTTCCACTTTGTGGAGGGGAGAGTGCTGACTTCGAAGGGAAACTGGTGGAATAAACACTCCTTCAAGGAGTCTAGTTGGCACAGGGGCGAGCTTCTGCTGAGAGCGAAGACTTCCTAGGACCTAGGCGGTATTTTTACTTCTCTTAACTGACATGAGCAGGCCCCTAGTCTTGGTGTTTCGACAGAGAACAACTGCCAAAACGTGGGCGCTGGTTCCTTCAGGTAGTCCCTAAATACGCTGGCCGGAGGCACTCGGTAGAGGGTAAGTGCCTTGTCCATGCTTGGCGGAGAGCAGAGTGAACGGCAGTGATTTTCACAACTCCTAGCTGCACTTCCGAAGTTAACAAACAAAAAGCCGTGACACGGCTTTGGGCTACCGGCTGGGAACCACTGTCTCAGTACCATCAGAAAACAATTAACATATTTCTTCTCAAAATTGTTTCAGAGAGTTGTCTGATCATTTATTTATGAACCGGACTCCAAAACTACCTGCCACAAAGCAAAATTGTGACTTGGAGTGTAACCTAATTCTGAAAGCATAAAAGCGGGGAAAGGTGTACTTACACCACGTAGGATAAAGATTTAGGGACAGACAGCCTTATCTTCAAGACAACAGTCACCTGTCCTGAAATATGTCCCCAGCTGGAAAGGTGCAATTGTCTGCTACGGTGATTTTATGCTTTCCTGTGAACTGGCTGTCAGCGGCCGTGGCTGGAGGCAAGATACTGCACTAGATAAACCGCTCATGTGATCCACAGTGATGAGCCTGTGAAACCTGGGCTTCGTACTTGTTCATCGGTTCAGCTGGCTGCATGAACTTAAGAACTTATTATTCCTCTAATATTAAAAGGTATTTAATTAATTCCATCCACTCTCTTTAGTATTACATATAACAATTACCTTAGTGTTGCATAAAATTGTTACATTTCTGAACGTTAATTCTGGAACTAGCTTTTGTCTCCCCCGCCTCATTCTCATGCTCGCCCACGTGTTTACGAAGAAGTATTGGCAAAGTGGTTTCCTAAGCTGTTAATTAGATCAATATGTACAGAATATGGTTCTTGATAGGAAATTACAAGTAAGCTCTTTTCCAGTAAAGACAGAAAACTAACTTCAGTGTCCACTTCCTTACCTCATTTGCCATAAGAGCGGTTTCCAAAACCCGCAGGAAGTGGTAACACTGACAGTGCAATGACTTCTTTGACCTGAATACTCAAACAAGCTATTACTGAACCCTAGTGGAGACTTTGCCAAATCTGTTCAATAGCCACAAACGTCAGATGATTGACTTAATATTACTAGTTTAGATGTTCTGACTTGCAACCGGAATGGCTGAATAATGCCACCTCATTAAATTAGGAAGGAAATAGCCCAACTCCTGTACTGGATCCTCTTTTGAGCCTTTGTGAATGATGCTGGGAGTAAGAAAGCAGCTGTGAGACATTGCCATTTTAACTAAATTCAGTATCTAATGGTGAAGCATCTAGCCTAAGTGAGGATCCCTTTACTGACAATGGAAAAGCCTGTAAGCAGATTCTCAATCTGTTGATTTGTGGATGGAGAAAGACTCTCAACAAAGAGTGATTCTCTTTGTCAGTCTCAAATACTCACTATATAAAAATATTTTTCAGTATACTACTTCCTATGCAGCTAATATTATCTGAAAGTTTAATACAATATTGGTGGTAAAATTCAGTGCATTGCATTGATGGCACATTTTACACACCAGAGGACTCAGAAGAGATAAGCAAAGGTGAACTCTAGATACTGAAGATGCAGGAACTACTGTAAAAGTCTGGAAATTATATTTTGGTACTGGAGTTGCCTCTTTTAGATATATTATTGCTCTTATTTTGGTGCTTTTTTCTGAAGATACTAACCTGTGGACTCAAGAGAGCTCTGCATACGTAACTGTATTTAAGAGCTAGTTAATAGATAAGGAAGGTACCATTAAGTAACATTCCTTAATATGTGGCATTGTTTGAGTTTCTTAGCATATGGCTCACTGCAAGGACTTCTTTTCACGTGACTTCCCCACTACCACCAAGAAAACTGAGATGATGCTTTTCTGGGGGTGGAGAAACATTTGAAAAACAAGCCAAAGGTTCTTGAACTAGAATTCAAAATGAAAAGAGATGTGAATAACACAGAATTTTGAAGGTCTGGGTTCCTTCTTGTGTGTTCTTGGATTTTACAATACTGGCTCATGATACAGTGAGACTGGGATAACTTGACATGCTGTCACTTCTATATTTTGAGCCATGATTTCCATGTTGAAGAAGATGGATGAAACACACGGGTTGACAGATATAAATGTAGGTGTGCTTATATATACATTTCTTTTCCTGTCAGGAAAAATAATAGTCATTACTGTTCTTAGCCATTTTGCTTAAATTCAAATGTTGTCACTGAAAAGTTTTCAGTGCAGTTGAACTTTGCTTCGCAGCCTTCCACTTGGAAGACCCTGTGGAGACAGTGCAAAAATTCTGGAAAGTGTAGAGCAAACTAACCCACTGAAATGTTGTGAAAACCCAGACATAAGCAATGATAATATAAAGAATATAGGGGAATTCTTAAAATGGTAGTAGGGAAAACGGAATTAGTAGTTACTGTAGAGGTCATCCATGCAAGGCTAAATTTCAGTAGGAGAAGTGACTTTTAGTATTAACACATTGGACCTTAAAAGGCACAACAAGAGAAAGCAAAACAAGCAATCCCCCGTCACAGTGAGCCATTTTTGAAAACAAACTCAATTTTATCTCTGGGGCGATCAGAGAGAAAGAGGAGGTTATTTTTCAAGGATGTCAGCTGGGTTTCCCATCCTGAATCCCCAGGATGCCCCGGCATCCCCAGAAGCTTATAAAATCCTTTCCTTTGATTTCTATAGGTGTCAGATTAGCCCAGCAGATGAGAAGGTGCAGGAGATAATGGAATTAGGAAAAATGTGCAAAGAGGTTTTTACCTACTCCTAACTTTTTCTTCATTTTCATAGGATCCTGGAGCCAGTCATATTATTTTAGTAAAAAGCGGGCCAACATTCATTTTACGGATTGCGTAATGACTCTCCAAGCCTCAATATGTGTTCAGTGTAAGATCCCATGATAATTAAGCAGGTTCTAAAGCTTTGGCTGTGCTATCTGACCTTTCTCTAACATATAGGTTTCCCCTTACATTCTTATGTTTAAACTCTTTATTAGAGATTAAGCAAGCTATCAAACAGAAAAAAAAAAAGAAAGAAAGAAAAAGAAAGAAAATCATTCCAAGAACAGACATAACTAATAAAATATAAATAGGGTTACCTAGAGTCACCAGGAAGAGCACCTTAGACCCAGTTCAGGGAAGCATCCATATGGCTTACATATTCAAATGGCAATCTATCCCGGTGGGAGAAAAGATTTAGTAGCACATCATTCGGCACAAACTGTCAAGCACAGCTGAAGGGAGCTTAAAGATTTTCAGTGAAAAGCAATGCTACGAATTGATAAACTTCACAGCTACCTCTTCTTTGAGACATGGTAGCCGTATACAAGACTAGAGGTTTAGGAAGGATCTTACAATGCTTGGGGAGTCAAACAGTTGTTCAGATCAGCTGGCTGCTTTTGAAAAGCTCAGCCATAACTGTTTCTCTTTCAGAAGGGTTGTGTGCTAAGCTCTGTTTATATTCTGAAATCACTGCTGGAAAAACATTGTTTATTTTGGGCCAGAGTTAAGGCTCTGGTAGTGTGATGAAATATGCATTTCCATCTGTTTGATCAGAATAATCCTCTTACATCTATAATGCATTCAGCATAAGTGTTATGATATCTTTAGCCATTAATTCCCCTGACATTAAGTGTTTGGGATTTGAATATGAGGCAGCAAATTAGCGCGTGGTTGCACTTAGCAACCACACTTAGTCTAAGCAAAAATCGCCTTTTTTTTTTCCTCAGAATTTCCCAGGTTTTGTTTCTTTCCTTAAATAAAAGAATGATTAACCAGTTTTTTGAACCAAAAGAACTGATGTTGCTGCACAAAGTAGTGACGAGAGAGCACATTTTAATTCCTCTTTTAACTTTGAAGTGACCCTTGGAGGATTCTGCAAGTTGAAAAGGCACTGCATGCAAGAATAAACCCAGCGTGCTTTGCAGAAGAGGACTACAATACTATAAGAAACAATTCATCTCCCCAGTACCTCACCTTTCTCTGTTGGAAGATTTCATCAGTAGCAGAATATCTTTTCCGTTGCCACCTTTATAAAACTTTGGTGCAGACATGTGAAAGCATCCTCCCAGCTCACTTCTCCAAACCACTCTTTATATCATCTTTGCTCTCACTCTACGAGCCACCTTCTTTCTTAGAAGAGGAACTAAACACTCGTTAAACTTTTTAATACTTGTTTAGGAGCTGCTGTCTTGAAACAGCTTTGTCAGTACTTTCCTGATTTATTGACATAGTTTTGTTCACTCTCTTACTTCTTATTTTTTCACTGCATTACAATCAAACTCTACACGGCTTTGAACTCACAACTTTGAACTTACATGAACAGCTTTGCCATCATTTCCTCCTCATTTGTTTCCATTTCTCCCAGCCTCCTTTCTTGATTCTCCGGCTTTCTTGATTTTTTTTTTCCTGTAGGTCTTTATATCTCACGTACTGTTCAACCCTTTCCAGTGAAAAGCTTTTCCTTTTATAGCCCAAAACTTTGACTGTGCCACAGTTTCTTTTGTTATCACGCTGACAGGAACGAATTCTTGAAGCCCAACTATACTGCTGACTCTAATTTCAACATGCTCACAGAAAAGCTTTGAGGTTCATTTCTATAAAAAAACAATCGTTCAGAGGCCTTCGCCCAGAAATAATTTGCATTGTTAATGTAGTCTCTGCATTCAAGGACATAAAAGAGCCATGCAACAGCCATGAACAATGTGATTTCTTGAAACCCATGCCAGTCTTGCATTCATTTTAGTTATTGGAAAGGTTCCCAGGGAGTTCTATACCTCTGGATCATATTTTTAGTGTTATCCTGAAAACAATAAGATGCTATATAATTCATAGGTAGTTTCTTTACGTCTTTGCACCATGGTGCAAATAAACCCTTTCCAGATCGTAACAGCCCATCTGCTTCTCGCTGGAGGAGATGCGACTGCGGTGAGACTAGCCCCAGAAACGAGCTACAATTTCCGTTTCAGTCTACCTGAAGCATTGATAGTATCATCAATAACGTCCGCACGGATGGGCTTTGTTAGTTAACTTGTGGATCTCTGCAAGCTGACCGTCTCTGAACCGCGAAAAGATCCGAGCATTGCCAATAAAGAACAGCTATTAAAAGTACTTTGTTGGCTGTATTAATATTTTAAATGAAGATAGATAAACCTTATCGGAATATAGTGCTCATATGCTGGGCTGCCTCTAGAAGGTAATCCTGTCTTTAACAATTTCTTTAAAGTAGCTCCCAAGATTTCCACCAGTGTCTTGTATGGATTTTGTTAAAGGTCATATGTGGTAGGTGACCAATTTTTGCTGGTCTCTTGGGTGGTGGCTTAAGACAGGATTCGCTCTGTCACAGCAGATAGGTCAGACTCTCAGGGTCAAAGACAATTGTTAGTGTCCTTTGAAACAGAGGCACGAGCAAAGAATAAAAGGTAGATATGTGAACGTAGCTATGAGACAATTAATTGTCCATTATTCAAGTTAAAGCATATTGTGTGTTTGTTAAGTAAACAGTGAATAAACAAAATGGACATACAGAAGAAGGGTGAGAAATTTTGCAACCCTTCCTCTCCAGCAGTATATCGTAATACTTTGTTTCCTTAGTCTACAAAAGAAAAGCAATAATCTAAATGCAACTCCCCTTTCAAAACTCCATTTTGCAAAGTCCTACTTGTTCCTGTGATAGGAAAATAAACTAGTCTGGTTAAATATCATTATTAAGATACTAGACCAAATACTATCTATTATTATTGTGTCAATCATCTGAGGAAAAAACGAGACAAGTAGGTATTTCACCCAGGCTAGTAAATTTTCATAGCCGTTTTGCAGCACTGATTTTTATTTACACAGGGTAAATATTAGGTATTCCATTTATACTTCTGAAAAGTTAAAAGACTTTTTGCCTGTCACTATCTCCTTTTATCCCTTTATTCTCTTTTTTAATACTATACAGTAGGAGCTGAAACACTATGAAAAAATACTTTAATGTGTCTGCTCAAATAGACAGAACTCTCTTAGCAACACATATATGGGGAAATTCCTTCCTACCATCAGCTACAATTCATTTACTACTTTGTTTGCAGGGGATATTGGAAATTTGATTTTTTTTGTCTTGTTCACTAGTGGTCAGTATACACAACTTATCATTTCCTTCATCTGAGCTCTCCTTACACCCTGAGCCTGAAATAAAGATATTTTTGTTCAGTTTTGAGATAACAGTGCTGCTCTTCAGAGATACAATAAGATTTTACAGTACTTCCATTTATTTATAGCATCTATCAAGTCTCTTTAAATAGCTCCGCTCCTCTGTGCCAAGCCTGATTCCTGAAGATTATACAAGCACAGAGAATTTTATATTGCTCTTCTGTAGGTTTGTAGGTTACAATCAGTAAATTAGCAATTAACATTTTATTCTCCTTATATTCTATTAGACCAACAAAGGGTGGCACATAAAAGAAATCCTGCTAAGATCCATAGTAATACCCTCTTCACCATGAAATGTTATTATTTTGAGCCATCAGCAAACCTAATTTTGAACAAAGCTTGGCACAAAGTAATTTGTTTATGTGGTTCAATATCAAAGGTTTGGGGATAATTTGGAAGACCTGATAAATAGAAGATATGCTTTCTGTTCTGAAATTCATATTTGCATTAAGATTTCAGCAAGAATCACTGACTAAAAAGCAAATTGTCTAAAACTCTGACCACTTGTACCAATTTTTTTAACAGTGTAACTATGTTCAACGTAGTTAGCTTCTTTTTTATTTTTTTGCTCATGAAATAAGGGACACATTTGGTTCTTAAAATATCCCCTTGTACGTTCAAAACAGCCCAGTGGAAAAGTGAGATTATGAATGAGTATTCATTACAAAACAAACGTCTCCTCATTGAAAATCAGGTTCTTCAGGTGTGTTACAGCTTATTCATTCAAGAAAGAGCAAAGTATTGATAACTGGACACAGATTACAGTCTTTTTTTTTTTTTAAACACACACACACACACACACACACACACACACACACACATATAAATTATATGAATCAGACCAGTAAATATGTGGTTTAGGATTCTATCTCCAGCAGCAGCTAGTAATAATGTTCAGAGAAAAAGATAAGGACATAAACAAAAAGATCATTTTCTTGGTGTATTTCTTCAGCCTGCAGTAGTTTGGGATTTTCTGCAATATATTTTGCACGTGGATTATTGCCTTTAATAGTCACTCCTAGCCTTATCCTCCAAGAATTTTCTAATTCATCTTGAACCTATTTATATTCTCGGTTTCCCCAAAATCCTGTTGCACAAAATAATTGTGCAGCATGTGAAAAATAACTTCATTTGTTTCAAAACCTTCTTGCATTCTAATTATATTGTTACAAAAACAGTGAATACACGCTCCTGAGTTACCTTTTCATGTCTTTCCTCCTGTTGTACATCCTTTCTCCATAACCTCCTCTCCTTGTCTTCTCTCCCCCACTTCACCTTTTTGATGCTGAAAAGTCCTAACCCATCTAGTTTCTCCTTCTGAGTAAGGTGTTCCACACTTCTCGCACTTCTCTAAATGCTTTACCGCATCCATTTGCAGCCCTGGATGACCAAAACTGCTTGCAGTGCTCAAGATGCGAGTGTACTGTCCATTTATATAATACCATAATTATTTTCTTTTATTATGTTTTTGATTTCTTACTACTGAGGTTTTGTTGCCCTCTGTGTCCATGACTGAACGTTGACATTTCAGCCATCAGACACAGAAAAATATGCAAAAGATAAAGCCTGCAAAGATACTGGTAAGAGAGAGGCACAGTGCACAGGGAGAAACGCAGAGGACGCTTCAGTATCCGGAGCTTTTCAGGGACTCCTCGGGAGGTTTTATAAGACCCAGTAGCTCTCCTGTTTGACATCTGATACTGAAATGGCTGGGAGTAAGGTAAAAAGCTCATGAAAACTGAATGTGTTGGAAAATTATACAGAGAGGTAAAGCTAGTCTGGAAGCAAAGAAGTTTCCAGATTCCCTAGATCTTGAAATTATTTGTCAAATCGAAAGTGATTCATGTTATTCATCAACAACAGAACAGACTCTCTCAAAGGAGAGCTTCAGAACTTCTCATCAGCTGAGCTCTGTGCTTAGTCACAATAAACTGCATCTCTGAATTAATGATTTCTTTTAGATGCATATAAAGAAAGCTGACAGTGGAATATTTTTGCAAAATAAACATGTTTCAGCTTCACAGACATTTTTCATTCAGTTGCTGTGTTTTTGTTTTTCCAGCTTGGTGTCTGTTTAATTGCATATTTTCCTCAGCAGAAAGTGAGGAACTGGCAGAGAAAGAGGTGGAAAAAAAGAAAAAAAAAAAAACCCTAAAAATGATTTTAACGAAATACTATTTTTATGCTACTTCTGTGAAGGATAGAAAACATTTCCATAAACACACTGGTAATTGCCTATAATTTGTTTTTAACTGAAAGGGTAAAAAGAAATTGGCACATTATGGACATGGCCATAACAGTTCGGATCCTATCACAGATTGACTAGAAAACATAAAACACCCTCTCTGACGCATCTACACAGCTTGGAGAAAGAAATATCACAGATCCAGATTTCCTTACGCAGATTCACAAGGCTTTAACTGGGGCAATGGTGCTCAGCAGAGAGTCATAATTTTGTTAAGAAATCATGGGGGAAAATGCCTGTAACATCTATATAAATTATGATTAACTAAATGCAATTGAATCCAGAATGCCAAATACCGTACAGTGAAATCTTTGGGAACAAATGCCTTCTCTCTTACATTCAGACACTCAAAACTCCACACGAATGTCACTTTATTCATGTACACGCTATTTTGGATCTTGCCTTGAGCTCCTAAGAAACTTCAGATCACTCACGTAACGTGTCTTACTGCCACTATGTCTTGTCTTCGGCTGGCCAGTATTGATCTCTGATTTTTCTTTGCTTTTTCAGGCTTGCTTCAAGCACTCAACACTATCTTTATAGAGCTTCTGTTCAGTGAACAAAATAAATACTTGAGCCTCAAAGGAAACACCAAAAAATACCACAAGAGAATGGCAATTGACAGAGCATTAATGTGTAGAGCAATGCTGGAGGCAGCTGGCTTCTGACATCCCTTATTTTATTCTCAAAAGGAGAAATAAACCACTGGCCAAGTCTTCTGGTTGGTGAAGGAGCCAACTTGGAAAGTTTCCCTATCTGGAATGTGTTGCTTATAGCATGACACAGGGAAGCAGGGCAACTGGCTTGCTCTATAATTAAGTTTGAACAATAACCAGTCCTGGCTTGATTCAGAGCATCATTGCATAAATTAGCTTATTTTTGTCCAGCCTGGTGTTTGCCATAAACTCAAAAGCCTTCCAGTGTTGCTTCAACTGTGAGGAGCCTATTTTGTTCTATTTGAAAATAAGAACCTCTGGTCCAAAAATAGAAGGTCAAATTCCCTGCTGGCATAATTCCATTAATTTCAGGGAAGTAGTACTGGAAGAGAATTTGGCCAAGAAGGCCTAAATGAGAATCTAAATTAGATGTGAGACGTCAATAAAGCTTTCTACCTTCTTTTCAGTGCTCTCCAGAGACCAGATCCTCAGCAGGTATAAATTGCTATAGTTCCACTAATTTCCAGTTGAGCCACGACAATTTACACAGGTTGAGGATGTAACCCTAGGTAGCAATCTTCTTTCCCAGGAGTGAATAGCAGAGATAGAGAAACACTCTACAGCCCTGTCAGAAGAGGTTGCATTTAGTTAATTTGAGATGCAGAGAACAGCGGGATAGAGAGTGACACAATGATATCAGCTAATAATCTTTAAATAATTTGAAAATGAATCTTGCTTCTTTTGCACAGTTAGGGAAATTAGATGGTCTTTTGACTTCCCACAAAAACAGCCCCTGGTCCAGCATCCCATCACAAACTATGGTCAAAAATGAACAGACAGGGAAGAATCCTAAAAATAAGGTAAATGTGTAGCAATACTTTCCAAGAATGCATTTACAGACTCTAGTAATTCGTGCCGCAAGGACGCGTCAAGCCAGAGGAGGTGCATTGTAACTCAGAGGAGTTGCAGTAGTTGTAAGCAAAAGACGACTCAGGTCAAACTCAGGATGAACACATAATTCATTCTCTAAAAGTCAGTGACTGCAGAATTCAGACTTCAGACCTATAATTTTTCCAGATATAATGCTGTAACAGAAAGTAGCATTTTGACATGGATGTTACTGAAAGTGGTCAACACAATTAATGGATGTTACTGAAAAGCTTAAACCAAAGTCAAGATTCAAACCCAAGTTAACACAGTGCAAGACTGATTATGAAGTCCTTTTTTTCTCTTTTTCAATATGATTAGCATTTTATATGAACAAACACTCTTCAGGTAACATGCATTAGACCAGTGTTTGTCGTTTTTTTTAATCTGAAAACTAGCTAAATTTTCTGGAAAAAAAAATCCAGTGTCCAGTATGTTTGAAAGTGGTGAGATGGAGTGATTAATATATGTAAAGTTCTTAATGTTTCCTCTGATAATTCTGTCCTCTGATCTATATCTTCTGAATTTGCTAAGGTATGCATTTGGAAAGCTATTCAGACTTCAAGATCCATCATGTCCTTTTGTAAATGACGCTGCTTTGCATCCTGCGTTCCACTTTCTGAGATTTAGCAGATACCAGTGGTCCATGCACTGCAATTGAATAACACTTCACTAGACAAGTGGACATTAGAGATATGCATGATTGCAAAATCTGGAAAGTTCAGTAACATAGGCAACATGATAGACAAACAACAGATGCGAACAGTGGGCTCAAAAAATTAGTGATATTTTCTATTTTTACAAGGCCATGTCTGCCTTGCAACATCACTGAAAAATTGGGAAAGTTACAGTGAAAATGTTGTCCGTAACAAGAAATACAAAGTCACTGATGGTGATTTGTTTCGTAGTAAAACTCAGAACGCGGTAGCTGTCGGTGGGGGAGTTCACCACTGCGTTGGGCAGTGATATAGTGTGAAGTGTAAGGGAGAAGGACTAACTGTCCAAATTTATTCAGTCAATTTTAACTACTTCTACTGTGCCGAGTAGTTCTTTCCTTATACAAATAAACAAATATATAACAACTAAACATAGCTTTCTTTACTAAGTGCTAGTACAGAGTTGTCTTACTCGAATGCTTTCCACCCAACATCCCAACAAACATATTTAAAGATTATAAAACCCAAAAGAAAACTGAAAAGAAAACAAACATCCTGACACGGTGGTAATAAATGAGACTACAAAAGTTTGAAGGCTGTGTTCATATCGATCTAGGAGGTAATGGTCAGCAGGGCTGGACCAGCACCACACGCTTTTGGAAAGTTACGGTGAAAAAGCATAGTTTGCTTAGAAATACAATAAAACAGTTCTAAATAAAAGTAAAGAAGGAAAATATTATATTTGATGGTTTATGACATTTTGTGAAGATGCTCATGTTTGCCTTATAAGATGGTAGCAAGATACTTTTCTATATTTTCTGCTATGCTTTTAGAAAAGTACTTTAGGATTAAGAACTTGCCGAGACATTTCAGCTATTTGGGTTTCCATACAATTTTAGTCCAAGTGCCTAGGATTCATGATGTAGGTAGTATTATATCTATGATGCCTTCTCCTCTTTGCTCAGAAATAAATTTCCTCTTGGCAAGTATAATTTGTCTTTGGGCTATTGTTACCATCAGCTATTTTCCTATTGAAATAAAAGTTCACTGCTGACTGGTAGGACCTCACATTTGGGAAGTCCTCAGCTCCTTTGGCAAATAAAATAGCTTTCTTTGGGAGGCTGCTAAAAGGACCAGAGAAATGAACATGATGCTTGCTGTATTATTATTATTTGCATGTCTAAGACTGTACATCAGAGTACAAAAATACTGCATTTAAGCATGCAAAATATAATTAAAATTGGTTTAATTAAAGAACACAATTATACTTGCTCATGTTCAAACGGGAAAATAAATAAAGTGAACCATTGTAGAGGCCTTATTGATTTGCACAATGACAGAAGTCATTAACTGAGCTATGGTTAAATAGCACTCATCTGCTCCCAGAGGAAATGGGCCTGTGCTGTGGATCTGTGATATATTTCAAAGGATTTTGCTTTTCATGCATGATATGTATGAAATCTGCATTCTGTTGACTGGTAGCAAAATCAGTGAGACATATTTTGACAGCGAAATGACAAACTTAAACATATATATATGTGTGTGTGTGTGTGTGTATTTTTTCTTCTCTTTTATTTTTTTCCCCCCGTATGTGCAGTATAACCCTACTGAAGATTTTAAACATCTCAGAGTGCTTACCCACAACGTATCACTCCCTGAATGCAGATAAGCGCCATTGTGTCCATTAAGTGAAAGTCATATGGGCTGCTCTGTTATGATGTACTGTCTCAGGAATGCCTTCAGACCTCATCGCACTGTAATTGTCATACCGATTGCCACTAGAATGCATAGACCAAAAAAATTCCAGAGATTGGAGATTTTTCTTCGTCTGAGAGAACAGAACATATTTTATTTTTAAATGGCAAAGTCGGTTAAAATGTTTAACTTTGCATGAAATTTTGTTTGGGGGAAGATCTAGCTCTACAGTTCTGGTGGCTGCTTTTAAGAAAAATCTGTTAGATGACACTGCTTTGCAGTTGTATAGTGCTCATTACTGAAGGATTTCAAAGCACTTTACGACCAGTGGACTGGTTCCCTGGCTAGCAGGAACTGCCTTCATGCACAGATTTCATGACATTATTTTAACGGATTATAATAATGTTATAACATAGTTAAGAATCCATTCTGATGTCATAGTGAGCTAGGTATCATTGTGTCCATTTTACAGGACGGTAGAATGAGGTAGAAAAAGATTAGAATGTAATATTAACTCACCTATTTTTAGGAGTGGAATTCAGTTTAAGACTAAAACATCTAAATTTAATGATAGTCTGGCATGAGATTCATTCACCCATATATCAGACATTTGTGATGCCCTAGGACATCAGACTTACTCAAGGAACCGGCATATATGGCCCAGGAATTACAACAAACCTTTTGTCTTTTGGAATGGCACCTGAACTTGAGGTATCTCAGGAGGTACAAGACACCTATATTTGAGCCTGATTTTCACTACAGGTATCTTCTGTTGACTGAGCTGAATTATTTTCTGAGCTTGCCTGACTATGGGCTCAGTTTAACTACCAAAAGTAACTAGTGCCAGTCTAAATCTCCCATATTCTCTCTGTCATTTCTGCCAGCTCTGTACAGATTTCCTGGACACCCTAAGGCAATTCAAATGATAGTTTGGCACTTATACTTAGGCAAATAAATGAAGTCTGTATTTCCATGGGTTACAATGGGAGTTTAGACACCTTATTTACATTCAGACATCTACATTTAGTATCTAGAGCTCAATGCCAACCTATATATTTATGTCTGAGGTATTCACTTTGAGGTCACTTTACAGTTAATAGAGAGAAACAATCACTTTGGGGATATGAATCATCTGTTCAGTTTTTACATCTACTTTAGGATGAGGAAAAAACATGGTTTATAGGTGTCTAAAGTCAGGTAATATAAATTCTGTCTCACTTGACTGAAATAACATCACAATTTTCCCTCAAAGCTAAACATCCTCCCTGCATAACCTTCTGGGAGCAGAAAAACAGAGATATTAGAAATGAAGAGTGTCTACCGCAAACCACAGTAACAGCAAAGAGGATGTTAAAAACAAAACCAAACAGAACCCGAAAGGTCCTACTAAAGGCAGCTGAAAGGAAACCTAATATACAACAGAATGACACGTGGGCCCAGCATGGATGGGGAAGTTAGAATCAAGTAAGAAGTATACAGTGATTGTGAATATAGCTAAATATTTCTACATACAGCTTTAGATGTTGCTGCCTGTATTTCAGACCTTGAGAGGGATTTGTCTGTCTGAAAGCTGTTTTCTTCCAACTATGTCCTACTAAAATATATTAGGTTTCCTTATAAGTCTTGTCTCACTAAGGAGTTCTTCAAACAGCGCACGGTCTTACATTTAAGAAGACAGAACCTCAAAACATTAAAGAACAGTTAGAAATGGTGTAATCCTCAGTGCTAGCCATGAAATGGAATTTAAACCATTGCTGCTTTTATGTGGTAACCAGGTGACTTCATCAGAACAATGAACGGGAAAAACAAAGGTGTTCTGTTTATGTCTAACAATGTGCAATGCAAAGGTGGCACAGCCCTCTCTCGGATCCGACCTCTTGGCTCACATCGAGGTGAGAGTAATGGCTTTCTTCATGTTGTCTAAAGTACTGCCTTGTTCTTACAGTGCAGTACACCTTAAAAGACTCATCACAGAGTTTATGTGAGGTTTGCCTCTACGGCTGGTCAAACCACAGAACATTTCTTTAAGGAAATTAAAAACCATCATTATTGACATTCTGGCAGACAGATATCTCCAAAGGCTTGCAGCTGATCCACTGCTATGTACTAAATCACGCAGCACTTGCTTATACTTCATTTATGTTCTCTCTCTTCAGAACTGAAGCAAATACTCCCAGATCTTTAACTTCTCAACTCAGAAATTACTCAGTACTGAAGTCTATGCAATAAGGATGTGGTACCAAGCTTTATAGTCAGTAATAAAGAGATGGTGATGCATTCAAATATGCCTTTTCAGTTTGAGAATAATCATTTAAAGATTATCTCAGCATCCACAGCATTTTCTTGTTCCACTTTATAGATAAATAGAAATTCCTTTGGATATACAAATATACAAAGTCTTGGCACTGTCTGGGAAGGAAAAAGTGAACAGGCTTGAACCATGTAAAAGAAGATTGAAATTATACTGAAGACACATAGAAAGATAAGCTTTCATCATTATTACTGCAGGTTGCATAGGATATTTATTAAGAGGAAAGCCAGAGGTAGGAAGCCCAAAATGTACGTATGTAAATACTGAGATAAATCTGTTTTTTGGGCATATTCTCACGGCTGTGCTGTGCTGGATGCGCTCTCCACTTCATTTTGTCAAACTGTGCGCTACTGCAGAGAGACACGGTGAGATTTATCTTGGCTAGTTTGAAGCATCAACCTCAGACATCTATGTGTGGGGCAGTCACATGCTGAGGGTGATTGACTTGCTGTTGACATCTACACATATTCCCTTCTTTGACTATAAAGTGAGTATAGTGTGATTAGCATATATAGTAGACATCTAAATTTCATCACATAGCTCTCAGCCTAAATAACAATAAAGACATCACAGTACATATATAATGCCCAGTTTAGGAGAACGGATCAAAATCAGTGAAATGAAAAGCTGTAGGTGTTGCTATTTGGAAAACAGTGCTACGTACAGCTTAAAAATCTGTTCAAAGCAGGGTATACTGTATAATTGTGCCAAACTGCAAAAATCCATTAGTTTGTGGATTTATTTGCTCATGCCGTTGTTTTCATCATTTCCATGTCATCCTGAAAAAAATTCTGCAGACAGTCGCATAGCACTAACAACCAAAGGAAAGTAAACCCTGATGGAATAGGCAGTAATCAGGGGCCAGTAGCTGCCAGATACAAAGAACTCATTTAGACCCATAAAAGTTTAAAACATACAGAGTTAGTACTTCAAAGCCCAGCATCTAGTGCATGATCAGCAAATATAGTCTTAGTTTAATAAAGAAGGATATAATAATTTTAGCCCATTATAAGTCAATAATGATACAGTCTCTCACTACTGCTATTTTATGTCTTGGGTTCTCACTTGCTAAGCACAAGCCTAATCAGAGTTTGACTAATTTATCTTTGCCAGCCATTAGTAGCCCAGCAACCATGCACAGTAGCTTTTACAAAGAAGTTTGCCCTTTTCCTTGTTCTTTAGGAAGGATTGAAAGCAACACAAAGATGAAGTAATTAACAGGAAAGAAAGAAAACAGTGTGTTTCCTTTGTCTCCCAAACACCTACAAAATTATATTATATAAAACTAAGATCAGGGGAGAAAAACTAATTACAAAGGAAGAGCCAAGAAAATTGCTTATCTCCATTCTAGTCCCAGAAAACAAGCAACTCCCTCCAAAACTCAAAAAAGAAAGGAGGCAATTGCAGGCTACAAGGAAATCTCTGAGTTGCTTTGAAAATTAGAATTTTCAGTTTAATATTTTGTATTTTTCTTTTATTTTAATTAGAAAAGGCTTAAAAATAATCTGCAAAAAGAAACAGAAAAAGTGGTATCAGAAACCATGGAGTTTCCGAATCCCTGCTTTCCCAGCAGTGTGGTAGCTTCTTAATGAGTTTGACCTTGTTGTTATCCTTACTGTGGAAACTCCCAAGAATGCCAATTTCTTTCACTAACCGGTGAAGCTTTCAGGCTTTATAGCTATCAGGATGACATGAGAGTTAGGTTTCAGAGTTTACAGACTCTTTGTCCCATGCCTATTTGGGGATACCAGGGAAAAAGCATATTGAACTCAAAAAAAAAAGGGAAAATGAGGACTCTGGTAAGTGGAACATCTCCAAGACTTTCAGACTTGCCAGGCATGTAGCTTTCTGGCAGGGATATGAAAAAGGGCCTCTGAAAGTGTAGACTCTGGAAGTTCCGGGGTCCTGGATCTGAGACGATAATAGAGACTATTCAAAACCAGACACTTCAGTATCTCACCAAGAAACTGGGCAACTTTCCTGGGGAACTCAGCCTGCAGTTCAGTCAAGGTTTGGCCAAACCCAAGATATTCAGAAGAAATATTTAGGGCTAGGTCAACTGTTGTTTTCTGACAAAGTTTCACTTTGTTAGAAGGATTCTGACCTTCTTTACAATTGGAAGTTTTATAACATACTGATGTTTTTAATTATGCAAGAGTCAAATACCATTGTCAGATCATAGGTTTCCTATAAAATAATGGAGACATTAGTTACTGTGTGCAGTCAGTATTCACAAAAGTAGAAAAAGTAAAAATTTCACTTTCTAAGCATCTTAAGAATCTGAGTCCTGTTTTCATACCAAAGAGCCTTATACCCCTTAACTTCTGGTAAGATTAAGACACAGAATCAAAGCTATCGGGGTAGCAGAAATTGTTTGTATGTGTGCTCTTAGTTAATAATTCATACAGGATTATGAAAGCAGTTCAATTTACTTCCAGCTAATAATCATCTGGGCATTGGACAGACGGTCAAAAGATCTGCTCCCTTCACTGTCTGTAATAGGCACAGTTTTGGCTCTTTTAACTGGCATTGACATATATCGCGTCGGTCCTTAAAACATTTCTAATCCAAGTATATATGGTACTCAGAAGTGTACCGCTTTAACCTATCAGTTTATTTGATATCAATCCATTAGCTTACTTGATATGTCGCAACTTGTTAATCACCATAATTTTAGCATGCATCTGAGACTTAATTCTCCCAAATGCTTAGGTTGCTTTTGAAAATATTGCCTTTAAGTCCCTATGGGTCTGAATGTGGGAATCGAGCACTGTTTCTCACCTTAAAACAATTAGGACTTCAGATGCTGGGAGCTTAAAACCAGGGGGAAAAGACACTGAGAGAGAAAGAGGCAAGAAGCATACAGTAGTAAAATAGAAAGGGAACATATCAAAATACAAATTCTCTCTGAATATCAAAATAAAATGCTCAAGCACATCAGGAATTGCCGGCCTTCTTAATGAGTCTGATATTGTATTTTAAAGGAAGTTTACAAACTGGTAGCGACATATATAAAATTGTCTGTTCTGCTAATCTTAGAATAGTAGAAATGGGTAAATACTAAATAACAACCTTCTAAGAAAACTTTATATGTATATTCTCATTAAGGATAACTTTACAGATTGCCTGTTCCTAAAGCATCAGGTATTTACATCAGCATTTTGATGGTGCAATCCTATATTATTTTGCTTTATAAATTTGCTGGTGCCTGTTAAAAGGCTAGGATGGAGCAGTCAGATACGGGGATGATGAACTAGAATAAATAGCTAGCTTACTAGCTATAAATGCCTCTAATTGCCATCACTTTAATATTCACTCCCATACACTACAAAGAGAATAATGTATTTTCTAATAAAGTATAAAATGAAAGTCTCATTACTGTAATGCAGTAAAATTTAATGTCAATAAACGTATGAAAATGCTAAGAGCAAGGAAGTTCTCCCAACAGCTTTACTTCAAAGCCAGTGGAAAAAAGTTCTTCATCTGAGCACAGCATGATCTTTTTCACAACTGATGTTGCCACATGCAGAGAAAAAGAACAGCTCGGGAAAGATTGTTAGCCTCCCTGCCATAAAATGTTAAGGACTTCCATTTATTTTATTTTTTAACAAACTCTAAAGCAGCTCAAATGGCTTTCCCCCTCAGCCTGAGTGCCTGCAATCATCTCTGGATCACACACATCTTCTGGTTTGCAAAGTCTGGGTGACAATTTCTTTCTCTCTGGCAGACAGACGAAAATCTGCTGTTAGTTTTCTGGAATTTGGGACAGTAGAACCAACTCTTTTGGTGTTGGCAATTGTCTCTCAATGTCCTTAGATTAAAAAAATTCCATGGGTCAATCCCAGCCATCTCAGTCATTAGTTCTGTAAGCAGAAGGCTTCAGAAACTGTCATTTAACACAGCACTTTTGCTTTATCTTGCTCCTAATTTAACTCTGCAAATGATAAATCAGCTGAAGAGGTATAAATGAAAGCAGATTAACCTTTGAATCTGCAACTTGGAGAAGCTGATTACCTTATTCAGTTCAATGAGTCTTCAGTAGAGCTTCTGGTACACACCCAAAGCTTTTAATACCTAACATTGTATATGCATACATTATTGTATATCTGTACCATCACATCTATTTTGTTTAATATTTCCTCCAAATTCTAAAAAAGAGTAATTTTTTTGCATCATTTTCTTTCTTCTTTTTTTTTTCAGGGTCGGGGAGGGGAGGCTTGAAGGAGGACACGTTTTCTTCTCTTTAAGGCATAAATATTCCCCTGGTAATCACATGGGCAATATCTTGTACAGCAGCATTATAATATGTGCATATCTTTTTTTTTTTTTCTTTTTTTTCTCTGCTTCTGTGAGGTCTGCAAAACATCATTACTTATGTTGTACCCTTCCTAGTGACATCTATGTCAAATGACTTCCTTTAGCTTAACAGGAATGAAACTGAAGTGCTGATTATTAGCCCTCATACTAAATTGCCGCTGACTGACTTTCCTTTTCAATCAGCCTTTTCTCTTAAAGAGCTGCTGATGAAGCCTGACTGAAGACTTTGACAGCCATTCTATTTAAAAACAATTCTATTTATATAACGTATGATTACCTTCATGGTTACACGTGACAGAGCCTGCTTGCTTGTGATTAAAGAACCTTGCATGAGCACAGGACTTTGTTACTTATATATTTTCCTTTCAGGGAAATATCATCCACAAAACACAGCCCTCTCCTTCTCCGACACTGTTATTAATTCAAATACAGTCAGAATTTGAGAAAGAGGGAAAGGAACACGGACTTCTGGCACCACAGTGCTAAATACAGGGAGGAAAAGGATGGTTTAGACATAGGGGGCAAAAAAAGGAGGCAAAAAAGACAGTGTTTTGAGACATAGTAATTGTGCTTTAGTGCAAATCTGCTCAGTAATGTGAAAGAAGGCAAGATACTAGGGTTTGCTAGTTGATAATGTAATTTAGGCTCCTACTTCACATGGGGCCAAATCCACAACAGGATTTGTACAGCGGTGCTCAAAATTGTCATACTAGGTTTTGGGCATCGTTTCAGAAATGAAATGCATTGCCCTGAGCTGGGCACCAATGTTCCTTATCTGGTGCATGGAGGAAGTTAGAGGTCTAAAAATGGGATTCACAACAAGCAGCTCAGTGAAACCAGCTAATTGGAAATGCTTAAGAACGGGCCGATTCTCCCGTTCTACCAGATATGAAAGCCTTTGTGAGACCACGACTCAGATTCTCAAACCTCTTTTAGCTTAAAGTCAATTGCCTTTAAGTATAATAAGGTTCTTCACTCTTCTGAAATAATGAGGAAGGAGCAATCATAATCCAGAGACCAGAGAACTTTCCCAGGAGTTCAGAAGCCTGGTTCAGCAGCTTGACTTGGTCTTAAGAAATCAAAATCTGTTTCTATGGCAGTACAATATTCTAAATCAGTGCTATTGGTCTCCTGATCACCCTTAGTCTGAACTAAATCCATTAAAAGTGTATTTAAACTGCTTTTTTTTAAAAAGAAAAATCAGGGATTGGCTTAAAATAAACTGAACTAGACCCTTCATACCATAGATGTTCGGTGCCTTCTTCTCTGGGCATAAGCTTGAGTTCATGAGCATTATCACATAGCTTATTTTCCATTAAGCTATTTATAAAACAAAAAAAGGCCTCAGCTGCTCTCTGTGATCTCTCCATAATTTCATGGTATTCCCCCCCCCCCCCAGCGGAATATTGTCTCTGGTCTCCCATGAGCAATAGTACTGGGGTAACATATGGGCAATTGAGACTATTTAGACTCAAACACTCGTCTAAGGGAAAGATGGTCCCCACATCAGGCAGATCATAATAACGAATCTGGCTAGTTAGGTGAATCACAGAGCAGAAAAAAATTATTTCTCAAAATGATGACGAAACTGAGATATGCATTATCAGGAGATATCAGGAGATATCAGGAGAAATTAGAAAGAAATTACACTCGCACTTGGGCAAAATGGTGCAGAAAGCTCCTTTTGATCATATGTGCCATCACGGAAAAAAATGTGTAACCATTGAGGGAAAATGGATTGATTTAGCGATCTAAAATAAGATTTGATTTTTTTACTTGGTCATTCTTTAATTTTACAGCAGAAAGATTCAAAAGTGGCTAGTATACTACTAAGCAGTGTTTAAATACATAAGGAGTATTTGAATAGGTTCTCATTTTGACAGCCAATATATAAAACAAGCATTGTGTTATGGTGTTTCTGAGCTTGTTAAAGGTCAGAAGTATTTGCTATTAAAGTAGAATTGTCTACAGAGGAGCATTGTCATGTGAACGTTAATAAGATTTGAGATTTGCTTGGATTGAGTCCTTTGCAGCTTGGTTTTGGCTTTTAACACATGAAGGACTCGGTGCATTTTAAAACGTAAAGCTGGATGACTGGAGAATCTTAAATCATATCCGGTTATAGTAACAAATGAGTGTGTTTCTTTTTTGGGAGAAATCAACTGTTTTCTAAGGTCAAAGACAGGAGAACATAGGGAGGCAGTCTTCAATCAATATTTTAAAAACATAATGAAAAAAACATTGCTCATTCCCCAATTAAAAACTTATTTTGCAATAGTCTTTGATACTTCAAAAAAATATGTTACATTTGTTTTGAGATATTTTGGGAACAAGGGAAAAACAACAACAAAAAAAAGCTACTTTTTTTATCTTATTTCTTATTCTTATGAGAAAGTTTCAGGTAAAATAGTTAAAAGATAGCATTGTGTTTGTTTACTTTTACTGCAAAGTAGTGGAAAGAGTAGCACTCAGCTTTTATAACTTCCTGTGTCCCCACATTTTTCCTTTATATCCTGTTATTTGTACCTGTGTAAGACATCATAAGAATCAAGCATTCTTTCACCCACTGCCTAACTTACACTGAGAAGTTTGATATGAAACTTTTCTGACCACGACTATTAGCCAGGATGGATGAGTTTAAAGGCTTATTATGGGCAAAACGGAATGGAGCCAAGGAAGAGTATGAAAACCTGTCTGGGAAATGATAAAATATGTCCACGCTTTTCTTCCTGCGCTAGACTGTTTAGTGAGAACGGCCAAACTTTTGCCTACCAGAATATCCACAAGGGTGCAAGCCATAAAATATTGGCTGCTTTTAGTGAGCCCAAGGGTTTGAGTATCTCTGGGCTTAGGGAGTACTAGAAAGCATTGGTCTTAGTTGACTCTACTGCCTCAGTTTTTCCATGGACATTATTTTGGGTTACTTAGTAGTGCCCAAGGGTCTTTCTGCAACCCCTTCGGAGCAGCATTGCCAAGGGAGCTGTACTTAAAATAAGTCATTAAGCGTGACTCAGGAGCCAAAGGTCAGCTACTTCAGTCCTACTGAGACTGGTTAACCAGGTTTTTAACCTCGTTAAGAGCACCAGATCCTGGCAACGGCATTCCTCTGTCTTCGAGACTCCTTGCTGCTTCTTATAGCCGTTGGGTCTTCTACTCAGGGACCGGCCAGATGGTCGTGATACCAGATAAATGCTTTGAGCAAGTGGAGCAGACCCTGCTGTGCATTGACTACTGAGCATCTGATGTCAAAAGTAATCTGTGTACGCAGGGTAACTAGGAGGGAGGGAAGCATAATTGCAGGACAGGGAAAAAATCAGGGCCAGGAGGGTTCACAAGAATGATAATGAGAATGATTAAGAGATGAAATAAAGCCCTCCTCCATGAATAGAAATTGGAAAGAATGGTGTTATTTCCCTGAGAAATGCAAGAAGGGACTTTATTAAGTGTAAAAAAATAAAAAAAATAAATATTGTGTGGCAGGAGCGGTGGGGACTACTAATGTCCCCCTGCCACAAAGGAGGCCTTCAATCAAGTGCGAAGGGACAATTGCTGATTATTTCTAGACAATAAATAATTAGGCTGTGTAATACACAGCTGCATGTTACAAAGGGAGACTGGACAGTTACACGACTAACAACATTGTTGACTTAATGATCCAAGTTTGGGGTAGAGACATAAAACCCCACAATTTAAACCAGTGTCTATTAGGTATTCATAGCAAGTCATCAGGCTTTTTTATCTTCTTGAGCGCACATTTTTGCAGCTACTCTTCTGTCTATTGAAGACAATACAAGATGAGATGAACCGCGCATTTGATACCTTATGGCTTATACTATACCCCTATGAAAGGCTACAGTATATTTTACTACAGTATGTGAGTATTAGTATTCCAATTTGGGGTACCATTCATTGCAAATATACTGTCATGGAGACAAGAAGTAAAATAATCCTGTTCTGGTAGAATTATGCACAACCTAATAAGCTCCCATTAAGTCTTACATTCAAATTCTTAACTGCTTGTCCAGCATCAGAGACAAGAATATCTTCACGAGCAACATTTTCTGTCATGCATTTTATAACTAATAGGGACTGCCTGTGCTAGGGATCTAGAAATCAAGCCTGAAAAGCTTCCACAGTCCTCTTCTCTCAGCTTAATGGGCTGACGCTTATTCTGCATCGCTCGGCTGACTGCCTGTGCGGCTCTGTCCTGATCTGACCTCCAGGCCACTGCAGCCAGCTTCTGATCTGCCTTCTGGTTCTGCTCAGAAAAAGTCAGCTTCGGTGCTGCATGCACACCATCGACATGGCAGGTGGAGAGATAAGGTGAGCAAGGTGAATAAACTGTGCTGTTTATCCTGTTTTTGCTGATATTTCCATGGTCCAGCAGTTGTACTTCACATACCAACTCACTCCATGGTGTGTCAGGACTGCATTTTTTCCAAACACTTCTGATCCTGGAATGCTTGTCCAGCAGAAAGCTGTGAATAATGTCAAAAAGCATCCAGGTGACGTAGGGCAGAAGATCTGCCATTTTAGGGATAAACATTGCCGTTCACCAGCCGGGGTCTTTAGACAATTGTCATGCTGCCACCACTCAGCCAAAAGCAATAGAGCAGCCTAGATTCCAGAGGATTAGCAGGACCTTAGGATAACAAATCATTTACTAAATTGGCAAGATCGTGCACTATGCTGGCTTAAACTCTGTAGGAGTTCAGCAAGCATCACTCTTGTAAAATTAACCAGCTGGCAAGCTTTCCGCTCTTCTCTTGTCCTTCAGTAACATGGAAAGCAGTTTATCGGCCCCATTCCTCAAGGCAGCCTGGCTATGGGTAAGACTTGATTTTTTTTTTTTAAGTTCGGTCACAAGCTAGTTTTCTGTCCAGGTAATACTTCAGTGTGTCGGCAAGTTGGAGTTCAGCAAGGAGAATGCTATAACCTCAAGGAGCGTAGCGGGGTTTGGCTGAATCAGAGTTTACTAGGGTTTTATTGCAAGCCAGATTTTTAAACCTTCCTGCTACAAGGAGAGTTCATTGAAATGTCTCAGAAAGCACAAGCATGTTAACATCCGCTATCTCCTCTACGTACCGCTTTTGGTCAACACTGTGCTATGCGCATGTTAAACATTTAGATAGAAAACAATGACAGGTGAGTTAATTAGTTTATGATCAGCAATTTTTTCTGGAAAAATATTTTGGTTTATCATCATTTATTCTCTAGGGCCAAGGTTAGGGCCCAGTATCATAGACCATGTCAAGACCCCTCAGCCTTACAACACTGCTGGCTAGACCAGTGAGGCTGACCCAAGCCACCATGACCCATGGGCAATTATAACAACCAGGGAGAACCATGTCCTACAACTCCTTCCTCCAGCATGTCTGACACATGCATTACTGTCCACCTGTACAAAGCTCCTACAGGAAACATTTTCCCCACCATATGATAGGTCAAAGTCTCAGAGTGGCCAGGAACTTACTCTTTCCACTGTTGACTTTCCCCAGAGAGAGAGAAAGAGAGAGAGAGAGAAAAGGGCTACAGGAAGGAGATACATTCACTCCTCAGAAAGATGACTTCCAACTCCACTTTTTTAGAGCAAAACTAGTAAGTTAAGTATTTCTTGCAGCCCTGAAGAACTTGGCACTAAAGGTGACAAATTCTTCATAAAATAGCATAGTAGCACAAAAGTGACTCTGACACCTGAAAGAGTAATTGTGCACCAAAACGGTATTGACTCCAGCATTGTGGAGTTTATAACAGCAACTTCCAGTTGCACTTTTTAACCTGTAATTAATCCTCCAAAGATAGAAAGCATATATAGAAGATGATATGCTTTCAGAGGCTCTAATCAAATACATTTTCATACATCTATATACATATAAATAAATAAATGAGATCACTCAGGAATAGATCCTGGCTATTATGCAAAATCGATGTTTTTTTAGAATAAAATATATGCAACTAAGTTCTCATTTAATTGCAATTGTCTTGGCCAAATTTCTTCTGAAAGGACAAAATACACAGGTTTCCTTAATAGGAGTTTATCCATGCAATAGTTTTGTACTTCGTGACCCGGGCTTGGAAGATCTGATCTTTACTTTTGGAGGTATCTTTCTAGAAGATCCTTCTAGACAGCCTTCCCTGTCACTGCATTTCTTGTTCAAGAACTCATTTACCCCACCACTTGGCTTGTTTCACTTGCCATACACCCAATATTTATAGTATGCATAATATACACCTTTTTTTAGGCTATAAATTCTTTGTCTCTTAATAAGTAAACATAGTCCTGAGAGAAAAGATCTGCAGCCCTGTCATTAGTGGCCCATCATGCAGGACCAAATATACATCTAAGGGATGTACATATAATATACTTTGGGAGGGGGGTACTTACTGGGGCAAGATGAGGGAGAAGAGAGTGGGAGAAAGCTGCACACTTCCTCCAAACCCGATAAGAAGTTCTTACAATGAACTATAAATGAATTCTTGGTTTCAATGGGAATTTCTGGATGTTATTGTAATACAAATAATAAATGCCATTAAACACACAATCTCAAGTTACATTCCACATTTAGTATTTTTAGGCTGTGAATGTGGCCATGATAATATTTCCCTCACTGATTTTTAAAGCATTTATAATTAGCTGCCAGAGCAGTTTTAGCCACTGCCTGGAAATCTCCCAGCAATGTCCCTATAAATAAACGGTTTAATAAATCATGGGATATTCTCTCTTTGGAAAGATTTGTCATTATGAGAAGCAATATCAGTGGTAAATAACTTGAAAAACTTATGTTCATTTATTAAATTCAAAGAATACACAAAAAAGTGTTTAAGACATGACACTAGTTAAAATCTTACCAATTTTTTATTCACTACCTCTTTTTCTGTACAAAGTTATAGTTATTCTTGGAGATATATATTGTAAAGGTGTACATTTTGTATTGATTACTCTTTTTAATCATGTTTGACTTTAAAGGTACAGACCCGCTCTGTATCCAGGGCTTCGAATGCCTATAGCAGGTAAACACAAATGCTACTTTACGGTATCTTAGACCACATCTGCCTCAAAAGGATCAATAGCACAGACAAAAATTGTTTGTTTGGTTGGTTTTTTTCCTTCTCCTCCCTTCAGCATTCCTAGGAAGGTCAAAGATGGGATTTGAAGGGCCATGGTGAAGAGTCCATTTCCCTTGTCCCAAGGAAAAACGTGCTGCAGCATAAACATTGCAGAGCTGTGAAGAGTCAGTAATTTTTTTTTCCTAGTTTATTAAAGTAACTGGAGATACAAATTAAATAGCGGTGAGAAACAGCAGGCTCGTCCTCTGTAACGAGCTCTCACCAGACCTCTACGTAGTAGAAGCACCTTTATAAGGCAGAGGCCTCTTAGCATGCCTGAAAAGCATTCAAGATGACTGTCACAGTGAATTGTGTTGTAAAAGCACGATTACCTGTGAACGCAGCAAGTCTGATCAGCCTCTTATCACCCTCGATTCCGAATACAGGGGATTGTTTGTCTATACACCTTGTCATACTGTTCATTCTTTCCCCCAAACGCATCCTTTTCATGAAAGCATGAGTCAAAGCACACATACCCACAACATGTGTATGCACACACGTTTGTACAGTTGTGTTTATACTGTCACACTCTAGATGTCCAGCCTCTGCCCTCCCCTGCAGAAAAGGCTGTTTCACTGCTCGGAGTCCCCAGCATCCCACTAGCCAGTGTCCTGCAAGTAGCTTTCCTTCCCCACCTTCTTCACGCAGCCAGCACCTGTAATTTGTATAAGATGTTTTCCTTTGACACATCTGTACGGTCAAATAATATAGCTTTCTGAAAGCCCATGTTCACCAGCATTTTTGTTTGGGACCGTGCTTCAAGCAAATCTCCCCAACTTCCCCCCATCAGTATGGTCCCCCAAACCACACCGATTATATATGCAACAATAACAAAACATCAAAAACTCACCAAAACCCTCCCCACCACCCCAATCTTACACATTTACACTGCTGCCCATTCCCCACAGATTTATCAATACCTTCTGCCTCAGAAGATGCTTTGTGATGCCTCTAGGGGACCGAAGGAAAATACACTGCTATTAACCTGTGCCATGATACAGCTGGCAGGTTCTCCAGCAGCATAAAATCTGGGTGTTTTATCAGGACATTGGTAAAAATCAGGACATTGACAGTCTGACAAGGACTGCTGGATGAAGGCCACCTTCAACAAGACTTGGAACAACCACGAGACCCAGGGGTCAGAAGACAGGACCCTGCTTTGGAGAACTTGAACAGGTTATTGGGTAGGAACACACAGAGCACACAGCACTGCACCACCTTTCTCTGAACGGGGTGTTTCAGCCAAAACCTAAGAACTAGGCCAGGACATACTTCTGATGAAAGCTGAAGAGACAAAGTGTGTGTGTGTCGGGGGGGAACAGGGACCAGAGCTCTTGTTTCACTGAGGGAAGGAGGAGGAGGAGAAAGTTTTCTTGGCAGAAGTCCTGCAGGGCCTAATTAACCTTCGCTACCTCTCCAGCCTTTATTCAGTCTCACACCGAGCTGTGGCAGCAGCCAAGATAGGTTTTATCAATCTTCCACTCACCCGCAGCCCTTGCTAACCCATCCCTTGCCTAAAGGGGCAAAGAGCAAGGAAATCTCCCCTTCTGCCCCCTCTCACCAGCAGACCTCTGTATCACTGCTTGTGAGCCACATTTCTCTCTAATAAACTGTTCAGACCTATGAGATTTCCTGAGGGCTGTTGAAACAGCAGACACAGGCACCCAGAAATACAAAGTAAGGTCAAAAAGGGCACAAAGAGCCAGGGAAGACATGGTCAGCATAACGACACTTGCCCAAGAGACATGACGGGTTGAGTGCCACCAGAAGGTGAGGGAACAGTACACATAACAGACAAACAACCTTTTGCTTTTTATCCTTCCAGGACTGTGTGCCACACTTCTACCTCTTCCCCCCATTCCACTGAGACAGCAACTCGCTTCTCCATGGGATGCTTGGGAGTCGCATCCCCTCTGCAAGGAGGGCACAGATGACAAGCACCAGCTGACAAGATTTGGGGACTGTTCAGCATTTATATGAGCAGTCCTCACCACAGTCTGGTGCTTGCTGTTCTATTTGGGATGGAAGAAACCTCCTGCATCCTCACAGAGGTTTTGCAGGGCGCAGCCAGCAGCCAGTACTCAGAGTGCATTTGAAAGAGCGGTACAAGACCATCCACTTGCAGGTAGGAAGTTCCTTGCATGCAAAGGAATGAAGGCAAACTCCACATGTACTGCCTGGCTGTCCAGGGAGGGTAGCAATACTCAGCAGCATAGGCAGCCTTTCTGGAGGCGCAAGCAGGTAACCAAATGCCATAAGAGCATGGAAAGACAGCATTCACTTTCAGTTCAAGGCTGGAATCAGGACAACTGGACACCACACACCTGTCTGAAACCTCCCTAGATATCTGTGAACCTGCCTCAATGGTCCACCAAGTCCTGCAGAACAAACTGCAAGGACTGGACTGAAATGAAGCCACAGCTGCACTGGATTGGACTGCAGATCACATCAGCAACACTCATGCACTTCAGGAATCCCTAGATAGTAAAAACTGGGTGGCTTATCATAAGAAGGAGCTGGATGTTGACGGTCGGAAGGGACAGTATTTGAATGATGGCTAAGGACTCTCCAGTCATCTTGACCACAGTCAACTTTCCCATCTCAAGCTAGTTAATCATTAATGAGTATGTGTCAGGGACCACAAATCAGGTATCTGCGAAAATCATGCTCTTGAACTTGAGTATGGGCTCCCCAAATGTTGCTCTGCCATTGCAAAGCTGTCCCAACAGCTGGGAGGGGGTTCAGTGGCCATTGTCATGGTATCACTCATGAATGGAGAGGAGAATAAACAGGAACTGGAACAGAAATAAGCCAAGACTTAGTCAAGAGAAACATGGAATGATTCCATCTGTGAGGCCTTTTAATGGGAATGACAGTGGAGGGTGAAAGAGTCCTATGATCATCTCTGGAAGACAGATGAAAGGGTAGCCTGGCACTTCTGAGGATGGTCTGTTGAAAGGTCTTCTATTCCAAGAACAGATGAATTT
This sequence comes from Apteryx mantelli, assembly GCF_036417845.1. Taxonomy (NCBI): domain Eukaryota; kingdom Metazoa; phylum Chordata; class Aves; order Apterygiformes; family Apterygidae; genus Apteryx; species Apteryx mantelli. The sequence continues at coordinate 6,985,286 of NC_089978.1, forward strand.
TGCTTTGGAAAGGTTTAAGCTGCATGTATAATGGTGATATTTTGCCCATGGACCAAACTAGAGCTAAATGAAAATAAAACTCCCCAGATGCCTGAAGTGTATACAGCAGATCTTTGACATCACCTGCTTAACTGTACTGATCTGCTCTTTCTGTGCTAATGAGGACATGTCCTGACCACCACTGCATCTTGGTCATTTCTCAGGCTTTGCCTTGGAGGGAACCAGCTAACTCCTCTGAGGACAGTCAGATGCGTTGCAGATGGATCTCTTTCCCTACCATACATCTAAGAGTGATCCATGATGCTTTTTCCCCTTCAAGCCCAATTCATCTGCTGCCACACTACAAAGCATGCAATACCTGTAGCTTTTGCTATTAAAAACACTCCTCTGGCAAGTTGTGACAGGGTCCTGAGTGCACTTTGGACTCAAAAAGTATAAAAACATGCCCTCCAAGGGCACTGAATGGAGCCTGGAGGAAACCTAGGCCAAGTGCAAATATAGACTTTCTGCTCCATGAGGAGCTGGTCCTGAGCAATGTGGATTTATTCTGCACCACTTGGCCTGAATAGCTTAATAGCTGACATCTTTAGCACTGCCAATGTTTTCCGTCTCCTTGTGCTTATTGTCTGCATCTTCCCCCCCTTAAATAATTGCAGCAACCTCAGACAAAGCCTTCACACCCATCAGGAACAATTTCTGAGCGCCTGAGTTTCAGGAAACGGTTCCAGCTATCTGTTTCTAAGGGATTAATCACTTCCTTTATTTTTCAGTTTGGGGAGGAAGGATAATTTTCACATGTTATTTGGCACACCTAGCATTTCAGCAACTTGATACACCAAGCTTTAGTGAATTTTAACTCTGTTCCAATTAAAAAAGAATCACACTGTTAAGGAAAGCCTGCCACAAAAGACTTAAGTGTATGCTGTAAAAATATTTTGCATAAGGTAGATGTTACATGTTTTTATCCACGTATACTGCCCACGCAGCTTTCCTTATCAATATGATCATCATGCTGATTCTACTCATGTTTAACCAACTATGGGCAAGAAATCAAGACAGACACAGTAGAATCATTACCATGGCAGGGAACTTTCCTTAATCATTTCTCAGGAGCCCATGGCTTTCATGCACCTTAATGGTCACTCAATGAGCAAGTGAAAGAGCAGGGAAAACTCTTGAGGAAAAAAAAAAAAGTATAATTCTAGTGCCAACATCTCTCCTAATAAGCACACAGCAATTTTTACACAGAACCTGGGCACTGTAATGAAAGTCCAATAAAACAAAATTGTAGTATAGAGCGCACAAGCAGGCGTTTGAAGAGGCTCTGAGTGGATGGATACTAGCCAAGAGCAAGCAACAGGGGAAACAAAACAACCAATGATACTCAAGTCAAGTGCTTGCATGGGGTTGAGAGTCAAGTCTGTGCCCCTTTTGTACACCAAAAGAACTGCCATTTTGTTGAACTTGCTGCAGCTGCATGACCTGATGGCAGGAGAAGGCGCTCTGCATGCCCAGCGTTGATTCCCCTCGGCTCCAGCTGATTACTTTGCCAATCAGTCAGATGCAATTTACAATCAGGTTTAAGATTGCGCATCATTTCCCACAATCGGCATGCTGACTCTTTGACAGAGCAACAAATTATGGCCGATGTCAATCAACATCGTAATAAACTGGTTTTGAACCTTCTCCCTTCATTATGCAGCGATGCACATCTCCCTTCTTCCTCCTTGTTGGCTACACTGTCTGTGGAAAAGGACACCATGGAAGTTTGCACAAAGTGCTAGTATGTGTTTATTTAGGTATTCACTTACTCTGGCATCTTTTATCCCTATACAGTTAATAGAAAAAACAGCAAACTGCTCTCAGAAGCAGCTTGAGATGAAATAGTTAGGTATCTCTCATTCCACTGACTAGAAGACATGTTCTGGCAGTCCTGGATAGCACAGGATTTGATGGTTCTTTATCTTTGGAGCTCGTGCGCTGCAGTATCCAGTAATGATCATGATGGATGCCATAACTACATGATCTGCTGTATTCAGACAGTCTAGTACTTCACAGAAGACAGGCCCAGCAGTCACATCCTCATCACTTCTAGCAAAATTGCTAGTATGTTCCTGCTCCAAGGATAGAGACAATTAACATTCTGAGCACAACTTACTCTAAGTGATATCCTTCTTTACAATGGCACGTGTTCAACTGTGAATGCCCAGTGAAGCCATACCAACCTGCAGAGGTTATCCTGGCACCAAAGAGCTGGCAAACCCAAATTAGAAGCTGACAACAATTGTGATAAGGACTTCTATATTTGATTATTACCGACTGTTAGGACTTCAGATTGTTTTATATCTACGCAGTAAAATATTTATGAACCTGTTTTCTACTCTACTGCGACTCGTTCATTGACGACTGATGTTTTAAGCAATAGTCTGATCTGTTTAAGTGTTTGCTGCACAACCATTCATCTCCACTATTTTATTCTAGTTTCTTATCTCCTTTTCTCCCAATTCTACCTTTGCTCTGCTTAAGAATTGTCTTCCAAGTGCTAATGACTTAAAATAATACCTCAAATAATATCTTCTTTTGAAGAGTCAAGGTTCTGATAAAAGAAATCAGATGATTCAAGAATGATAGAGTCCCTAATTATAATATACCTTCAGTCCCCTGATCCATTTTCAGAATTGGCTGGCAATGAAGGAAATGCTCTGTACAATGGATCACTTAAAGACTTTACTGTAGACCTGCTGGTTGCAACCAGCATAGTCAGCCTCACCGTGAAATAATTTATTGATCTGTTCTTTAAATGTCTGCATTGCTTCAGCATGTAGCTCCACTTCTAATTGCAGCATAAACTAAGCAGGAATGAAATTCAAACATCAGTCTAATTCATGGAACTAGATGGTTGCGTAGGTATATCCTAGTACATGCAGACCAGAGTTCATTTTGGTACTGCAAATCAACTTACTTCTAGGCATACTTAAAGAATCTAGCTAAATACAATTTTGGTTCTGTTCCAATTTAGAGTCAGCTGTAACTGAGATTGTTTCAGTCTGCCTTCAGCCCAAGTTTAAAACTTAAATATCTGTTTGAATTCAAAGCTAGTTGAAAAAAAATAATTAAAAACTGTTTTCAGATCTAGTTTTATTTAAATTTATTGGTTAGACTTCTGCATATCTTGATGTACTGTGACCACGGGATCAGGCAGTACATGCAGGAACTTAAGGGGTAAGCTATACTGTTCTATACTATAGACAGGGCAAGAGTAAGCTGCAGACTACCCTAAGGCAGACTTGAGCCAAACACTTTCAGGAGCATTAAAACAATCTAATTCACTGGTATGCACTGGGACTTCTACTTTATTTGACACAGGTGCTTCAAGCTGGAGATATGCCAGGTAGGGGTCTCCTGTAACATTCCTTGGTAAACAAGGAGACAGTCCTTAAGTATATATGGATTGGGAGAATTAAAACTCCAGGATACTTAAGACAGTGGGGGAAAGCTTCAGTGACTCCAGCCTTCCCGAACATCAGCAATAGCAACACAGCTGTGGCTGTGGTCAATAAGACATTTGTCTAACAGAATGCTAAACTGCTTTTCTTTACATTCATTATGCAGTTGATTGATTCAGATGTTTCAGTGTAATTGTCTTGCTTGACGAGGAATTCTCTTGTCTCCACATTTAAAATAATTCCTTTGACAGCCATATGGACAGGATTTGTTATTTAAAAAAACAAAAACCAAAAAACAAAAACCACCCTTATGGATTTTAGAAATAGCTTTCCCTGCCCCCTTCCTTTTCCAGAGGGGGTGGAGCAAGACTGAAGTGTCCTCTGTTGTTTATCAAAGGTTTGACCAGCTGCTCTTACCTTAGCTTGCAGTGGAGATTCAGGATAGAATTATGCAAAGGTAACATGTTTTGAAAAATTCAGTGCACTCTAAAAAGCAAACAAATACAATACAAAATTCCCATCAAGAACAGGAATCTTGCTGCTGCAAATATTCAAAATAAAGCATTCAAGCACCTGTGATGAAGCTTCTAAATCTGTATGGTAAAGTGAGGCTATACTGACATTCCTTTACCTCAGGAGGATAAGACAAAAGAAAGTATGTAAAGGAGATGTTGTCACAGGGTAAAGCCTGTATTTTTGTAATAGCTCTTAAATATGTCCACAGTATTTACAGAGGTTTGGTATTTAGAGAAGAGCTTGGAAAGTCAAGATGTATTGTTTTCCTCTCCTTCATATTCCTCTGTGGTATGATCTTGGGCAAATCAGTCAGCATTTGTGTGCCTCAGCTTCACATGGCAAGGACAGAAATGCCTCTCTCAAGAAAAAAAGCCAGATATATCAGGAGAGGAGTAAAATCTCTATCAATATAACAAGGTTGAACCTGCCAATTTAGGCAAGGTGAAGGCTTAGCCCACCTTATTTCAACCATAATAAGGAAGACTCATGTGTGTAAGGAGAACACCTTTTCAGTTAATTCTATCCTACTGCTCTTGTTCTTAACTGTTTATACTGTAACTAATGCCATAAAGTCAACAATATTAACATCAGCAGTAATTCCACATCTCCCACACCCTGCATGAGAAAACTGCTGTTCCCTTAAAGCTTCTTATTTTGATTTCTCTTCCTGGGCCGCACTTCAGTGTGTTCTTTCATTCCCTGTCCCATGAGACATCTGGTAAGCACTCTCTGGAAGTTGTTCCAGGATCATCCCGATGCTAAAGCACCATTCAGCCCTCAGACAAACCCTCAGCTCCTCGCAATTAAAGTCTGAACCAGAACGTTTTCAGGTTTGACTTCCTCTCAAGCACAAACTAGCATGACCGCTGCAGGAAGTTGAGTATCACTTACCCTGGACTCCTGCTACCCCGACAGGGTCCAGTGTCCTGAGATTTTTTTCCCAGTCATAGTCAGCAAGACCAGAAAAGAAGCTTGCCCATTAAACTATTTCTTTCTAACTGCTGAGTCTTGATTCTCTTCCGTTGGGCTTAGTATACTTGAGTACAATTAAGAAATTGGGTCAGCAATTGCTTATCAAATACATCTTTCCACTGCTTCTTTTCCCAAACAGAGGATCTCCCCCTGCCACCCCTCGCCCCACCTTATACATAAAGGCACTAATTTACCATGTTCTTTAACATTCTCCACAACACCCTCTTATCTTTCATTGTCTATTGGATAAGCTTTTTATTATTGGGCTAAATGATAGTCAGGCCATCTTTCCTAGGAAGTTTGAGAATTTACTTAGACCTCAGAGACACAGATCAGGATGAGACAGCCAGCTCACTAACCCAGAAAATACTAAATTTTCCCCACCTTGAATAGTTACTGTGAGATTTTCAGTTGTTCATATTTTGACTATGGCCATTGTCCTTTTAAACAAAATTCATTGTAATTTGCTAACTGGAGAAAAGGATCCCAAACGGAAAGCTGGACTTTTCCATTTGTGGTCACTAAAGTGCCAGTGATTCTTGGAAACACTTTTTTTGCTTATTACAAGACACAAATTGTGGGAAAATTGTTCTATTTAGTGAATTTTAGCCAAAAAAGTTTCTAAAAGGCAATTGAATAACGGGAAATTCTAGCTATAATCACAATAGCTTGGAACTTTGGTTGAGGTTCAGCTTGCCTTATGTTTCAGATTATCTGAATGATCTTACACAGCATTGCCCAGAACCGCAAAGGTATTTAGGCATCTAAGTATGAGGCTTGGAGTCTAAATTCCTCAATATTCATGTCACTGAATGCATTAAGTGACTGAAGATACGAAGCACTCAAGACAGTAGTGACAGCCATGCAAGTACCTTAGAGAGCAGCAATTCACCTTAATTACGATCAGCATTAAATGTGTCCATTACATGTTCTTTTAGATCATAGGCATTGGTCCAAGGACATAGTTTGCACTGTATTTGCAAGGCTTTTAACACAATGAGGCCCCCAACTTGATGAGGCCTGCTGTTGCTACTGGAAAGCAAATTAATAAGTGGCCGAAGAACTGAACTTAAGAAACCAGCAAAGCTGAAAAAACCTTGGAAAGATGCATGGAGCCAAAAGATTCATGAAGCCAAAATTCAATTAATCAATCTGAGATTTGCTCGGAAGACTTCAGTTCAAGAAGAGATTTACGTGCTTTCCCCCAAAGTGCAGTTCCAACATATCATGCACTGGAGGCAGGAAGAGACTTTTTACTGACAACTTACTCAAGGAGCTGACTCACACAGGGGGAGGTAAAAAGCAATAACAAAGGAGTCCTTCAGATAAATGTATAAACAAAACAACTTAAAGCTAGAGATAAATTAGATAGAAATTAAAACTAGTCAGAAAGACACATTAATTGGAATCAATATGTGGTTGCAAAATGTTTGAGAGACCCAAATAATTAGAACAGCTAATATTGTTGTCTTAGAGGAAAGTAGAAAGGTCAACTAATTAAATTGTCTTAATGTGAACAATAAGGAGCAAAAGCTGCAGCTTTTAAACATGCTGGAGTAGCACACAGACAACTGTTAGCAAGTAAATTATTCAATGCCAAGAAAATTAAACTCAAAAAGAAGAACCCTACACAAATTGACATTTCTTGAAGCATTTAATGTAAACCTCTAACAAAGCAAATTACCAGTAGAATGAAAATTGATAATTTGCTTGGCTCACAAATGATTTACAGTGCTTCACATATTGTGAAAAAATTGTATCCTAATTCACAAGTACACTGGCAATTACCAAAGACATAAGATATATCGATCCATGCAGGAGAAAATGCTGTTTATCCCCTGGTGAGGCAGAGGAACTTCTTTCATTTGTGGTTTCCCAGTCAGTACGGGATAAAGCACAAGCACAAGAGGGGGAGAAAGGGGAACATTTATATGCATTTTTTATTCTGGCAAGCAGTAATACCAGGGAAAAGTGTAATTACGTGTCAAGAGGGTTTTGCTTTTCACTCACTACCCTTCTTCTGATATTCAGCCATGAGCACACCAAACTATCCCATCTACCATATTCTCATTCTCCGGTGGATTAGTGAATTCCTGGCAACAGGAGGTTCACCCAAAAAATAACCGAATGCCAGCATTAATATTTTAATGGGACAAGTTGATACAACCTCTTTCAGCATATTCCAAAGAATCTGCTGCATTCAAAATAGACAATCTTGTTGGAGCTGTGTCTTTTTTGCACCAATTTCCCCACCAGAGCAAGAAATAGTCTTTTGGTCAGACCATGATACAACTTTTGCTGCTACACGTGGTATCTGTTGGCAAAAACATGCAGAAGTCCTGACTTACAGAACTGTATCTCCCTTAGAAGACTGCTTGGAGCTTGGCCCATTAAATACAGTCAAGCTCCAAATAGAAGCGAGGCCTGCAAATATCGGTCTAGTACATAGATTGGTAATAGTCTTGATTTATTCTACAGAAGAAAGTTCTTCTTGTTTGTTTAACTGCATATGTTTTTTTTTTTTTTGATATACACAAAACCCTCTTTTGCTAGGGATTACGGTGCTATCTCCATTTATGGTGTGGCAAAGCGCTGCATCGGTACAATTGGTTATACACACAACGTGTATGAGGGGTCAGCTACATCTCGAGGGCATGTAAGGTTCACTCATGTCTACTCTGGCGTCCACTCTGGCGTCCTGCTCTCCAGTCATTCCTACTGGAGTTCCTGGTGGCACCCTTCAGGGCTCCCTTCTTCACCCCACACCCTGACCACAGACCATCTAGATTCAGAAGCTGGGAAGTACTCACAAATCACACTACATACTTCAGAAACCTGGTGTTGTTTCATTGCCATGAATTTTGGCATTTGTTGTCCTACTGCTCCAGGACTGGGTAACATAGTTTGTTACTCAGATTTCAAGTCTCAAAAAAAGACACTTATTCTAGAAAGGAAAATCAGCATCAGACAGGGATATGACTTGCACAAGCTTACCCTCCTGGATCTCTTGAATTGTCACACAGCATTTTATTGACTAATATGTCAAAGTGTTAATTTCTTACTCAGGATGTGGGAAGTAAGAAGCAAATCAATATTGGGAAATGCTACTCTTTATCGTTTCTCACCGTGTATGTGCAAGAATTAGCTTACAACAATGAAATTAAGGATTTTGTTTTGTTCAGAAAGTAGGTAATTTACTCCTTAGGAGGTCCTAAATTCGAGCAATTAAAAAAAAAATCAAAGGCCTCCTTTCATTTTTAAATTTAAAATTTAGCAAAAATGTGAAAGCTGCTAATTTGGTAGGTATTTTCCAAATACTTTACTCAGTCCTTGTCACACCACTCCAACAGTCTCTTGTTTTGAGCAGCAATGCAATAAAATGTTCAATTACACCAGATCTGCACCTCCACATGGAGAGTATTTTATGAGATATAATTTGAGAGGATCTTCCCTCTGCAGGGCCACAGAATTGATCTATATGCTGCTAAAATCCCCTAGCCAAGACAATAAGAGCTTTAAGGGTAAATTATAAAAAAAGGAAAAAAGAACTATGTTCTTTTGTCAGAATGATTCAGTGCATGAAAACTCAGGATAGTCTGATGCAAAAAAAAACTGAGCAGCCAAAGTGATGCTGGTCTATCAGGCAGCACACTGAGATGGGAAGTGAGGACACCTGGCTTCTCACCTCCCGACATTTAATTTTGCACAAGCCACTTCACTTACCCTGCCACAAATCCCAGTTCTGTCTCATTTGTGTCTTCCGTTAAAGGCCTGATTCTCTCTTGCAATATTCCCCAGTGTATGTAGCTGAGCACAAGGTGATGTCATACCTCCATGGTAGCAAAATGAGGAGGGAAAGAATCTCCTTGGGGATGATATGCCCTTACACATGTTTTTTGGGGGGAGAAGGAAAAGATATAGACCTGCACCATCTATAGGGCTGCAGCTGGCATGACTCTCTAGAGCAAAAGGACTCTGGGAGGCAAATGGCAGGTGAACCTCAGCATTGAAAGTAGGGACACTCATTGAAATTAGTAGGAGATTGGCATAAACCAGGAAAAATGTATTTTTAACATGGTGCGTAGTGAATTTCTGGACTCTGTTGCCACAGCAGGCTGTGGAGATAGTATCATTAGATTCAAAAAGTGATAGGACAAGTTCATGAACAAGAGGTCCATGAACAGACATTGAAGAGATTAGAGATGCACCTTATAACATCGCTAACTAAACTGTAATGGTGGGAATTTGAAGACAGTGGCCAGGCTGGTGTGTTCTCCCTAAATGGGATCTGCTACCCATCTCCCGGGAAAACAGCCACCTGGATGCACCATCACTCAGACTTTGAGGTGTTCTGTATGCATCATCCTGAAGTTAAGTGCTTTGGGCCAGAGGCTGTCTTTTACGGTATTATGTATATACAGTGGCTATACACATATATACAGGTTTGCTCCAGTCCAGCTCCAGTCCCTCTAATTACTAGGCAATACAGTGGAAGCACTTTCCAGTTCGCAGACAAAACAGCCTCTGTTGCAGAGAATATTAGATGCAACACCTTCTTCCTCTTCTGAATGATCCTCTGCAAAACTCTTATCTTACAACACATCCTACCCATGCCCCAGGACGATACACAAAGGCCATCACACCCCCAGCTGATCTGCAGTTGCTAAACAGAGCAAAAAACTAAGTGCCCCTTCCCAATACTAAGGTATATAGTTTTCCCTGCCTCCCCCCCCTCTATCCAGACGCCAATTTTCATAGGACTTGTTATTTTATTTCTATCAGATTTAGGTAAAACTGCTTGATGGTTTCTAAAATTGCAGGATGGGAGTGGGAAAAAGTTATACAGCTATCTCAAGACTTCTTCAGAAGAGGCCAACCTCCCCCCTGCATCCTCCTCACCACGAGGAGGTAACGTGGAACTTCACCAATAATCAGAAACATCTTGAAAGAGATGAAACTCAAACAGGCAAGAACACCAGCACCAAATATTTGAAAATTATAATATTATATGTCATTAAGGAATAACAGCTTTATATTTGGTGTCCAAAGTGTTCTCAAATGCGCAGAGGAACTGTGTATGCCAAGCTAATAAGTACCAAAGGCAGGTTTATACTTTTCCATCTTCCTGAAAAGTCACACGCACACGGGGGAAGGGGTTATTTTAGGTACATTTTCAGGCACATAAGTCTTTAACACCCCCCTGCATTTGTTTCTTTGTGCTCACTGTTACACATCTTAGTACTTTATGACTCTGGAAAATGAGTCCTACATATTGATTCTATGATTATTTCTTAATAAGTAATTATGCATTATAAAGACATTGCTTGTACATAAAATATACTATATACAATCAAATCACCTAAATCATTTATGCTTTAATCAAAATTCTGAAAGATGGTAACACTTATGAAAGGTAAGCTGTATTTCAAAAAGCACCAAAATAGATTTTTCCCCCAGTAAGAGCGACAGAAATCTAACAGGCTTTTCAGATTCATTGTATTATAATTCAGAGACGTCAGGCACAGTCAGAGGAAGAGAATCCCGTTTTTGCCCAGAAACATCTCCTAACCAGAATTCAGGCTTCCTGTTGCCTGTTTTCCTACGTGTCACTTCCAACTGTGCAATGAACCTAATTTTAATGGTAGAGTTGTCAAAGTCAACAGCAAGAGTGGAAGCGCTCTACAAAGGAAGACAAGGTAGGACCCAAGGTAGGGTTAACAGCCTCACCATGAAGGATGCAGTCCCACCATATCTAGGCAGGGTCACCAGACCACAGCTCTGCCCAGATGGCACAGGGCAGGTCCCACCAATAACCCAGAGCTCATCAGACAAATGAGGGATCTGGCAACTGTCATCTGAGGTTGAGCCAACCCAGTCAACATGTCAGGAACAGCAGGAAGCAAGGCTGAAGACAGATCCACCTACAACACAGCTGAGGCCAAAAGTGCCCAGGCTTGAGCTTAAGCATGACCCTGGAGCAATGGTCAGAGAGTGCATGGGTGGGGGTCCCAGGTGAGGCTGGTCAGCGCAATTTTGGCTTATTAGTGCACTCAGGGCCCTGAAAAACACAACACCTAGCTCAAATGCAGCAGGTCCAAATCTGTATATGCATGAGGCAGTTTACTCTGTAGTGTACCAGATGGATAGCCTTAACTGGAGGTCTGTCTTGCTCTGTCTGACAGTATAAATATATTTTGTAGCATTGCTTTTTATCATTCCACAAAAGCACGTGTGTTGGCTTCTTAGAATTTGAGTATCTATGCACATATGGGCAGGAATATTTAGCACAATTTCAGTACCAACATCTGTAGATAAACGTACATAATGCAGCATTTCAGTATAATGATTCCAATAAATAACAGCAATGTTATTTCATTCCATTTTTTTTAAATCTAAATTGCATAAAACCTCAGACAGACTTCTTTTAAAATGTAAAAACACAGTAACTTACAGCACATTTAATAAAAAGAAAACATATTTGGTTATTTAGCACTTTACTAAATAAAACACTGGCATTCCATTTGCATTAGATTTTTTTTTTAATTTCTTATGCCTCTTTTTAGGTTTTGAGCCCTTTTTAGGAAGAGGAAAAGTTTTCATTTTACTGTTTTCATTTGAGCTTACTCTAATCTCCTGCTATTTCATTACAAATATGCTTCCTGTTCCATTCATATCCAGGAAAGCTAGGATTGATTGGAGGATGCTATCTTTATTCTCAACCCTTAGGATAATTAACCCTGAAAGACACAATCAAGGCATTCCCATTAATATGTTATCCCGGAGGTCTGTATTTTTGAAAATGCTATGCACATTGCCCTACAGTCATCCTTGACATTTCATTAACAGCTGACACAAATTTCTACAAAGTGAGAAAGACCTTGCTATAGATTATTTACCAAAAGATTCCGTTATTTCAGTTTCAGTCCAGCCCACTTTGAGAATCATCAGTTGGTGTGTCTTGGCTGGACTGCCTGAATGGCTGCAGATAGGCTTGGGTTTGGTAACCCTGGCTTGAAGGTCTGGAAATTATGCCAGCCTCTTAGCAGAGCCCTGATGCCCTTATGAGAAGAAGGCAGGTAGCTGCGCTAATGCATATACACGTCTCCCGGCTCGCATCCGGCCATGAGCCACATCTCTGTGGCATCTATTAGGTGAGTAATCAGCGCTGCGGACTTTATTCTGGGATCTGGGATCTAACAGGCCTGGCAATGGTGAACACCACAACTCCTAAGTCCCTGGAGGCTGAGATTTGAACCCCTTCACTGTGTGCTAAGGCACTGACGACACAGAGCGAGCATGAAAGAGTTCATAACCCCTACTAGAAACATTGCTTCTTTACAGAAAGCAGCTGGCTAATATTACGCTCTGCAGGATAGCTAAACCATTGTGAAAGCAAGAAGGGATTTTTTTGTTGTTTTTTTTTTTTAATTTAAACCTGCACCATGATAACAGTAGAACTAATCACTGGATTAGGCTGTTATTGCTTTGGAAAGCTCAGTGTATGTATCTGCAATTCTGAACAGCTTGCAATGGTCCCACTAAAAAATTCACAGGGATCCCATCAGGTTTGGTGAAGGTTAAAATGAAAAAATGTATGATAATGAAAAGTCTGCTTGTCCTGTCACTTTTGTGTGTTTCAGGCTCATTCCATGCACACTGAAAGTGGACAGTCTACTTTATTTCTAAAACAGAAGCTATTTATTAATATTAACAGTTATTACAAGACCACCTCTGGAATGAGGAACCATGTTGTTAATGTTCTGAATCTCATATTTTTATCAAACTTCCCAGAGAAAGATAACATTAGGAACTAGTCATACACCTTTAGCTTCTTGGTATCGTGATTTCTCAAGGGAAAATACTCTTATTAGAGTAATGGGGTTTAAACACACTAGAATATAGAGCAGGTGAAACACTTGTTTACACTACAGAAGGACTCGGGGGGGGAGGGGGGCGGTCTAGGAGTCCCCTTTGGCGCATTTCCGGTTTGCTAAGAGAACTGGTTTGGGGGGAGCTCGCAATGAGGAAGCAGAGGGGAAGCACAGTGGCTGGAGTGGGAGCATGGAGGGAGGTCAGACAGACATAAACAGCCTCTAACCATCTGGCAAATTAACCTCCATCCCTCCTTTTATTATTGGACAATATTTCATAGACCTTGGTAGACTAAAATATCTTATCTATAACCGTCCTATAACATGAATCTGCTCTTCTATCTCTTTCTATAGATTTTTTTTTCACATTTGCATTTTTAGATATGCACAGACAATAAAAGGACACTCTTCTCCACCTGATTATGCTTGTTTAACAAAACTTTTATTCTGTTTCTATAAAGTTCATTTGTATTTCATTTTATTCAGTATTTCTCTAAAAGCCAAAGCTAGCATACTCTTCACAGCCATGAAGAATGAAGCTTCCCCTTGAATTTCACATCCTAAAGGACAGAAGGAGAAGGGAAAAAAAAAGGCAGGGAAGAAAAAAACAAAATATATAATGTCTCTACCAGCCAGCTTGACTGAGCTGAGAATGAAAAGGGGCTTTCATGAAACATAAATGTGAATACAGTGAGGGGCTGTGTTTGACCTCGTAGAAGGTGTGCCAAGCTTAAGGGGTATTAATAGAAGCTGCTGCAATTTGGGGTTGAATGTTGGAAGAAAGGAAGTTTCAAGAAGTAAGATAGTAAGCCAAGCAGAGCATTAAAGGGAACGGTGAAAGACACCACCGTAACAGCAGCTTCTAATGTCAGACCAAAGCAGATGGGACTGGCAAAATAGCGTGGCAATTTGCAAGTGTCCTTACAGAGCCAGAGCTACCTTGTTCATCAGTTCTCTATAGACAAACCACATTTTAATAGCAGAAGAAACTTGCCTCTTAGAAGGCAGCCAACACATTAAAGAAAGTCTAGATCTAATTTGTCATTTTCTCTCCATTTCCATGAGAAAGTCAGTATAATGGAAAGTGATAAGAGAGCCTGAAATATGAGTTACTGAAATATGAAAATCACAGAATTAGCATTTATCCAGATTCCTCCACTGAGTCTATCAAGAAAAGAGCTCCTTCTAATCACAGGAAGTAGATGTTTCCTGATTCTGGAGACCATACAGTCTAAAATACCCTCTATTCTCCTGGTCAAAATTAATGGTTCAACCAAAGGATTAGATTAGCCGGAGTAAGCAGTCTTTGAAGAACTCTGAAAAGGCCTACTTGACATTTTCTAATTGCCACCCCATGAAATAGAAACTTAAATGCTAAATCTCTTGTGCGTTTATACACTTGCCTGAATTAGTCTACCTAATGATAACCTCCTTAATGGTCACTATTCTAGGACAAAATATCTCAGTGTTAAAGTTTAAAATCTGATGCCTCTGAAATGTTAGGTTAATTTAAGAGGTGTTGAATTTTCATTCTCTGTCAAGGGTTAACCCTAAAAAAGTTAAATGAAACCCAATGGTTTTGTAAGACCTAAACAAATTAAACAAATTAGGCTCATATCCTTATCTTCAAAGGCTGCTGTAACATTGGATTTTGCCCTGCTTTATATGTTGCATAGTTATTTGGCATTAACTAACTTTGGACTTAGGGGGTTAAGTAAATTTCATTCCCACTCGATCCTGAGAGAACAGTCATTATCAAGGTGTTTAATTCCTCTAACGGCTACTATACCACGTGTCATGGCTTCTCAAGTATCTTTGGTATTAGCACATCCCAATTTACTTTTCTCCTTTCAAATCATTTATATTTATATTGATTTTACAAGTACTGTGCCAATAATTTCTCATCTGAAGGGCTCAAGGGGTATTAAAAAATTATTTCTGAGAGAATAGCACATCTAGCTTTTACATAAGATGTATTTATGTCAGTGGTTATTTTTTGGTTTGTTTGGAAGAATTTTGTGCTGTTTTATGGAAAAGCAGATAATCAACAGATTATCAACAGATCAACAGGAAACATAAAACAAGTCAGCAAGCCATGCTGGACATAAATAAAATTATTATTATTTGAGAATATACCGAAAGGTAAAAACCTTTTCACATAAACTCTGTGGAGGGCTTCCAAAAGCATGGATTTAACCATATCATACTTGTTGTTTACATTTTTAATCTATGTTAATCACAGTGATATTTAATATCTTGATTTTTAAAGCTTGATAAGGCTTGGGAGATGCTGGGACCAGTCATTTAGACTGCACATCATTTAGACAGCACATCCACAGAACTGTGTGCATGACTCATCGTCTAGGAAACTTAGGGGGAGTCTTTCTGTTGACTGCAAGCAATGATGTTTCAGACCCTAGCCAGCTTCAGAGACCCTAGTCTCTGGGGACACATGGATTATAAGAATCAGAATGGAAATGAGACATACATAGAGCAAAGGAAATATATCTGGACCCTTGGTGCATGGCAACCCTATGACTGAAGATATTGGGGAGCAGGTGACAAGGACATCTGAGGTCCCTCTCTGCAAAGCAAATCAAGTCTGCACATCTACATGTCTCTGAATTTGAGTAGTAAAGCCCATGAACGTGACTTTACCACTTCTGGGATCAAGCTGCACTCAGAGCTTGGATGGACCAGCTCTGATCTCTGCTGCGCGCTCCACCATGCAGTGGAGGCATCCCCATGACACCGCTCTGCAGAACTGCTGCTCAAATTCAGACTCATTGATTGTTCCCCCCCAAAAATCCAGAGTAATAGCTTTGCTACTTTACTAGATTCATTCAGATCAGAGCTAACAGAGAATGGGAGTGGGGATGGCTAATCGTATTTTTTGAAAATATGTCAAATTTGAATTGAAAATATGAGAAAATGCTTCATGCATGGCTGTCTTCTGATTGCATCCAAATCAGTTTATCTAACTCATTGCATACATTGAAAAATATCACATGCGCTAGGAGCGCTCTACTCTGCTGTCAAATAACTCTACTCTGCCGCTGTGAGGATGCTGAACTGGCTGAAAGCTCTTAGTAGAAGCATCTCCACACAAAAGAATCCCTTCAACTAGATAAAAGTTTTGGTGGGTATCCATCCTCATAATTCTCTATCTCCCTTCAATTTTTATTCACTCCTAGTCTCAGAAGTCTGTTGCTTGTAAAGCAGAATACCAAAAATTGACCAATTACATATTTTATCGTATTTTATTATATTGTATTGTATTGTATTGTATTGTATTTTTTGTGGTCAGGCCCAAAGAATGGAACAGCTGGTGTGGCTCTGCATGCTAATACTATACATTCATTTAATAAAAATTCTTTAGTTACTATAGTGTTTTCTCAAGGCAAAGCATTTTAGAATAAAATAATTAGTTTGGAAATTCATGACTATGGGAACAGATGAGAGGGGTTTATTTATAACTTGGCTACAAGTAATCGCTGTATTGTTTTTCTCTATTGGTTTTTCTTATTTACCTCTTAAAACAGGATGTCATATCATTAAATCTGCTCCATTGGTATCCACTGTCTTAACAGCACGTTAGCCCGTATTTTTAAGAAGTAAATGTGAAGCTTTCAATTTTCTGTTCTTCACTGCATCTACTTCTTTCATAGGACCACACTGTGTCATCCTTCTAGATGTAGGGTAGTATTTTATTGTGCTTTTTTTTTGTTTTGTTTTGTTTTGTTTTGTTTCATCAGGCAACCCAAAGAGCAAGCTACCGGGTTAGATGAGAAAAGTTCGAAGAATCTAGCTTAGGTGCATGGAAATCAGTTTTCCTTTTTCAGTAAGAGCTATTTTCATTTTTCAAACAGAGTTCCCTTGTTATTTACTTATTTGCTTTGGTCAGAGAAATATTTTGACAAATCCATTTAGAACTGGCTGAAATTTTTCCAGCAGAACAGTTTTCAGTTAAAAAGGCCACAAGGATTTGCCTAAATCAAAACATTTTATCTGAGCGTTTCGTTTCAATGCCATTTTCAATTGGGAGTATCACTGTTTGCATCCTGTGCTAACACGGCATGATGATTAATTTTAACTTCATGATTTTAATACCTTTTTGTTTTGACTTTTGTAGTATGAAAACATTAATTGCAATGTTATGTGTAATATGTTTGCTTGACCGCTGTGTTTTGCCTTACAGAAGTCCTGCGCCTAAAAAGATGAAGGGAAAGGCAGAGAAGAAGAAATTGTCACCCTCACTGTTAATAAAGCAAAACATCTCAGTGATGAAAAATATTGAAAGAGAGAGAGTAAAGTGTACCGAGACTGTCAGGGTCACATCCCCTGCCAAGGCTCAAAGAGACAATCAGAAGGTTGTCCATGATGTGAAGAAATTTTTCTGGAAAAGGGATGCTTTTTGAAGGTCTGTGAAAGAAACCTTGACCAGTGAGATTGCTGTGACAGACGGCTAAAATGCTCTTGCCGATGAACGAATTAATGGTGACAGAGCATTAAAAAGACCTCAGCGTGATCTTACACGGCAAGGTCAGAAGACGACTTGCCTTCTGCAACCCAGTCAGATCAATTATTGCAGCCCACTTCAGAGGTCACCTCGTTGCCCTCACCGTGCTCCGGGTCTTCGCTGCCACAATACGCCCTGGGAGCTGACTGTGTCTGTGACCGGTCTGAATATCGCCTAAAGAACGCTATGAAGAAAGGCTTTTGTACGGCAGCCAAGAAGTGGCCCACCAGGACCGAGGGTAACAAAATTAACAGGGAGGAATGAACGAGACGAATGGCTCCTCCTAATCCCACATTGCACATGTGCACGGATACAATCTCCAAGCTCAAACCTTGCACATTATTTTGTCCTCAAGGATGAATGGTGGAAAGGGGCAATTCTTCAGCGTTTCACTTTCTCACTTTTTTTATGGGGTTACAGCCCTCTCCAGATGCATCCTTACTATTAAAAGTAGAAGATAGATAGGAGATAGGACTCTTGCAGTGCTATAGACATACCTCCCAGACTATTTCCACCTTAGAAGTGGTCCGAGCTTGCTAGGCAGGGCAAGCTGGTATTTTCCTAACTGGTGTTTTTGTTCCTTTCAAAGCAAAAGGCCGCCCTGCTTTTTAGCCGGTGCTCGCTTCTGAAGCTTTGGGGGACTAAAGCAACATGCACGCTAAAATACTGCAACTGCTCAATAATATTGAAGGAATCTGGAGTTTGAGAAGCCGTTGCTGATTCACGCCAGTCATACCCTGCTATTGCAACCGGGCTTAAAGCCTAAAGAGCTGAGGAACGCACGTGCAATTTGTGTGTCCACTGTGCCTGCCAGGATTTAGAAGCACCACGCTAAAAATCAACTACTCTCTCCCCCAAGGATGTAGATATTGAATTATTAATGACACAAATGCTTCCTTGCACTGTTATTTTATTTCAGTGCTTTGGCATAATTATCAGAGCTCTTTCAGAGCACTGCCATTTTTTTAAAGCTCAGCCGTACCGCCCGATAAGCAAACAAAACATTACAAATGTAATTGTTATGAATACAAATTGTGAGCGAAGTGTGTATTTACTGGCAGACAGGTGACAAATCTCTGTCTAGATGGGACAGCATTGGTAGATAAAAGCTACTGTGCAATGAAATAAGAAGAACCCAATCTACAGTTCTGTAGTAAAAATATGTCCTACGGTGTATTTTTTATGTACAGTTTTAAAAATGCAGTATTCATTCACTTACTAATGTGTGAAAAGTAAGGTGGATAGCACTCAATAACTCCTGTAAAGTCCTTTTAAAGTACACAGAGTGTATTTATTAGATAATGAAGATATCCATACTGTAACTAGGAACCACATCCTGGGATGATTTGTAAACTTGCATTGATTTTTTCTCCCCTTTTCTTAACTATCTTCTCCTCCATTTACTATAACAATCGAAGAATCATTTAGACCAGAAGGAACCTTTCCCAGGTCACTCAGTTCATCTCTCCGCTTCTTGTATTTAATGCTTTGCTTGCTTGCCTAAACTGAGATGAACCTAAAGAGCAAGCTAGAGCCGTGTCTACGTTCCTGATGTCGGCAGGAGATTAAGTAAGCGTGAGAGTAAGAACAAACGGTAAAGACGACTGAGATGGCAGAAAGAAGCCCTGTGATGACTTGTTTAGCAGAGACCCGCTAGTCATCCACGTTTCACAGCAGCATTAGACCGAGACATCAGGCATCGTCTTCCCTTTGCACAAGGCTCAGCACCAAGCGCTGCCTGCTTGCTGCTCCCGCAGTCACGTAGCCTGTCTGCTCATTAACTTGGCTACACTTTACACGGTCTACATTTTTCACTGCGTTCCTAAAAGAAATAGCACGCAAAAATAACAATACAATCCTAAGCACTTGGCTTGTGTTGCGTTTTATATCTTTGCAGCCATGAATAATCATTAATATATTCTTGAAGTAGCTTGGTGGCTTAAGCCTTATCATTCCTGTTTCTCGGATGAAGGGAAAACTAAACCGCTGAGAATTTAAGTGACTTTCCGTGAGCAAGGTTTTGTCAGCCTCAGGGAGGTTAGGGAAAGCTGGGTGCGCTCGGTCCTTCCTCAGGCTGAGAGCTGTCAATATTGCCTGGTTCTACAAGCTAAATTAAACTTTACTCCAGCCTTGTATCTCCAATTCGACCTCCGCTGGGAAAGGGGGCCGTCAAGATGTGAAGAACACACGTAAGTGGATGAACCTTAGTGTTGATAGTCTGACCACACTATTCACAATTTCCTTCCTCAGTTCCAAGCTATCCATCAGACGCATTTTTTAGCTGTTTCAGATACTCAGTTTGTTCAAATACAAATTTCACTGGGACAGAAAAAAAGAAAAAGCTGGAATAAATGGTGCATTTTAATTTTGTTTTCTGTCAACTGCAAGAATTGTAATTTAGTGGCACTCCAGTGAAAGCCATATGCATCTAAATACAGTATCTGAGGAAAACAAATTAAAAACTAAATAAGCTGCAGAAGGAAACAGGAATCAAACAGATCTGGAAACCAGAAAGACACACTGATAAATTGCATGCAGCTTTTCCCTCGCAAAACAGAGCATCACTTTTGAATACTGGCCAACCACACTCCCTATTTTTTAGTTAATCTTCAAGCTGTAAGATCATGTGTTATTTCTAAAGCCTTCAAGAATGTTTATATTTAGTAACAGACATTCATCAGTGCAAAAAGTACAGGTATGGTGATGCTCCCGATAACATTAAGAACAGTGAATTTTGCTCTCTGCTCCGTGCATTGAGAATCGAGTTGAAATAAATAAAAATGCAGAGTTTGTATCCAGGTGATTGCTGCTCATTTCCTGAGCATATATCAAAAGCATACCTTTCAACTGATCAAAAAAACAGAAGACGAATGGTAGCGTCCCAGAGATTTCAAAACTTGTTTCGTTGAAGAAACTTGGGGGTGCACATCCCCCAGAGTCGTTGCAGACTGTGCAAAAGCTGTTGAGGTTGGCCACATGAATGTCCACAGACTGTACAAGCAGATCCTGGAAGCGTAGGGGTAGCTGCTGAAACCGGCTAGTGAGTTTGGCTGCTGAGTATAGATTTGCCTAACACTCCTGAATTAAACAAAGCAAAACAAAACAAAACAAAACAAACCCCCCACAATTTCTCTCCAAAGTCCACGTCTTTGAGGTGTGTAAGAAAGGATCTAAATGAAGCTGGATTTGAAAATATAGGCCATGGAAACTCTGCAGAAAATCTGGAGGTACCTTGGGATATAGGGTCTTATGCTCCTTTCGTGATAATATGGTGATTAGGGAGAGAGCGTGTTAACATTATAACATCAGAGCTTTTTTTTTTTTCCCTGTTGTTGCTGTTTTTTAACGCTACACCATTTTAATGTTCTGAATGTGAAAAGAAACAGTCCAGTTGTAATCTAAATGAAAAAAAAATCTCCTTTGGAAAGTATTTGGATCTGCACTGGGGCACAAATTTTCTTTATAGGAAACTCCAAAACTAATTCTTTGACATTTTCACCTTTTTCTACGGTAAATGACCATGTAAAATCAATCTGGAATTACT
The DNA here is from genome assembly GCF_036417845.1 of Apteryx mantelli. Taxonomy (NCBI): domain Eukaryota; kingdom Metazoa; phylum Chordata; class Aves; order Apterygiformes; family Apterygidae; genus Apteryx; species Apteryx mantelli. The sequence continues at coordinate 7,006,154 of NC_089978.1, forward strand.
GTGTCGCACTGTTATTTAGTGGCAGAAAGCGTTATTAGTGCTCTGTGACGGTGCAGTTCAGCGCAGTACTTGGCAGCAGGGTTTCCTGTTCCAGCATTACAATATTAGCACGACCTTCTTCCTGGAACTCAGGAAAAGCTATATTTGGTGGGAGTGAGCAGATATTTTTGGTAAGTCATTCATTATCTGAAAATTTTCAGGTAGATCTGAAATCATTTATGAATTCAGACTGAATTTGAGAAATCATTGTAGCTATGGAAAAAAAAAATCCAAAGAAAATTTACAAAATAAGCAAGGTTTCGTTTTATCCAGTAGCCTGGCGAGCAAGATGCTTACTTGTGTGGTCAAGAGATATTTGTTCTAAATCGATATGTCTTGAACCTACGTTTGCCACTACGTTATATGATATACTGGATGGGGCTACTCCTATTTCTTTTGTGCTATCCAGATTCGATATTACTTTAAACGGATTTTATAATCTGATAACAAATACACTAATGTGGAAGTGGGGAGACCTAGGAAATATAGTCTTTTTTCTATGTAATTTTCCTTGTTTTGAAAAACAAAAGGCACTTCAGTTCTGGCTGAACCAATTTTTTTAATTGCTGTAATTGTTTTCAGTTCACAATAATTAAAAATCCAAGTGCTCAGTTTTCTAAGGAAAAGTCCTAATCAAAAAAATACCAGACTGTTAATTTCTTTTTCTGGTCTGTCTGAATTCCAGCAACCCAGTCAGGTACAAGGTATCATATAAAATTACAAATTTTGGTCACGGACTGTAATTTCTTTGGGTGTTTTTTATATCCTTAACGCACAAAGAACACTTTGGATGATAGGAAGCCCACCAAAATAGAACTAATATATTTTGCTGCAAGAACGGGATAGAAAGACATCTGGTAAAGCTGATATAGATTTCCAGACAATGTTGTCTTGATGAAGAGTTGGCTGTAGTTCCACCTCCCTTATCTGATGCTGGACAACTCTTGATTTCAAGAAGACTGACGTCCGAGTCAGCTGAGTGGTGAACAAGGTCTTCTACTGGGTCTCTTGCTGTTAAGTCAAGCCTTGGTTCAATGGATACTTGACTGATATTTCTCTGAGTTTGTAATGATGCAGATGATTGTTTGATTAAGGAAAGGATGGAAACTGCTCTGCTGCGTCGTCATTAGGATAAGTTAGGAGGGTGCAGGACATGGATTTTTGGATGGAAGGAATGGCCAAAGTGGAACGAGCTGGCAACTTCGTCAAAATTTTGAAGGCTGTATATATTTTTCATACATTTTTTTAGCAAAAGGGTGTGAAAAACACAGTTTCAATTTTTCTTATTCTAAAGTTTTATCACACTTTTGGTTCTGATCTGATGTGAAACAAAATCAAAACTGTTGCTTCACCAAAGCAGAAATTCCAGTTTTTAAAAAAGCTTGAGTTAATGATGCTGTTTTTTTTCTTTTTTTTTTAAAGTTTCTCTTCCCAGCACTCTGTGGCCTCTGTGTATTTCTAGACTGGTAATTAATTAACTTGGATCCATCTGTAAAACGGGGTGGACTGTGGTAATCTCCTGCCAGAGACGCTCACAGACAGCAGAGTAAGGGAAGTCGTGCAAGTATACAAATAGCCAGGTACACCGCGCTCACCAAAGGTTTTAATGGGAAACCTGAATCTAATCTTATAAATTGGACTTCTTCTGAGTTCAAAAAGCTAATTAATCTTTGCATTCATAACCGCTGAGAGGCCCCAAGGGGCTGAGGTATTTTTCAGAGCGCTGGGGGATGGCAGGTGGTAGTTTTCACCGCTGTTATCGGCTGTGATCTTGAACATTGACGGACAGTTTCTGTAGGCTATTTTCCCCTTTTCTTAATTACTCAGGCTTTGTGAAGTGGCCTTTTTTCTTTAAGCAATCTAAAGGTGGGGGTTTTTTAGAGAAAACAGGCATGCCTTGGTACAGACCGCAGGAAAACACACCGTTCTTAATACATCCCATAGAACTATTCCCAACAAATCTTTAAGAATAGAAAACAGAGATAGGGAACACAGAGAACAAGGAGACAGGAAAAGTTTAGCAGGGGCGAGATGTCCTTCTGGGGGGGGGGGGAAATGAAATACATCCTCATCTATCAACCCTGCGATCAGCCTTACTTTTCTTCCTCCTGGCCCTGGAGGGAAATAGGAGATTTGCTCTGCTAAAGCCAGTGTGTTTCCCTGATAAGCTGCTTACTGCTCTCGCCGCTTTAACGCTGCAGCTCTTTCTGCTGCTTTCACTGCACGGAAACAAAGACTCTGGCTGATTTTCCTGCGACGCCCTGATTTAATCACCTTGCATTAAACTGTTGCATTTAGTCCGCAAAAGAGAAATCACTGGCAAAGTGCATTTTCCACTTACCACGTCAGTGGGCTGGTAAGAAATCGCTTTGTAAATCAGCTGTTTTTCTTGCAAATAGAACGTATCTCACCTGTCTTCTGGCTGACTTACGGGCAGAATAAGTAGCTGAGCGTAATGCCAGTTACGGGCGCAATTTTTAATTTTTTTCTAGCACAGCAGCCTGCGAGTGCTGGAGAGAATAGAGAGGGCATTTTGCAATACTTTGAACTATCTCTTTCTCATATTATGCAAATTACAAAATCTGAATGCAGCTTGCAAACCTCCACAAAAATAGCCAAGAGATTTTTTTTCTAGCTTTTTTTTAGTCGTGCTTTTTTTTTTTCTAATAGTTATAGGTATGCTTCATAATTCAAAAGGAAATACTCAACAATCAACAATGATTTCATCTTTTCTCTTGCTTATGAAAGCCACAGCCCATTGATGGCAGCGTACGACACTTGTCACCCTAACATATTTGTGGTTTATTTCCATTCAAAGACACAGGTTTCTCATGTCTGCTTGCAAAATTTATTGTAGCAGCATTATGCTTTACTACGGGCAAAGACTACAAATCGTGCTGAAACATAAAATATGTTTTTTTATCCAATTTTTACTGAGCAGGATAATGGATAATAATTAAAATGCCACAAACTTGGCATGTCTCAAGTAAGGCATAAAAATAGTATTTTACTTGCTTGAGATGGAGCTACTTTTCTAAGTCGAAGAAGAAAAAGCATTATGGAATTATGAGGTTTTAAAAAGAGATGATCACAGGTCACAACTCTGAAAACTGGGTGCCTTAACCCTAGAACTGATTTTTTTTAATTATTATTACTATTTTTCCCCTCTCTGCAAATGCCTATTTACTGATTCATTTAAATCACTATTTTCCATCTGACCCCTTCTGCATTTTCTGATTTCTGCTAGCAGCAGAAAATGGGGAAAACTCATCTCTAGTAAAGGGTTTCTCTGTGTTAGGTTATATGATTAAAGGGTCATCTCCACACGCACAGAGCAGCACAGAGGCACAGTGGTGAGCAAGGGACCCTGATAAACCAACCAAAACCAGGGAGCCCCCGAGCACCCCCAGGGCTGGGGGACGCCCGGCACCACGAGGCAATGGGAGCAGCTCTCCAGAGCACCCCGTGTATGGAGGGCCACTGCCTGGATGGTGGGACTCACTATCCCCCCAAGGATTTGGGAACTATGCAAGACTTACTAAGGGATGTTGAAGGGAGGAGCTACAGGAGGGAAAAGGGAGGGATCAAGGTGGTTTGGGAAGGAGAAAGCATGGGAAAATAGGGGGATCAGGGAACAAAAGGGTTTGTCACCTGTAAGCAGGTCCCTGTTTGGTAGGTTGGTCTGGCCGTGCCCTGCACCTGATCAGCACCATCTATCCTGTCTTCTCATAATCTCCATTTCTAACTGTCTTCCTGGGTGAGGGCTCTCTATGCTGTGTGCATGTCTGCATATGGAGGTCTGAGAGCCAGCCACCAGGGTAGGACCACAGGTCTCTGGGATCCACATATCTGTGATGCAGCAACTGGAGCCAGCGAGGGCTCACATATCTATGTGTGATCTCCAGCAAACATCAAGCCGGACTAGCCAGGTAGCGGGACAAGAGCGTTGGGAGCCAGGTTGTCGGAGTGGCCATACATCTGGTCCAGATACTGGAGACACCCAAGGGTCCATGAGGAGGCTACTTCAGGGACCAGGGGACCAAGCCAACTAGTGGGGAGACCGTGGGGTCTGGGGTTGGTTGCTGGTGAGACCATAGATCTGGAGCAGCTACCGGCGAGTCCTGTTTGTGTGTATGTGTTCATGTGTGTGTGTATCTGTGCATGGGGAGACCGGGGCATCCAGGGGCAGCTACTGGGTAGACTGAGTGTCTAAGCCCAGTTACTGGAGGGATTCCACTTGCATATATGTATATATGTACATATTTTCAACTAATGGGCTTTCATCCTGATCAGCCAGAGAGGAGAACAGGACGAAGCCACTGGTGTTGTCCATGTTTGCATGAGAGCTGTGCTTTCTGTCCAGGTTGATCTGTGTGGCCAGCCACGTGCATATGTGTATTGCACACACGTGGTTGTGCGTGTGTCTATTGGGAATGTCAGATCTGTAGCTTTCTCATCCAGTTTGCAAGGAAACAGTTTTTATTTTTCTAAATATTGTAATTCTGCATGGAATCGCTGGATCTGTTTACACTACCTTTGAAACACCCAAGTTTTGCAGTATCCTGGGCTCACTGGGAAAGACCTAAAGACTGCTCCAAGTGATGGCAGGTTCCCTGAATCTACCTATGGGACTTAGTAATCCAACCTTGTTTTATATTCTTTTCACCTCTTTAGGTTCTGGCATTGTCCTTACACCAAGAGGTTTCTCTATTTAGAAGCTATCACAGTTCATTGCAAGGGTTTAGGTAGCAAAGCAGTACAAAAACACAATTTGAAGTTTTTGTATGAAGGGTCCCATCCTGGACCTTAGTTTTTATGTAGTTTTTACTGAATTTTGAATGTGGGGATTTTAAAAATATAGGCATTTGTTGAAGAAAGAACGTTAAGAAAGAAGGGTTTAAGGAGGACAGTTTAGCTGGAAACATAGAAAGGAAAATTAAATTCAGTGGAAGAAAGCTATTAAGTGAATATAAAAGTATTTCATAAGGAAATAATTTGACATAAATGCTTCATTTAGATTAAAATCTTCCTGTGATAATGACTGATGTAAACTCTATGATTCTTGATTTTTTGAAGACTTGTGAGAAATGACACAGAACCTTAAATATGTTGAATTTCACTTGTGTATTCCAATAAGTACTCACTTCCAATAAGTACTCATCTATCCAGATATTCATTTTATTATTTGGGATTTTATTGGAAGTAGTTAAAATTATTGAAATTGTACAGTTGGGCAAAGACTTCTGTAGAAATAGTTTGCTTCTTAATACTTCTCTCCATGCCTTGTAAAGCCATACAAAAATGGCAAATAATGACAGGAAGAGTTAGTACAGTCTTTTAACATGAACGCACAAGTCTGTGCGTATATGAATTCAGTATGTCCTTCAGACTAAATGTACACCAATATACGTGAAAACATAATTGTCCCTATGCAAACATGAAGGCAGGTAATTCCAGACCTCAAGAGATTTCAGTATAAATTAAACTGTTATAACTCAGATGACCGGGGAGAATGCCTGAACAAACAGTATCGGTAAAGAAATGGCTTTTGGGGAGAAAGCATGACTTTTACTGTCAGCAGCTGCTTTCTGGTTTTTTCCGAACCAGCTTCTTTCTTTCTAGAAGGGCTAAGAACAAGGTAGATCAACAATCACTCTGGAATAAATTAGTACTCTGGCTATTTCAATATACAGTTTAAGTAGTTGGCATGAAACTTGAAAACTTTAAAATGAAAGGCTGTAGGGAGGCTAATAAAACCTACATTATTTCAGGCATCACCAAGCTACTGCCTTACAAATACTGGTTTTGTTATTTGCAGAGAGGACAGACTTTGGTTTTCAACAACAACAAAAATTCCCAGAACTCATATTGAGGTATTTGGGGGGGGAGAAGTTAGTTTATTAAATTTTAAATCACAATTTTAATGCCATGTTATTGTATTAATTATTCCTTTAAGTGTTGTGCTTCTTAGAGCTCTACAAAACTGTCATACCTTTCATTAAAGCTGCAGCTTAATTGCCCTTGAAATATTTAAGATGAATAAAAACATCCTTGGCAATGAAAATGATTGAAAATGAAAAATTAATTTAAATAGTCTTGGATGTGAACAGTGCATTACATGGACTGAAAACTGGAAGAAGGACAAAAAACAAAGGATGTTTAAATGACACTATTACTTCTTGATGGTTTGTGTGCCAGTGCATTACTTGAGGGACTGTATTAAGCTACCTCTTCTGGTCTGATCCCAATCAAAAATCATTTGACACCAAGAACTGTGTCTTCAATGACCTAAGTGGGTTTTGGATCAAAATCTTGTTTAACTTAGTAATAAACAGCACTGGAATTAAGCTGATAAATAACATTAAAGTATGAGTTCTGCATTTAGCAGTGAGGCTAGGTGAATAATACAAAAAGGTTCAGATAATTCAAGGCAGATCAGAAAGTATCCTGCTGCTTCTACAGTAGCAGAAAACCTGTAGCTGGTGCCCCGAAATGTTCCTTCTAATAGTGGCTACTTTCAACATTTCCTCACTAGGCGGGTGAAGAAATTACAAACCACCAAAAAAATCAGATGCTCAGTTGCACCTGGTGAAAACACACATGTACTTGTGTCCCTGAATATGCACACATGCAAAATACCCAACAACTCAGGCATCTTGACACAACACAGGCAAATGGGTTCTTGCGTTCCTATAAAAGCTTCAGCTTTTCTAAAAATTTAATTGGGTCAAAATTCTGGTTGGAGACAACTCACTTAAAAATAAAGAGAAGAAATAATCACACCTAGAATTACCCATCTAAGAGTTAATCCTGTAGTCCAAGCTGTTCACTTCAAGTCCTTTTATAATTAAATGTATAGGAATTATAGGCCCCTTCAGAGAATGATTCATCCCGTCCTGAGACAGATGCTTTATATGACTGGAGTGACTCACCCACTGCAGGGGTTTATTTCTCTCCATTGACTTGAGTGGGAATTCCCAGTGTATGGCAGCATGCTGTGCTTAATAATAGGTATATCTGTTATTAAACAAGAACAAATAATGTATATCCAGTTATTTCATAAATATACCTAGCGGTACTTTCCATTTATAAAGCACATTTCTCAAAGGAGAAGGGGGAGTCTAATTTAAATAAGCAACTACTGCAGATATTTCTCCTGAATTACTTCTATGCCTTCAAAATTTCAAAAAAAATCACATCTCTCTGACTAGTATCCATCTTTGACACTTCTGCCTAATTATCCATAGGAAATGTGTTTTGTTTTTCTCCTCAGAGGACAAGAGTCTGACTCAGGGTTGTAGGACTGCATCTCCTATCCCCAGTCCAGTCCTGGAAAAAATGCTTCTTTGCTTTAAAAAAGGTGGGTTTTTAAATAACAAAAAGAGGATGAATGGGCACATGGAGAAAGAGGAAAAAGTGAATGTTATTTTTGAGTTTGGAGAGAGGACGAGAATAAGACTTGGTTCTTTATCTAAGGAATATTTAAGGATTTTATCCACTGCTCATTTCATGGAAAATGTGCAAGCGGATGTTGGAGCAACTTCTAAGTTACAGAATCAGGATCCTCCTGCTTATTTCAGAGCAGAGCCTCTACTGTAACCATGGGGTATACACACAATAAAAAATGTGAATAGCTGCTCAAACTCTAACTACTTTGACAGCCAGCCGATGAGGGAGCACCAACGAAATCTAGAGCCACAGGATCACGGCGCCATCGTTGGAGGTGAAGGAGGAATCCTCGTGATCGAGCTGCCAACCAGAGAGCCGTCCCCTGCTCAAGAGTACCTATCTTGAGGATATGTTTGATTCCAGTTTGATTCGTCTGATAGTTTGGCTTGTTTGATGCTAGCCGAGTTTCCGCTTTGTTTGTCTCGCCACATTTTTGCGCGAACCTTTGCTGATCTGTTCACCCTTCTCCGGGTGAAACCCGCCTGGAGCAACGTGGCCCGTCCCCACTGAGCGGAAAGAAGACTTTTTTCATTGCGTAAGCCAGACAGCGGCAATGTCTCCGGCCCTTTCTACTCATCCCAGGAAACAAAGCAATCATTTTGTGCTATTGCACTTGCTATCAGCGTAGCCCGAGTCTGCCAGCTTCCCCTTTTCACCTCTCCCAGCTTTCTAGTTTCTTGTTTGAATGCACTTCATCATTTTCAAATTTTCCTTTTGGCGGATTCAGTACTCAAATAACTATTACTTTGCAATGCACACACAGTAACCCCAATTTTCCATTCACTGGATTTTCTTCATTTTCTGCGGAAAAAATAGTACTTCATTACGTACCTATTCATCTGTGCGCTTGGTGAAATGCAACATTATTCTGGGCTGAATCTGGGCCTATTTATTTATTTATTTGTTTGTTGGAGAGGAAAAGAGGAGATGGAGGGGGGATTAGAAGGGTGTTATAAGCACAGGGGTTTTGGACGGGGAGCATGATGTTTCATTACTAGTATTCAGCAAATGGATACCTTTTACCTCCAATGTAAAAATCTTTTTTATGGTGATGTACACATTTGAACAGCACTTCAGGTTTGCATTAAAAATCACCATTAAATAGAGTTTAAAAGTGTTTAGGAGAAAGCTAAACTCAAAGTGCAAAACTGCAGGATGATGCTTGCTTTTTTAACCCATAGGACTGCAAAATTCCTTCATCTTAAAGCTTCCATGTTGTATAACTGGTGATAGAAAGAAATTTAGAGTTTTTCATGAATTTCCCCCCCCCAAAAAAAAAGAACGAAGAAAGTATTTCTGACACCAGGAAAAATATTAGCTCTGCTCCGTTGGCAGGAACCACCATTTCTCACCAGGCAGCTTCACCACCAGTTTCTAGCAGGAATGAAGAGCAGCCCGTGGAGGTGAGGGTGATGAGGAAGATATCTCTTTGGTGCTTTGGTCAGGTCACATTTAGCTTCACTGCTGCTGAGGACAACAGGAGACGACAGCAATTTTGAAAGACATATTTCCTTCCTGGAGTTCTGCATAGTAGATATCGACCCACCACAGACACTGAAGCAAAACTCAAACTATCACTGCAAAAAGCTGTCCCAGCATCATGGCTAATGTTCTGCAGTGCTGGGTATGAACAGGTGGAGGCTGGTGGAGGTGCTGAGATGTAGAAACAAGGAGGAAGAACTACTCTATGTCCTAAATAAGGTAAAATGCTCAAAACTGGCTATTTTGCTTTAGAAATGCTTTGTGTTTTCTTAGAATTAGATGAGATAGATAGCCACAATAAATAGTAGAACTGATCAATCACACACACAAAAAAACTATAAAAAAGGCAATATATCCGTAACATACCTTCCAATCTTTGGAAGCATCATACTGTAATTTCAGCTTTCTTTGTTTTGGTGTGATGCTAATGTTTGGTACTTTTGGATAATGCCTGAAAGATAAATATAGTCCTGATGGAGGATCTATTGATAATACAGGCATAAAGTTAATTTCTTACTGGGAGTTAAAGGATCATGATAGGATGATGCAATTTTTCCAAAAACTTTTCAGAAGATGAAGACAAATTTTCAAGATTTCGCATGGAAGGATGTTTCTAATATTAGTTTTGGAACTTTCTTTTCAAAAGACTTTTAAGTTTGCTTTCACATCAACTTATTAATTTCCAAATCTTATTGCTGAGCTTCACATTACATTTATACTGCACTATTTCATGAAACATGAAAACATCATAAGACTATATACGTTTTGTTTTTTTAATTTCTTACAATTTGAAACACTGCATCATACTTCTAGATATTGGAACAACCCAGTTTACACTGTAGAAGAGCAGCTGTTAACTAGGACGCTTTTGTTGGCTTACACGTTTTCACGAGGTGGATGCATCCTTGCTCTGGAGTGAGGGGCACATCTGCACCGCCAAGGGATTGCACGTACATTTGGAAGTGCAAGGGAAGGCCCAGCTGGGAGGAGAGGAGGGAGGGTCCAGCAAGAGATTTGTCCATCTCCTTTCAAAATACGCACCTCATTTTCTCAAACTGTTGGTTTTTTCCCCCTCCCACAAGCACCAGGGGATGACAGTTTCTATTTATTTATAAGTTAGTATAAATAAATAATAATAATGGTGTAAAGAGCAGACAGAGATTATTTCCGATACATTAAGTTGGCTGCACTATAGCATCAACACTCACAAACACACACACACAAAAGGAAAACAAAATAAAATAAAATAACAATCCTCGTAAGAGAGGGGAACAGAAGAAAAGATTATGGAAATGACAGAACCCTAATGTTTTGCAAAGATCTGTTGCGTACTGTATGAAATAATTGCAATCACAGTTTTACATTCTAATACGTTGCCTTTTATTTGCGTTTAAAAAATTGTTCAATGTAGTCGTACAATTAAATATAGACCTTTCATAGTATTATTAGTGAAATTAATTCTAATATGACACAATGGCAAATTGCTTCTAAAATAAAATGGTCTTATCTTCATATTAAAATTATAATGACATCTCTGAATATACCGAACACCATGAAGTTGCTCTGTTTCAGCAAATAGCAGCAGAGTCTTGAAGTCTCTCCAAGTTCACTTTTGTACGTGTGTGTGTGTGTGTGTGTGTGTATGCAAAAGGAGAAGATTTTTCCCACTATTCCCACATTTTCACTTGGAAATATCAGGCTCTATGCCTGATCCTGCCAAAAAGATATGCCAACATAGATGCGGAAAGAAGAAGAATTAAAAAAAAAGGTCTAATTTAAGCCAACAGAATTGAATCTATCAAAGTAAAGCTGAGCACATCTAAAGTCTTTGTGGAGCTGGGACCCTGTGGTCAAAGTTTGTGTCAGACATGGGAGGGAACAGACATGGTTGTTTCTGCAGATGGGTATCTTCATCCCTCATTTCTCTCTTCTTTTATTTATTTATTTATTTACTTACTTACTTTTCTTTCAATTAGGCACAACTAAATGGTTATATCCAAAGCAACCACTAGAGCTCAGAGCTGGGGTCTTTCAAGGGAAGCTTCCTAGCTAACAAATTCCTTTTCCCTGTAATTTCCTTTTTCCCTCTGTAGCAGTTCTGGAGCAGCAGGATTCTGTATGGGAATAGCCAAAATAGCATTGAGTATCCTCAGAAAGACTGACACACAAATGCGGGAAGAGAATAACTCCTAACGAAATATTTATTTCTATGCAGAAGATCCCCGCTCCCATTCTCGTTCTTCTCTCCATCCTTATTTTCCATGTGGTTTATGGAATGGACTGGATCTCTTTAGCCCTGATTCAAGGATCCGTTTCTGTCTCATAAATATTTTCAGAGATGGTTCTAAAATTATTTGGATACTAAGAATTTGTCTTAAATTCTTTGTACAACTGGAATATATGCCCCTCAGTCTTTCATCTCAGTATATGGATGGTATTTAGGAACAGAGATACCCCCGTAATGGAACAAGTTATATTTCTTTATGAGAACCATATCATACTAAGAGATTAAAAAGTTCAGTTCCTATTTTTAGGGCTGTAGCTTTATTTCTGATCCACAGCTTAGGAGAAGAAATTAACCTAAACTGTAACCACTGACTTTTTTCTGTCACTGAATTTTTTTTTTCTGCTGCAAACATCAGAAATGTGAAAACACTGATTTTTCCATAAAGCAACTTGATTAAAACCCTCCTGCTCTGAACCTCTCCCAGGTATAAAATCTCTGCTGAGCAGAGAGATGTGTATCTTAGTTTGCCTTTGGGTTTTGCTTGTGCTTTTTATTTCCAGAAAACTAGGATGGTGTCTGCAAAACAGAGGTTCTCCTTCTCCAATCTAAGTTAATTGAGTAAGACCTAGTAAATTAAATCTTCTTAAAAAACAATATTATAATAGTTTTCTGTGTGAGCTAATGAATGCTCCGTCTATATAGTAAAAACATGATAGTGGAAGTAAATTAAGGTTGACACAGAAACTCAATATCTCTAGCATAACATGGTCTAATAAGATTGCTTTTACTGTACTTTCATCAGCTCTTTCAGGAGAGATTACTAAATTTAAGAGAGACAGACAAAAGGTCTGCCACTATCTGATGGCATCTAAAAATGAATCCTCATAAGTGGCCTTATTTCAGGCCATTTGTTTCCTTTTAAAATACTGTAACATTTCAGTCAATTACATTTGGATTTACTAAAGGCATATTAAGCCAGGCTGCTTTTTATACTTTTTTATCTTTCTTGGATAGAATACTTTTTTTTTTTCTTTTTAAGTAAAGGATACCAGTTATATTTCACCTGCATAGAATTTATGAAAGTATCTCAAAGACTGTCAAATGGGAGGTTAATTAAAATGGCAAAGATGGGATTAAAAGAAATATTGCAAGATGGAGGGAAATATTGCAAAGAGAAGGGAAAACGGAAGCTACCAGTCTGGATATTCCTCAAGGACCAGCCTGGAAGTAATCTGATTTAATAATAGTAATAATGATATGACCTAAACTAGTTTATTAGTCATACTTGGAAATGATACAAGGTGGGAAGGAATCATCAGTACCTAGAAGGATGGAGCGTTGTGAGCATAACAGACCATAAACTGAGCGTGGAGCATAAACTGAGCCTTAAAGCAGTATGAAGAGCAAGGTCATGCTTTTAGATAGAAAACCAGAGAGAGAAAACACGATGCTGAGAGAAAACCCTGAGACCCTGAACACTGTGTTCTATTCTGATTGCTGATATTTAAAAAACAATTACTTCAAACCAGAATAAAGACAAAAAGAGACCTGTAGGAGAGCTAGGGGAAAAATTAAAACTTCTAAAATGGAACAAACAGCCATAAAATAGAAGCCTTTGAGAGAACATGATTTTTTGTCATACAGACAAATGTATCAAGGGAATAATCACCAGGGACATAAAATAACTTTTCCCTTAAAGGCCAAGAACAAGAACTGGCACAGCAAGGAGACAGATATAAACCGTCGGAATAAATTTTGGTCGGAAATTAGAATAAAGCTTCAGCATTTCAAAGGAACACAATTCTGGAAGAGCTTTCTGATGGTACAGCTAGAAAGAAGGACCTGAATTAACTTTACAATGGATTTCACAGTGTAGATTATCAGGTTATGACTGCAGGATATTGTTCCCTGAAACAGGGTGGCCCTGGACCTGCAGTCCTATTTCCCGAGTTCCTCACTGCTGGACTTGGATGTCAGTCCATTAAGGGGAAGGAGCCATAGAGAGCCACTTCCCACCCTTCAGTGGCTAAGGGAGGCAAAGGCACACCTTGTGAATGCATGATGTATTTTCAATTTTTTAAAATGACTTTGAAAACTGCATTAGTTAACACCACCTTTGAAAGAAAATTCAAATTGGTTGCAGACTTGGCTTTTTATTATAGTTTTTATTATAGTGATGTTACTAAATCAATCATTACTTATAATTTATAGTCTACCTATTCTTTTATCTTTACCCAACCTTATAAATGTTGTATATTAGTATACCAAACTCACAGAGATGTAAAAATTATTGGAAAAATGGCAACAGCAAAGCAGTGTACATCAAGTGACTAATGACCATTAATTGGCCTTGCATTACATTATTTTCTGCTTTCTTTTGTCTTGGTTAGTCCCTAGTCATGCAATATAACTTGTAAGAAGCAACCTTCCTGGATATATAAAGTGTGTTTCAATATATGACTGAATGGAAATGGTCGTATTCCTGTATGTCTATAAGCTTTTTAGGGCAGAAAACACAGGTAGGATTTTCTAAGGCACACACGTGGTTTTAGAGTACAGTTTCACTGAAAGTCAATAAAAGGAGTATCGATATTCAAAGCCCGCCTTACACCATGTTATTGCATCGGGATTTATTTGTGCCCCTCTTAAGATGTGCAGTAAAGAAGATGCTGCCGAAGAGAAGGAAGGGTGGGAGAAGCAACTTTAAACTACCGGGATTCATCCTGTAATGTTTTTGCTAGGACCGTTCTGCTTCCTGCCCTCTAAAATGAGAACTGCAAAAGAAAAAGTGCTGGGCGTTTTATGACCTACAGCAGGTATGTTATCTGGAACTCTGCCTGTGAAAGACACTCTAGCAGTACAGATGAATATTGTTGGTATTATAAGAATTCAGAATCACAGATAATATTTTATAACACTGCATAATGCAAAAGCTCTATTGATTTTTGGTTCTAAAGGGACATTACTGATTCAAAGTATCTTCTAGGTTTTTCCTGTCTCCAGAACTCAGTATTCCAGAGCTGCCTAAAATGAGTAAGTAATGCTGGAAACCTGTTCACATTCAGCTTTTCAAATAAAACCACTGATTATCTCTCACCGGTAGTGTGTTGAGCCAGGTCTAATTGAAAGAGCAAATAATGTTGTGCAATTTCATGTTCTCATGTTTGTAACACTATTAGATTTATTATTTGTTATTTATTTATTTAGCTATCCGTTAGTAATTAATTGTATTAATAAAGAAGGGGTAAAATAAATATTTGGATTATTGCTTACAAAGTTCTGCATACTCTATAGCTATCCATGTTAAAAATGTCATATAATTTCACACATCTATTTTTAAATGTGAAAAATTACTTGACTACTGAAAAACTGTATATGAAAGAGTACAGCTTCGAATGACATGTGGGATTTAATTTGTGTGACTCCTATGTGCTCAAAGGATTTATGTGCAGCTAAATCTCACTTCAGTCTCTTAGTTATCTCCAAAATAATTCAGTTTAAGAAATTCTTAAGAAATAAAACCAGTAACAAAACCTGCTCCAAGGATTCAACTGTATTCCACAAAATTTTCATTCTTTTTCCAAAATTTTCATTCTTTAGTTCCATGAAAATCAATGGGAACTTCTAATTCACCTCAGGCAAGGTATAAATGTGTCTATTTATGCTTAGTGAGTTTAAAGGACTGACACTCTAAAAGTAATTGTTAAAAAATCTGAAGTAATTGCAACAGGTTTTTATCAAACCAGGTGAAGACCAAAACTCTTCGTGTGGTTGCTTGTGCTCCGCTTCTCTGCTTCTGTCCTACTTCTGCAGAGGAAGAGGAGAAGGAGAAGGTGGCACAAAAGGGACGGGTTGAGTGTGCAGGATAAGGAAGACCCATCCTGACAGAAGTCTCAGAACTGACCTGAACAGACACTGAGCAAAGGATTGAGCAGCCATTGCTGAAAATCAGGAAAGTGAAATACCCAAATCCCACTGCTGTTACACATCTCAGCTTAGTGGTTCCTCTCAGAAACCCTGGCTGTTGAAATTACCAGCTGCGACCTGGTGGCTATTTCTCAAGAAAGAGCACTGTCAGGTGTATCAACAGTGCAAGAGACCTCATTAAAGAGAGGGTCTCTGTAGGGTGGTGGGACCAAGGTGTCCCCAGAGACCATTGAGCCATAATTAACCAAAATACACACAGGGAACAAAACTCAGAATTTACCCATTAAAAAAACCCATATATTTACACTACCTCAAGACCTACAAACTGTCATCAACCAGTTCTGGTGTCAAGGAGGTGGGTTTTGTTTCCCCTTGGCTCTGGGTGCCCTGTGCTAGTTTTTTTCCCTCCCGCCAGCACAAGCACTCAGGTAGCTGCATGGCAAAATGGGCTGTTGATCTAAACGGGGCTAAAACCAGCCAAATCTGTGTGTGTTTGTGTGTATTTAACCAGGATCAGTTCCCCAGAAGAACGCTATGCTGCCTAATTATACAAGTGTTTGCCAATTTATGGCAAATTAAACAGCTTGTGGAACTACCGAATTAGATTATATTTGCAGTTCTGTTATCCAATTTCTTTCAGAAGCAGTTAATTTACCAAACAAATAATTTCAAAGTAATATAGGGTGCTTTAAACTGTATCTAACTAAACGTGCCTGAAAATCGGAACCTGCTTATTTTTGGAAATGAAATATCAGCTGCTTTAAACTAATGCTTTTTGTTCTGAGTGTCTCAAGAGCTTGCAGCATTTGAGGCTGAGATATGGTGTCAGCATGGTCAATAGTGAATAAATAAATGAAGAAAAATGGTATTTTAATGTTATGGCATGATGAGACCTACTGAGAGTGACCAGCTAGGACCTTGTTAAAGTTGTACTGAGCTCGATCAATGAAACCAAATGTTTTATCAGCAAACCCTGGAACGTGGTTGGTGGGTAAGCCCAACTGGACTGACTGTATGTCAGCTATTTTTCAAAATGACAGAAATAGTAATGGATCATCTGGAATGCTATTATTTAGTGCTAATGAATGATTGTTTGGTGATGGAAGAAAAATCAATTATGACAGCTGTGAGAGATGCTGCCCTGGTTCCATTATTCCAAAAATAAATAGCAAAAGCTGCCTGCTAAGGTAGGAAATAAGCTAGCATTCCCTCAGAGAGGCAAATGTTATAGGCAAAGAAGCAACTGGAACTCTGTGTTTACTGCATAAAAATGATGGTGGGGCCTCAAGGCAGAAGCAGAAGTCCTTGAACTACTGAAAACAGCTCCAACTTTTCCCTTTTTGCATTGCAGGTGATCAGCATGCTTTCTATCTCCAGACACTTGGACGACTTTCCCCTGAGCATCAAGCTCTGTTTTTCAGGAAACCTTTGGGCCTCATCCAAGACAAACTGTGGCTGAGACAACATGGTGTGTAAAAGCGTTATATACAATCTACTAAGACTTTAAGGAACAACAAAGGTTTAAAAAAACAGCACAAAAACTGTCTTTTAAAATAATAAAACAAATTCATGCCATTAAAGAAAGGCACATGTTGGTCAGCATAGACAGAGTCCAAATAGGACTGTTCTCACTTTGAAAATAAATAATATGTTGCTTGGAGCAGGAACTCTGTGCAACTGAATTAAGCTAAAAGCCAAATGAAATACATATTTCCAGCAAAGCGGGTGCACAGTGTTTTGCTTCCTTCAAAAAAGGCTTCAGTTGATGCAAAATAGCCACTACTCTTAGGGATTTTTATGCCTATATGTCTATGTCTATGGATATGTATATGCATAGCTATACTAGAGCTGGCACCTCCGTTGAATATTTCCATCCCAGCATAAAATTGGTTTTCAAGGAAGTATCTCAGTTTCCATCTGCTTTCCAGGACTGAGGGAGTCCTAGCTCCCTTGCTGAGATGGGGAATGTTCCCTCCACTGGAGGGAAGGTGAAGATGCAGGGTCCCTGGGCTGGGGACCAAAGTTGCCAGTCAAGTGCTGCAAGGTGGTCACCTCCTCACCGCTCCCTCGGCTCCAGCTCTGGGGGAACAGACCCAGCAGACCATGGCCTTGTTCAGCGCAACAGCAACGTGTGGTTGCTTGTGCTCCGCTTCTCTGCTTCTGTCCTACTTCTGCAGAGGAAGAGGAGAAGGAGAAGGTGGCACAAAAGGGACAGGTTGAGTGTGCAGGCCGCCAGGCAATGACCGCTTAGAAATGGGCTATTTCTTTAGCGATTGGCAGCTGTAAGCAATTGTCGGTGCATAGTGCCGGCCATGCGTGAACTTGAAGAGCAGACGCTATATGTAGGTTCAGAACCTCCATAGACTGATTTAACACCCACTGAAGTCGGCTGAAAGCTTCCTGTCAGTATCAATAGTCCTTGACCAGGGTCTGAACATGTTGTGTAGGCGAGAGAAAACAAACTGCAGCAGAAGCCTCGTCTTTCAGGTACCTAACCTAGGTGTCCACTGTTGCATAGTGAAGGAGGAGGACAGGGAAGAGAGAGCAGGCTAAAAATAATAAGTTTATAAAATTTCATAAAAGGGAGCAAGTTTAATTTGTGAATTCATTACGCCAGTGACAAGCTGCTAAAGCGTCAGTTGTACTAAAGTGTCACAAAGCTAGACACAAATTGAAGGAGACTACACTTTCCATTATCTGGAACTCCCCTGGCAATGGAACATGATTATTAAAGACAGTTGCTAATATGTCTTACTATGAATTTATCCGGGAACTAATGCCTTTGATTACCAGCTGAAATTAGTGCTTTAGTTATTATAGTCTCGATTCTATACTACAGCACAGACAAAAGGAGTTTTACCGCTGAATTCATGGCGAGCAGGAGAAGCATATTAGCTTTCCTATGGCAATTTTTGAGGGACCTATAACTAACTTTCATGAGCGTAATATGCAAATTTAATGATGGAAAAGTATTCTAGAAGGATATAAAACCTCATGGTGCAGCTATTATGGCAATCTTTTAAGAAAGAGGTGAAGTACTCCCAGCGACTGACTACACAACATCAACCAAATTTGGGACTCCCTATGTCTTTCCAGGAAACTAACTGTTGGTGAGTGACAGATTATTGGGTGGGAAGACAGGTTTAATCCAGTCTAGTCATTTTTAGGAGCACCAGGGGTGCAATCACATCAGCACAGTACACTCAACTGATACTGCTTATGAAATATGGAAGTTGTGGCTAGTCCCTGCCATGAATCATGGGAAATTATATTTTCCATGGTATTTTCCATGGATATTTTCCATGGTATAAAACTGCATAATGCTATCACAGGGGCTGAAAGAGAAAAGTTAGGGGGGCTTTGCTACTTCAGCAAAGCACCAACATGAATTGATATATCCAAAGAAAATTAATTTTCTTAATGATGTTATTTTGGATCCTTTTGGCGACCCTATGCACAGAGTGCATGATATTATAGTGTGCTCTATGATATTGCCTATGATAGTGTGCCACAGGAGCCTTATGACAGTGTGGACAGGAACATTTGAAAAAGTATACAGGGGAATATGGAATAAAGCTTCAGAGGCAGAAAAAGATATTTCGCTGGCTGGCTGAGAATGACATTGGCCAGCTTTGAAGATAGGGTATACAATTAATAATCAAGGACAGCTATGGATCTCTTGCACACCTTCAGCTCCAAAAAGGATGAAAGATCAAGCACGTTCTTCAATACAGTTTTAGTTCTGCTAGCTTTCTTTGCAGTCATTTGTCATGCTATGATAAGCTATAGATAGGTTTCTGAAGGCTTGAGATTTTCTCACATAAATCTAATTAGGGCAAGTATAGTTCCAGTTTTCTTAAATACAGGACTAATTGTATTCTGGCTTGACTATTGCTGAAAATTGATTTTTGCCCCCTGACTAAACCAAAAACAATTAAAAATAATCTACTTGGTATATAAAATAATAATAAATTTTTTTTTTCCGTTTTCAGTCAAATCAAACATTTCACTCAACTCAAAGCAACCTGCCTTTTTTGATTTTTATGTTTGTATTTATATTTATTTATTTATTTATTTGGCTAGATTTGGAAAACAAATCATATTTAAGATCTAACAAATAACAAAAATGTTGAACTGAAGGAATGGTGTGAAATGAAACAATCTTCCCCTTTGTTCAGCTCTTCACCGGAATTAGCACACATTTGCAAATATTTTGATCAGATGCCGATCTGTAATTTTTTCAATGAGTAAAATAAGTGGCTAAAGGTTTTGGAGTGTTTTTAAATTCATCCTTCAGCATTGCCCAGCTGTATGATGTGTTTTGCTACTACTGTGTGTCTTGGTGGTCTGGTGAGGGACAAATTCAAAGGTTTTGGTGATATCAATGCAATCCTTTTGCTAGCTCCTGTGTTAGAGTAAGCACCTGGGACTAAACTAGTCCCACCTAACCTTAGGCACCAAACCGATTTACTAACTTAGAGAGGTAACCATCTCGTGTTCATAATATGCTTAACAGAGGAGCATAGGTATGTTCTGAAGGCAATTCAGACCTCCAGCAGACCTCCTGAGTGTTTCCACTGTCAAAAAAAGAGTCTGCAGAGAGACTGCAGAAAACTACTAACTCAGTGGTGCACTTTGGTGAGTGAACATAAATGGGTGACAGAAAGTCAAATCTCAGGGTCATTGGTGCTAAGATTAATGTGTCTCAGTCAACAAACCTGGCTAAATAGCAGGGAAAATTAAGCCTTTTCTTTTCACGGTTTTAAATGCACTTAGAACCAGAAAGTTCATGTAAAACACAGGATCTTGAACACAGGCCAAAAGTGTTGGCAGAAAGAAAAGATAGGGAAAGAGCAAAAAACTGGCCAAAAAAAAGTGAGTGCTGTTAGTTTTCACTGTTATATTAAGAGTTTCATGTTACTTGGAGCATTTTAATATCTGCGGCTTCTGGAAGGAAGTGATTACAAGAGAATCTTGTCATTGTATGCAAAAATACCCAAACAAAACAGAAAGAACACTGGCCTGATGGCAGAGAAAAAGCTGGAAATATGAATCTTAAGGGATTAACATCCAGAAGGAAATTAAAGAATCAAATGTTTACATTTAGAAACAGCAACAGTGATAAACTGTTCCGAATTCGGAAAGAATTGATGCCACAGTGAGCTATGCAGGATTAGAAAGAACATTTGTAAAGAAGGGTGTAAAAGCAAATTTTGATGACAAGCAGGAAAGACCTAAATCAGCTATTTATAAAGGTGGCATAGTGGAACACCTTTATTGGGCCTGTCCCTGTGAACACAGCATGGAATTTGTGAGAGCTATTTTACGGGATGTTGCATACTTGCACAGCAAACATAAATAAGATGTTAACACTCCTTTTTGCTGAAGTCAGGCGAGCGTTCTTACAAAGCAGAACCTTGAACAATTTCTTCTGCTCATAATCCCTTGGGCTGGCAGAGGCAAGTTGTTAGGAAAACAATTTCAAAACATCCATATTCATTTATGGATATATATACAGAATATGTTAGAATATCATATTCTACTCATTAAGCATTACATTTACGTCACTTCAACATTAACGAGGGTTTGAGGGTCACCTAAGTATCATTATCAGAGCTTGGCCTTGCAAGTATCTAAAAAAGTTTGGTATCAGCACAGCTTGATTTCATAGCTGTCTTATAAGAATACTTGATGCTAACACATCCTTATTACCCACTCCAGGCACATTTCTAATCTAACAAATCAACATATTACAAGGTGTATTGCCTTATTACCCATTTACAAAATCATGAGCCTTCTTCTATGTTCAAGGTAAACCCTGACATGATATCTTACATATAATTATGGTATATAAATGATAAAACTCTTAATCAGTTAGGTCTCTCAAGAGCCTGATTGCTTCTGCCTATTAACGAGAAGCTTTAATATAGGCAACAGAGCAGTGTGTCTAAATATACACCCTTAGAGAAGAATATTTTTCCATGCATTTTTAGTGAACAGACTCCAAGAGTTTTGATCACAATGTTGTCTTTGACAAATTTTCAGTTGCCAGATGGAAAGAATGAAGAAAAGTAGGTTCATTTCGGGAATTATTTGAAATCTGGACATTTGATTTCTGACCTAATATTGAGTGAAAGCCCAAAGCCAGTTCAAAATCCAAATGTCCCAAATGGACGATCTGGCTACAAGATTACCTTGAAGGTGTGGAGATGGGAAACCAGAGGGTCTCCAAGATAGAGCTGATATTTACTTTCCATTGTCTCCCTCAGACCTTACATACCAAAAGTCTTTTTGTCCCTGGACCAGAACCACATATCCTGGTAACCCTGCTCTACTAAACCCCTGCCAGGTGGACTACAGAGAAGCTCATTGTGTGGATGAACTTATAGGAAATTTTGCCTAAATTATCCTCCTAAACTGTGGCAAAGTTATGCTGCTTCTGTTAAGAGAAACTAGAGAAATCTGAGTTTTTAAAGATGCACCAGAGTTTTTTCCACCTCAACTCTGACAACAAGGAGATGTGATCCATCTGAAGGCTTCCCGCTCTTTAAACTGTTACATATGTCTTTTCAAAACGGCAGAAATCCTAGGCACAGAGCGCCTGGTTTGAATCCCGGAGAGCCTGAGGAGGAGCCAGGGGTTCTGCGTTTTCACCATCTGCTTGGCGCTGCGGTGACTTGTTACACACGGGGCGGACTGAGTTGTGCTGTTTAGATAAGCTTGCAAGCTATGCTGCTCTGTTGGAGCAAACTGGTATCACTCGCTGGCAGTCTTCGTGGAGAGAAAACTCAAAGTTAGTCTGGTTTCTTCTACAGTGCATTTCTTCTAAAATCCATACGATTAGTTACTCAGTTACTCTCCTCAAAGTGAAGACTGAGCCGTATTAGTTTAATAATAAAAGGTTTTGAAAGCAACATTGGGAAGCTCCTCCTGCTGCCATCTGTGCTTCCTTTTTGCCTTTTCAGTATTTGAGACATTTGGATTTAGGAACTTAATTTGTTTCCATTTCTAAATTCTCGCTTTATCAGGGGTCAATTGCTGTTACCCTGAGAAAATCTGGCTCCGTTAAAGCCACTCTATCCTCCCTAGGAGAGGGAGTGGGAGAAAGGGGGAAAGAAAAAAAAAAAAAAGAATCAGGCCACAATCTGTGTCAAGCTTTTTTTGTTGTTTGAAAAAGAGCACAAGGATCAAATGTCACACGCTTCCAAGAGCAATCTGATGGCTGGTAGGGATCTGAGACGAGGGATGTCAAACTTAATGAGGAGGTGGCCAGACTGCTGTGTTTTATAACCAGCTATTCTGCTCCTGAAGGAAACCAACGCAGTCCTAGGGACATTTTTAAATGTATGCACGAGAAAATAATCAATCTGTAAAACTGCATTTCTAGCAGGATTAACACCGGAAGCCTTGGTGTCATTATTGTGCCACGATTATGCCTGGAAAAATTGCAGGTGGAAACCTTCTCTTTTCTCAGTTCTGGCTGCAGCCTGAAAGCCCCAGGTGTTTTAAAATAGAGATGTTGTGGACATGCCCAAGGCTCTTTCATCCTGGTTTGTACCGGAGGCATGGGGAGCCAGCAGTGAAGTTTCACCCACGTCATCTCCTAATTTAACCCATACACCCATCTGCTGGGGATGCCACTTCCTAGGCATATTTGTTAACATTGCATTTAATCATATAAATCATCCCCTCTCCGGTGAGGGACTGTTTCAGACACGGCATTAATGCTCTTGTTCAGCCTCCTTTGAAATATTTTGCAACAATGTGAATTCTCTGGAAGGAAGATTGCACAGGCTAATAATTTTCCCGGTATGTACAAGTCACCAGGTATTCCAATTACGTTTTTCTTTTCTCAGCTCCACCTATCTTAAACTATATCTAATATGCACTGCTGCTCTTATATATAATACTTCTCATCATGGGATCTTAAAGAGTTCAAATAAACACTAACTAGTTTGCCAGACCTCAGTGGAGCAGGAATTTAAATATAGTGATTCAGTGAGATGAGTGGAGACAAGAGTGCTATAAGTGAGGCTAACCAAAAAATAGTCCTGGAAAAATTGCTGAAAACTACCGACAAATACCCATCTTTTTCTTGAAAAGCTTTCTTCTGAAGTTTTTGACCAAAATCTCCAAAGTGTGTGCAAATAGCAGATGCTTGGAGTGGGGGTGATTTCACTTAGATGTGTTTCCATAAGGGAAAAAAAAAGTTTTAACATAATTTTGACATAAAATTTTAATTAAGCCCTCAATGTAAGGTACTAGAAAGAAGTCCCAGTGATGCTTAGGGGTTAGGTTATTAATCTGGGATGCCCAAGCAGGGTCTGTGTCGCTTAACCCCCAAATGGGAGGGCTGAGGAGCACCACGAAGAGGCCTACAAGCTCATTAGCTTAAGCTAATGAATGACACACAAATGCACCTTCAAGCCTGATGCACCTTCCAGACAGCATGAGCTGCGCTGGATGGATTTATCAGGTAATGTCAGCGCTGATTTTGGGGATCGCTGCTCTGTACCCCCAAGTATTGTGCTGAGATACCCATAACAGCCTGGCAGCAGAACCAGCAGGAAGCTCAGAAGGGGGTGAAGGGCTCCTTGTTTTAATTAGCACTGGGTTAATCTCTTCCTCAAAGGTGCAGGAGAAGGTTAGGAGAAAGAAAAGGAATTTCCTTCCCTGTTCAGACGTGGCAGAGCTCATAGCTGCGGTATTAGAGCAGTCAACAGGGCTCTACTGGAACAGCGCTAAATATCCTCCTTTCCTCTCCTCACGTCTTGAAACATCTTTCCAGCATTCACACCTCCTGGAGAGATTACTCCAAGCTCTCTGCAGACTTGGAAAGACATCATTACTCTGGGATGAAATTTCCCACATTTCCTTAATAATTTCAAGGTAGAAACATTGTTTTCTTCTTAAAATAAAAGCAAAAAGCTGAAGTTTGGGTGTCACCCCTGGACTGCAGAAGCTGGGACCCTAGGCATGGAGGGTAGTGCCCAACTTTGCAGATGTCCTTCTCTTGCAGCAGCTGATTGCCCCCAAGCCGTGGAAGCGTGGGGCTCCTGCCAGCTGTTTACTGAGTTATTAAATCCCTTGGATTACCTGTTTAGGTTTCAGAATATAAAACTGTTAGCACTCCCACTGACCATAAATGCCATTAACTTTAATTAAAAAAAGAAAAAGAAAAGATAAGGATCTCAGTAAAGAACTGTAGTACTCCATTTAATAAAATAAATTATATCTTTCTCTGGCCTGCTGCTTGCATGAACTCATTTCATTTTTATTTAAAGCATAGATTACAGATTAGAAAAGAAGATAGGGAAACTATTTTACTTGAACAGATAAAGTTCAGGTGTCACCCATCTTTTCTGCTTTACTTCTCCCAAATAGAGAGAATATGTCCAAATAGAGAATAAGGTATTGCAGGTAATTTCTATCTAACACATTGCAGGTAATTTCTACCTCATCCAATAAGACTACACAGGATATTAAAATTCCACATAATTAGACATGTTTCTCAGCGTAAGATTAAAGTTCTGCTGCTCTGCACGTTATTTCTAGCTCTTCACCTGTTGCTATACCTCAAACTACTTGTGATCGTTTCACCGATGTTGTAATCCCCCAATGCCAAACAATATTTTTTCTGGCCTCCATAAAAATCAGCAAGACTTCCATTGGCTTCTCTAAGCTCCACATCAGCGTTCATGATCTAATTCTAAACTTTTAAGCATTTTAACCTAAATGACACTAATTAAAACAGGTACATTAGGTAGGGAATGAATCATTCACTTATTGTTCCTGCAAAAAATATTCAAACTCGCAAACACATTTGAGGGTGGGTAATAAAATAATTTCACAGGAAAAAAAACAACAAACATGTCTGTCAACATGAATTTTAAATGCAACCTTAAATATATTTGTTTCTTCTTGAAAAAGAAATGTTTCCTTTCCACTAGTAATTAGGGCAGCTATTAAAGAGAAACTGCTAAACATTTTTAAATTAACCAGATCAAACAGTTGAATCCAACAGTCATGAAATTTGTGAAAAAACGGAACTCTCTGAATCCATACTGCTGATTTTCAGCAGGTAATGGCACAATAGTGAAAGATCTGAAAGGAACAGAAATGAACTAGCATTGTGCCAGTCTCTAAGAAAAGATAGATAAGGATTAATTAGACCATTTAGTTTGATTTTAATCTCAAGCACAATCATATAAAACAATGTGGGATGCAAACCACAAAAAATCATATTGATAATGAAATCAAAGCCAAGCAAATGGTTTTATGGATGTTACATCCTGTCACACAACATATATGAGGGTTTTTTATGAGGTCAAAAGTTTAGTTTATATAGAAACACTGGGTAGAATCTCACAGCATATTCAAATAAAATATAATATATAATAAAATAATATAAACCGCAAAATATAAAATCAAGTAGAATATACCATTAGATTTCAAAATGTCACCTGAAATTGAGAACCATCATCCAGTGAGAGGGCTTTAAGTGTGATACCTCAGAGGTCTAGTCTCAGCTTAGTGTTATTCATTGAATTTAGAAATGATGTGGAAAAAAAAGATAAAATCACTGCTGGTAAAATTTGTAGGTTAACAAATAATTAAAACTTGACAAATAGGGGTTATTTAAACATAGTGCATTTCTAAGGCAGGCAAATGAAAAAAATCAGTCATTTATGAACAATTAATATTAGTCACAGTCTCAAGCTAAGCAAAGATCGTAGCATCCTCAAATCTGGAGACTTCAAAAGGTCACTGGACTTAAGAAAGAATGTTATATCCTGGTATATAATCCTTTGAATTCTCTCATCTATACTTGGAAAAAAAAAGAAAAAGAAAGCTAAATATTTGGAAAGGGTTCAAAAAAAAGGAAAAAAATATCTAGGACTGAGGAACACACCTTATAATGAGAAACCAAAAAGCTCTGTCTATTTAATAGTTAAACTGTCTATTTAATAGTCTGTGATCTGCTAACAATTATGTGTACAGCAAAGAGATTTCTGAGAGTTATTCTTTAATCTGTGAGACAAAAAAAGTTAATATCGACCAGTTGGAAACTGAAGCATATGCATAGGAGAGACAGGGTGCAAATTTTCTGATAAGAGTAAATAACACCTGGCACTCCTTATTTAATAAATTTAATGTCTGGATATCTTGCAAGAAGATTTGATCTGCTTCAAATAAATTTACAGGCTTATCTCAGAAGAGACTGGGTAAGACATTTTGGCACATTAGTGGAAGGATCAGATCAGATATTTGTGAGGGTCCTTCCTAGCCTTAGCTCCTCTGGTCTACATGAATAAGGTGGTTTGATGGACATCTTGATTGCTCCCAAATTCAACATGTAGGCTGGAGGGGGTGAGGTGGAGAGAAATCTCCTGACACTGCATGGAAATAATCTGTTTAAAGATAGACGTTTCTCTCTGTTCAACCTGCAGCCTTTTACGGTAAATATAAAGAAACAGGCACATCTAGGTGTGGTTCATCTCAGTATCTCCAGTGACAATACAAGAAGACTGAAGCATCTACCCCAGCTGAAGAGCTCTCTGTTAAATCAATCAAACCTGCCAATCAGAGGAATTAACCCCCATGATACAAAGACAAATGGGATAAAGAAAAAAGGACTCAGGATCAATGTTTCAGGAAGAAACTATTTATTGTATGGAAATGCGTTAACTTGCAAGAGTTGTAGCATCAGTTCTCCAGCTTAATCCCATGGGGACATTGTCCCAGAAAATATTTTAGTGCCTTTTGAGTCTAATGTATCATGCTGGCTGGAGCACCAAGGAGCTGACTCTAGAGTTATTCTTGCTCATTGTTTTTAAGGTTATCTCATTGACTCTGAGTGTAGACACCTGTTTGAAAAGAATTTCAGTTTCTGGAGTATAATCCTGCAGCATGAAGTGGAATCTGCATAGCCTTGGTCATGATATGAGTTCATAAAAGTAATTTAAGACTTGAAACGACAGGGGTCAAAAAGCACAAAGTATTGTTACTCTCGGGGACTGCTCCTGTCTACTAAAAGAGGCTGTTTGTTTATCCAAGGTTTTGGTGTTTCATGAACGATAGACCCATAGGTTTGTCTCTCATTCTTCTAGTCTCTCCAGAGGATGACGTTTACACAGGCTAATTGGCAAAGTCCACAAGTGAAATGAGGTCAGTCTAATGTTCTCATGCGATTTCATAGTTGGCCTTTCTATTCTGACAAGTTGTCATGCTCAAGGATAACGAGAGAATTCATTTCAAGTGGCATACAAGGCATTTGGAAAAACTAAGTTACTGTAACTTAACATTTACATGTCAGACACATTGTACAGCTCTCTGCTATTATCATTGTGAACCAGCAGAATTATCCAAAGTAATTCAGCTGAGAAATATAGTAAGCTTTTCTGAGGTTTCTGAAAAGAAGCCAAGTGTTTCATGCACGTTAAGTAAAAAAATACTATTCATACAAACACACGCACAAAAAAAGAAAAGCCTTAAGTATGATTCCAGACAACTAAATTAATTGAACATGACCATTAAAGTAGTCTGGAGATTATGATGTAAATTCCATCATGTGCTAAGGTTACACAAAGTATTCAGACACCAGCATCACACCTAATTTATTTAATGGGCAGCAACAGCCCTTTCATCAGAGTATTCAGAACAGCCATGAAGTCCTCAAGATATAGAAATGTATTTCCAACACTGAGCATTGTTTATAAAAAATTTACTGGCTTACTTTTGTTCACACAAAATTATCCAAAGATATGGCATATAAGCTTAGATAAATTGTAGTCTTTTTTTTTTTTTTTCATGAAGCCTGATAATTCACTGGACAAATAATTATGCAAGCCCCATTAAAGACAGAGAAAATGTCTAAACATACACAAAATGCCACACTATCCACAGTGCATCAAGTCATATGAATTTTCACTCAGTCATGGCAAAATCATTTAAAAAGGGATGAATCCTCAGTTTGAACAAATAATATATTTTAGAACATATTAAAATATCATTTGCAGTATGAAGTTATACACAGCTGGGGTGTCATCTCAACAATGGATTTTGAATTCAGATGTAAAAGAAAAATAAGAGTGCCATGATAGAATCGTATCTCTCTATATATTGTTATTTCAAATGTTCTGATTTGTGGCATATGCATGCATTTATGTTAGGGTGTTTGTGGCTGTAGAGCCTTCACTTATTTTGGAGCATCACAGTGTTTCATCTCTGAATTGCCAAAGTCACATTGGAAGGTATAATTTAGGCTACTTTCTGATTTTACTGCAGACGCATGAAAGGAAATAGTGTACTATCAATTAAGACTACGCAATGTTTTTTCTTAAATGAGAGAGGTTTATCGTGAACTAGTCAGACATTAAGTAGAGAAAGGAAGACACTGTTTCTTTGTGTCTAAAATGTACACGTATAACCTCATATATTCCCTGATGATGTTACAGCCAAATCCTGACTTTTCAGGGTTTTGGAGCACTTTCTGTGCCATAGCTCCTGGTACACCATGGGAGGATGGAGCAAAAGGGGAATGAGAATGAGCGAGTAATTTAGGTTGGAAAGGATCTTTGGAAGTGACCTGGTCCAACTCCTCACTCCAAGCAGAGCCAGCCTCAAAGTTACATCTGGTTGCTCGAGGCCTTGTCCAGCTGACTTTTAAATAGCTCCAAGGAGGGAGATTTCCTCACCTCGCTTGCTCCCCATTCCAGTGTTTAACCACCTACATTATGAAGAATGTTTTCCTTATGTCTGAGGGGAATTTTCCTCCATACAGCTTGGGTCAGTTGCTCATTCCTGTCTGCCACTATGCACCTCCAAAAAGGGCATGGCTCCTTCTTCTCTACATATGGGAGAAAGTGATAAGATTCCCCTTTATCCTTCTCTTCTTCACTCTGAAAAAAAACAGCTCTTTCAGGGTCTCCTGGTACAACATATTCTCCATCCCTGTAATTGTCCTGGCCACCATTTGCACACAAAACCAGACAGAGTTTTCCAGATGCCCTCTCACAAGGGCTGAAACAATCACTTCCTTTGACCTGCTGGATATGCTTTTCTTAAAATACCCAGATGCATTGTTGGCCTTCATTATTTTGAGGGCACACTGATGGTCAATGGATTCTTCCACCATGACTGTCAGATCCTGTCCAGCAAAGCTGTCCTCTCTCCAGTCAGTCCCCAACCTGAACTGTTGCATTGTGTTACTCTATCTCAAGTGTAGGACTCTGCTTTGACCTTTGTTGAACCTCGTGAGGTTTCCGTCAGCCCCTCTCTCCAGCCTGCCAAGATCCCTCCGGGTGGCAGCCCCTCAGCATATCTGTTGCTCCCACCACCTTCGTGTTTTTCATGAACTTGCTGCGGGCGCAGTCTGTTCCATCATCCCAGTTGTTAATAAAGATATTAATAAGAGCTCAAGCACTCCCAGAAACTTTGGGGTACCCACATACGTCTTCCGGACAACCAAGGCTCCAGCTACCTTTTGGAGTGCCACAAGTCCACGTGTACCCCATAGAGCCACAGTTCATAGCTGTGACACTTGAGGCTTGCCCATCCTGTCTGGAGATAACTCTGTAGCATTAAAAAGATGTGCAGTCCCTCAGCATACTGGTAAAAATAGCTATTATCAGAAAAATGAGGAGGGAGAAAGAGAGAGAGAGAAAGAAAGAGAGACAGAGAGAGAGAGTGAGAAATGATATACCTCACATTCAGTACATCAGAGAACACTGGTTTTGAAAAAGGCCTCTCACAGCTGGTACATTAAGAAATGAGCAAGACCAAGGATTACTCCTGAGTGGAAAAGAGCTTTGGGTAAAAGCCCCAAAACAAAGAAAAGTGCAGGGTTCCTAAATGACAGCTAACAGCAAACACATCCTGGCTGAGGCAAATTAAACTAGAGGCCATAAGCAAAAGGAAACTTTCACAAAAGTAAATGCCTGCAAACAGAAAAGACATTAAGGATGTGATGAGGAACATTACTGCCTTGCATCGTTAGTGGGGTTGGTGGCATGGATAGAGGACATGAGTTCATCACACACACTTGAAATACTCAACCCAGTTGCAGAATTTGGCAGCCTACAAGTTGTGAGCCTGTTTTAGGTGTTCTTCTGAGGTCAGTGAGAGCAGGAAAATCCTCCAGATGGTGATTTAAAAGTTGCCCTCTGAAGGAAAGTCTAAGGAGACTACACTCCTAACATGAGTGCTTCAATCAAATTAGTCCTGGGATCATCCAACCTAAACACCTAAATCACCTTTTCACAATTACTCATCTACCTCCACTCATGGCTTCCTATATGGGTTCATGCCCTGTGGGTGAAGTACATTTTCTTTACAACTGTTTTAAAAGAACTGAATTTTAAAACACTATCCAAGTAGCAGCAACAGCTATAACAAATGTAAGACTTCAAACAATATAAAAGAAATAGGAACTAACATCTTCATGCTTCTCATGAAATCTTGCTATGAAAATTAAGCTTCTAGATTATTTTTTTTTAAGCAGGAATTTCTACTTTATTTAAAAATAAGTAGCAATGGGATTTTTAAGATTAGGCAATCAAAGTTTTAAGTGGTGTTTATATATATATACATATTTTTTGGTCTGGATGCCATATTTAAAATTAAATTTTTAATAACCTTTCAGACTTATAGCCTTAGGGAAATAGTTTCTTAAACAGTAGTTCAAAGGTTTAATGTCACAGTAAAGGCTTTGAAATATGATATGATATCTTTCACTATAGAAAATTAGCAGTTAAATATATATATATATATTTCAAAATCATAATGAGAAAGAGATATGGAGCCCAACTCTAAGACAGGACAAGACAGAGGGGAGATAAACCCAGCTATAATAACCCTTTTGTGAGGTTTTCTCATGTGCTTTCTAAGTTGTAGCAAATTTTCAAAAAATTTCAAAATCAGGCTCAGATAATTTCTGATTCAGGCTATGGCTAAACAAATGTATTCTCCACATTTTCTTTCTTGTAAGGCTAAGCATGAAACCAGAACAAGTCCATTCCCTCAGACCAGAGCACATCGTTCATGACTGGCAGGAATAAAACCAGGGCAGAGCAGCCGCCTGTACAGCAACAGGAGAGGGGGCTGTGCCTCTGAACTGATATTTCTTCACCTCTAAGTGAAAGTTTAGCCAGAAATTTCAACCTCATGAGCATTCTCCCTCCCCTCCATCCCACTAAAGCTACTCTTAACCAGCACAAATAACAGCAGGCAACGAGCCTTCAGAACTGCCGTGGGTCCACACTCTCGAACAGTATTTCCAAATTATATCATTAAGCCACTGAAAGAAGCAACTTGATAGCAGGGTGCTGTTCTCAATTAATAGTCCTACTGAAAGTTGTTATTCAGTGAAAAGCGGCAGTAATTGCCTACCCTTTTGTGTGGCAATAACTGAAACAATAGGCGCCTCCTCCCAAGGAACAGGAGGGGATGGCAAAGCCCGAGCACAAGTTGCACCATCTGCTTCCCTGCATCTTGACGGGCGCTGCCGCTTTGTTCGGCTGCAGCTGTGCTTTGGAAGCAGGGGGAGCACAAGAGAGAGAAAACCACCGGGTAAAAAGAAGAGCAGCGGTCAGCAAAGTCCCGGGGGGCAAGAATAAGAGCTTCTTGAAACAACTTGAAATAAAAAATAAAGGATTTCAGAATGAGAACATGCTGGCCTATGTGATTTTTTTCAAGAAATCCAACTTTGACTCAGTCCCATTCATATGCAAAAAGCATCCACAGAAGAAAATATGACTTATCATAAACTATATATTCAACCCAGAGGCTAGATTAAACTTATTTCAAGGGATACAGCTACGCTGCTACATAAAAGTGAGTCAAAGAGTCAACTAAAGCTTTGAGTTCTGACTCTCATCACTATGTAAGTGTTACCCTATTCTCAGGGTCTGTTTTAGACCGCACCAGAAAAGACTATCTGGGAATGATTCAAAGGATAGTTCACTCCGGGGACCGTGCCAATGAATTTGCTTGAGTGAGCCTGCACGGGGTTTGCATGCCACCCCCATCTCCTGTTCTGCAATGCTATCCCAGCTTCAAGTATCTTCAAGCACTACCATATGCCCTCAATCTGTACGTCGGGGAATATAACGCTTATCCGCATTTCATGCTTTAGAAACACCACTGTACTGTATAATGGCTCTCACATTATTTCAGACACTTTGAGCATGAAAAAAAAACAAACAAGCAAAATACATGAAAATATTTAGTGATTTCTTATGACCCATACAGGGCCCAGAGGAGACATAGGAACAAGTGTTATGCAGTGTGGACACAGCCAGTCTTCTCTACCAGGGGCTAGTCTTTCTGTGTAATGCAGCCTTTTGATGACATTTAGCCGAAATGACTAAAAGCTAAGGACTGGTCCCAAGCTTTCTTTAAAGCAGTATAGACATATCCAGTAGATTCTGTTCAACCCATGTCTGGCCCAGGTCTATTGTGGTGGGAATTCTTCAGTGAATGACAAGAAATAGACTCAGGTTATCATGGTATTGCTGAAATTCTTGTGAAGCAGGTTGGACAATATGGTATATTGCCAAAAATAATAATGATATAAAAAATTTAAAAAGTCAGACACTTGCTTTGAGTAGAGTTGAATGCTGAAGAGTTAGACATATGCTCAGCAAGAAAAAGAAAACAAAAAAACATGAATTGTCCTTCACATTGCCCTCTCCCGTATAGATTGTTGCACAGTTTTCAGTAACAATTTTAAGACTAACTGTGGTGCCATTAGAGATTTCACAGAGTTCATGCCAGCTGTAATGGGTATACACTAAAGAGCCACCATACAGCTGTTTAGTTTCAAAGTTTCTACACATTTTCTTTTTCCCCTTCACTTTCCACACCACAAATAACTGACTTTCTAATATGGATTATCCACAAATCTGTTATCACAAGAACAGCAGGAATAGCTGAAAAGCAAGAAGTGCAAACTCTGGAGCGACTGCCACCTGTCCTATTTATTTGAACTGCTAGGAAAAGCTATGTAAATAGTGCTAAACAAATGAAAGATTTGATTGCTTAGTCAGGGAGCTAAAACCAGACAAACAGATGGTTACAGACAGGAAGAGAAGATCAAGGAAAAAGTGAAGTCGTATCGGTCAGTTTGATTCATGCTGCTCTCACAAGAGGACTAAATAACCACAGATCGACAAAAATAAGAGTAAAAATAATAATAACAGGTTGACGTATTGCTTAATATATGAAAAAATATATATTCTTTTCTGATTTACTGCCTAAAATTGTACACATTAAACAAAAGGAGTGATTGTTTGCAGTGAATGTGGGCTACTCCATCTGCAAAGCCAAGGGATAAATAAAGGATCTGTCCTATGATGAAGCACATGGAAAGAAAACAGCTGTAACCTACTAACAAATGAGATTCTGCTTTTTTCAGCATGCTGGGTATTGATGGGAATATCATGAAAGGAAGAGGAGAAATATTTGCACCTTTTTCTCCAAATTAAAATATTTAAATGCTTTGGGGCTCTCAGAACAGATTTACTGGCCAAAAAAAAAAAAAAAAAAATTCTCTGTTCTTTTATCCTAGACAGAAAATACCCAAAGAGAAGGGAAAGATGGAGGGAGAGAAGGCAGGAGAGAGGAAAAACAGGAGACAGACAGAGATTGAGAGAGAGAAAGACCCTTTCCATCCCTTCACGAATTAGAAGGAACAATTTTCTTTCCATTCATAAACCAGCAATCTCCATCTAAAACCCCACATTACTTCAGTGGCAACTTGTGGTTTGTTTTTTTTTCTATAGAAAAACAACATCAATATAATTTGTATTTTTTTTCTGCACAGTAAGTTTCCTGTCCTTTTTGAGCACGTTATTAGACCTGTTTAAGGAACAATATGATCATCTAAACTTCTTGTTTCGTTTCCATCCTTTTGATTCCCACAATGAAAATCAAAAACAACAAAATATTTTATTTAATTCCAAAAAGGAAGTGAAAACAGATTTTCAACACAATTTTTTTTTTTGATGCAAAACTATCAACTTTTTTTTCCCACTTTCTATTAACAGGCCTTTTTTTTCATGCCGTTTACCCTCTCTCACCCCCCCAAGTCTCTTTCAGATGGAAACAAGTAGGAAAATCAATAAATGAAACTGCTCTGCACGGCTGCTAGATTTTAAATATTAAAATACAGGTCCAGAGACAGAAGTCATGCATGCACATATATGTGTGCATGGATAAGTAAGTCCGATGCCTCAGACTCATTGCAAAGGTGATGTAAAGGAGTGTCACTTTATGCCTGAACATTACCGAGCACCCCGGCATTGGACCTGGTGCACACTCATGATTTAGTGGCATGTTTGGCAGAGCCGCTCCTATGGATGCCATCAGCTCAGCTTCCTGTTCAGAGAGAAATTTGCTTTCTGTGATTGCAGTCAGTTGTTGCAAAAATCTGGGAAAAAAACAAAAAATGAAAAAACAACAACCACAAGGTGTGTAGAAAAAAACAGAGATAGTGTGCAGTCTGACCGTATAATGTAGGATAGCCCAGATTATATTGAGAATTTGGGGAATGCTCTCCTTCAGCTCTCTGCTAATAAGTATCATCTGGTATGGGGGCCATAAACAACTAACTAAGAGCTTGCTTTCTCATAACAACCTTCCACTAAAAATATCCACGAGGATCTATTTTATGCTAAAGGAGAAATTCCAAGGTGTCTTGTGGAGTCGATGCAATTCATTGCATGAGTTTCAGAGCAGGGAAAAAAAAAAAAAAGAACTGAAGGCAAACCAGATTATGATATCAGATGGAGCTATGTAAAACTTAATGTCTTCTCTGGAATGACTCCAAGTTTACATGAGTGTCATATAGATCAGAATCTCATATTAGATCTGACATTTTTCGACACAAAATCTTCCAAGAAGATAAAGAAATCCATTTATTTTCACCATGCCTCACACAAACGCAAACTGTTCTACCACTATTTTACAAGCTAATCACAGCTCTGCGTTCTTTTGGCAAGAAGATAAGCGAGGCAGGGCTGGATAATTCGTTTCAGCGTGGAATGGCTTGAGCCTCCAAAGCAAGATGGTATACATGTATTTCTTCATAGACCTGTCCCTTTCACATGACTGTGTTTAAAGAATGAAAAAAATAAACAGCAAAAGATGCATTTCTGGTTCATTGAGTTTAACTGAACTCAGTGATTCTGCCCACAATATTTGAGGGAATGCAGTAAAAAATGAGCATAAAATAGACACACCTCACCAAGGCTGTGACATAAAGTCATTCAGCTGCCTACTCTTAGTCATTCTAGCTACATATAATTTACCAGCACAGATTGCAATAACAGTAATTTTTTATTATCTTTTCCCAGCACAGCGGTTCAATTTTCTCTGATCATCTTACAAAAGGGCAAGACTGTCTACAAAGAAGGTCAAGACTGCCTGCGCTCGAAGCGCAAGTATTGCAACGCTTTGACCACTCAGAACAGCATTTAAGCTAAGTCGCCAGATTTGGAGAGAGGCATGTGCCTTTGCTCCCTCCCTGCTTCGCGCACAGCGGCTCTCCTTTGCACTCGCAGTCGCAGCGTGCTCACCATTTAACCTCATCACTTTGCAAAGCGTTTTGAGAGAGGCTCTGAGCTCAGAACGGCGCTGTATAAAGCCATCTCCCTACTCCAGGGGTAGCTGGCTATTTAAGCAACACAGGATGAGTGTTGTATATTGAAAAGAAAGATTAGTGATTAGAACTAGGAGCGGGGAGTGGGAATTGCGTGGTCTCTCCTCAGATTTCCCTCCTGCTGGCTGGCTGGCTGCAAGGAATTTATATGTAGATCTGATGGATAAAAATTAATGGTGGTTTTAACAGCGACAGACTTTAAAATGTGTCCTTAAACTTTAGCTTTGTAACACACAGAGTTCATTGGATTTTCTGTAAAAAGGGGAGAAATACAGTTCCCACTTCCTCTACCCAATGAAAACATCCCCCAGTAGACATTACTCCCATTCCCCACTGTGCCTCAGTGTCTCCCCGTGTCCTTCATCCTCACTCACTACTCAGCACCTAAAGTTCACATATTCCAGCTGGAAATCTGTTTCGCTGGAGGTGGGTCTTCTGGGGAATATAAAGTAATCAATAAATTTCTTTTCGCCCTTATTTCCCTGTGCTCATATAATATCTGTGAGGTAAATCACAAAATTGTCCTCATGTTTGTCTTCTCTTTCATCCCCTTATCCACAGCTCCACACTCCTTGGGGACTTCTAAGAATGAAGACAATTCTGCTGTCCCCATGCAGCAGATCCCCCAGCAGCTCCGTTGATCTTAGAATACAGAGGTGAAATTAGGGGATTATGGTAATGCCACATATTCAGTGCTGTTTTTCTGTAATGGAATTTATTTCTCTCAGGATAGAAACCAAAGTAAGTTCAAAAAAAAAAAAAAAAAAAAGCCACCCCAATGCATGCGGGAAGGAAGGAATAAAGACATAGAAACATGAGCACAACTTTAATTGAGATGTGGAAAACCCATGGAGGAAAACCAAAAGGGAACGAGGAAAGAACTCCAAACAAAAATCACCAATATAAGAGATTTCCATCCCTCCCACAGCAGCCGGAGTCTGCCTCTGCTGGAGCCAGGCGCAGACTCAGCTCTGCTTCAGTAGCTCTATCCCCGTCTTTGACAAATTCAGCATAAACCAACAATGGTGACATTGTAAGGGTGAGATTACAAAGCGTGAAGCAGAGCAATGACATCGGAAGGAATATTGTTCCTGACTTGCGTCACAGTAGCGAAGGTGTAAAAAAAAAGTCATAGTTCGTCTAGTGCCTGACACGTTGTCCCTTTGGGACAACCTCATCACCGGTGACTGCACAATGACCTTGTGCCAGAACATTTAGCAGAACGGCGGAGTCAAAGGCTAGAGCGTTAAAAAGCAATTATGGGCCGGTTACATACGCTAGCATTCGCCTAGCTTGCTTCATCAATCTTCACATTAATTGCATTCACAAGCTCTGCTACTTATCATTTTCTTCCTACTGGAAAAGAGCAGAAGTCTTCTTGATATATGAGTCACTACTATATAGTGTCAACTTTCTCTCTCTCAAAAAAAAAGGCAAGAAAAGGAAAAAGAAAAAAGAAAAAGTAATGAAATTTTTCTGCTCTGCAGCTCCGAATTAGTTCCAGACCTCCCAATTAACACCATTGTCATACAAGTAAATGCCAGCTTCTGCAAAGATTTTTATTTATTAGCCTTTTGCTCATTTCAGCATTCATTTATACATTAAAGTGTAAAGTGTGACAGTCACATAAGCAAGTATGTGGCAAAGCATAGTACCGACGTGAAAATGACTTCAGAAATTAAGCTGCAGGAAATTGGACATTAACCTTCTTCACAAATAATGCGTGCAACAGCCTAGATTTCTCTAGCAGCTTGCTTCTGATTTAAGGTGTTCAGCTTAAGCCCCTGTCTTACAGGGTGTGTGAGACATCCATCGCTGAAAATCAGGGTCAACTAAGTCAATTTTGCTGGGTTCCTAGAAATGAAAAGCATCCGCAAATCACCGGTCATGTCTATAAATCTTGGCCAGGAGAGCTGCCCCTTTCCAAACACGCCTATTATATCTCTCCCTTTGCCTTCGTCTCACTTGGATTCTTTCCTCGCTATTCTGCTCCCTTCTTTCCAGGCCTGTCTTCTTGCTGTAACTCTCACTATGGTCGTTTATTAAGTGATGACCATAATCCATCCTTAATATACTGAATGCAATCACTGAATCAAAGAGTCTTCTCTTCTCTGGAGGGAACCTCTCTTAATAACAGGGCTGCTTGCCCTGCTGGATAATCTGGATACGTTGACAATGTCACCTTTTATTCACTCTCATTTTGGTAATCTCTGCTGATGATAACACACTAGCCTGTGCTTTTGGCTTGCAAATTCTTCCATAGTCCTGTGTTATAACTTTATAATTCTTAGTAAAAGAAATAAGAATAAATTAAGATAATCCCATGAAGTCAACCATGGACTGAGCTAAAAAGTTTTTGTTGTTGTTCCATAAAGAAATCTTTATTTTAGCACAGTACTTTGTTTTAATATGTTTAATTGGTATTAAAAAGAGTTTGGCCATATCAACACCCACTGCACAAATTAACACTATTTAGTTTTTCTTCTGCTTACAGCTAAGATCTTTCTTGTCCTTCCATATAAGAAACTGGTTGGAATTCCAGGCACTGCATTTTAGAATGGATATTTAATTATCACTAGAGCCAAATGCTCCTTTCTAGCAAACAACACAGAATCCGAATATGCTGTTAGCCTCAAATCCAAACCTCTGGGTATAGCAGCATCTTTTTCTCTATCCATGGCTCACAAAGATGGTTATAGCCTTCATAAATAATTAAATTGAGAAGTCCAATGTGAATGGGTTAAAAGCAAGGGACGACCAATACTGTATTCCTAAGAATTCACAGTCCTCTGGATCTTGCTTCCAGCATAGGTACTTCCCCTAAGAAAAGTCTCCTAGACATAACCCTATCACCAACAAAAATAGCAAAATATTTCTTAAGAAGATGCCACTCACTGTGCAAGCATTAATTATCTAGGAATTGTTGGCTACTGCAGAAATAGGAAATAGGGAAGTTCTTAGGAGAACAAATGGTCATTTTTCTTGTATTATTCTGCCAGTATTTCAGGATCCATAAACTGACCCAGACGTGTCTATCATGAGATACTGACAATCACAGTGACTATCTAATAAAAAATAACTATGGGTACACTACTACACAGCCAAGAAGGGGAGTCAAAGGAGGACCCATCTATAGCTACTTGTCAGATCTCTCCAAATTAGGAATTACAGGAATTACACATTGCAGCTTCTACATCTTCCTCAAGGCAGATCACAAGGTACTGCCCTGGACCGCAGTAGGATAAACATTTCTTCTTCATTAAGTTTTCTAGTAAGCAATAGTTTCTTTAACTACAGAAAAAAGCTTTAAAATATTAGAAGCAGAAACGGGAAAGATCAATGGCTTCATTAGGAATGACTGGTTTCTCTGGCTGTCAAAATGTCAAGTTACTTGCATTAAAGATACTAATAGATTTCTTCTTGCCATGTCTTTGGCAGAGACATGAGCTAATTTGAAGAATAAACGTTTCCTTTGCACATTTTACTTGTTAATCTTTCAAGTTCATTTCAGGTATCCACCCTGTTGCTCATTTTTCATATTTAAGCTGGAATAGAGCCAGGTGACTCATTTGTGACAAGTTATAGGATTTTTTTTGTTGTTATTCTTTTATTAAAAGCCAAGACATATTATTTCTAAAGGCACACAAGAGCCTCAGAAACCTAAATTCTAATTTCACAAGTAACTTGGTCCTAGAATACAACGGGCTTTAAGTTTTTAAGTAATTCTGGTGCATTTAAATTATACCTTTAAAAAAAAATCCAAAAAATAGAGGCTATGTTTTATTTTTCATTTCAGGCAAAAGATGATAATTAACT
Source organism: Apteryx mantelli (assembly GCF_036417845.1). Lineage (NCBI taxonomy): Eukaryota > Metazoa > Chordata > Aves > Apterygiformes > Apterygidae > Apteryx > Apteryx mantelli. The sequence goes on from NC_089978.1 coordinate 7,045,753, forward strand.
GCTAGCTTATTTTCTCACTTTGAAGTCAGATCTAACTAATGTTGACCTTTCTTTATGTGGTTTGGATCAGGTGACTTCCACAGGTCTCTTCCAGCCAAAAATATTCTGTGATTCTGAGATTTTGTATAAAAGGGCTCTAAATATGAGACAAGTCTACTTTGATTATTCATTTACCAGGAACTAAGTTGGATTAGTACTTTTGAAATTTCAACAGAAATTTTAAATGAAGTAGCACAGTTTTTCAATCAAATGAATGAAAAACATATTTAAACATCCACATATAATTTAAGGACAAGAACCAGCCTTTATTAACCCATACCACATAGAAAATGCTTAAAAGTCAATGAAAAATGTAAACTTCTAACCCACAAAGGGATATCAGCAGATTTCATAGTCATGAACCGGAGTTAACAACCTAAAATTCATTTAAAATATAATTGGTTATTATTTATGTCATACAGAAATGATAAAGAATTATTTCAATAGCTTTATAAGTAGAATTAAAAGTAATAATTTAAATTGAAATATTAAGTATAAAATTACAATGCTGGGTAGAGAACTCTACACAGATCATGTTTATCATCTTGATCTGAAGCATGGAAGATACTTATACTCTTACATGCCAGAATAGCTTTACTTTCCCAGAAAATAAAACAGAGGTGATCTCCAGGTTCTTTACTTTAGCTCAAAAGAGATGGATATTCTCAAGTTCCTTTGCAGTCAATGGGGAAAAATCAGCATCTGCAGAAGGCAATGCTCAAAATTAAGCTCTTGCTCTGACTCTTTCCTCATTTCCCAGAGGAATCTCCTTCCAGCTACTGACCAGAGCAGGACTCCTGGGAGTCTAGCCTCAAGTTACTTCTTGGGAATATCTCTGAAAGAGTCATCCAGAATCCAGTCCAAAAATATATCTCTGTCTGTTGCGAATGTGCATCGACTTCCGAAAGTCTCCATGTTCAGAAGGTTTCTCTTTTCATCGTTCATGGTGAGGTTTGGGGGGGGGGGTTTGTTGTTTTTCTGTGTTTTTTTTTTTTTAACAAATAGCTTTTGAGAACTATTGCTATATGATAGCATTTAGGCTGACAACATTCCTGCATGCACCAGACAGACTGAAGGCACAGGCACATTTAATATGAAATAATCTACTTTCTTAGAGGTAATAACAACATAACTGGAACCATGTAATGATGTGACAGATTCGGGATCCTGACAAGGCAGCGGAAAGGAGATCATTATGCAATTACAAGTGTTTTACTTTAGCTTTTGGGATTCCTTTCACACTGTTTTCCTTAATGGGGTTAATTTGCAAATAGTTACAGCTCATCTTCTTTCAGTGCTAACCCAACCTTTCTGACAGGAGCTTTACATTTCAAGAAGCTTTCCCTGTTTTCTTTTCTTTTTGTGCTATTCCCATGATTTTAAAGACGACTCCATCCATACTGGTTACAGAAGTATGTTTCCATGCTATAGGTGAATTAGGCCATGTTTTGACCCAGGAAAAAGTGTACTTTTCCTATTGTGTTGTCTAATAAGTTAAAATCTCATGGCAGTCAAATCAGCTATGAGGTAGTCCTTTTAACTATTGATTTAGTTGCAGTGAAGAGTCTTGAAACTCAGAACCATATCATAGCATGACAGTTTAAACTAATAGTATCTGTTCAGTCTTTTTTTTTTTTTTTTTTTTTTTGCCCCTGGAAAACTAAATCAGGAAGTACTTATTTGCATGTTCCCATTACTTCAGGATTTAAGTGGAAGATATAGGGGATATTCTTGTAGGACGAATAGTGTAGAATAGCGTAGAAGTTTATTACTGACCCCAGTAGCATTTTACAGCTATAAACATAAAAAATTCAAAACTGACTCTTATTCATGTTTTTAAGCCCCTAAGTGCCATTCACACTGGTATTTTCAGAACAAGAGAAGATAATCACTTCATTGGTACCTTTCTCAAAATTCCTTTTAACAGTGTAAAAGAATTCTGTATAAAATCCTCGAGAGAAGTGGAAGGAGAGATACTGCAGAATTTATATCCATTTCAGTAATAAATACAAAAGAGAACTCAATCCAGGATGGATCAGAGCTAAAAACCCAGTGGTTGTTAAAAATGATATAGTAAAGTTATCAAACTGGATTTTTTTTCTTTTGTTTAATTAAACAGTACAAAAAGAAACTAAAAAAAAAAGATTTATTTGGAAAAAAAATCATTAAAATGAATGAGTGTGTCAATGGATTTTGTGTCCCATTCCTCAGATGTAGAGTTGTACAGTTATGAATTTCAGCAAGAAAGGTTAGAAAAGAAAAGAAGAGCCTACCTACGTCACCAATGTCTGTAACTGCATCAATCACGTCTTCACTTCAGAGCCATCGATAGATTAATGTTGTCTGGAGGACTACAGTGTCCTGTAATGACAAGTTATAAATCATATGAAGAGGGAATCTGTCATGTTTAGACAATAATAGCATAGAATAGGCCAAACTGGGTTGCAGAACTTTGCATTCACCTACCATTTCTACACAGATGCCTACGAGACATATATTAGCTTCATATCTTGACATTATCTCTACACATAAGAAATGGAAGGAGAATTTACAGAATTTATTTAGAATTTAGAATGTAGTATAGGTAAAGAATATTCAAAGCTTAAGTTTAGCCTTTACACTAATTACTATTCATTTACTTTTAGAGAAGCTAAAGGAAGAATAATACAATTAACACATTATAATATCTCAAATTATCTAAAAATATATTTTATATGCCATGTCACAATTTTGGGGTCAAATACCTTGAAGTCTTATTGACTAATCAGCAAATGTAATTATGATGTAAAGTTATGATTCTTCTCTTGCCAGGGTAGTATATAAAGATAATTCCTTATTTCTAATATCAAGCGATGCCAAACAGAAACAGGAGAGGACTGGATTAAAAATAAATAAATAAATCCAATTTTACTAATAGAAACAAAAAATAGTATTCGCCTGGAAAGAGAAAAGAAAAGGGAATAGATCTCTGCAATGTTTAAACTGTTAAGGGAGAATCAAGTTCTATTATTTTTAATTCACATCTGAGACTTCAGCATTGGTCTTTGATATTTAAGTTAAGTGCTCCAGCAGTGAGCTGATTAACTATTCTGGGTTGAAATTCAGTGGTTCATCTGTCTATCTTTTACACACATATATATGGAAATTCGGTCCTGGACAAAAGAAACCTTTCAGGATAAAAGTTTTGCTAGAACTAGCATATTTCAGTAGAGGAATTTGTTTTAGCAGAAATGGATTTTCTTCAAGAGGAAATTAGTTCATCACTGCTTTTAGTGTCTTACTGTCTACCTTGGGACATGGAAGCAGAAATTCAAAACAAAAATTCAAAATTCAACAGAATTACAAAATCATACAGCATTTTAGTTTGGAGGGACCTCTGCAGATCACCTAGTCCAAGCCCCCTACTCAAAGGAGGTCCTATTCAAAATTCTTTCAGTCCCAGTTTCTTTTAAAATTATAGCTGCTTTAAAGTGGTACGTTTCTCCACAATTTTCATGAGCCGTCCATTTGTTTTGCTCTGTGCAGGCAAAACAAATTATTGTCCAAATTATCCAACAGCATGTACATCCTATTTTTCAAGACAGTGAGCTATACCGCATCACAGGATGGAGAGAAAAATGAGTGCTAAAACACAAGTGCTGAGTGCTAAAGCACAGAGCAGAGCATTTGAAACACAGGGGGAGAATCCTTTTAGCCTCTAAGAGCTGAATCATGATTATCTTGGGGCTCACGAAACACTCACCAATTCCTAAATAAGACATCTTTTTCAAAATAAGTTTGGGGTTTTTTTGTTTTTTTTTTTTTCAGAAAGTGATTCAGATCATAGGTTGCCTGGCTGGCTTCCTGGGGATACCAGCCTCTCGGTTTTGACCATACAGAGGTCCTAGGGCAGCTATGCTCCTATTTAGCTTTGGCACCTCCAAGAGACACCTTTACATAGAGAGGATAAATCTGGACCTTATGCCTTCACAAACATTTGAATTCCTTCCTATTTCAGAGGACAATAAAGGTGGGCACGTTTCATGTAAGCTAATTTTCTTTCTTTTTTTTTTCACCATTCCACAGTTTAGGGATACTCCCAGTTATGCATATTAAGTTTTGCGATATATTTTCATATGTTATATAACGGCCAGCTACTGAATATGTGTATTTTTATAAAAGAAGAGATAGAGTTTGCATTCTATTTAAATTAATTTTTGAAAAAGATGTTGTGTCAACTTCCAGAGGAAATATTGGAATACTTTGAGTAGCAAGATGAAAAGTGAATTTGGACGGCCCTAATAAAGGAATCTACGTGTTGTATTATTATCCACTGAACATAGAGAACATGCAAAAAATAAAAAAAAACTAGAAAAACTGATTTGTACTATGTGGGAAATGATATGACTGGTATTTCCTCTTCAATATTCTGACATTTTGGAAAGAATCTTATTTTCTTTCATTCCATAATCATTGAAATAACTCCAAACAAACTGCTGTGATTCATATCACTCACTTTAGTAATTTACAAGCATTTACAACTACTAAAAACAGTGCCACCCACAGAGAAGAAAGTTGCTGAATTATGCAAGAGCAACCCTCATATTTCAGCCTGAGTGAGGAAAATGAAGGCGATGTTGGATATTAAGAAAACATATCAGGTTCAGAGGTCTGTAATTAATCTTGTCAGTGCATGCAGCCGGCTAACCTGTGCGCAGGAACACAATGTCTTGGCACATCTCTCTTCTATAAATGCAGAGACAACCTTGGACATCCGGGATTTGAACCCATTAAAGTGATTGGACCTCATCTTAGTCAAGTCCTTGCATATTATACTACATGCTTGGAAAAATTAAATATTTAAGTCATTGGTTCATAAATGTTGCACAGAAAATGGTCAGAGTACATTTTTATTAGTTTACCTACAAGGAATAATAAAGATATTTATAGGATAGAAGTCTATCCTACTATCAGTGGAAATAGAAGAATTTGCTCTACAATTGATCACAGTGTGGCTAACTGGTAAGTCAAAAAGTCGATGTAGTGCTCATAAATATTTTTTTAAAACCACATTGTCCTTGTTTTATACAACCATTTAAACAGAATAACTGAATATACTTTTTTCTTGAACCTGTTAACACAAAAGACTCATGTAGTGAAATTGACTGAAAATAAATTAAAATGGATTCGTGTCCCTTATTGACCAAGAGAAAAGTGCAAATGCCATAAATGATGATGATGATCCTCTTGCAAAGGAAAGCTGCAACAAAGCGTGTCGCAAAGGCTGCTGCCATCAGCAGGGCGCTCGCCACTGATCTCACAGAGCTTTCCCTGAGAAGTGCAACAGTAGCTATTGGTGGAAATTGATGGCCATGATTAAAGAGACCAAAATTTCCCTGTGATGTTTCATACAGGAAATATTCTGATTGCAGATACAAGCACCTAGGCTAAGTTTCTTAATGGAGAAAGAGAGGTACCTCCGGAGGACAATTCATGCTAATGATTTTTTTATTGACTTACACAGTCTATGTCAGAGGGGAACAAAAAGATAAGACTAGATAAGACAGACAACTTTTAACGACTGAAGGGTGACGTGAGAAACGCCACCTATGTTACTTATGCTTGGCATGCAGGGAGTTTTTGTTTTCAAAGAGCTCTTTCAGGGAAGAGAATGAAAAGAAAAGAAATTGTGTAGACGCAACTGAAGGACTGTGATTGTGCATAGCACTGTGCACTTCCACACGTAGGCATGAACTGTGCCTATATTAAACTCACTAATAGAGGACTGTACTGCTTTGCTTGTAAAGGTACAGTTTAAATGATACAACTTGCACGTATGGGTGAGGTTTTCTTTCAGGTAGGAAAAAAAGATAAAAAATGAGATAAAGGAATGATCATGGAGATAATTAATCTAGAAGTGGAGTTTGTTTATACAAAAATCTCCAAAAGCCCTAAATATTTCCACCAAAAGGTATACTTCTGCTAGAAAGCAAAAGTGAACTTAGAAGAAAACAGCAAGAAAAATATTTAAAAAAACACATTTGAAAAAAAAAGGATTCTGCTTTTCAAATTCTTTACAACTTTGCATTCTAGTATAAGATAAAGAAACAATCACAATAATATATGTAAATTTTGTCAGATTATAATGTTTCAGTTGAGCCTAATGTCTTCCTTCTGAAATCAAACCAAGCTTATAAAGTGTGAAATTGTTACCAAAGCTCCAACTTTCCTAATACATCAGAATATCCTGGGAGGATGTTCTGGACATGGTTGGAAGGTGGATACACTTCTCAGTGTTGTGTCATTTCTCAGTGTCCCGGCACTTAAAAGACTAAATCTTAAGACAATCAGCTTCCCTCATGACAGCATACAGAGGGTATTTGAGTTTTTATGTCTATCTATACATTTGTCTATCTCTTAAAACTATAATTTAAGCATGGATTGAGTGAACCAACAAAAGCACCTATTCAGACATTCAAGAACAGTGTAAAGTAGCAAAGTAATATTACTATTTTTCAATTAGTCACCAAAATGGTAGAATCAGACTTTCTCAGTCCCCTAAAATTTCATGCAAAGTTAACTTTTGTAACTGAACCTGCTGATAACTGCAGCATTTTAGCACCTATCCAGTCATCTGAGACAGAATCTGTCTTTTCACAAAGGCCTCCTTTGAGCACCCTCCTTCGAGCACCCTCCTTCAGCTTTGCCAACCTTGTGGAACAGATTTCTTTTTAAATTTCTCCTCTGCTTTCAAAAAGCTGAATATGAACAAGATCAGAAACATATGTTCTCGGGTACCAATTTCCCCAACTCTAATAGAGATAATAAAGCGAAAAGTGGAAAAGATAAGGTAATTACCACTGCCTTTTCTTAGCTTTTGGAGCAGGTCATGAAAGTACGATTTACTGTCTGTTCCAATTACTAGAGTGATTCTCAGCTACGTGAAGAAGTCTATGCTTTTCACACGTACAAATATTGAGATTAATTTCGTAATTTTGGGAAGCAGTGATGCACTTTGGAAGCAACGGTACACTTCTACATCAAGATTAGGGCTGAATCTCGAGTTGGTTCTCTTGCTTACTCTCAACGACTTCAGTGGGACTGCGATTTCAGTTTCTTTGAAACCTTGGTTTGCACAGCCCCCTTCCTTGGGAAAAGCAAGGAAATGCCCAGTGGAACTGGGCATAAATAAGAAAATTCTCAGCTCTGTACATCAGACTCCTTCCGTTCTCAAAGCCATAGGGTGGGATCAGTGCTCTTTGGGTTGGAGATGGGGCAAGGAAGGAGAGCGGGCAGTCCAGGAGCAACCCAGACCTTGAGTTCAAAGAAGCATGGAAGATGCCTCTGTTGAGCCAACCCATGAGTCTGCAAATTATTCCTGCACATAGTTAGTAGAGCTCTTGAGTTCAAAAGGAAAAACCCACATACAGAAAGTTATCCATGTATTAAAGTGATGTCAGAGATCCCACATTTGCTTGTACTCTAAGCTGCCCAGATGTCTTATCAAAAACTCTCCAAACTTTGGTGTTTGTTTGTTTGTTTGTTTTTCTATGGGAAAGAAAAGAATTTAATGGCCCAGTTCCTTGCTCCCACAAACATATTTAATAGCTTCTGAGTTTCTGAACACAGAAAAATATACTTAATGACCTAAGACAGTAATTTAAATAACAGCTTTAAACTTTAGTCTGCTCTGTAATGTTTCTTAGTAATTTAATTGAAGTCTCTTTTTACCTCATTAATTATTAAATGCACTTATTTTCCTTACAACCTGGAATCTTACTGACCCAGTCTATGCATAAGCTAAAAGTTCCAGCTATCTTGCACGCAGTGAAAAAAAGGAGTTATCCAGTGCAGAGGTGATTAGCTGTCTTAAAGCATAAACATTTCCAGGTGAGATTTCCTGGTCACCTCTGATGATCAAGGATCTCTGAAAGCATGGAGGGGATACATCTTGAGTTAAAGAACCAAAGTTCTCTTTATCCAGTATGTGAAGTTTACCCTTAGAGTGAGCACAGAGGAAAATACGAATATGTGTTCACTAACATAACATAACATAACATAACGTAACATAACATAACATAAAATACAGTGGTACCAGGTCAGCTCAAAGGACATATACCACCCGAGCGCATGTAGTGAAGGATGCATACTAGAGAACAGTGTGAACTAGTAGAGGTATATGGTGACAATTCTTTATATACACTCACCCTGCCTCCTATGTATCAAGGACTTCCTAGGTCACAGGTTGTGTCCTCGTGTTTAATAGCCCCGGATTAAATTTTCTTCCATATATTTGTCCACATGAATTATTTTAAAGCCCATATAACTTTTGGCGATGCATGCTCCTGATACCCACATGAGTTCTCAATATGCTAACTAACGCTATTGTAGATATCTGAGTGCTATCTCATGATGGGAGTATCAGGACAGAAATTTCAGTGCCTTGAAAACTGAGAAACAAGACTCTGCCTGCTGGCAACTGATGATTTTTCTTCTCCTGAAGTGTCCGAGTTGTTAGACAGCTGTGTCTGGCAAAGCAATTCTTTGTTACTACTTGATATAACAATACAGTCAAGGATCGCACTTTTTAGTGTAGCTGGTGTTGAACTTTTTGATGTTTAAAGAGCACCTGGAATACTTCCCAGTCTATACATCTGCCCATCTAATTTAAATCTCGGTGAGTAAGGTTTCACTGGGATGCTACAAGGACAATTTAGAACCTTGTTATCAATACTACACCACTTTCACTCACTGTCAAACCATCATGGGCCATACTTTAAAGAAAGCCAGACAGATGGCTGGATGGTCAACAAATATGCGATGAAACACATCTTCTAGCTATTTGCAATTTAACATGTGCTACTGTTTATCCATCTGTAGAACAAGCCACCTGCCAGTTGTTTGAGTGATATGACTAGCTAAGCTTTTCTAAGCACTCAGTAATAACAACAACAATAATATTGCCCCCCCCAAAAAAAAAGTTGTATACAAGGTATGCACGCTGATGACTTTTACAGACAAAAAGTGAAAATTAAGACTCAGAAGAAAGCAATTTTATGCTTCCAGACTATTTATTCATGGCATGCATTATCTGCACAATTCAGAAACACACACGCCACTACTATATTACAAAATTTGCTGACAAGATGTAGAAAAGGCTATAACACTGTAGCATCTATGCACTTTCGTTGTTACTGTGCTGAGGCAGGAGTACATGCATACATTTTCAGAACCAGTTATATTGCTGATTGTCAGCAATTCATTCTGCAGCAGTTCTATTGCATATCCTTCATTCAATTAACCCCAGAGCCATCAACATTCAGAGACAAACGTGAAAATAAAATCTTTGCAGCATGCAATGGAAGCAAACATCATTTAGTAATGCATGCATCTAGGGCTGTAATGATACCTCACTATAAAAATTGACTCAAATCCTAAATGGACTTGTGACATTAGGTAATATCTCCTTGTTCTATTACAGATTAGGTGTCTCTACAGAGCTTTACAGACCCTCTCAGTTCCTGCTTTTCAGAGAAGCAACAAATTCTCTCTACGGTCTGTTTGAATTCATTTTACAACCTTAAAAACATAAATTATTTCCATCTGTATAAATAAAATTTGATGTGTGCATTCACAGAAGCAGAAACATCTTTATCTTCAGTCATTTTTCCCTTGACCTTTCAGCATTACCGGTGATATTGCTGGATACTAGGTGTTATGTGATACCTAAGCGAGGTGTAATGAAGGTAGTTTACGGAGTAGGCAGTGTACAGCTGAATTAACATCTTCCTTTACAAGGGTAAGCAACCTTGCTTATTATATTAGCCTGAGTAAAGGAAAGAACTGATGTCTTCTTCTGCGATCCTAGCTACTTTCAATGTCCTTCTTGGGATGTTTTGTTCCATGTTCCTGTAGCATGTTCTGACACCCCTTATGCTGGAATACATGAAATTCAAATATTTCTTTTTATAGGCATTTTTGGCACTCAGTGCTCCCTGCAAGTATTAATGGGCTAACTTTCACTAACAGACTTGGTGGAGGAGCCAACAAGGAGAGGTGTGCTGCTGGACCTCGTACCAACAAACAAAGAAGGACTGGTTGGAGATGTGAAGGTCAGGGGCAGCTTTGGCTGCAGTGACCATGAGATGGTGGCGTTCAGGATCCTGCAAGGAGGAAGCAGGGCACTAAGTAGGATCGCAACCCTGGACTTCAGGAGAGCAAACTTTGGCCTCTTCAGGGACCTACTTGGAGGAATCCCATGGGTGAGGGCCCTAGAGGGAAGGGGCGTTCAAGAGAGCTGGTTAATATTCAAACATCACTTCCTCCAGGCTCAAGAGCAGTGCATCCCTATGAGTAGGAAGTCAAGCAAAGGAGGCAGGAGACCTGCATGGATGAGCAAGGAGCTCCTGGCAAAACTCAAGCAGAAGAAGGAAGTCTACAGAAAGTGGAAAGGGGGACAGGCCCCTTGGGAGGAATATAGGAACGTTGTCAGAATACGCAGGGATGCGAGGAGGAAGGCTAAGGCCTGTTTGGAATTAAATCTGGCGAGAGATGTCAAGGACAACAAGAAGGGCTTCTTCAAATACATCAGTAGCAAAAGGAAGACTAGGGAAAATGTGGGCCCTTTGCTGAATGGGGTGGGTGCCCTGGTGATGAAGGATGCAGAGAAGGCAGAGTTACTGAATGCCTTCTTTGCTTCAGTCTTTACTGCTCAGGCCAGCCCTCAGGAACCCCAGACCCTGGAGGCAAGAGAGAAAGTCTGGAGAAAGGAAGACTTTCCCTTGGTTGAGGAGGAGTGGGTTAGAGATCATTTAAGCAAACTTGACACCCACAAATCCATGGGCCCTGATGGGATGCACCCACGAGTGCTGAGGGAGCTGGCGAACGTTATTGCACAGCCACTCTCCATCATCTTTGAAAGGTCATGGAGAACAGGAGAGGTGCCTGAAGACTGGAAGAAAGCCAATGTCACCCCAGTCTTCAAAAAGGGCAAGAAGGAGGACCCAGGGAACTACAGGCCAGTCAGCCTCACCTGCATCCCTGGAAAGGTGATGCAGCAGCTCATCCTGGAGGCCATCTGCAAGCATGTGGAGGAAAAGAAGGAGATCAGGAGTAGTCAGCATGGCTTCGCCAAGGAGAAATCATGCTGAACCAATCTGATAGCCTTCTAGGATGGAATGCCTGGCTGGGTAGATGAGGGGAGAGCAGTGGATGTTGTCTACCTTGACTTCAGCAAGGCTTTGGACACTGTCTCCCATAACATCCTCATAGACAAGCTCAGGAAGTGTGGTTTAGATGAGTGGACAGTGAGGTGGATTGAGAACTGGCTGAATGGCAGAGCTCAGAGGGTTGTGCTCAGCAGTGCAGAGTCTAGTTGGCAGCCTGTAGCTAGCGGTGTCCCCCAGGGGTCAGGACTGGGTCCAGTCTTGTTCAGCTTATTCATCAATGACCTGGAGGAAGGGACAGAGTGCACCCTCAGCAAGTTTGCTGACGATACCAAACTGGGAGGAGTGGTGGATACACCAGAGGGCTGTGCTGCCATTCAGAGAGACCTGGACAGGCTGGAGAGGTGGGCAGAGAGGAACCTCACAAAGTTCAACAAAGGCAAGTGCAGGGTCCTGCACCTGGGGAGGAATAACCCCATGCACCAGGACAGGTTGGGGGTTGACCTGCTGGAAAGCAGCTCTGTGGAGAAGGACCTGGGAGTGCTGGTGGACACCAAGTTAAGCATGAGGCAGCAATGTGCCCTTGTGGCCAAGAAGGCCAATGGTATCCTGGGGTGCATCAGGAAGAGTGTTGCCAGCAGGTTGAGGGAGGTGATTCTCCCCCTCGACTCAGCCCTGGTGAGGCCACACCTGGAGTACTGCGTCCAGTTCTGGGCTCCCCAGTACAAGAAGGATGTGGCACTGCTGGAGCAAGTCCAGCGAAGGGCTACAAAGATGATTAGGGGACTGGAGCATCTCTCTTATGAGGAAAGGCTGAGAGAGCTGGGCCTGTTTAGCCTGGAGAAGAGAAGGCTGAGAGGAGATCTTGTCAACGTGTACAAGTATCTGAAGGGAGGGTGTTGAGAGGATGGGACCAGACTCTTTTCAGTGGTGCCCAGCAACAGGGCGCGAGGCAACAGGCACAAACTGAAACACAGACAGGTCCATCTGAACATGAGGAAAAACTTTTTCACTGTGAGGGTGACAGAGCACTGGAGCAGGTTGCCCAGAGAGGTTGTGGAGTCTCCTTCTCTGGAGATATTCAAAAGCCACCTGGATGCGATCCTGTGCAACATGCTCTAGGTGACCCTGCTTGAGCAGGGGTGTTGGACTAGGTGATCTCCAGAGGTCCCTTCTGACCTCAACCATTCTGTGATTCTGTGATTCTGTGACTTGGGACACTTCTCATTTCTCTTCCGATTAAACTGAAGCTAAAGCAAACACTGCCCACCTTCTCCACTTTTCCCTTAGAATTAATAAAGACTTCAGGATGCAGGAACAAAAACTTCCAAGACACATGTATTGCTAAAGGTTGATTTGTTCCATAGCATTCTGCAGGAGAGATGTTAGGGTTTCTCCAGCAACATCAAATCAAACATAATTTACATAGGTTTATTTAGGTCTGTGTTCCCATATTCTTCGTTTGATACAGATGCCCTGTGTCAAGAATGCAAACTGTTCCACTAGTGAAAGAAGTCACCTGCAATACATTTAAAGGAAATCTTGAAGAGCAAGGAAAAAGGAAACATTATATCCAGGCATGCAGAAGCCTCATTATTATTATTATAACCTCTGCCTACTCTTGCAAAACCTTCACAGCTTTGCTGAGAAGCTCAGCTCAGCTCAGCTCTACCAATAGTTTCTTTCCTAAACCCTATTATATATTATTCATTACTTGACTCAAAGTCCCCAGTAAGGTTGTTACTATGTTTTACAACTATGCGGATGATTTTTCTCCACTCACTGAATTCAGTGGTACAGGGGGAAAGGCTTGATTGCATTGCCAGGCTTATTGCAGTATTGAGGGCTGTACTGTGCAGAAAAGATAGAGCCGCTCTATATCTTTTCCTCCCAGTTTTGAGCCTTTCCTGCCAAACTGTGAGAGCAGGATTATGTAGCTGCAAGAATTCCCCAGTCAGAGGGAAGGCTCGCAGCATTTTCAGTCTGCATGCTCCTGTAGCAGATGCTCAGCTTGGTACATTTTATGGTATGTGGATCAAACCACAGCAAACAGCGCTTAAATACAATTGTATTTACCAGTCAGTGTTGCAACTCCACTGGAGAGGACTTCGGTTACTAGCACTTTCCATATTTGTTAGCACTACCCCGTCCAAATAAGAGGATTATCCAATACTGAACTGCCACCTGCCAAATTCTAGCTCAGGTCAGTTTAAAATAGTGGAGATGTAATTCTCTGAATGAGGGGTCTTGAAATGAAATTGCAATAATACCAGTTTGCTAAAGTCATGTTGCATCTGTATTAGAGATAGAACAGCATTCTGAAAAATTATCATAAAAAATGGAGTCTAGTGCTGCACAGGAGCACAGTAAACAAGGGCCAAAAATATCTACAGCTACAATTTTTGCATTGAAGATGCTGGGCCAGACCTTCAGTTTGTGCAAGATCTTGCCAACAGAAGGAAATTTATATTCAAGCGAAGTTCTTCGGTGTGACTACCTTATACATACTGAACATGAAAGCAGCTCAGCAAGTATCTGGCTTGTACTTTGCTGTCATTCATAACTACCACAAAAACAGGATTCCTTTTACAGAGGGGCTGGTTATACTTTGCTTGCATTGGTGCTGGCCCTAACGCACCTCTCCAGGGCCTGGGGCAGGTTAAACTTGCCTTTTTGAATCCAGAGAGAGCATTTTCCCTAATAAAAACTCGGTGGTAGTTCTCAAAATTAGCTGTGCCAGAAATGAGGTTTAGGCATATGGGGCAGTGATCATTACTGTACCTTGCAAACTTCTTTCTGCAACAGGTTGCAATATTGTAATTTGCACGTCTGCAACATGGGCTTTTGGAAAAACAAACAAAAAAAACCCCCAAAATAACCCAACCTCTCGCCTCACAAATTGTTAAGCCGATCATGTTAAGAAAAGAATATTTAGTTTTATATTTGTAGGAAAACTTCTTGCTAATGTTTGTGATGGATGAAGAAGAGAGAAGCTTCAGTGAGATTTCCGAGACTCACAGTGTGGTTTTGTTGCTGTTGTTTTTGAAATGACGCTGTTGGCAAAACACAGTAGGACACACAACTGCTTAGTTCTCAGTAAACGTGTTTTTGCAGAGACGTATTCTCTTTTCAGACTGGTGTACCAGAAGCTGGAACATCAATGGCAAAGAAGGAAAGACAAGGGAAAATGAGAGTGGGCGCTTTGAACAGTCAGCCACTACTCAGACTTTGGAGCCAGTAGGACATTTAGCAGAAGGGACCGTGTATGGGTACACGAGGACTATCTGAATAATGAGCTGATGACAATAAGGTATCAACCTGAAGCACGTGTTTGGAGCAGAAGTTTAAATTAAATTGGGGGAATGGGAAGATAGCCACAAGAGTGGCTGCAGCTTTCACATTAGATGTTTTGAAGCAGACAGTGTTGCGATTGCCATAGTAAGCACGAAGGGAGGAATCATAACTTGGAAGGAAGAGATGCAAAATTTGATCAGACCACGTGCCTAAAGGCAGTAGAGTCCAACACCAAGAATAACAACCAATCCAAATTGCTTATGAAAAAGCCAGTGGCATTTGCTGCTCTACTGTGAGACTGACCACTGAAAGTTATTAGGAAAAAGCAGAGTGGTGAGATCGCTATGGACATGGGTACCCAGATGACCCTGCTTGGCTCCTTGGTGGATAAATCTACTAAATCAAACAAGGTAAGGGCTCTGCATTGGCCCAAAATCATCAATACTATCAAATTGCTAGCATAGTTTCTGCAGCATTTTTAGCCCAAGCCAAAAAATAGTCTTCCAAACAATGTCTGGGAGTGATCTGAGGTTTGCAGAGGCCAGACCAATGCCATTAGGCAGCCTGAAGGAGGGAAAAAAAAAAAAAAAAAGGTTTTGCAACACGTACAAGGACTGTGCCTTGCCAGCTGGCCTCAGGGCTTGAGGGTAGTCCTTGATGTGGTTAGTTTTCCTGTATAAGCATACTCATGCAAAGTAAACAGTTCAGGACTGCAAAATATATTCCTTTGAAAGGAGCTTTCCGTTCTTCTTTCCTTTGCATGTCAACAGTGTTCATAACAAATTACAGGTCTAGAGTGCCAAAATGTCAACCAGTTCTTCCAGCTACAGGCAGGTAGCTGTAGCCCCAGTAGGAATGTAGTTGTCCTTAATCCTTTTCTAGGCCAAATTCAGATCACTGACCATTATGTGGCCATGCCAAACATAAAATTGACAATACCCTCGAAACAGGCTATTGTTATTTCTTAGATGTGAATTCTCCCTGCACATTAACTTCTACCATGTGTGAGCTGAGCTGCAACAACTTAGAAAATCTAGCTGGCAACACAGTTTCCAGGAATATCACAAAGGTAGCTTATATATATATATAAATACACACACACACACATTTTATACATACATGCATATATATATATATACATATATATATATACTTTTTTTTTTTTTTTTTGCTAAGGATGAATACTATGTTATATTGGCTTCAAAATTGCAAGACTGCTAAAATCCAAAACTTTTTAACCACAGAAACATATCAACTGATCACAATGTACCATGAGCACTTGATGCGAATCAGTTAAGAAGAGAAGCCAATGGTGAAAAGCTGCAAAGCCCTGAAAGACCACGTAACATTTTGGAGCACAGTGTAACTTCTTCCAGCACAACAATAACTTCCAGAGCCCTCACTCTTCTTTTTCTGAGGCATCCAGGGTCTAACTGATGCAAAAACTATTTGCCAACATACTCACAGTCAACAAGTGCTAAGCAAAGAGGACCAGACCCTTTATACGAGGCTACAGTCTAATACAGTACAATTTGTTGCATAAATGTGAAAGAAAGAAGTTATATCTTACATATATATCAACAAGCAGAATCAAATTTCAAGTTATAGCCAT
Organism: Apteryx mantelli; assembly: GCF_036417845.1. Taxonomy (NCBI): domain Eukaryota; kingdom Metazoa; phylum Chordata; class Aves; order Apterygiformes; family Apterygidae; genus Apteryx; species Apteryx mantelli. The sequence goes on from NC_089978.1 coordinate 7,061,842, forward strand.
CAGTTGGGGAAAAAGAACACAATAGATAACAGGAGAATGTGGGAAGGCCTGATCGTCTGAATTCATTTCAGACTCCAAGAGCTACTGTTAAGTTTCTTTAAGAGAGTGTTTAAAATAATGGAAAACATATCACAAATGTTCCTAGTTTCATTTGTTTACTGCTATCACAAATTACTCCAAAGAACTCGGTAATGGGAACTAATTGGAACAGCTTCCGTGTCCATGTCCAGCTTCTTTTATAATTGCTGAAGTCACTGATTTGGCATGAAACAGCTCCTATTTAATCTGCCTGATTAGAAAGGGCACTTTCTCTTGCTGCCTTCATTGGAGTGGAAATGAATTGTTCGCTGTCATGCACCAGGCTGTTCTGTTCATTTGGTAAACCAAAGGATTAGGCAAATTTAGCCGAGGAGTCTTGAGAACTCTCCCCTCCCTCTTTTCCCTTCCTACCATGAGGTGAAATATTGTACTGACTATGAGACTTTTTTTTTTTTTTGATTACATGAATTAATTGGACTGTCAGACTGGACAGAACTTATCCTAATCAGTTCTTCCGTAAATTATTTTCACATAATGATGTTCCTTAGTTAAAAGGCGGATGCAAATTCCTTTGTCTTAAAGAAAAGTTCAATGAACAATGCAGGAAAGCATTCTGCTTGTGGGTGTTGTTTCTTTTATGTTAAAAATGGTAATGGTAAAAATGGTGGGGGGAGGTGGAAAGCACTTGTTTGCTGCTGTCTGGCAAATGATCTCACTATTTGGAATTGTGCAAAGTGGGTGGAAAGCACCATTGGGTTTATTAGGGAGTGCATTGCACCAGTGGTACTGGCTGCAAAAATGGGAGGCAGAGCAGGTATTTCAGGCCCCAGATGGCTGTGACTTTGTCATCAGGTGCGTGCAGGAAACCTGCAACAGTGTCAAGGAGCAAACTCAGGCGTCCGCGTGTGCTATTTGAACACAAAGGCCATGCGCTGTAAAGCACTTGGGGGAAACAAAACCTGTTTGCTGGAGATGAGGAGGATGACTGAAATTAGAGAAAGGCAGCCAGTATGATCTTTACATTCTTCAATGTGCAGCAGCAAACGCTCTCCTGTTAACGTGCATGTTTTGTGCCACGTGTACAAGAGGGCAGAGCAGGCCAGGGCAGGCCGGCAGAGGCAGAGTAACCTCAGAGCAGCTGCTGCAGGTGACATGCCAGCAAGGCAGCATCGCTCCTTTTCCACTAAAAATTGCCACGTGCATCAGCATGAGGATGCTTTCAGCGTGAAGATGCTTTCAGCATTAATTCTTTGTGGAATGAATGCACCAAGAAGGAAATACTTACCAAAAACTCTGGAGAAGGCAATGCACAAAGAAGGAGTTCCCTCTCTTAGGGATAAGTTGACTTATCCCCAAAGGAGATCCCTTAGGGAATTAGACTCAAGGACTGTTGCCTAAATTCCTTAGGGATTTACACTCAAGGACTATTCAGGAAGCATCTCATTACACCTGTGGCCAGTATGAGAGCAAAGCAAGTGCCAATGGTATCTCATTTCTTCCATAGCAGGCAATGTTGAAGCTAAGAAGAGCGAGGTAGACCTCTGTCAAGACCTGGTTTGACCGTCAGCAGTGGTGAAGGTTAAAGTCCTCATACAGCAGTGCTGGGAGGCAAGTTAAAACATTCACGCAAAGCTCTGCGGCAAGGTGCAGCACAGGCGCTACGTCTCCACAGGTCAGTCCTGTGCTATCCTCCCACCTCCTGCACGTTGCCTTTGAAAGCACAAAACGCCAGGCTGGAGCTGCACAGCAGTCACTGTGCTGCCTCAGACTGGAGATCTAGGAGAGAAACCTACCCAAAATGTCAAAATAGCTGCCAGGGTTGGGGCGGGGGGATACCAAACTGTAAAAAAATGCAGCCAGTTTTAGAGATCTTGAAAGGAAATAAAGGTTTTGCTTTGTTTCACTAAAGATCCACAAAAGATCTTTCTACTGGTAAATTGACAGCTCTTTTTTCCAGGCAACAGGCACAGACTACATTTTCTGGAAGGGAATAGCCCTCTTTTCTTCCACTCACACAGAAAGAAGCAAATCATGACATCCATGCCTAAAAATAACAGCAATTGAAGGTCCAAAAAGCGTGGACACCACAGAACCAGCCAGAAGTACCCGCAAAGCGACAAAATTTCAAGAAGTGAGTTGTCTGTTGCGGAGATGTGGGAGCTACCGGTTAACATGCCAAGCGTGAATTAGAAAGGAGTTAATGTTATTTTTGGCAGAATGCCTTAGCCTTCAACATGATTTGATAAATCACTTGCTCCCCTTAAAATAAAAGGCCTTATCTTGACGTTAAAGACTCAATTTACTCCAGTGTGTCAAATGCACTTAGAATATCACCTCTCTTCATTCAAACAGCTTATCAGTATCCCGGACACTGACTCCTGGAGACAAGAATTCTGCAATGTTCAAACTGACTCTGTTTTTGAACAGAACTAAAATTCAAGCTTTCTATGAACTGAGAGATAGAGTGGCCACCAGATCACTAAGATGAGTCCCAGCGACCCCAATCTGAACAGCTGCCACATTTTCCAGCAAAAAAGGACCAGAAGCAGAGGGATAGATGAGGTAAAGCAAACTCTTTCTCTTCAGAACGCTTACATTTCTCATCCCTTTACAGGAAATTTGGCCAAAAAGTATTCTGATGCTTCGTTTTTCATTCTGCATTCTTTGCGGAATAACTTGATTGCCTGCACAAACCCTGGCTACTGAGAACTGTTTCGTAAAATGTATTTGCCTTCTGTTATCCAGTCTTCATCCCCTTGGGAAACGATTCCACCGTGTGAACATGCTCTTCCTGGCAAAGTGTTCAGTGATATTTTGAGCAAATGCAACTTCTCCTGACTTCAGCCAACCCCAGTTTCTTTGCAAGGCTGGATTAAAGACAGAGGGCCTTATTTCCTACTCTGTCCCCACAAAATCCTTTTACCCTTGCCTGAAAGTATGAACAGAAGTTCGAGCATAATGGCTTTCCTAAAAACATTCTTTCTTTCCCCAAAGGAAACCATATCTCAGTGCAACGCAAGCGAAACCTTGCAACATCAGCAACAAGCTGTGATATTGCATTATCTGAAGTGCGCTGGCCCTGTCATGCTGCATTGGTGCAGGGACTTTTCCTGATAGGACCCTCCCTGCAGACCCTTGAGGGCATAAAACCTAAGTGAGATTTCCATAACGAGCCGATGGGGTATGGTCTGCGTTGCACTGAATCTCTCCTGCAATTTTGATCTGTCTTAGGGCAAATCTGACTCTTAGACCTTCTGTAATTCCGCTGAAATCAATTGGACTGCCTGATGAGCAATTCCGAGCTGAATTTAAACCTCTGAGACACCAGTGATCCCTGACTAATTAACCTACAAACATTACTGTACATTGACAGTTTGCCAAGGTATAGTCTGTACCGAGGACCCAAATTCCTCATCAGTTATGAAGTTCTCTCTTTCTTGGTTGAAACTATATTCTTTGGTACATCCCAGAAAAGCAAGTGTTTATCCCATGAAAAGTCCGAGGGCAGAACAGCAACTAATAAAACAGTTGATGAACAGCACTATTGAGGCGACATTTTCCTTGCCGTGGTTGATATTTAGCAATGGCAAATCTCAGAAGTTGCAATTCTGCAAATAGTGCTTATCCCTACCATGGAGGGGTTCACTGCGTCACAATGATTTACAGTATAACCTTGAGCAGGTTTGTATCCTACCTGTCCTAAAAGCTTGTTATGGACTTTGACAGCAGATCTGCCTTCCCTCAGTACCTAGCAATGAGGCTGTGCAGAGAGGTTTATACTTCAGGCACATCTGTTCAACACTGGTCGTGCCACCAGCAAGATCAGTGAAATCCCGTCAGAAACCTCAACAGATTGAGGAAGGGTCACTGAGAGCATCAGGTAAAGGCAATGCTGCTGCAGGAAGCTGTTTTGGTAGCAACACCTGGTTCTGACAAAGCCCCCCTTTTTCACCCTTATGGACCACAATAAATTTGCAGAGCTTGTGTTTAAAAGGTAGAGGAGGGAAGAGAGAAACATCATGCCCAAAATGATAAAGTTAGATATTTAGTGAGGCAATAGGCACTTTCTGAGTAAAACCATTTTCAGTGCCTAATCTTTTGAACTGGAAGGGGAAAATAGCTGCAAAAGGTTAGCGTGTGTGTGTGTGTGTGTGTGTGTATAAACACTGATGATTCTCCCTTTTTATATCAGGACCTCACTTCCTTAAAAGTGCTGAGTACTTGGTCTTCAACAAGAAGATCGTTTCTGAGTACTATTCACTGTAACCATTAGAGCAATCCCACTCAAGTCCTTTTCTTGTTTCCAGCATTCACATTCTGATCTATCACTCACTTTTTTTTAGTTTTGACTCTGCTGTTCAAAACAGAAATATTATATTTTAATTGACAGAGATGAGGATACCATTTGTGGCTGAAAAATATTCCGTATGTGCTCAGTAAGGAAACACCAGTAACCTATGTTCTTGGTATATTTATTGTCTCTAGCTTATTCACATCTGAATTGTTGTTGGATATGAGGAGTGCAAAATGAGTCCATTCTTCCTGTTCAGCAACAAAATTCCATCATCTGGAATTCAAAACTTGAAACATTTGAGAGAGCTAGAAAAATAATATCTGATTTTTTCTTTAACTTCATTTTTTAATTTTTCCTTTTAAATAACAATTTTCTGAAAGTTCTCCCAGTTCTCAGCTGTGACTTTATTTATTCAATTTGCTCAAGTGAGCAAAAATGGCTTTCTAATTTTAACGCTGATTTGGCATGAGCCCTGTGTCATAACTCATGTCAAGTCAGTGTTAAAATCTTTCTCGCTCTCTCTCTTCCCTCTCCCACTTAAGGAAGGCTATGGACAATAAAAACAGGAAATAAGAATATTTATTCTAGTTCAGTCGTAATGCAGTGGCTCAAGACTTGTCTGGCTGTTCTTACCTAGACCTTACAACAGGAATACTGGATCAGAATGGGTGACAAAAGAATTCTCTTTCTGTTTAAAAATATCCTTTCTGAAAACTCATAACAGCTTGGGCAAGGCTTGAGTCCTGACAGATTTAGACCTCATTTTGCACCACTGAAACCAGTCTTTTTTTTTTTTTTATCAGAATTCAATGGATTAAAAAGACTTAATAATCTCTTATGATTGCATTAATAAAAATAAAATGTTGTTATTTGGTATCCCTGATCTACATTGATTTTACATGCCTAAGCTTGCAGTGATTTACTAATAGATAATTAATGCATCTTAATCTGCAGCTTTTTGATACAACAGTTCCACCATTGGCAAATGTAACCATTTTAAATATTTATATAAATTCCAATGAGAATTAGCATGTTTTGCCCCCAGACTTAAAAAGAAGGAGTCAAGAAAAGAAAAAGAAAACAAACAATAATAATCAGTGGAAGGCTGTTAATATAGTCTTGCAAGTGTATTAAATTCAAATAAAATATTTACACAGAAGCAATATTTTCGGTACACTACGCAATTTACATCACAAGTAGGAGCAACTAATCTTCCACACATTCGAGTTTATAAGAGCTAAGCGTGCACACACCAATGGAAGGGAACAGAGTTTTCATTATGAAACTATTTAAAGATAAATGTGTGAATACAAATGATCTATTTGTATCCAAGCTCCAGTAGATCTAAAATGAAAGCCAAAAAGCAAGATGGTGTTCAACAATATTGCTTTCAAGAACTGATTTATGTGGTGCTGCGGTGCTAGAGTTATTCCCAGCTTATGAGTCCTGCATAACAACAAAACTCTCTTCCTAACAACAATGAGGATTTTGGCTTACTTAAATGGCTACTTGCTTAATTTTATTTTTAACAGTGTGTTGATACCAATTAAACACAAGTGCACATTAACTGCTATACAGAGGCTATTAGTTTTTCTTTTCCAGTTGGTAGCTCAAGACAAATAGTCAAGCTGCTGTTGTAAAGATTGCTCCGCGAGTACATGATTTTTCAGCTTGCTGACAATTTGGAGCAAGTGAGAATAAAATGAGGTGGGTTGGCAGAAACACACGGTCAACGGATATACATATTTTACTGCACCCCAAATCTAAAAATAAAGCACCTCACCAATCTTGATACATTTTAGGATAAACACATTATTTGTTTGACCCAAGGCATTTTGATTATAAGCAATCCACAACTCAGAAAGAAAAAAAACAAAAAACAAAACCATCTGAAAAACAGACATTCTAGAACAAAAGAAACTTTTCAAGTAGAGCTATAGTTATGGCAACTTCTATTCATTTTTTTTTCTTTATTTCCCTTCTACCTACAACAATATAAGTAAAATTGTAATAAAGTTTAAAGAAAACTCTAAATATTTTAGAAATTAACAAAAATCTTATTTTTAATGAAATTTTACAGTCTCGTAAGTCTCCACCTTAGTTCCACACATACAAGTTCACTAAGTGGTTGTATCAAATGATTTAGCCAAGGGGCAACGTTTCTAGAGGCATCTAAGCTAACTTGGCCACAATGACACTGGGTGCTTGCAACAGGAATTGCATAACATTAATATTGCCCTAAGTGGAGCTGCATTAAAGCACATGCACATGGTTTTGGCACTGACTCTTTTACTTACAGAATGACTTCGAAATCTGAGGCTTCATCTAAAGAAAATATGAGTGAAATTTTGGCCTGGATATTTCTAAGATGTTGTAGTCTGTCAAGGTAAGTGCCATTTCGCTATGCAAGAATTCAGTATTTAGTTGAGTTCACACACTAGAGAAGGTCTGGGGAGAGTGGTTGCTCTTTGACATTTTCTTGAAATCAAAAATAATTGGGGCCTCTTCATAGTTGTTGTATATGTTTTATTAGCTGGAAAAACTACCTAAATAAAGCTTCATAAGGTGTTGATAAGGTTTAAATTCATCTTTTACATAAAGTCAGGTCTTCAGCTCTTCTTAACAGGCATTTTTCTCTGATCTGTGTTAATTAAACTTGTGTGCAGGAGAGCAGGATAATACAAATCATTTATGGACAAAATTCTATAGAATTTAACAATTTATTATTCAGTATGAATTAAATTAGTCCGTCCATGTAAAATAAAATGTGAATGACATCTCTGATAGAGATATAAATAAAGTATTAAAACATTACAAAAAATTAATTATCGTCAGTGAAGATCTATAGGTTGTCTTCCTTAAGAGGGACTGCCATTTGCAAAATTTGAAGTTTGCATGCTTTCTTGTGAGTTCATCAATCTGGCTCTGTAAAATGTTTATTTTTTCCTATCAAAGACTTAAGACTGAAATATTCAACTAAATAAAACCATTAACACCAGAGGAAAATATCTCCCTCATTAATGGTTTGCATATATAAATATAGGCATCTAAGTTTCTACATGCAAAATGTTGCCATCGGTTTCTCTTCTCGTTTGTAATGAATTAATCAGCCTAGTTTTCATTGCTTCTTTTATGAAGCTGGATCCCAGGACTTCACAGTTAAGACCATTTTCTTTGCCAGGTTAGTTGTCTCTACTCCCTGGGACTGTCCCAAGCAATTTCCCTCTTGAGTGTCTAAGCAATAGTGCAAGCTAATTGTCTTGTATTGTTGATAAGGTGTAAAGTTATAATATTTTCATTAATAGATCCAGGTTCAAACTGTTGGAAGCTACCCAGGCTCTCAGCAGTTTCACTGCTTTTCTGTTGTTTAAGCCTAAAATCATTTATGCTGAAACACTGTTCTTTTACAGCGTTGACCCAGGTGTATAATTAAAGATCTTCACAACCACAAGTATGAGCCTATAATATTTAGCTAACAACTACTTTCCAAATATGTTCCAAAAGTCAGAAGCGCTGCTGAAGAGGAGAAAGATCTGAATAGGACCACTGTGGCATTTGTATTATCTTATAATCTTATAGTAAATTGGCTTTTCTTTCAGTTGAGCCAGCTTCTAGAAAATCAGGACAGCCAAATTCTCCTAATCCTGATTTAAACTTTCCTCCTTCAAATACCTGCAGAAGATTATCAACATGACTACATACCTACTTAGACCTTTTTTTTTTTTTCCCCCAAATGCCAAAGCTTCTAGATCTTTAATTAACTTTTCCATTTGAACTCTTTACCACAATGGCTAGTAAAACTGGTCAGAACCATGAGCTTCTATGCTCTCACTTCTATCCCTTCCCATTCTACTCGGTGGAAAATGTAAGACCTTTTATGAAAGAAAAACAATGTGAATGTTTCATTTTTTCACTGAATTGCCATTTATCACAGAAACAGACATTTCCCTTGTCCAGAACTGGTTGTTCTTCCCGAAGTATATATTATTTGAGTCTTACTCACCAAATTCTACAAAGTTCCGTGAATAACAAAATCCTACTTGGAAGACTGTGCTCCAGAATCTCCCTAGAACTATCAAAGCAACACATTTTTTTAATCTATCTGTAATTAGTAGTACTTCCCCACACGACATTTGTGGAGATAGAGCTACAGTGAAAACTTTGTTGAAAGGATTCCCCCCCCACCTCCCAGGATATATATGTGCCTAACATTTGCTGCCAATTAAATTAATAAACAAACAACATAAACTGCATGGATTAGAAAAGGGTATAATTGTCCTTTCTAGTCGTTTAAATGCGTGGTTGTCTTGCTACAGGGAAGAGATAAACTAGGCTGGGAGAGACAAACTAGACTGGAATTCATTTTCACCTCCCATGGCGAAATCTGTTATTGTTGTTTTTCTCTGCTACAATGGTTGAATACAAAGCCTGAGTCACAACAAAGCAATAACGCTGCATTGATGTGCTCCCCGAATTGGAGCCACCGGCAAGCAACACGCTCACCGCCAGGCCCCAATTCAAGTCTCCTTACAGCCCTCTGGGCATTTCCAGACTAAATAGCTTCGAAAGGGGGAAGAACGCATTAGCAGCCCCTCTGAGACAAACTAAGCAGAGTTACCGCATAAAAAAAAGAAAAAAACGGTTTAAATTATGTTAATAGAGCTACAAGCTGCAAAGAAATTATTTATCAGAACTAGCACAAGACCCTGGAGTTTATGTATTTTTTACACCAGACTTCCATTCTCGCGCTGCAGCCCAATAAACCCCCACTGGCCGTGGGAGATCTCTGGTTTACGTCCTCCGTGCTCCGACCAGCTGCAGTCTTTAAAGGCTGTTCACATCAGGGCTTCTCTCTGTCTGTTCCCTAGAGTACATCAAACCACTCTTCATGTCCTGGAGTGCACCAAACCGCCCCGTACCATCCCAGAATTGCAGCAACCTTGTGTGAACAGGGTAGAGCAAATGGCGCAGACCATGGCAGTCCACGCAGCTGAGACGCGCAAGGTTTAGTGCCACAGAAGAATTGCCAAGGTTATTCTAATGGATGCCGTTCGAGTCAGGGAAATAGTTTGTAAATATTTGGGAGCAAGACCTGCCTCTTCGCTGCCCGATAATAATTAAGAACTTGACCCCGGGGCACCAGCTGCAGTATGAAACGACCATTGACGACGCCCTGGCTTCTCGTGGTGAATACATATACTTCAGCATCCCTATATACAAGAGTAGAAACATAGAGGGAGTGGGGAGGGGAAAAAGATAAGGTACCAAACTGACCCCAAATGATTATCATAAGTTTGGTGCTGGGATAAATCTGTGCCAGGTTTATTGATTAGGAGGGTGGTCACCAGAGGACGTTTCTGCTGGCAGCAAACTATGCTTTGAGGAAAGAAAATTAGATTGTCCCCACTCCCAATTTCATACTCCCTGATTTCACAGAGCACTCGGCTCCCCAAAGGAGGGAGAACTGCTTGGGAAAATGCCACCCGAGATGACTGAATGTCATTGCTGCCACGGGAAGAGGTTGGCACTGGAAATTTCATCAAGAGAGACATTGTGGTGCGACAGGACCAGATCCTGGTCTCACTAGCACCAGCTCAAATCAGCAGGAAGCCAACGGAGTCAATAGCCTATCAAAAGCAACGGGGTTAGACCCCCATTAAATGGGTGTGAAAATCAGTGGGGAAGAGATAATGGCCCAACATATCCGTATGTACATCTAAACTCCCGATTCATGCAAATAGCAAGCATGAGAAAAAACAAAGGTAATCTCAGATTATAAACGGGTCCATTTACTTTTGACATTAAAAGGTGGGTGTCATCTTCCTGGCTTTTAGTTCTCTAATCATTTCATTCGACTTTTCCATAATTCATAGCTTTTCACAGTTTATTGAATCATTCAAGACTATTCACCCTTTCTTTTTCATCTTTTTATTTTAGTTCTAAAATTTGTGTGTGCGTACATGCTTAGGAAGAAATGTAAAAGAGCTACTTAGCATTTGAAGGAGTGCTGCAAACAGTTATTTCAAGGCTTTTGTTCTAAAATAAAATAAAAAAGCCAGGGGAGGAGATTTTTCAAATTTGTGTCAGAAAAGACTTTTTATCGCTAAGGTTTAAGAGGAAGATTTTTCCCCTGGCATAAGCCATCATCAATCTATGGTGCTGTTCTAATTTACGCCACCTGAGGATTAAAAGTGACATAAAGTGAGCAACTAAAAAGAAAGAGACCACACGTGACTAACATCTGTCACATCACTTAATATACTATTGCTCAAGGAATAAGGTGACAAGAATTGGTGCAGTGCCAAAAAACAAAATAAAATAGAGCAGAAGAAAAACTTCATAACTTAGTGGATGCTTTCATTACTCTTGCGATTGCTTAAAAAATGCAACAAATTGCTTTCCAGAGATGCGCCCTGCTACATAAATATTGGCAAAAAATTGTTGGAACCCCTCCCTCCATGGTAGGGATAAGCACTATTTTCAGAATTGCAGCCCTCTGCGATTTGCCTTTGCTAACTGTGCCTTTCCATTTGTGACTTATGCACAGACCATTCTTTTAAAAATGCTGCTTCAGATAAGTTTGCAGAATTGTTTCTGCAATTTTGATTTCAGCCCAAGGATCCCTCATAGGGTCTTCCTCATAGATAATTTCGAGTATCTGTTATCGACTCACAGGTTAGAGAGGCTCTCTGAAAATCCAGGTGCTGGATATGCAGGAAGCATATTTGACAGGGAACATGCAGGCACGTAATGGCACGCAGAGCAAGAGTCGTGCAAGCAAAACTCACTTTATTCTCAGAAAAGGTGCTCTGGGGAAGCTGCAGGCAGAAGACAGCAGGGTCCATATGCCAAGAAGGAGGCCAGGTCAGCAAAAGCCTGTGCTCAGAAGGCCTTGTGTGTTGATTTGTAAACCAGACCTTATGGTTATAACATAAAAAAGATTATGTTACATGAAAGGAGTACGTGGGGATATTCCAGAAGAAATTCCATAACACCAAGAGTCTGCAGACAGAAGTGGATGTGTCATTTAAGGATTTCCTTTCCTAATTTCAACATCTGTGGCACCATGCTTGGTCTTCATACATTGCTAACAGAATATTACTGGTTATAAATGTAATATTATGCACCTAAAATTTCCCATAAAACAATGTATAAAGCTTTGCAGTTTGTCTCCTTAAAGCTGTAACAGGAACAAGAAGACTGAAGAAGGAAAATGTAATTAAAATTGCCTGAATGTACTCTAATGAAAGAACCTGCGGGATGAGAAGGGAAGGTGAAACTCTCAGCCCTCCAGCACAGGACCAGAAATCCCAGTCACAGGAACAAGGAGGAAAGTAAATACGACTGAGGGGGCAGCATCAGAGAAGAGCCCTTTCTCAGCATCCTTCCACACTCCTTGAAAGTCTGGGAAAAGAGAATCATGACGGAGGGTGGGGAAGGCAGCAGCAGTCACCTTAGACAAAGAAACTATTTTATACGAGAACAGCAGGAGAGTTCAGCTTATTGTAAGGGAAAAACAGCTAAAGAGCTGAGATGCTGAAGCCGACAAAAAGTATCTTTATTACTAAATATAACCATAGTATTTAAATAATTATTAAAATATAACTAATCAAATATAGGCTTAATAATTGTAATATAACTTAATGTTTTGGTATTTTTTTTATTATTTCTGTAATGTTTTATACTGTAAATGCATGTTTTGAAGTTTTTATCCCTAAATCTTGCCCAGAAAGGAAGGTGACTCTGACCAACCTGACACACAGTTCTATACTCATTGATGTAACGAGCCTTAAAATTAATTTAATGGGGAGAAGAAGGGTTCTGGAGATGACCAGAAAAACTCTCTGAAGCACAATGAAGTCTGTGCCTGAACCTCAGGGGCTGAATGAGAGTTTGCAAAAAGGGACCAAATTCATTTCTCCAGACCCTTCTTGCAAGTTTTTTGGTGGGGAAGTGGGAAGGGAAAGGGGGAAGGAAGAAAGTATGCTCAACACTGGTGGAAAAGCCAAGTTGTTATCCCAAAAGAAGATGATGCCTTGTTTTGCACATTTTAAATGCTACTTCCGTGGTGAGAGACTAAAGGATTAGCGTGCATGTGTGTGCACGCTGCTGTTACATGTTCCTAGCAGAGCTCTCAGCATTTTCTGTACTGCGGCAACACCAACCCATCAATAAACCCTAATGAAAATATGAAGGTGTATAAACATTCCTGTGGGGACAACTGCTTCTTTGATAGAAAGTATTCTTTTATACACTGCCATGCAATGTTTTCTTCATGCATCATATGAAAAATAATGCAAACAAAACCTAGTTAGCATTGCTGTGACAACTGCCAGAAGGTATGGAATATCCATCTTTTCCCCAAACTGCTTCATTTGGGAGAAAAACCTAAAACCTACTTGCCCATAGTGTTTGAAGGCAGGGAGCGTTATTAATTACAGGGTCAAGCCAGCCACAGAAATCCCATCTTTCTTAACACGCTGCAAAAATGTTAAAAGCAGTTAGAGGTCTAGACTGAAAGCCTTGAGACAGCTTTGGGAAGGGTGACACCCATTTTCGCCTGCCTGCCTGCCTGCTCTGAAATGGGAACTGTATAACCACAGCTTTTTACTCCCTGCTCCATGACACCCTAGCCATGGCCATAATCTTTAGGCTTAGAGCTGGCTAATGTCTGCTTTTCTGAAGGGTGGTCAAGGCCAGCTCCTTGCCGCCTCTGAATGATGAGATAGGCATAGCTGGAGAATGGTTTGGGTTTTCAAACTCAGCTGCACATCACACCCTCCTCTTCCTCCCAGAAAACAGGCCTCTAAAAATATCTTCATGTGTCTAGATGACTAGTTGCTTCGGAAAATGTTGTAATGAAGTAAGCATCAAAGCATTCTTAATTGCTACTGTTTTAGCTTATTTCCTTATGTGCCTCAAGTGCTCACAAATAATGTTAGTTTGATTGTCTAGAGTGATTAAAGAGCAGAAAACAAACAAATGACAACAGCAAGAACAACAACAACAAAAACCAGATTGTTGTAACAGTATATGACATATAAGAAGAGCTGTATGGGTCAGACTTAAGGTTCAAGCAGGCCACTGGTCTCTGTGATCAGTAGCGGAGACTTAGGAAAGAAGAAGAGACGGCTAAAGTTGGTGGATCATAGGTTCCCAGGAACATACTTCCAGGAATCTGCATCCTTGGCATACTGAGCCAGTGGCTGCTTGTTAAAACCTGGAAGCATTTCTATTTTACCTACTCTTTTTACGAGGATAGAATAACATTTAAGGTTCACATTTAAATTTAGAGAATTATAAGATAATTTATATCGAGGGGACCTCTGGAGGTCACCTGGTTTAATTCCCAGTACAAAGCCAGGTCAGCTTTGAGGTTCTTCCACAGTACCCAAGGCCTGTAGCAATTTTCAATCACAAGAGTTACAGAAACAAAACCCAGATCTATTAATTAGGCACCGGTGAATTTCTGCTGTTGTCAATAGTTTTCAAGCTTTTTAAACTTTGCTTGCCTATAGATGAGCTATTTTTATCTTGTTCCAAATGTCCAATCCACTCAAATGCCAAACTACAGAGCTAACATGAGGGGCAGAATTGAAAGCAGACACTATGGTGAAAGTAAATCTAGAGATGAGGAGAAGTAAGTCGGCGAATCAGAATTAATTGTTTTGATCCGGCACACACATTCTGGAGCATTATTTATCAACTGTATAGCATGTTACACCCTGAATGCAACATGTTATTTCAGGAAAAACTTCCCAGCCCATCAGACACATGCTGTGTCCCGGTGCAAGTGCTGCCAGACAGTGCACTGGGTAGTGTATACCCAGGTCCTGCATACGTATTCACAGCTTCAGAGATCCCAGTCTAGCCCAGGGTGATGGAGACATACCTGAAACTTATTGGCAAAATATAGGCATGCATTACATGCTAGCAATTGCCCTCTGAACATCCCACAGCGGTGCAGCGCCGTTTTTGACATGCCTCTTTTATAACGTAGCGTTGGTGTCCTTCTCCAGGCTACTCTGACCAGACTGTTCAACAGACAGCAAGGAAAAGTCATGTATGTCCTCAGCAGCTAACCCACCTGCAGCTTGGAAAAAAAAAAAAATGCAGAAAGCTAACGCAACATGACAGAATCCATTACTGGCTTTTAATCCTGATAGCGATGCAGAAACGAGCCATGAACACAGCTGCATGTGCCTTCAGGAGAACACTTTGCCCAGCTCTGGTTTGGAGACAGATCATTAGAAGTAAATCAATATAACCCGCCGTTCTTCTTCGCTCTGTCCTCCTTCAGAAAACTAATCAGCAGCACCGTACTGGATACTGAGAGCTATATTCTGGCTGAACCAATTCGCATCAGAATGAAAACCAGCTGAAACCAGCAGCAACAAAAAGGGAGGATTTATTCTTCCTAAAGAAAAGTGAGGGTAAAAAGTCACTTGCAAAGAAAATTATCATGCTGTTCCCAGGCTATGAAAACTGTGATGTGACAACCTGAATCGTTAATTCTTGTTCAGGAAGAAAGAGCCAGGGATAGATTTTATTTTATCCTTTCAAGCACCTGAAGTGTGCACATCATGTTGAGGGTTTCCGTGTTTGTGTATTATTAGCAATATGCTTGGTCCTAACTGTCATTTGTGGTAACTGCCATACAGCATATGCACAGTAAATGAACCCTGTCTCAAATGGCTTTTAAAGACATTGTTCTTTAGCTTGCTTTGTTTCCTGAGTGAAAAAATAAGCTGCAAATATATTAAGTGGCTTGTGCATGGCTGTGCAAAATACCTGCTCCACAGCTCTGTGTTGAAATCGGAGCCCCAGAACTCCAAGCCTACAATTAACCATAGCACTGTCCTTATGTTTCTGATCTTGTGATCCTATGAAGATCACCAGTGGTCTGAGCTAGTGTTTTTCGTGCTCTGGGAGCAAGAGACTTTAGCAGAAATTCTACCAGACTTTTTAAAGATACACACTGAATGTATTCTGAAGTCTTTATGGGAGCCCCACCAGCAATACTAGCCAAGCTATCCAAGAAGCAGAATTTCACTTCCGCAAAAAATGGCATAGTTGAGGGAAAAAGAACTTAAAAATGAGAATTAAATTGCTTGGAAAATGTATGTGGCAATGAAATTCAATAACATGTCTTGACGTTCCTGAGAACAATCTTCTGTATCCCAAAATATATTCCTGTCAGCCCTGCCCAGGTGAGTGTGTTTAAAGTCTGGGTTCCTGGAGGTTCTGGCCCCCAGCTCACCTGCAATCTGCTCGCCGGTCTTCTGCAGACACACACCAGCACGTGGAGGCATTTTGACAAAGAAAGGAAGTTGCTTGGAAGGCGGATCGGAGGGTGAGCTGGCAAGGAGCCAGGCAGGTTTTCTGTCAGCCCAGTCCTCTTGGAATCGACACATTCCCTAGGAACATTTCACTTTGACAAATCGGCATTTTTCCAATGGAAAACATTCTGTCAGAACATTTTTGCCCACTTCCTTTGCATCTTCATCCTTGTCACTCACTGCCCTGATGGGGAATTTTGACTGCTGAGATTAGCACAGATTGGTCTCTCTTCTCTCCAGGCAAGATGTTGAGCTTGCTCTTGTCCCGCCCCTTCCCCTTGGACCATATCAATAGGATGCGACATCAGAAAAATTTTATTGTGCTCCGTGTCGGTCACTTTTCTTTACACCATCCTGCCGGAATACTGGCTACAGCAAAAGCCCGTGAGGGATGTTTTGCCCTATAACACTGTTTGTGTGCTTGTGTGCAAGAGAACAGAGATTGGGGATGATGCTTGTTTACTGTCTCAAATACAATATGCTGTCACTTGGATGCAGTAAAATGCCAGTGCATTATTCTTAAATAAGGCAGCAGATTTAATTACTGCTGCTTGCAAAAAGAAACGCCACTTGTTGCTACAGTTATCAGGTACAATAGCAGGCATTATGTATTCTGCTGCTCGCGTGGCTTTAATGAGAAGCAGTCACTTCATTTGGGTTCCCTCTCTTCCTCCAAAATGCAATTAACAAGCAGTGATTAGTTGAGCCAATTCCAAATTGTATTCAAATGAAAGCAATTTGGCCGGTGTGTAGGTCCAATAGGTGAGACTTTCTGAAGTCGCTGAAAGAATTAATTGGATGTTTCCATCCAAACACGCTGCAGGGAGGGGAAAGATGAAAGTCCGCTTTGATATGAAGGCTTTGTTTCCCACAGTGCAAGTAGTGTTTTTATAAAAGCGTATCATCTCGACCGGCCCAGAAGACTGCCAGATAGATTTGTATCTGCCCCACAAGTTTCTCTTCTTTGGCGAGAGTATTGTCCCTTAGAGAGAGAATTGCTACTTTTCAGCATAACCGTGCATCTGAAAGCTTCCAGCTCCTGACATTATAACAAATTTCACATAAATAAAGATTTTTTTTTCTAATACTGACTTGTAATTTATGTCCACTTCCTGAAAGGAAACATTCAGATGTGCTCTAATAACTTGTAGCAACTGATAAATCCGTGACATGTTTATATGGGCTTGATTTCCTCATGTTCTTTGCAAAGCGCTTGGTCAGAGATCTCGACTTCACAGTAAATACAGAACATGACTGTAGTTTAATTTTCAAAAAAGTTCAGGCCTAGAAGCTGTGGCAATGTAACAACAACTCTGATGTCAGGATTAATGGTTTCAGCTCCTAGCCGGAGCAAGTAGAAAGCTTTCTATTTATACCTGCAGTATTTCCATATCGTTTATTATTTCTTGGGTATACCAAGACTTACAGGCCTGCGAAAGAAACTGCAAAGTGCAAGGAAACAAAAAATACAAGGACTTCAAAATGCTAAGATCAGTAACTCCTCCAAATCTCCAGCAGACTATTCCCACAAACCTGATGGGGTCAATTAAAAATCCCACTGCACTTTATGCAAGAATAAGGCTGTTTTCTTTGGAGTCCTGGCCAAATTCTAATTACATTCAGCACATCTAAAACTCTCCCTGAAGTATTAATGCTATGTGGTTTTCTCCACTTTCTGTCCTAAATTGTTGTAAAGTGCTCTGTTGAACAGCTGCCCAAACCTGGCTGTGTTTTCCTGGCGAGCCAAATAATAACGGATTTATATACGGCACACATGCATATGCAGTAGGTGTGCTACACAGGTGTTCCAGACCCACTCATAAGAGGATGCTATTAGTAGTGCTGACTGACCACTGCCTGTCAGAAAACAAATACAGTGGGAGTTAGTCATAAATTCAACTCTTTATTCAGGATTCATTTTGTTTATTTTGCACTTAAATTTATCCCAGAATTCGCTTACAGCTCTGCTTGCATGATGACTAAGTCAATCCGGGTTCACTGAAGTTAAGAAAAGGGGTCATTATTCCACATTTCCCCCCTCCACAGAGCTGTATAAGTGGCTGATCTGCAGTGCCAATGAGGATGAAAAGTTGTTGCACGATGATGAGAAGTGTGATATAAAAATTATTATTTTTTGATGGCATTCTCACCGGACTGTCCCTATGTCATAGCTAAGGTTACAGCTAGAATTGCAAGAACAAACCCAGGTTTTCGACTACCACATATCCACTCATCTCTTGCTTTCTGGGACTCCCACTCTCAGTCATGCCTCAGGTTTTGCAATTTACCCAGATGTATGGGATAAAGGCCCATCAAATACACAGAAATTTGTCTTTTGTCTTTCTAGTCCTCATCACTCATTAATGACACTCACAGACATGGCTTTGACTGTTTTCTTTTCTTTTTTTCCTCTCCTCCACTCCTCCTATTTCGTGTTGCACAAAGAGCTGTGAAACAAAGACTCATCAAAGTCATCATTACACTACATTTATCTGCACAGAACTGCCTTTCTCATCTATTAGCCTTTTTTAGACGTTCCAAGTCCTTCTGTGGCTGGATTCCCTCTCATTATTTCAGCTTCCTTGTCATCCGTTGCTGACTATTTCTGCAGTTGCCCTCCTCCTCTTTTCCCCCTACTCAGTTTTCTGGGCCAAATACCGCTATGCATAATCTCCCACTTGTTTGAATTCAGACACTTTTTGTTATTGCTAACAGAATCTTAACTTTACATGAGTTATTGTTTGCACTGATTCTCATCTGCATAACTTATTAGTTCCTTTATTTTCATTTCCTAAGAATGAGAAATCTTTGCTGGTCAACTATATATGTGCATGTGTGTATGTATGTATATGTATACACACACACACACATATATATACTCACACATACACAAACACATACATTTCTATTTTATTATATATATAATTTATATAATAAGTTTTGTATATGAAACAGATAACCTGATTTCTTTGCATCAGATTAACTGAAGAAGCTCATTTAGAGATTTTCTTTTTAATAGCTCATATATTTTTGCAGATGAAGGGAACTAAGTCAGCAGAAAACAAAGGAAAAAAAAAATATATATATGTATATATAGGTAAAGTCACCCACAACCTCATGATCTGATTTGCCCATGTTTCCGGCTAGATTTAATCTTTCTCCCATGGACCATGGTCGACCCAAAGGAGAAAGGTCCCACAAACACTACTCAGCCCCTGTGACCAAACCTCTGCTCCGTGATATGGTGACTCACTGAGCGGTGACACGCTGCCTTTTAGACCTTCTTTGTCTTTAGAAGTCTTGATGACCGGGAGGTTTTTCATGTGTTTGGCCCGCTATCAAGACTTCACTCTTCTTCCTTCAAAATTATGACTATCTGAAGAGCAGTATTGTACAGAGACTTTGTAAGAGTTGAAGCTCCGCTGTGTCAGACTATTCAAATAATAAAATGCTACTTCTGGGGAGACACGAGAAAGACAGAAAACAAGAGAAGTAGTAGTACAGACTTTTGTTGTAGTCCTGGCAGATCTGTGGAAAGGCCATGAATAAATATATACCAGTCCAGCACGCTACCTGCTAGGGCAGGAAAGATCAGCCTTAGCCTCAGGAATGGATATAGTCTTCCATTGTATTTAAGATGACTTATGACTCGCTCTGTATTTACAAAGGGACATTCTGGCAGTGCTGGCAGTGAGCTTCAGGATATGTGAATAATTCAGGGGTCCTAAATTCTGGTCCCTTTTACTCTTTTCCCTAGAGGTCCTTGGGGATTAATACTCATGTCCACCCTCATGATGGAAGTATACATGTTAATCTATTATACGACAGGCAAATTGTCTATTTAAGGACGAAGCAAGGGACACTGTGGCCACATGACAAGGAGAGGCTAAGGCATACCTTCCTTAATAGCTGATGTAGCCAGCCAGAGATGAACCCACATTGAGAACAGCCCACCTCTTTGCCTCTATCACAGCCAGCTATCAGAGAGCATATTTATATTCATAACAAAACACAGGCCAGAGATTCCCCAGTTGACACTGAATTAAGCTGGTAGATCAAGATATGGAGCTACCAGCCCAGATCCCAGAAAACAGAACAGTCACATGAATGCAGTAAGTGGTGGAGTTCATAAGTTGTTCTTCTTCCCAAGCCAAACTGCATGTTACTTGGATGACAAAGATACAAGATTTTCCTAGTCAGCTCAGTCTGTAGCAACTGAAGACTCTCTGCATTGTGCAGTGTACATAAGTGGAGTGACCAACAGTTTCACACAGTCACAGCTTCACAGAATATTTGAGGTTGAAAGGGACCTCTGGACATCAACTAGTCCAACCCCTCTGCTCAAGCAGAGTCACCCGGAACAGGTTGCTCAGGATTGAGTCCAGTCGAGTTTGGGATATTTCCAAGGATATAGACTGCACAAACTCTCTGGGGAACCCAGTTTGGTGTTTAGCGACACTTACAACATGAAAGTTGTTGTTGTTCCTCTTCCTGTTCTTGTTGTTGTTTCCTGATGTTTAAATGCAATTTCTTATGTTTCAAATTGTGCCCGTTGCCTCACGTCCTGTCGCTGGGCACCACTGAAAAGAGTCTGGCTCCATCCTCTTGACACCCTCCCTTAAGATATTTGTACACATTGATAAGATCTCCTCTCAGCCTTCTCTTCTCCAGGCTGAACAGGCCCAGCTCTCTCAGCCTTTCCTGGTACAACAGATGCTCCAGTCCCTTGACCATCTTTCTGGCCCTTTGCTGGACTTGCTCCAGTTTGTGTGCTGGGGAGCCCAGCACTGGGCAGAGTACTCCAGATGTGGCCTCACCAGGGCCGAGTAGAGGGAGAGGATCACCTCCCTCGACCTGCTGGCAATGCTCTTTTTAATGCAACTCAGGATGCTGTTGGCCACCTTTGTCACAAGGGCACATTGCTGGCTCATGGTCAGCTTGTCCACCAGGACTCCCAGGGCCTTTTCTGCAAGGCAGCTTTCCATCCCCAGCCTGTCCTGGTGCCTGGAGTTACCCCAGGTGCAGGACTTTGGATTTCCCTTTGCTGAACTTCATGACCTTCCTGTCAGCCCATTTCTTCCACCCTGTTGAGGTCCCTCTGAACGGCAGCACAACCATCCGGTCTATCAACGACTCCTCCCATTTTTGTACCACCTACAAGTTTCTTGCCCTCACAGCAAGGTGTTATAAAGTTGTTTTACAGGGTAAAAGAATCCAGCACAGTAGGTAAAACATTTTGCAGCAACCATGAAAAAAAAAAATCTGTAGCTTTAAAGTTAGCATACAGAACTAAAGCAGTGTATAATAGGACTGTGACTGGCCACTGGTCTGGTCTAACATAGCATATATGTCATATTGGCATGCAGACAAGGGAGAAATTTTTTTTCTGAAAGCTCTAATAAAAAGGATTGTGAACAATAAAGGATTTTTTCCAAAGTATCCATTGGTGTTGTGACTTCAGTAATGTCAGGCTGAAATGGACCACATGAAGCAGAACAGCCACAATAAAAATAGGAACTATTTCTGACTTGGAGCAAGGTTACAGACCGAATGCCCTTGTCCTAGAGTCTATTATCACCCTCCAAGAGATCCTTTCACAGTACTGGTTTAATTCCAGGCCCTGAGCCTCATCAGTGATTTTCCTCTGAAGCTGAAAGCACAGGTCAGTTACTGTCACATGCTGATGCTTCCTTTTAAAGAAGAAAAGGTTACAAACAGAGGCTGCTGGATTTAAGAATCAGAACAGGGGGGAAAAAAAAAAAAACTTATTTCCTGCTACTGATATGTTCACTTTTGCTGTAGTGTTTTGTAATCTACAGAAAGTCAAAAAGTGAAGGAGGAATATCATCTGCATACTCCGTAGAAGTCCCATGTTTTTTCTCTTTATCTATGTGGATGACAAGAATCCCAGGATGCTCCCCCGAACGGGCGCTGGGGGCCAGGTTTCCCTTGCTACAGCCCTAGGGAAGCTGGAGCAACCCTGAGCCTACGCCAGCACGCTGCAGTTTGAGTGAGATTATCTTCCAACATTACAGGAACACAACGAATATGTTAGGAGCAGGATTATGCCTAAAAAGATGTTTCATATGTGTATCCAACTTGCTCTTCAATAATTAAGCATATATTTATAAGCTAACCAACATCATTTGCTAACATCCGGACTCAAAAAAAAAAAAAAAAAAAAGCCCACTATTTCTAAAACATTTGTGAATTTTTCAGAATACTCTATTTTTACACATTGCTTAATAAAGTTTAATAGCTCTTCTCAAATTAAACTAAATTAATATGCCAGCTGTAGCCAGTTCTGCGCACACAAAGCCCCCAATGGTTTATAATAAATTAATACATATGGTTATGGTACATCTTAACATGAAACTCTCATTTGCATGTTGGATGCCAGAATCTATTAGTTTTGCTTCATAGTACTTACATTAAGTTTATCTCAAGACATCACTCTTCCTGCCGATAAGTACAATTAACTACATATTAATTTACTCTAAGTGGATTTTGTATTCTGGTTTGTAGCCAAGGCATGCATGTTTACTAAAGAACCTTTCTACATTCCTATATTTTCTCATTGTCCCACTAAACTTGTAATCCCTTTCCCCAGTGGGTTTCCATTATCCAGCTGCCACTTGCATTGATTATTTTTCTGTTTAGGACCTCTAACAGTTAATGCAGACACTTTTACTTGAAATGAGCATTGGTTTGCTTGTCACTGGGACTCCATGCTCGATTACAATTAAGCATGTATATAAATGTTTTCCAAATCAACATCTCAAAACCAACATTTCCTTTTCATCCACTAAAAAGAGACACTGAAGGCACAGATACTCTCAAGCATTTATCGAGCTTCAGGTTCTAGAGAGAACAGACACGAAGGCTTCATGACTACTCACAGTATAAATGTCTTACAAAGATTGGGATGAAAAAGTCAGATCCTCAGTAGTGTTTAGCATTTCAATTCTGGTCCTCAGTTCAGAAAACTATGGGCAATTTGACATATCCTAAAATATCCTATCTGGTTTTCAGCTTCTGGTCCAGAAGGGTTCAGTCTCCCATAGATCCTGTATCATATCTGCTTGGTCAGTACAGATGCCTCAGGTATCCTAGAGCAGTTCACATGACACTAGGCACCCAGGCACGGGCAACCTAATCAAGTCACCAGCGGGTGTAAAGGAGATTAGGGGTGAGATTCAGCCTGAGATTAAGACAAGATTCATTTAGTTGTCCACACATGAGTGAAGTGTCTAAGTTACCACTATAATCAATAGAGAGTTATTCAATAAAATCAGTAGAACCTACAGGGCAATTGAGCTCATTCTAAAGTAGCCACCTAGGCTAAGATCCATTTGTCCAAGTGTATGTGTCTAGTCATTTTAGAAATAGCGGGCTATTCTCCCTGACCTCCACCCGCTACCCCACGTGATCCTTCAGTGCTGTATGTATCAGCCCTCCAAGCTGCATCTTATCAAGCATCTGTCCAGCTTTTATAACCAAGAGCATCCAAAAATGACTGTTATGTTCCTGCATCCGAATGCCAGCCACTGCTCCTGGTCAGCTCTGGGCTCCACTAACTTTACTGAGCATATCCGTTGACCATAAGGGAATTTAGACACCTGAAGTATATACTGACATGTAGAAACCTAAATTTAAGCAACCCATCCTAGGGGTCCAAATACCTTTAAAGATATGGCTTAAAGTTATATGTATATGCATGTGTTTGAGTGCATGTGTATGTGTGTGTATACATACACACACACGCACACATATATATATGTATATATCTCAATACAGAAACAATGTTTAAAGTAAGCAGAGGAGTGCATGGCTATATTTTTTTTTTTTGATGGAAAAACTCACAAACAAACAAAAACCAAAACAAAAAAGCATATTTATGCTACGCCCATATATACTATATTGGCTCAATGCAGAACACTAGTCTTTAGCAGTATAATGGCTCCATTCCTGAATAAATTTTCTAAACAGTATTCTGATATAACGTTGTGTGAAGCTTAGTTCCTATCAACTTCAAATATGTCCTACTTTCCTCACAAGAAGACATTAGACGTTAGACGTGTCCATCAAACATCTTTGAAAGTTTTACGTCAGCCATGAAAGATGGGGGCAGTTAAACAAATTAAATAAAATTAGTCTACTTTTGTGAGTATCAGCTTTCAAAGACAGTGTTTTCCTCTGAATCTGCCTTTATAGAATTACTGGGAAATGTATCCACAAAGTAGTTATGGCACTATTACTCCTTTCTGTGAGGAGAAAAACACGTTAATGTTAAATCAAATTAACATTAAAACAAAAATTAACCATACAGATTTGCCTAAAATGTAACTTTGATTAGGATATAATAGACACTTCATGAGAATTAATACCTAGGTCATTAGCCAATGAAAGAGCTTAATGCTTGTTCCCCATATTGCATCATATCTCTAATGATTTATTAATCTATGGCATCAATATCAGCAGCTTTCTCCTCCACAGAGAACTAAAGGTAAGTCTTCTGGAAGAATAGTCATGTTTTGGGGTTTCCAACAGATTCCCCGTCGACTCGAACAGAAGCTATGCAGTTTCTGAGAGCCAGGAAAAGACAAGTTATTTAACGTGTGATTCCATAGCTGAAATTGCTAAATTGTCAAATGGAAACTTTATAGCAAATATTTTGCCTATTCAAGATCTTTATATGATAGGATATTCTTGGAGGAACTGGGGTTTATTCAGATAGACACTTTGTAGACAGATATGAATCTTCTCAGACTGAGAAGGACACTGGATCAGGATACCTTACTTCCTTCCAATAAGATCTTGAAGAGTTATATTGATGCCTTTGTTGAACTTTGTAATTCATGAAGAATTTTGCTTTGAATTTCTATCATGTTGCCTCCTAGGGACCAAAGTGATCAACACATGTCCAGGCTCTGACCACCTTTATAGTTAATCTGAGTAACAAAGCCAAGCGACAGCTTAATTCAGTTCACCTCTGCTGAGAAAGTCCAGGGCTTCTTATTCAAAACCATTGCTGCTGATAAGTATTGGCCAAAGGCCGAGCAAAACTGTGCAACCTGAAGGTTACCGTGAAAACCGCAAATTGCGGCTTTGCTTACTTCAGAGCACAAGGGCATTCAGAAACTCTGCAGTCCTTCTGAAGACGTTCCCATTTTCTACCACACCTTTGGTAACCTTAGCATTGGTGTCTCAGGTGAAGGCAGCTGGGAGATGTCGTCACCTCATGGACATTAGTCAAGAATGAATTACGGTGATGGGAGGATGTAAACAGGCAACACATTTGTCAGGCTCACCTCCACAAGTTAAAGGCAGATCTTTTGGGGAAAGCTCACCAACTTTTTCCAAGACTTACAAAGAGACGGGTAGTTTTACCTGGGTAGCTGCTATGTTGTGAGATTTCCTGCTATTCTTCTAGCAACCATCCTAAAGGACCATTCATCTTTCGTACTTCCTATAAATGTTTTAAAACCTGCAAAGTCGAGGTAATATCCTTTCTAGAACTACATTAGGTGTGAACTGAGTACCCTGTTGTTGCTCTTCTTCCCATTATATGCATATTATATATATATTTTTTTTCCCCTATAACCATCTGCTTTTTGTAGCAGTCACTCCATTCATGGTCCAGGTTGTTGAAGAGTTAAGATCTTTAAGCAGTCATTGCCATTCTGAGTTTAGGAGGTCCATTTGCCTTGAGCTATGTTGCAAAATAGCTATTGGGTAATGAAACTATCCAGCAGAGACCTCTGTAAGATGGTATCTGGTAAGTCAGGAGGTATATTTTGAGAGTACAAGTAGATTTTTAGCAGGACAGAAATATTTTATGAATCATACAGGCATCATTATGAAATTTAGAGGATGACAGGATATTTTAAGGGACTCCCTTTCTAAAGTCTAGCAGCAGGTGACTGCATCAGTACATTCTGGAGCATCATTCAGTGGTGTTTAAAATATATACAAATAGACCTTTTAAAAAACAAAATAGCAAGTGAGTCACATGCATTATAAATTACACATGTGTTCTGTCATGACAAAAGAGAATAAAGAACAGTTTCTGTTTGTTATATCCATACAAATTTTGGTACATAGAAATCGTAGATAGCAAAGATATTATGGAGTGGTATCTAATAGATATGACAATAGGATCTAGTGACTTTCACATCTATGTTCTTTGTCATTAGCCTTATTTAATGGATGTTTAGTACTGTATATAGGAATAAATTGCAGTTTTTATTAGAGTGAAATAGAAATGAGGGGTTTTCCAAAAAAAACCACTGATGGCCTGCCTACCTATAACAGAACCAGTATAAATGGCCTTGTTCCAGCACCTTGTACATTTTTGACTTTTACCCTAAAACAGTAAACTTCATCTGAATAGTCATGACTCTTTTTACACCAGAAATGTGATTTTTAAGGATTTCACTAATTCACTAGGGAACAAAAACACTTTACATGGCATGTGCCTAAATACAACTGTCTGAATTTTAAGCAACCAGCATTTGCAAGGAAATGAAATGCAATCTAAAGACCAGGACTTTTTCAAAGGAGTCATTTGCAGAATAATAAGGCTTTCTGGGAACTGCAATGTGCTCTGGGAAAACCTGCAAATAGTAGAGAAATTCACGGAATGGAATATTCATTATTTGCCTAGCTCTAGACGCTACCTCTCAAAATATTTCTGCAACACAGTGGAAGCATTGTTTAATGTCCAATAACATTAAACATACTCCAGCAACAGAACAAATCTAAAATTTTAGGTGTAGTCTATAGACAAGCACAGGATCTAGGTTTGTGTGCAAGACACCCTTCTGTGTTACGGTTTCCAGCTTTGTATCTTCTGTGACAAAAACGACCATGATTAATGCAATGTCTTCCACAATTTGACTGCTCAAAAGAGACAGTAACACCTAAGTTATTTCCTGACCCAATGGAATTTTTATTAGTTCCTATCCTATGTCTCTTTATTTTCTGATCAAGATGAGCATTTTAAGATCAGTTTTCCAGACTCTCACTATTAGAAAGCTGCTCCAGAATTTTACTCCTCTAATGAAGAGAAGTCACCTTCTAACTTCCACTTTTTTTTTTCCATGAGCCATTTATATCCATTTGTTCTTGTTCCAATGTTATCCTTTAGTTTAACTTACTCTTTTCTTGCTGTCTTTAACTTCTTGATGTATTTAGACTCTGCTGTGCAGGGCTGAGCACAGTCAAATCTAAAGGCTCCAAATCAGCAAAGCATTCAAGTCTGCACTTAATTTTAATGTGTGTGTAAGAGGCTTGCTAAGCTAGAATTTAACTACGTCAGGCTTCATACAGATAAACTGGAATCTTTTTTTTAGTGCAAAATATTTGTTTCACAGTCCTGCCTTTCCAAACATCTGCTTAATCCACAGCGCAAACTTGAGTTAATATCTGTATAGTTGTAAGAAGAAGTAAAGCACAAGGAGGAGATTTTATTTTCTGTATGTTTTTTTTTTCTAATTTTATGCATTTGGGCTAAAATTTTCTGTTAGGTTATGTGATTAGAGGATCAGCTCTATAAACACAAAGGAGCACAGAGGAAGAAACAGGCAGAGGACAGTTCCCAATAACCCAACCAGAGCTGGGAGCCCCTGACGGGCTCCGGAGCTGTCCTGGGGGAGCCACCAGCTCTGGGGCCAGGGGACACCCGACACCACGAGGCAACAGGAGCAGTTTTCCAGAGCACCCTGTGCACAGGGGTCACTGCCTGGGCGGTGGGACTCATTATGGGACACAAGGAGGAGCATTTGGGGATTGTGCAAGACTGACTATGGGATGTTCAGGGGAGGAACCAAAGACAGGGAAAGGCAGGGATCAAGGTAGTTTGGGGAGGAGCAAGCATAGGAAAATGGAGGGGTAAAGGAAGAAAATATCTATGGTCACACGTAGACAGGTCCCTGTTTGGTACATTGGTCTGACCATTTCCTACACCTGATCAGCACTGTCTGTCCAGTCGTCTTCTTAAGTTTTCGTTCTAACCATTTTCCTGGGTGAGGGGTCTCTATATAGTTCTGCATGGGAGTGTATGGAGGTCTGAGTGCTGGCCACCAGAGTAGGACCACAGGTCTCTGGGACCTGTGTATCTGTGATGCAGCAACTGGAGCAAGCGAGGGCACATATATCTATGTGTGATCGCCAGCAAACATCAAGCTGGACTAGCCAGGGAGCAGGACAAGAGCATTGGGAGCCAGGTGTCGGAGTGGCCATACATCTGGTCCAGATACTGGAGACACTGAGGGTCCGTGAGGAGGCTACTGGAGGGACCAGAGGTCCAAATCAACTAGTGGGGAGACCGTGGGGTCTGGGGTTGGATGCTGGAGAGACCATAGGTCTGGAGCAGCTACCAGAGAGACCTGTTGCATCTCTGTGCATGAGGAAGGTGGAAACAAGAGGATCCAGGGGCATCTCCTGGGTAGCTTGAGTGTAGGTAGCCCAGCTGTATATATGTGTATGTTCTCCACTAATGGGCTTCCATCCTGATCAGCTGGAGAGAAGAAGCAGATGAGGCTGTTGGTTGTGTCTATGTTTGCGTGAACGCTGTGTTTTCTGTCTGTGTTGATCTGTATGGCCAACCATATATATACGTATATATTTATTGCATGTATATGCGGTTCTGTGTGTGCCTATCGGGAATGTGCTCAGTCTTGCTTCTGGCTGGACCTGGGAACAGGGAGCTGTGGCAGCCTCAACTTCATCAGGCTAATGGGCTAGGCAGCTCCTAGCATCTTTCACATGTCTTTTTTACCTTAAATATA
This sequence comes from Apteryx mantelli, assembly GCF_036417845.1. Lineage (NCBI taxonomy): Eukaryota > Metazoa > Chordata > Aves > Apterygiformes > Apterygidae > Apteryx > Apteryx mantelli. The sequence continues at coordinate 7,090,305 of NC_089978.1, forward strand.
TAAAGAAAAAATGGCACAAGCATTTTCCAACTCTAAGATAGGGAGAGAATGCAAACATGAGATCTTGAAGGCCTGAGGAAGGCATTAGAGAAAGGCAAATTGCCTTGCACTCAAGAATATGTGTTTTGACATTGTTTTGGAAAAAAAAAAAAAGGTTAAATATGCCCAACAGTTTGTGTCAAAAAGCCAAACAAAACCAGCAGTTTGCTCAGAGGGGACTGAACACAATACGGGTGCTGCATACGAGCAGTGAGGCTAAAATAAATTTGCACAGGGGTGTACCCAGACCTATCTGATGGAAACCAGAAAAAGCAGAGTGAGTGTTCTTGCATTGCATGACCCTTAACATGTATAGCACTGGACATAGGGGTAATTATCACTTCTACAGCCCCTCAAGAAAATCTGCACCTACAGGCATCAATTTATTTCTGACCCATCTTAGCTTTAAAATATTTGGCTTTTCAAGAATAGCATAGTTTTGTACAATATCTTTTGTACAATATTTTACTAAGACGAAGCAATACTACAGAGGACATTTGGCCTACCTGAAGTTTGCATGCATTAAACATGCATGTAAGGTATGCAAGGAAGCCACAGCGCTACTGCAATTCTGCAGTGTCAAAAGTTGTCACGTATCAAGCAGGAGACAAGGCGGGAAAAGCATTAGTAATGGTGCCATCGTGTGTTTGAAATCTGAAAATGTTATATAGCTTTTTTCTTCCAGTAATTCCCTCTCCCACTTGTAACCACCTTTGCAAAGTCAGAGTGTACAGGAGGTTTCAGCCTGAATTTAAATTGCTAGTCAAAGAAGAATTCAGGTTTGATCTCTTATTTGACAAATCAGTTTGCTTTTTAGCAAATAGGATTGTGTTTTGAATGGATGTTAGGGATGGTTAATCCAAAAGAAATAATTTTCTCTGTCTCCCAGTTAAGAAGTGAAATGAATCACCATCTTTCCACATTACCTTTTTTTTTCTGTGTGTGTGTGTGTGAGTGTGTATTTTACAATGTGTGTATTTCTAATCTAAACTCCATAGAAATGTTACTATTTTGTTTACTCTTACAAGGAACTGCTTACAAGGAACTGCTGTACAATTGTCAAAAGAGAAAGCCAAGCAAATGCAAAATTTTAGGAACTCCAAAAAGGGGTTGCAAACTGCTCAGATGTTTCCCACCTGTTTCCTCATACCTAAAATTGCAGAAAAAATGTTAGAAAAACATGAATCTTTGAAAAAAAAAATCTGTCTAACAGCCCAGCACCCAAGTTATCTGGTTGTTAACGCATGAAAAGTTACAAAAAGTGCTTGTTTTTAGTGAAGATGATTTCATTTGAAGATAGGCTTACAAGACATAAACTGTGCAAAGAATGATGAATAGGTCTCAATATCCAGATAAGCTACACCACGTATGCAAAAAAACTAAACATATTTGAATGGAAATACGCACTTCCAAGAACGCTGAGAGATCCAGCCAGAGTAAAAATACACTTTTCTGATTTTAAGTTTTCAACAGTTTTTCTCTAATGGCAAAGATTGCCAGAATATGAAATACTTTGCATTTTTAAATTTATTTTATAGTTAGTACTTATCTTGGGCATTCAAATGTCAAGTGCAGGGACTCAAAGTATATGTACAACTTGACTCTAAACATGAACTTGATTTCAATGGAAACAGCACAAGGCCCATTCAACTTAGGTATCTGTTATTCAATGCAACAGTCCACAGGTCCATTAGGTAATTAATTGCACTGTGTGACAGATAAGGCTGCACCATATACTGAAAACAAAAAATCAGCTTTCCTTAAGACGTTGAAATAAATAGCCATTTGCTAAAATTTACAATGGCACAAAATTGTTGCATATGGTGGATTCAGAGAAAGAACAGCTTATGTAGCTTATTTTTCTTGTTAGCTGTTGATGTTTGAATTGCAAATCTCTGGGTGCAAAATGCTTTACAATAACTGCTGAGCTTCAACATATCCTAAAGGAGGATTTCAGTATAGCAATAAGTGGAGTATGTTATCTCTGACCTGACTATATATTACCATTTGGTAGAGTAGAATAGCACTTGGCTGGGCAGTATTCTCATTTCTCATGGAGTAAAACGTGACCACATGCAAACCACAGGCTTAATTTAGCTCTTCTCTAATGTTGCTAGATATGCTTAGTGTGTCCTTGCCATCAACTTTTCATTTAAATATGCATTATAAAACCCAATCCATATTTCTATTAATATTAATAAGAATGTGATTGAACAACTATGGAATAATCTAGACAAGTTGGTTTCAGTGACAGCAGCCTTGATCAGCTACTTCTCCATCTCTCTCTCTCTTCCGTGTATTTTTTCTGTAGTGCTCTCTGGGTGGGGGGGGGGGAACTATCTTGCAAGCAATTAAAGTGATATTTTACCTTTTAAAAAGTCACACCCTAAAGCTTAGGTCTGTTGTAATAACTACAGGTTGTTCATTGGGGCAGTGGATAGAGAACTGATGAGTTTGACTCCGGCAGCTATTGCAAATGTTACCCTTTATTGTCAGCTCCCTTCACTCCCACCCGTTTCGTCTCACCACCCACCAGGTCCCACCTCCACGAGGACTCTAGTATCTCCAATCCCTTAGTGTGAGTGCAGAGGGACTGCCTTTGCACTGGTTTGATCTCTGCAATGTTGTTTGCACTTTCAATTAAAATTGTAAATTCATGTCAAAGAAGGAACAGTTTGATGTAGTTTTATTTGGGGGGGGGTATTTTTTATTTTTTGGGGGGGATGAGAGGGCTATTCTAAGGGACCCTCAAATGCTACTAGAGATCTGAACTTTCAGAAACTTTCATGGATACTCCTTTTGATTCTTGGTCTACTGCCAGCAGTACTCTTTAACAGTTATCTTTTTTATCCTCATGCCTCTTAGATTTATTTAGATGAGCTTACCCACACCACTACCTAGTAGAAATATATTCAGGATATCTGTTTATATTTATAACCTATTTCCAGACCAGGCACACACAAAAAAGTAGTGATATTTTTATGAAACTAAGTTATGTTCTGATTTTGGACCTGTGACTCACTTTTTATTGGGCTATAAATGAAAAATACATTTGGAGGAAGATTTGATTTTGTAAGTTATGATTTAAAACAGTAGTTGTTATGAATATTTTGTATAACACTGTTTGTGTGGGGAAATTGAGGCTCATACTACTCCTGGTAAAGTATATACAAATTTTTTAAATATGGCATTTTTGAGGAGGAGGAAAAAAATACCGTTTCAAGAAGCAGAAAGATCACTTCAATGTTACTGCATGATGCAATTTGTTAACTAACTGCTAACATTTATGAAATATTGAGTGGAGAATCTGTCTACTGACCTGAAAATCAAATGAAAAAGCTATAGGCAGTGAAACACAGTGCTTAAAGCAACCAGCCCCACAGGGAAAACAAAACAAAATAACAACAACAAAAAAACAAACAGCACCGCCAACAACACTCTTCTGTTCTTGAGAGCAGGGGGTGGCCACAAAGTGACAAATCCAGGATCACTGGTCTGCTCTGCCACAGACCATGTCTGTGACGTGGAACAAGTCACTCAGATCCAGAGGTTTAAAAGATATGCAAGTGTGGCACATCTGTATTTCAAGGCCTACATGATTTCAGCAGGTGGGACATTCTCAGAAACAGTAGGTTCCTGGGAACCTGAAGTCCATCAGTAGCATCCCAGCATCTCTAAGACACAGTGGAGGCCATACAAACACACGCAGTACTCAGGCAGTGTTGCCTGCCGAAACACACCTCACCATAGACGTAAATGATTTTTGTAGTGATAACAAAGAAAGATCTGGAAAGATTTTTTTTCCCCCAATCCAGTTAAATAGTCTTTTTTAAAAGAAGAAGCTAAAAATCAATATTTGAATGTGGACTCACACTTTGGATGATATTTTCACAGCACCTTTACCAAGTAGACCTCAAAGCATTCCCCAGTAGGAATGGTGCAAGTCTACTGCTTGTGATGTATTCTAAGGAGCTACAGATACCTCACTGACAGACAAGCTGTCTACATTGCTTTTAAGAGAATAAGGCTGGAGAGACACCATGCACAAAATATTAGTCATCATTTCTTAAAAGCAAACAAAATCCAGCAAACATAGGCAGAGTGAGATCTGCTAAGGAAATGAATTAGTGGATGTTCTGCTCTGTAGGTATATGAAACCTCCATATTTCTGTTCTGCAACAGCCCAGGTGGGACATCGCAATAGGGCAGAACTGGAATCCATGGATTTTATGGTAGGCAACACAACAAATTTCTTTATTGCTCTTTTGCTACCAAAGTCAGTCAGAGAGCGACACTTGGCCACTGGCTGAGGAACAGTGAGTTTCTCTCGGAAGATAAAACTGAAGATACTGGGCATACGGGGAGAAGACTGAAGAGGAGAAAATGGAGGGATGCACCGGGACACTAATGTATCTTGATTCTCACGGTCTTCTGGATTGAAAAAATAAACACCGGAAACCCTCTTTCCGACTAAATTGTTGGAGGATGCTGGCTCTAGATGCAATGAAATGTGTTAAAGTAACAGCCTGCTGACTCATGGCTACATTGCATAGAAAGGATTTAAATATTTTATGAAGCGTAAAATGAGCAATGAACTGTGTAGCATTTTAACACTTGCTTACAATTCCAGCAATTACAAGCTAAAGCGCAGTGGGTCTTTAAAAAGAGTGAGAGGGAGAGAGAGAAAGAAGAAATACCCTAAAACACAGTACAGCCAGCTAATAGCTCTTACCAAGAATTCTGCTTCAGTCCATGCAGGAGAAAACACTAGAGGAAAATATTAAGATGTTGGAAGGTGACAGAAGACCCTGACTTCAGAAAAACAGCACAAAACAAACGGAAAACAGATTTCCTGTCTTATAAGGCAATTTGCATGATCAGATTACAATTCCCCCCAGTCTTAGGACAATGTGCTACAGGTCTGCCACAGACAACTTTTTGATGGAGGGTTTGGTGCAATGTGTGCAAATCTTCAATACGCTTTGGACTATAAAGCCATAAAGCTTCATACTGATGTCTTTGCTCTCCAACACTATGGTGCCTGAGATAGGACTGCGAGCAGCAGTTACCAATATAGGTAAATTTGGTGCATTCAGCACTTAAGAGAAGAGTCCTTATATTTTATGCTTGCTTGAGAAATATACTGAAACATGCTATTGGATCTGGTCTCCTGTGCTAATGCTTCCTGTGGGTCATTCTGATCCAATAAATAAATAAATAAAACCTCTCTGCTTCTAACTAACGTTTCTCATGCGGCCCAAAATTCACATTTTTTGGTTGTGTGCTTCAACCAAGTATTACATTAATCTCTTCAGCATGAGTTCTGTGGCAAATTAGGATCCCAGAATCCGCCCAAGCCTGATTTCACCAGCTCCATTAGCCAAACAATTCCTTAGCCAAAATCAGACCCAGTGGCTCACTTGGGATGGTATCACCTGCCTAATTCTAGGTCTGGTAAGGGCTTTCTCCTAACTATGTCTATGGCAGATTGTGCAGAACATGCTTATAAATAAAAAATGGACTTGGAAACATAGAGTAATTTAAATCAGAAAGGGGCATTGGAAGTTGTATAGTCCAACTGTCAGCTCAAGGAAGATTCAACTTCAAAGTTGAATCTGTCAGTTAGACCATGTTGTTGGAATACCTTGAATAAGGAGACTTCTTTTCCTTACATCTAATTGGAATTTCCATTACTACAACTTGTGTGTGTTCCCTCTAGGCAGCTAAAAAAACCTACAAAAGGCATGTTTTTGCACAATTTTTGGAGGGCTAGAAGGCAGATCCACTTCTTTCTTTGTAAAAGGGAGACACATGCATGATTACAGATCAAGCTGCCTTGGGTTTGTCCTGCAGAACCACTGGCTCTAGGACAAGGCAACTATCAGTTCTATCACCTTGTATTGGGATGAACTACAAACAAGATAAATAGGTACAGGAACATGGACATGTACCTTCTTTTGTACTGCTTAGACTTTTTTCCAAAAGCTAATCTATTTTTTCTCTAATGCAAACATCTCTGTCTACACAATTCAGTGTTACAAAACAGCAGACACTCTTCAACACCATGGCTTAGTTGGGGTACAAGGGTTGCAAGGAGATAACACACAGAAACCTGTTAATGAACCATTCCTGGCTAATCAGCCAGGGTACGGGGAAGTAACAAAAAAGTAAGAAGCTCTCTTCTAGCTAAATGGTGTTAAAGAAAGCTTGAAGACAATGTGTTTTATGGCTAATCTGATTTTCTTTTATTATCCAACAAAGAATCACAAAATCAGCTGAAATCAAAGGGCCTTGAAAAAGAAATGAAGCTTGAAGCTTTATTTCTTCACCAGTTGCAGGAGACCAAATGCTTGCACATTGCAGGAGGCATGGAATAAAAATTTGGACCGGCAACAACAGCAAAAAAAACCCCTCAGCATTTACATCTAACAATGGGATCTTGGGACAGCTAGGAAAGGAAGATGAAGATGGAAGAATAGCTACTGTAAATATGTCGATGGCTCAATTCCAGACTCATACTGCTATTCTAAGTGATAACGGGCCTTTTCTGGTTCTGCCTACCTGCATAGCAGAGTCCATTTGACTGCAGAAATCCTTAGGTAATTCCCATTGCAGACTATATTTCTATTGACATCAGAAGATTGGTTTGGCTTGAGGTGAGTGAGGTGTCTCTCAGCCTTTCTCCTCACTTGGCACTTGGGAGCTGCAGTATGACAAACTAGCCCATCCTTTAAAATATGTTCAGATTTCTGGTTTGTGTTTGCTTTGCAGTTGTGCACAGACGTGTTGTGTACAGTCAGTGTATTGCAATATGAATGATTCTTTGATGAAGAATATACTTTATATTTCACATATCTAAATTTTTCTTAATATTCTGGTTTTCAATATGAATAAAGCAGACATGGAACAACCAGTTATGTCTGTAGTGGGTTAAAATGCTGCACTCTACTGTTCAAAAACGATACTGCGCAAAGTTTCTGAAATCAATCTATTCTTGAATGCTTCCTTTCTTTATGCAACTAAATTTGCATATCCTGCAGCTGAAAAAGGCATAATTAGTAATTTGTGATTAATTTAAGCGGGAGCAGCTATAAAAATCTTAGGTATTTACATAGTTCTCATAAATTAGAGTCACAAACTGTAATTTGTTATATTGAAATTCTGCTAAAAGCTTGCATTTACATAGATGTTCAGATGTTAAAGTGTTGACACGCATTTTAAAATCAACACTGCTGGCACATTCATAATTCATACCAATGAGCTGGAAGGTTTATTTGTGAAGTTCTTTGGACAGTAAAATATGATGGCCAGTAAGAAACTGCAAATGTAACCACTCACGACCAATGAAAACATGCATCCTCTTTATCAGGAGCTGAAGATATTTCCACAGGGGATCTGTATGAATGCTCCTTGCCAAAAAACTGAGATATACTGATTGGTGCAATGCAATATTAGGGCTAATCCCATGGCCCTGCTTCATATCCGCTATTTGCAAGAAGGAAAGATCAGGAAACTGGCTGTACAAACCTGTCTGGCCAAGTCAACCCCTCACGCATGATGCCAGTTTGCAGATGAAGACACCAAAGTCTCACAAGGTGTGTGCTTCAGGAATAGAATATGAAAAAAATGTAAAAAGTCAAAACTGTTTCATTCTAAGATTTTTGTCAATGCTTCTGAGTTTGAAATGCAAAGATAATGTTAAGGTCTGGGAGAGCTCTTTGCTATAATGTTGCAACTGTCAACCCTACTAACGCAAATAGTGAGTGGTTAATGGACCAAAAGAGAAACATCAGTGCCAGGTCACACATTAGCTGACACAAGTCAGCATTTATCTACAGAGGCATAACCAGCTTTATGTCCTCTAAGAATCTGCCATCTAATATACTTTTATATATATATATATATATAGTTTCTTAGTGCTCAAGAAGCAGTGTTTTAGAACACTGATATCAGGAGTCTCATGGAAAGACAATTGATTTTAATTTAGTTTTCAAATATCGCTCTGCTTGACCAGATATGCCTAACTTATGACTAAGTGGTTATGCATACAAACATTTGTATATTTGTAGAGAAGTAAAGTACTACAGAATTTCCTTCTAAAAGGTCAGCATGTTCTATGAAATCAGAAATGGGAAAAATGGTTATGATACCTGCTGTATTGATGTGCCAGCTGCAGCAAAAGATGGGAAAGTATCGTGCCAAGTCAGTGTTTAGTGATGGTGTCAGGTGAGATGTTCTCTTGACCCTCTTCAGAAAACGCTAGGAAACACCTTTTCTGGCACTACTATTTATCCACACAGAATTGCTAAGCGAGGTGACGTCCAGCACTCTTGATTCAGCAGCGGATTTGAACATGGTTGCCCAGATTCATCTCACATTGCTTGACGTGCTGACATGAGGAACATCATTGCTCTGTGCCCCCGTTGTAGTGACAGGCACAGACAGGCCAATCCAGGCAGCAGTTAAGATTGTAGGTGGCCTGAATCACCCTTGGCAGACATCTGACTTCTCCATTCTCTCTCTCTCACTTACAGGGAATGGAGCCAAATCAACCATTTTCCCAGCAGGGTGCCTACAGGTTGGCAAAATAGGTGCACACCACTGTACCTCTGACCGAAATAAGCACGAACCCTTGCCCTATTCCCCTCACTACCTTTCTTTTATAGTTTTCACCCCTCGTTGATTGTTCCTTGTTAAAAAACTGCACATACACATCTCTATACACTCCAGCCCACAGAGATGCCATACAAATGTATAGCCCTCATTCACTTTTTTTACAGCGCTCAACCTGAGCTTGCTGGAATTCGGCTAGCATTAGATCCATGTCCGTGCCTTTATCCGGGGACTTGTATGAAAATCTCTCTCTCTTAGGTTTCCTTTCTGCCCAATGTCCCCATCAGAGCCTTTGCAACCCCCAGCAGCCGCAAAGTCGTCCGTCCCTTGTTAAGTGAGATCCACAGGGAATTTGATACGATCTCCTTGCAGAGTTTGGGCCTGTCTCTATTCTGAAAGGCACTGGAGCAATTGTTTGAGCTTGTACTACAGTCCCATCAACTTTAACATGAATTTGATACCCTTAACATTAGATTACAGGTACAAGCTAAGCAATGTCCCAGAAATTGTCTGTAACACTAAACTACTAATGCGTCTGGCAGTGCAGAAGAATATCAACTGTCCAGCCGGAGCTGACGTGTAGTCTAGGGCTTTGCACTCGGGTACTTCTAATGGGGTTAGACCATCCATAAGGTTTAACAGCTGTAGGAGACAACAGCCAAGCTGTTGATCGTGAGCATTGAAAATGCTTGTAAATGAAAACAAAAATTGAATAGAAAGAAAAAAAATCAGATAAAATTTTCAAAGTGATAGTTGTCTACTTTGATTTGATTTGATTTATGAAGTACTGCATTTCTTTTCTTACTCTGTGTCACTTTACTTGAGATTGAGTCCCACAGTCTAGTCTACAGAAAGCTCCTTAGAGAACGGAAAATTACGTTATCAGTGCTTAATTTTCGTGCACAGCTTGCCATAGTGCCTAGCTCTCCTTAGAAGAGAAGCTGAGTTATTTGTTACTGCAAAGCATGCTGCTGCTAATAAGATTAGAGGTGATGCATGCTCATATTTTCACCATTACCAATAAAGCCTAGCTCCCATGCATTTAACTGTTCAAATCTTCACAGTGATCTGCTTTATGAAATGCCAGGCACCCAGTGGTTTCCACAGAAGTCAGTGGAAACAGTACTCAGCAGTTCTGAAAATAGATTTTGAAACCAGAATAATCATCTAATCTAACATTTTTCACCCTGTTGTCCCTAGAAAATTTATTTATATGCCTACCTAAGCTTTTGGAGACTTTCTTACAGGCAACTGCCTCTTGAAAGAAATTAACATTGTCCCTGATTTTTATTATTGGCCCTATTAAAATGTATTACAATGTTTAAGGGACATTTTTAAATTCTTTTTTGTGTTTCTTTGGGGGTTTTCCCCTCCTAGATTAATTTTGAGTTGTGAGTTTCAGATCATCAAAATGGAATGTAAATTTACCAGCAACACTGAGTTTTTAATTTGTCACTTAAATATGTTGGTCAAATCAGGCTTGCCAGTGACAAAGCATAGTGACTTCTTTTTGTAAATTTGGTGTTTTGTTTTGTTGTGTTTTGGGTTTTTTTTGCAAAGAAAAAAAACATACAGCATCCAATATACAGCAAAATACTTGTTTTTCAGTCTAAGCAATGTACAGTAGACCTATGATGCAATGATATATGGGCATGTCATTAAAAAAAAAAAAAATCCAAATGATTATGTTCTGATGATTGAGTTTTGACTGTTTCATCCACTGTGGATGAAACAGTCAAATCCACAGTGGATGAAACAGTCAAAACTCAATCATCAGAGCATAATCGTTTGGAAGGGCTGGTTTCCCTTGCCTTACGATACAGTGCAGAAGTTCACCTGGTGAAGCTGGTGAAAGAACAGATCAACTTTTCATTTCTTTGCTTCAGGGAATACTTGGCTAAGCACATAGACAAAAATGAATAATGCCAAAAATGTGACACTTCAGAGGGTTTTTTGGTTTTGTTTTGCACTTTTAATATATATTTTTTTATTGCATGCACTTATATCATTGCATCATAGGGATTGTTCCATTACTCAAATCACTTCTCTGGGGAGACTGTCGAATCCCTATCAGCGAAGTTGAACCTGGTGGCAAGGATTAGCAAACAGGACCACACGGTCGATTCCAAAAGTGTCTACAAAACATATTAACTGATATTCCCACCTGCTATCAATCCATTTCACTACCATGCTCTCAATATCTAGCTTCGTCTCTCTTCTCTGGCACAGATTAAAATAAAAATCTCGATTCAGATTCTTCCATCTCTAACGATTATGATGAACAAGAACTGAAAAATTCTGCCATTGAAATATAGTGGGGACTTCACTGCGGTGAATATAGCAGAAACAGATGGGACACCTGGACACCTGTCTTGAGCAAAAATGCTCTTTGGAAAATGCCTTTGAAGCAGCACCCAGACATGCATGTAAATGGAAATTTAAGGGTCTAAGACAGCCAAGCATTAGTCCCTCCCCACAGAGCGCTGTAAAGGAGCTGGACACAAGGAGAAAAAGATCAGATTTGCAAAAAATACTTATAATTCTAATTCTTGAGCATGACATTCTAATTCTTGAGCATGACAGACAATCTCTAGGATTTTAAAGAACATCTAAACACATGTTTAGGCACCAACAGGCAGGTGCAAAAACAGACTCAGGACAACTTCAGTCCTCAAAAAAAGAGACTGAAGAAGACTTCACAGGCTTCATGGCTACCTAGCTCTTGAAATGTTTAAAGCTATTAGTCCCTAAATTCCTTGAATTTCTCCTCATGCATATATCTGGAGGTGCTTGTCCCTGAGCAGGAAGGCAGCCTGTTCCCACCTCAGCCCAGTAGGAAGGAGACAGAATGGAGGCTTCCTGAGTGCCCAACCCAGCCAGATCTGAACGTACTTTGCCATGAATTATTAGCATCAGATCTCCCACGAAATACAGCCTTCTGTCTAACATAATGATGGTGTTGCCCACTACGCCCTTAGATTGCTCACATAGGAGGTCTGGGTTCAACCAGTCACACCTAAAAGCAGTTTCCAGGAGAACTGATTAAACAACGAGCCAGAGACTTGGCTCAAATCAGGGAAGTTTCTCTTTCTTCCTGCTGAACTGCTGCACCTGAGCAGAAGAGAATGAAGAATTCAAGTGGCAAGAAGAAAAAGAGGGAGAATGACTTGGTAGCTGAATAGTAATGAAAATCCTTTGAGATCAGGGAGTTCTGAGTGTCTGTTTCTGTTCCTAGGACTGTCTGAATTTTTCTGTTAAACTTTCATTCAATGAAAAATAGAAATGATTTGGGGAGCAGAGAATATAACTGACAAAGTGCTGACAAAGATCCATCATACACAGAGCCAGAAGAATTTTATCCAACCTACAAGTTAAAGTAGAATCCATACCACAGATAAATATCTGAGCTTTTATGGGTTTATCTGCCTTAGAGAAGTCTTCTTGGGATATATCTGGTGGCATACACTAGAGGCATTGTGTCAGCAACTAAGTAAGGAAATGAAACACTCCAATTTGTGTCTAGTTCAAGAACTAAACCCAGTTTGGGAAATCTCTGCAGCATTCTTAATGGCAATGTAGGTCCATGGAGGTAGATGCAACGGCCCCCAGAGTGGAGCGCATGCGAGGATGCCACTGCACTTACTTTATGAATCTCACTTGCAAATCTGAATTAAGGTCCAACCGCAATTACCACAGCAAAAACTCCCCTGATCTTTGGTCAGAACCATCCAGCAGGGATTCAGTCAGCTCACAAACTTCCAGCTCAGGATGCCATATCCCTGGCTCTGGCCACAGTATCTATATCCTCCATGGATATGTTTTATTAGAATAACAATAAAAATAATATTGTTTCATTTCTCCCTAGATTTAATTAATGCTGGCATCCCACAGCTCAGTCTCTGAATAGCCATTCCTCTAAAACTGTCCCATCCTTATAGAAAATTCTACTTAAATTTTTTTTCATTTGCCAGCTCCTGCTCTCTGCACAGTTGTTCCTGCGCTTAGGAACATTAGAAAAATCTCTCCCTAATTGGTCATATGCTCTCTCTTAAAGGTCATACCCATGATTCTTCTTCTTATCCACTTGAGAGCAATTCTTTTAAAGGGCAGGCTTGGGTGGAGATTTATAATCATGTTCCTATATTGCTGCTGGATGGAAAACGATGAAAAACATAAGCAATTCTATAGGGAAGTCAGCTGTCATAAGATTTCCAATCCATAAGACTCTTGACTGAGATCCAGCAACTTTTCCAGAAATGGATCCAAACTTCTAAATTCTTCTCAATGCTGTGAAGCTTTGGACATTTATGTCTAGGTACATGAATTCACTTTTATAAAAGTAATATTACATCCCAGAACTGACTTCTTATCTGTCAATCAAGAAGTTCTTTTAATAATATTTGAAAATACTAAAGGGCATTTATTTATCCTTTGAAAGAAGTAATTTAGGTCTCAGCAGGTAATCTGCATATGTCACTAGTTTAACTAAGTAAGGATTAGCAAATTAAAATGTAATTAGGGTTTTCTGCATAATTTGTCAAAATTATATGCTTTGTGTGAGTGACAGGTGGGTGGTAAAGCTTTTAGTACAAAGTGAATTTCAAAAGTTTCTCTGACTTTGTAGGGACTTCGGCAGAAAAGTAACTCTTCATTTTATCATTTTATTTTAGTGAGAATGGGTCTATGACAATATCCAGGTTAATATAGAGGAATAAAACAATATTTTTTTGTTTGTCCAAAATCTAAGGCTGTCATCAATTTACTTTTACTTTGTATGAAGTGCAGCACAGCTGTAGGATCCTACCCAGAAAAGCTTACAATCAAATCAGGTCAGACAGTTTGGCAGCCAAACAACAAAAGATTTTACAATCACCGTCAACAATTATCATTTTACTAATGGAAAACTGCAGTCCACAGGGATTGTGTGTCCTTTTCAAGGTCATGCGATAGAAACCAGGAGGCAGAACCTGGATCTTCGGAGTCTCAGTGCAGGACCTTCACTACAGTCAGTGCCTTAACACTCACCTCTGACTGTCTCCCAGTTGATGCAAAACATTCAGGTGCATGCCACATTCAAAATTACGGCAATAATGATGATGATTTAGGCTAAGTGACTTGAACAAGTGTGTGTAGTATTAAAAAGATAAAAAATTGTAATTTTGTATATTAATCCTATGGAATGTCAAGGTAACCCAGCATCAGAGAAATGCTTTGGTAAAGTTTATGTGCATCTTCTCCATTTGGTTACCCTTCACAGAAACTATTTCATCTCATTTATGTATTTTTTTCTATTTAATGTGCTGACATAAGATATTACAAAAAAGTGTAACTGCGAAACAGCCAAAAAGAGCAGGCTCCTTCACTCTGTATTAGTCACACAGTCTTCGAGTGCTTCCTGCGTTGTATAACAACATAATGCCGGGTACTTCTGCAAAGGCCTCTTAAATTTGAATAATGAACTACCATGCTCATGTACTTAGAGCATTAACAGCATCTACTCATTTAGTCAGTTGAGCCACCTGAATACGAGGGTAAACTTGGAAACAGCATTCTTAAATGCATCAAAAGTTGAACATGTTGCAAGGTGGTCCAAGGAGCCCTCCTTAACATAGTCAGTCTTTAGTGTACTCTGAAGTGTTTACTGTTAACAGTACTGTAATATTACCTCTGCTTAGTGCTTGCATCATTTGAGAACACAGGAAAGAACCCCTGCTGCCTTTACAATAACTAAGCTTGACAAAATACATGCAAAATCAGCCTAAGTTCATGGCCGCATCCAAAATCCACCCAAGGTCAATGGAACATGCACTGGTTTTAGTGGATTTAGGCTGTGTCCTGTGATGAGAAGGAAGAAGAATAAGATACTAGTCTACAGAAGCAATCCTGAACGTTACGCCTTTCAGGACAGGGAGAAATGCAATGATAATACTGATGGCTTGCTTTGTTTGCCACCATCATCTCTCCACCAGGAAGACATCACTGTGTTAATCCAACTCAACCCTTAAAATTTACACAGCCATTACAGAAATGGTGAAAATGTTTCTGTGTTTTTCACTGGCCGGCAACCAAAAGGGACATCCCAAGAGCTGGAACTACTTAGGTACACCAGGGACTGTAAGTCTGCAGTGCCGTCTAGGCAGTGGTCAGGCAGGTATTTGCATCTGGTTTAAACTGATAAAGGTAAAACATGGTCTATTTATGAAATACATTATATTATTCAATTACCTGAGCAAAACAGGCCAATCCAGGAAGGTATTTTCAGCCCTAAATATCTCTGTAAAGTAGATAGTTTTGACTCATAGGTTTTGCTGGTAGAAGTGTGGAAAGGCTTTGGGACATTCCTTACAATGTGGATGTAGGGTATCATGAAAATGCCGTATATGTTACTGAAAGTAAGATTCAGGTTTACGCAGGCTCGAAATATGAGACATTTCTTCTAAAATAACTATTCACAAGCTAAGGGTTCCACAGAGGCTTGAAGGATGACAACATGCCATTATAAATAAGCTGTTGTCTGTTCAGCTTCAGATGACAAATTCAGGTGCTACAATGCTTTGCCTTTTGCAATATATCATTTTTTTAAAAGCATATAATGGCTTAGGCGAAACTACTCCGATGCTAAAAATTCACAGGAGGGCAATTAGCAGAAGTAGGGCGATTACTTGTGACAGCTGTGTAATAATAAAACTCTGAAGGGTCCTGAAAAATAATAGTGAGGAGTAAATCAGAGTCACAGTATTTGTCTGGTCTTTTGTCTATAATTTAAAAGATCACTTACATTTCTTGATGAAGATGCTATCTTGTGATAGCATAATTAATTATATTTTACCATAAGTACTTATTTTTATTGTTGGAAAGGAATAAGGAAATTGTGACCAGAGAAGGGGAAAAAATTTAATAAAGCACCATGGCCAGTGGTGGAGTGGGGCTAGCATAGGTCCTTGTGCAAGAAATGAAAATGTGACCTCTGTCCAGCAAATCATCAGCTCTTACCTAGGTTTGTTTCATCTCCCTCTTCATCTGGCAGTTGGTCTCTAGTGCAGCTTCACTGTTTATATACTTGGTAGCTGCATCACTGGTTGCAGCTGCCAGTTAAATGGCTTAAAATTAATAACCAGAAGTTCAGTTCACTTCCTACTGGAGGACATGAGCAATCCCCATCTCCCTAGCTGATTTCATGTAAGGATAAAGGACACATTTATGCCGTTCTCTCTCCATATGCTGAGTTTCATCAAAAAGAAACACAGATGCTTGTCTTAGAATGAGTCACCGCATGCAACAAAAGGACCCTCAGTCTGGGCTACCAGGTACCAGGGTGGAAAGAAACAATGCAAAGCACCTTGCCTATAATGCACAATCACAGGTCTTTATTCTCAAGCAGATAAACAAAACCCAGGTATTGTTATTTTTAAAACTGTTCTTGAGTGTAGAGAAAAGTGACATCATTATGAAGGATGGTGGAAAAATTTAATCTCTGAGAAAGAACAGTGTTATACTTAAAGTGAGGAATTTTGGTGGCTAATGCTCAGGAAGGATCGTTGGGTGTGTTCTGTAAGACGGAATGCAATTTCAGATCTTAGGCATCTGACTGATCAAGACTTTAGGTGCCCATGAAGAAATCTAGCTGTTGCATTTTGAATGAGGTAAATATATATTTGGCATTAATACATGAACACAAAAGAAATGCATAGATGAAGGAGAATTCAGAAGAGCTAAGAGGAGCATTAAAATGTTTCCATTGGCTGCTGTTTAACCATGGAAACACCCAAACTCACTAATTACTTTCCTTCTTGAATGCAAAGCTTTGCTTTTGTCCGTGGTATCTTTGATACGTGGAGTTTTGCTCTTGTGTGTGGTTACTGCTCAAATATGAACTTCTATTAAAACTGATGAGGTCCCAGAAATTTGAGAATTTGGAAAACATTGTTTTAAGTGAAGATATTGACCAATACATCTGAAACTGAGTTAAAGGGTTACCTAATCAGTTGGCATTCTAGTATCACTTTATAAATTATGCAGGAAGTACAGAGTAGCCTTTGAGATGTTTTCTACACTTGAGAAATTCACACGCTTAAAACAGATTAGAGTCAAAACAGATAAACACGTTGAATTATCAAGAATTAATACAGAAATCCTTTGGGACTGAAATTCCAGGAAAAAATAAGAATTCTTCATCTTTAGTGTGACAATCATCCTGGTGAGATGGCAATGGCAATTGTGCTATATCAAGAAGCATTAGACTTATGAGGGGCAGGAAACACACTTAGAATGGAAGTCTTCAACTGTCTCTGTAAGCTGATAAAGTCGCATCACAATGTGATGCTCAAGCTACAGTTTAAGCATAGTACCTTCCTCATGAATCAGGTCATTAGGGAAGTCAAAGGGGAGATCCAGAATAAGAACACAGGAACTAATTTAAAATTTTATTTTGAAGATGATCTCTGTTACACTGTGCATACGATATTTAGAGTGAGTAAGTGCAACAAGAACCAAAATCTACTATAAGAGCTCTTAATTTCAAAAAGGGTGACAAGTGGACGCATAAAAAATATGGTCAATACTAGGAAAGAGTCAACAGAAGGTATGCCAAAGGAAGCTGTGTATTGCAAGCTTTTTGGAGTTCTCTGAAGGTATCAACAAGCACGTTGCTAAAAAAAGTTTTGGTTGCTATTGTCTCCTTGGATCGTCAAAGGCTTTTGATAAATCTGCCATTAAAGCTTCTTACAGAAACTAAGCTGCCACAGGGCAAGAAGAAATTTATCTTGTAAAATTAATAAAAATAGGTGAAAATACAGAAAACAGAGTATAGGAATAAATTATCGGTGTTCAGGATGGAAAGCAGGTTACCACTAGAGTTCCACAGGGATCTGTGCTAGAGACCTGTGCTAGCAACTTACACTGCTTGACATCTTCATAAATTAGCTAGAAAATGAGTGAATAATGAGGTGATAAAGCTTGCTGATCAAACCAAGTCATTTAGTGCACTAAAACTGAAAAACTTATTGGGAAGAACTGCAGAAAAATCTTATGATACTGCGAGTGACATTCATCCAACCAAATCTGGGCATCCACAGGCCTCTACTCCAATTTTACAATCAGCGGAAAGAAATAGGTACTTTTATGGAGTGATTTGTCTTATACTAACACAGGGTAGGATAAATCATCCCCTAAAAATGCCAGTGTCTCTCCATTGATTATAAAGGGAGCCAAAGGCAAAGAGCTCAGATGTCACCAGATGAATCTCACCTTGAAAGAACTGGCGATAAAATGCCAGATGAAATTCAATATGAGTAAATGTAGAGAGGGATGTGTGAAAAATAATCCTAAATCTACGTGCTCAGTAATGGAGTATGAACTAGCTCTTACCATTCAGGAAAGAGATCTTAAAATTATAGTCCATAATTCCATAAAATGTCAGTTCAGTGCTCAGGAGCAGTCAAAAAAAAAAATCAAACATCAATAATTATTAAGAAAGGTTAGAGAACAGAAAAAAACCATCACCGTGAAACCTCAGCAACTTGAATATTGTGTTTGGTTGTGGTCCCTTCTTCCCAAGAAGGGTAAATTGGAAATAGAAAATATTCAGGGAAGGTGACACAGATGATCAAGCTATGGATTGAGAAACGCCTGAGAGACAAGGAGCCTCCAGCCTGTAAAAGAGAGGGTGGACGGAGCAGCGATAGCAGTCTATGAAATAGTGAGTGCCATAAAAAGTTAAAAGGTGGTGATCATTCATTGTTTGTTCTTACTGTGAGACCAGGAGCATTAAATGAAATGATTAGAATGAGAAGTATAGCACAAGCAAAAGGAAGAGCTTTTCACACAACTGGAGTTAAACTGGGGAGCCCATTGCCACCAGAGGCTGTGGACTGCAGACATTTCTATGGATTCAGAGAGCAATATGAAAAATCAGTGGAAAAAAATATATATATTAAGTGTTACTAAAAACAAAGATAGACTACTTGCTCTTGGTCCCCAAAATCTGTAAACTGCAGAATTCTGGTTACTGGGGATTATACTGGAGGAAGCGTACCTGTGTGTTTGCCTTGTAATTATATACTGTCTCCTCTAAGCGTTTTTTCTAGGTCGTTTCCAGAGACAATACACTAGACTAAATGAACTACTGTCTGACTCAGTAAACCTGTTCTTATATTCTAATGTAAATCCTTTGATCTATTAGTTCCTAACAAATTTTCCGGTGGAGCTGTAGATCCCTTAAACCTATTAACGAGAGACTTGCCTTTCACAGTTTTTTTTTCTTTTTTCATTAGCTGCACTGCAATGGAGTAATGATCTGATACTGCAATGAAAACGTTAATTCTGTCGGTAGTAAGGACGGATGACGTATGCAATCAAAGGTGAAAAATGAGACTGTCGTAAAAGTGTTGCGATTAGAATTTTTAACAGCTCAAAAAGAAGCGGTTCCCACTACGTATTCTCAGATTCAAACGTTCTAATTAAAACTGCCCTAGACGTATAAGTCTGACCTGCCCTCAGTACTGACTGCAATATGCTAAATAATGGCCTTATAGCATAACATGATAAGTGTCATCAGTTCCTATCAACATCCATGGGATTTGAAAGAACACAGCACCTGGCCAGAGCAGGCTAAAAGATGAGTTACCGCAGGCATGGATTCACTTTTGCTTTGATTAAGAGTGATTTCAAGTGGATCTCTGCTCTAACGTGATCTCTTGAAGAGTTCTATAGATCCCATAACATTTACTAGAAATCTATGCATTGAAATTAATAGCATAGTTCTTGCTACAAGTGCTTTTGTGTACACAAATAAGCACTAACTCTAGCAGTTTATATTTAACAACTGGCTTTATTAAAAGGGCCTCAAGAAATCACACCAGCTGTCATTGCTGAACCCTGTGATCAGACATTTCCATTTCCTAGAACATTTCATTATTAGCTGGACAAGGAATCATATTATCTCAGGTGTCTTCCCATGCTGCTCTGCTCCCTGCAGGTGGGATGGGATGGAGATAAATTCCTGTCCCTCCTGCTGCCAGACACTGGATTACTCCACAGGTTGACAGGAATCTGTACAGAGCCCCTAGAAATGATATGCACTTATGGCTGACCCTTGTCCCATATAGGGCAATTGCCGTGGAAAGAGTAATAATAACGGCTCGAGTTGTAAACTCGGTAGGCAAAAAGCATTTAACAGAGGAACAGAAGCAGAATGAAAACGAAAAGGAAAGAAATCTGTATTCTGTTTATTGTGCACTGTGCTTCCTTCTGAGTAATAGCAACATCTTTTCTTTTTAATTTCTGCATTTCAGTTTGATCACAACCCATGCAGATGTTGTTTCATGCTTCAGGTATTTAAACTGACTAATTTTAAGGGTGTCCATGGGGCATGCATCTTTTAGCACTGAGCCAGCTTTTCACACTTTTGCTCTCTTTAGGCTTTGGGAAATATTTCTTTACACTTGAAGACACTTTTGTTAAGTGGCCTGGAAGCAGGATTTCTCTACTGCCATCTTAGCAAATTTAGACTTAAGCCAAAAATAAGAAAGCCTAGAGAAAGACAGTTTTTTGTTCCCCCTTCCCATTTTGAGAAATCTGTGAAATATTTCCTCTCTGGATAGTTTATGTGAACAGAATGGATATCTCACAGCTGAAATGTATATGAGTCCCTTCATCAAACTGCCTTTATGGAACCAATTACCTCAGTGAAAGACAGGGGAAAAAAAGTTGTCAGGACTTCAGTAATCAGAAGGAACTAGGACTCCTACATTCAGGCAAAACACAGATGAACTAAACCTTATGAGCCCATGTAAGGATCCAAATAAAGTTCAGTGATGGCCTTAGCTAAAAATAATATTTACCATACCAATAATGAATGCATGTAACAAAACTAGTACAGAGGAAAACCCAAGCGAATGTAGAAAATTGGTCTGGGATCAGAAAATGACTGATATCAGGGATGCAAACTGATCTGGCAGTGGCTTAAATGGTAACTGTGAAGTTGAGTGCTCATGTCTTGGAAAAGTGCTGGTCCTTGAGTTTTGAGAACAGCTGGCATGGCATACTGTTCATATACGAGTCCAGCCTGCTGGAAAAACAAAATCGGAAGCTTCTGGTTATAAAGAGAAGGTGGAACTACAGAGATTCTGTTTCTCTTTGGTCATTATATCTATGTGCTTCCACTTGGGAAATTCACTTATACCAAATCCTCTAAAATCAAGTACTTCTGGGTTGCAGCTTGAGGCATCCAGGGCCTAATTTTCACAGACTTGTGGACTCTGTTGTTGTCATTGATTTCATGGCTCTACCGTATTATTGATCTGAATCTCAGTATTCCTCACAATTAGTTAAAGCTCCTGAAGGATTGCTTAAGAGTCCATTAATTCCTAGCTAAATTACCTTGAACTCCAACTTTGACTGCTTTCATATAGGGACAGACAATCCCAAGAGGATAACCAGTCCAGTTCCTTGTACTGAGTAGGAACAAGTATATAAAACTCTCCTTGACAAATATTTGCCACACCTGTTGTTAAAAATCTGTAATGAAGAAAGTTCCTCAATGTCATGGTATCAGTTGTCCATTATTTCAATGCCTTCCTTTATCATCAAAATTCCTTTCATTCATCATAGAAACTAAACCAATAGTTATTCCGTTTTCTTTCTCTTTTGGAACATGGATAACAACTAATTCCTCTCTTGGATAGAAAAACTTTATTTAATAGTAGACTGATATTATGCTTACTAACTCTTAACTTTTCAAGACAAAATAAACCCAGCTCACTTCAGTGTTTCCTTTTAGGTCATATTTTCTGATTTGCTTATCATTGGCATTTTTCTCTGCCTTTGCTATGATTTACCAACATCTTTCTTAAAGTATGTTTTTCCCCCCCCATTTTTCATATATTAGTAATTTTGATGGACTTTGTGTATCAGGAGACCAAGATTCAGCATCTATAACTTTTATGTGCAATAATATTTTAATAATCTTCTATATACACATTTTAGTGGTACTGTACCAATTTTTTATTAGTCAAGTGCCATTAGGCTACTGCAACAGTAATCTGATTTTGCAATATAATAGAAGCTGGAGGAAAAGAAACATTAAGTGTTATTTGTCAAGAAGAGTGATCTTTATTAGATCTGACCTTTCCCTAAGCCAACACAATAAAAAGGTGAGTGTCATTTTTATACTTGCAAAGATTAGTTTTGCTTACAGTAAGCAAAAGAATAGTATCTCAGGGGCTTAAAATTCTCATTGGAAATAACTGAATCTCATTACCAAGCATGCGCTACGAAGCACTTATGATTTGCCCCAATCAACAATTAAAAGCATGTTCTTACTCAGAACACTACTTTCCCAATCTCTGCTGTTACATAGTATGGTACTAATAAATTGACCTTTATGAAGAGTTAAAGCACCATGTAATTAACTTTTTCTATGTACAGAGTCAAAACTTAATGAAACCATGAGGTTAAATGTCAATACTTCCATTGCAGGCATCTTTTATATTACAAATTTTGGCTTTCAGATGTGAATGACACACTTTGACTTTTTCTACCCACTTTGTTTTTCAAAAAAACTGTGCAAATTCGTACTGCAGTGCACAACACGGTCCAGCTTCACTCTTTGGGCAACCCCAGTCAACGAAGAATAGCTTTGAAATGCAAAGCAGTAAGCAATGTAAGAGATTATTTTATGATCCTGATCTAAAATCCACCAAAGTTGGTGGAAACACATATAGGACGGTTCCTACCTGGGCATCAAAAATCTTTTCAAAAATCTTCTAAAAAATCAAAATCTTTTTGCAGGACTAGTAGTGAATTTGCACACCTCTGAAGCAAACTGAACGGATAACATGGCAGTTATCATTATTATCCTAGAAACAGGCATGCATAGATAACAATTCCATCTGTGGTTTAAAAGTCTCATTAATGACATAGGTATGTGCTGTTATCACTTCATTTTAGGAATATTTGAAACAGAATGAAAAGAAACTATCTCCTAGAAGCTACCCCATGAGCTAGTGGAGGAAATAAGTGGAAAAGCCAAGTTTTTTTTTTTTTTTTCCTCCTGATCTGTTGTCCTTTCAAAACTAGTGACTAGGAGTCGTAATTTTACATTGAAACAGTGCAAAAGAAACCACAGGTGCAGATTTTTTTTCACTATGGATTAGAACCAAGAGGTCACACACCCATCCAATTTTTGCAGTTTGTTACCCTACAGTCCTCTCTTGATTTTTCTCTCCCATTTCCCACCTCAGTTTTGTTCCATTCACAGTTTAAGATCGTTAATAGGCTGCAGGATTTTTAGGGCAGGAATGGGTCCACCCAGTGCTCAGCTCTCTGGATTCAACCAGGAACAAGTCGCTACATATCAGGCACCGTAAGAATTGCCTCCTCTTGTGTACCACAGACACTAAATGTATTTCTTGATTGAATTTGACCCATAAAAATTAGCTCCTAAATTGCAGCTACTATTGTGTGTCCGTGTCATATCAAATTAATAAACTTAGTACCCAGACTGTAATCTGCCTAGCTGACACGCACTGTGCTTAATAGATAATTAATTCTAATTAACAGAATTAAGAAAGCTCATGTTTCTAGGGCAATTTTGCATTCATTTTTTAAACACCATTGACGAATACATTTAGAGCCATTCTGAAATCCATACACAACTGGATGAGCCTTGGAATTTATGAAAGCTACCCTCCTATCTTATCAGTTATTTGCCTCGTGCATTTTATGATATATACTGGAGATTTTCGTTCTCATCCCTCCTAAAAACCCCACGCTGCAAAGCTTGTCAGACCAGAGCCAAAAGCAGTTTTTCATATGCATCAGGACAGCAATTGAAAGTGTATATTTCACTCGGGAGCAATGAGTTGTTGTAAGGAACTATTTAAAGCCAGCTAGAAGGCAACAGGCTATAGGCCAGAATGTGACGGCTAGACAATAATCTGCCGAGTCCCTTTGACTCCAAAGAATAAAATGACCTTCTGAAAAAAATAAAAAAAGAAAGGAAAGGAAACACAGATTTCTGAAACAGCTAGAAAGGAAATCTTAAATTGCATGGAAATTGCGCCTCGAACATTGTCTAGCCCATGGTGCCACAACATATGAAAAGGCCAATTGCTTCAAAATCTGTCCCTTCGGGTTTTCAGCGAAAATGTCTTTTATTATAACCAGCAGTGGGGAAGTGCTTTTGGGAAGCTTTACAATGCCAGCACTCGCACACCTGTCTCCAGCACATGAGTCAGGTTCTGGCAGACAATTACGAGGTATTAGGGAAAGAATGTTGTAAATTATAACTAACACATTAGCTTACCGGCTCCTGGAGGCAGGGGCGAATTACTCCCGAGTTAGAAGAATCTGGACATTCGGCGCTGTGTAAGTGGCGGGACACAACTGCATCGCATAAGAAGGGCCCTAAAAAAATACGTGCCCTCGCTTTCGCTCCCTGTCTAGCCAAGGGCGAGATTCGCGCCCCTCCGGTTTGCACCTTTGCCCTTTCTTCTGCCTTTGAGTTTGCTCTACTTAATGGTTTAGCTAGTGATCTACATATTACCTGTGCATTTCCTACAGAAATAATCATGGGAATAGGGAGTGTTAATGAACATTAAGTGCATAGGCCTTCTTTCACCCTAACTCTTGGACCAAAACACAGAGAGATTTTCCAGTGCTCCATGCAGGATCTGGTGGAGAGCTCGGCTGCATTAGTGCAAGGCACAGGGCCTAATTAATAATTAGAGAAAACATTTCTGTTCTTGACTCTGGCTCCAGACTGACTTCCCTGACTCTGTTCCCCAAGGCTGAGATGTGGCTTTTACATTCAATCTAATTTTATTCAGACAGAAGTGAAATACCAGGCCTTTCTAAACAAAGTGACAATAGTGAGGTTAGAAATTCGGAGCTAGATGGCATCTGATGATTTTCACAATAAAATGGCATTGCCCAGAAGGGGCAGTTACACAAAGATGAAAAAGGTGCTTTTGTGACAAAGATGAATGCTGCAGCTTTAGATAAAATGTAAAGGACTCTTTTCAGCAGAAACCTGAAACAGCAGCAGAAAGAAGGTTCTGAATTTGTGGAGGGGCTTTTTGATCTTGTTATTTTAAACAAGTGAAAAGCATTTATAATAAAGACACAATTTAAATAAATTTAAAAAGATCAAGATCCAACAACTATCTTCTTCAAGCATTTCTATCTATTTCAGTTCTGCAGATGAGACTTATGAAAATTTGTCAGCCTTCCAGCAGTAGGAAAACTGGGTAAGCAGAAAGTGCCTGTATGCATATGATGTATAGGCAAAAGCACAGGATTTATTAAGCTCTGACTGCCTATATAGGCAAGGCAGACTCAAAGCCAGGTCAACTATAATACAGGTGCAGTCAAGAAAGATCCAAACAGAAACTATAGTCTTTTATATTTATAAACAGGCCTTTTGTATTTCCATTTGTCTGCTAGAGACTTTTACTCTTACCTAAGTTATCCTATAGCTTTTGCCATAAACTATTCCAGTTGTTCATCCATTAAACACACTTTGGTCCCAGGCTCATTCTGCTCTAGGATCCCATTGCACCAATAGGAACAAAGGAATGATCTTATTTCTGCAGTCCTGCAGGAAAACTGCTTTAGAATACAGTGCCTTATTCTCTTTATTCATTAAATGGAAATCATCAAGTCTTGCTCTGGAATGCCACTAATTCCTGATTTGAATATGAATTATAAATGACTAATAAATCTGTTGGAAGTTAACTTAAAAACTCAACTTGATATAAGCATCCCAGAAGAGAAGCAGGAAAGCCAGGCAGGGAAAAAATACACCAAACATTATCTCTGACAGAGTAATTTTCATCTCTACATGTGAAAATGCATTACAAAGGAAGTTAATTATCATTATTACCACTTTCCTTTCAGATAGGCAAGCTTAGTGAGAAAGAGGTTATATAATTCACCCAAGATTCAAACTGAAAAGTGAGGGAATAGGACCTATATCTCCTTGAATACCTGCCTATTTGTTTGCAACACCGCCAGCCATGAAATAAGAGAAAAAGATTTACGGCAACGGAAATACAGCAATCAACATACCACAGCAAATGTGCCAAAATGTGTCCAAAATGGTTACCTTTGGGGTCAGAGCTCTCCATTTCCCCTAGACCTAAAGCGCCAGCTGAAAGAGGAGGACCTAAGGGCCAGCTTACAGTACTCTACTTGGCCCAGCTTTTGGTAAAATTGAAGGGATTGTACTCAGCAACAGCATGAAAAGACATATCCTTGGAATTAAAAATTCCTATCATGCGGTATGAGTAAATTACTTATTCTCTTTGGAGTATATATATCTTCCCTTTTCATTTCATTTGTACAGTGTGGAAGACAGTCTTGATTATGGTTGTAAATCAGTTGTCACGTATCTCTACTTTCATCAACACAGTTCAATGGTGTGGAATACACCTTAAAGGATCCAAAGACTAAGTAGAAAAGGGTAGAATAAACTTATTGTGTTTTGCTGGCAAGTTCGGCAGTATTCCTTTTTCCTGCTGCTGTTCTTCAGACGAAAGAATTGTTTCTTCTGAGATTAATAGCACCCAATAAAACAAAGCCACAGGTACAGGTGAAATAAGAAATTGTGGACTCCAGAAACACACTGGTTCTATGCATTTAGGTTGCCTCCTTACCTTTTAACTGCTTTTTGTAGACTGTGAAGTGTTCATAGCCTAGTTACATAGGCAATTTTCCTTCTGCAAAACCATAAAATACTGCTGCGTTTGGTCTAAAAATTCTCCGAAACCGTTCAGCGAGAACTGCAATAACAGCTTTTTCCATAAAAGTATAGTTCATATAAAAATTTTACAATTAAACATAGACTTGCAAGTAGATCTTGGAGGTGTCTGTGCAAGTCTTCCCGTGAGCGGAGAGGTGCAGTAAAGCAGGGTTTCTTTAAGCATAGTTCTCCCTCCCAGTAGAGCCCTTCAGAAGAAATATCTTTGCTTCACTCGCTATCCCTTCCCTTCCCTTTCTAAACTTAAGCCGCTTTTCTTAGAAGGTGGTTGCTGTGAAGAGGAAAGGGGAAGCTAGGCAAGGACAACTGCAGGAGGCCTTGACTTCTCCTGGAAGAAGCTCTAGCTAGAAGTGGCTGCTGCCAATGAGCTCTCTTGGTTGCCCCTGACCAGAGGGAGTTGGGGCCTTTGATCCGGGGTGGGTCAAGCACCCTGGGAGCCAGTGCTAGGGAGAAGCCTATATAAGAGCCAAGCCCATAGTGCAGGGAATAGATGCAGTGAACAGAGGCAGCAGTTTGTGCAGAAGGGTGCATGGAAGCACCTTTGTTTCTGGTCCCTGTGGTGTACGCTTCCTCAAGTATGGTTGTGACACGCCGCACAGCGCGTTCCCCAGTGGCTGTTGGAGTTGCTGTGTCAGAGGCTGGGACCCAGACCGACCCTCTGACAGCAGATGCAGCTCTCCAGGTCTCAGGCTGCAGGGAGTGCTTGGGGCCTCTCCGGGAGGCCTGGGCTGGCAGCCAGCTCTCCTGCAGGAGGTGTGCTGCTGTTGGCGAGCTGTGTCGTCAGGTAAGGGAGTTAGGGGAGGAGGTCAGTAGGTTGCGCAGCATCCGAGAGGATGAGCAGGAGATAGACAGGGTATTCTCGGAGACTGTGCAGCTTCGGGAGTCCCAACCCCCCACAGCAGTGGAGTTGCTGGAGGGCTCTGTGCCGTGTGAAACGGTACCTCATAACACCGTAGAAGAAGGCTGGAAGCTGGTCACTGCTCGTGGGAGGAGAAAGGCTCCTACTCCTCCCGAAGACTTGCAGCTGAAGAACAGGTTTAGTGCCCTCCAGGATGAGGAGGAGATGGGCATGGCTGCCAGGGAAGTACCTGGGACAACAGACCCTGTACCTTGCCGGAACGCCCGGAAGAAGCGGCGGGTGATTGTTGTGGGGGACTCCCTGCTGCAGGGGATGGAGACACCTATCTGCTTACCTACCTCATGTCTAGAGAGGTTTGTGGCCTGCCAGGGGCTCATGTGAGAGATGTCATGGAAAGACTGCCAAGGCTTGTCCACGCTTTGGACTATTACCCACTGCTGCTCTTCCATGTGGGCACTAATGACACCAAGGGCAAACTGGAGACCATCAAGAAGGATTTCAGAGCTCTGGGGATGGTGGTCAGGGGTCTGGGAGCCCAGGTCATCTTCTCCTCAATCCTGCCATGAGGGGGATGGATGAGAGGAGGAGGAGACGGACTTTCCAGGTTAATGACTGGCTGCGCCGCTGGTGTTGGCAACAGGGTTCTGGTTTCTACGACCATGGGACCCTGTTTGAAGATCGACAACTGCTGGGGAGAGATGGGATCCACCTCACCAAGTGGGGCACGTGTGTCTTCGCCAACAGGTTGGCCAACCTGGTAAGGAGGGCTTTAAACTAGGAAAGATGGGGGAAGGGGAGAGTTATAGTGACAGGGTAGTTGGCAAAAGACAGCTCAAGTCAGGATGCCTCCAACAGGTGAATGCAGCCAGGGAAGTGTGCATGGGATGTGGCTATGGAGGATCCTCTTTTACCCCTCCTGGGAAACCTGCATGCTCGATCACCTCCCTGAAATGCCTGTACACCAATGCACGCAGCTTGGGGAACAAACAGGAAGAACTAGAGATCTGTGTGCGGTCGCAGGGCCATGATCTCATTGCCAATACAGAGACATGGTGGGATAGCTCGCATGACTGGAGTGCTGTCATGGATGGCTACATGCTTTTTAGGAAAGACAGGCCAGGAAAGCGAGGTGGTGGAGTTGCTCTTTATGTGAGAGAGCAACTGCAACGTATGGAGCTGTGCCTACGGGTGGATGAAGAGCGAGTTGAGAGCTTATGGGTAAGGATTAAAGGGCAGGCTCGCATGGGTGACACTGTTGTGGGTGTTTACTACAGGCCACCTGATCAGGAAGAGGAAGTCGATGAGGCCTTCTACAGACAGCTGGAAGTAGCCTCCCGATCCCAGGCCCTGGTTCTCATGGGGGACTTCAACCACCCTGATATCTGCTGGAGAAACAGCACAGCTAGGCACAAACAGTCCCGGAGGTTCCTGCAGAGCATTGGTGACAACTTCTTGACACAGGTGGTGGAGAAGCCAACAAGGAGAGGTGTGCTGCTGGACCTGGTACTAACAAACAAAGAAGGACTGGTGGAAGATGTGAAGGTCGGGGGCAGCCTTGGCTGCAGTGACCATGAGATGGTGGAGTTCAGGATCCTGCGAGGAGGCAGCAGGGCACCAAGTAGGATGGCAACCCTGGACTTGAGGAGAGCAAACTTTGGCCTCTTCAGGGACCTGCTTGGACGAATCCCATGGGTGAGGGCCCTAGAAGGAAGGGGGGGGGTGGTCCAAGAGAACTGGTTAATGTTCAAGCATCACCTCCTCCAAGCTCAAGATCGGTGCATCCCTATGAGTAGGAAGTCAAGCAAAGGAGGTAGGAGACCTGCATGGATGAGCAAGGAGCTCCTGGCAAAACTCAACCAGAAGAAGGAAGTCTACAGAAAGTGGAAAGGGGGACAGGCCCCTTGGGAGGAATATAGGAACATTGTCAGAGTATGCAGGGATGCGAGGAGGAAGGCTAAGGCCCATTTGGAATTAAATCTGGCGAGAGATGTCAAGGACAACAAGAAGGGCTTCTTCAAATACATCAGTAGCAAGAGGAAGACTAGGGAAAATGTGGGCCCTTTGCTGAATGGGGTGGGTGCCCTGGTGACGAAGGATGCAGAGAAGGCAGAGTTACTGACTGCCGCCTTTGCTTCAGTCTTTACTGCTCAGGCCAGCCCTCAGGAATCCCAGACCCTGGAGGCAAGAGAGAAAGTCTGGAGAAAGGAAGACTTTCCCTTGCTTGAGGAGGATGGGGTTAGAGATCATTTAAGCAAACTTGACACCCACAAATCCATGGGCCCTGTTGGGATGCACCCACGAGTGCTGAGGGAGCTGGCGGATGTCATTGCACAGCCACTCTCCATCATCTTGGAAAGGTCATGGAGAACAGGAGAGGTGCCTGAAGACTGGAGGAAAGCCAATGTCACCCCAGTCTTCAAAAAGGGCAAGAAGGAGGACCCAGGGAATTACAGGCTAGTCAGCCTCATCTGCATCCCTGGAAAGGTGATGCAGCAGCTCATCCTGGAGGCCATCTCCAAGCATGTGGAGGACAAGAAGGTGATCAGGAGTAGTCAGCATGGCTTCACCAAGGGGAAATCATGCCTAACCAATCTGATAGCCTTCTAGGATGGAATGCCTGGCTGGGTAGATGAGGGGAGAGCAGTGGATGTTGTCTACCTTGACTTCAGCAAGGCTTTGGACACTGTCTCCCATAACATCCTCATAGACAAGCACAGGAAGTGTGGGCTAGATGAGTGGACAGTGAGGTGGATTGAGAAGTGGCTGAATGGCAGAGCTCAGAGGGTTGTGCTCAGCAGTGCAGAGTCCAGTTGGCAGCCTGTAGCTAGCGGTGTCCCCCAAGGGTCAGTACTGGGCCCAGTCTTGTTCAACTTAGTCATCAGTTACCTGGATGAAGGGACAGAGTGCACCCTCAGCAAGTTTGCTGACGATACCAAACTGGGAGGAGTGGTGGATACACCAGAGGGCTGTGCTGCCATTCAGAGAGACCTGGACAGGCTGGAGAGGTGGGCAGAGAGGAACCTCATGAAGTCCAACAAAGGCAAGTGCAGGGTCCTGCACCTGGGGAGGAATAACCCCATGCACCAGGACAGGTTGGGGGTTGACCTGCTGGAAAGCAGCTCTGTGGAGAAGGACCTGGGAGTGCTGGTGGACACCAAGTTAAGCATGAGGCAGCAATGTGCCCTTGTGGCCAAGAAGGCCAATGGTATCCTGAGGTGCATCAGGAAGAGTGTTGCCAGCAGGTCGAGGGAGGTGATCCTCCCCCTCTACTCAGCCCTGGTGAGGCCCCATCTGGAGTACTGTGTCCAGTTCTGGGCTTCCCAGTACAAGAGGGATGTGGCACTACTGGAGCAAGTCCAGCGAAGGGCTACAAAGATGATTAGGGGACTGGAGCATCTCTCTTATGAGGAAAGGCTGAGAGAGCTGGGCCTGTTTAGCTTGGAGAAGAGAAGGCTGAGAGGAGATCTTATCACTGTGTACAAGTATCTGAAGGGAGGGTGTCAAGAGGATGGGACCAGACTCTTTTCAGTGGTGCCGAGCGACAGGACGCAAGGCAACAGGCACAAACTGAAACACAGACAGGTCCATCTGAACATGAGGAAAAACTTTTTCACTGTGAGGGTGACAGAGCACTGGAACAGGTTGCCCAGAGAGGTGGTGGAGTCTCCTTCTCTGGAGATATTCAAAACACGCCTGGACACGATCCTGTGCAATGTGCTCTAGGTGACCGTGCTTGAGCAGGGGGGTTGGACTAGATGATCTCCAGAGGTCCCTTCCAGCCTCAACCAGTCTGTGATTCTGTGATTCTTTCCTCTCTAGCTTTTTTTCTTCCTTTCTCTGGTTTTCTTCCTCTTCATCTATTTCTCATTTTTTTTCAGCCTACCATTTTCTTCTCTTCTCATCCATCTCTCTGATTTTTCTTATTATCCTCATACTACACGGACTGTCAGAATGGCACGTTACCCCTGCAAGTGGTATTATCAAAACAGTAATAGTACTCTGACCTTTGTTTTCTCTCAAACTAAAGAATATAAAGTGTTCATGTTCTGAGGGAACCAAATTGCTTTTGTAAGCTCTGCTTATCACTATTTGTGGTCCCTGCTATTTATGCCTGTTGATACTAGTAATATTTGTAAATAACAAAAGATGCTGTTGCAGATTCAGAGCTCAATATAATTCTGGAATCGCTCCCTGTGTCGGTGTGAATATTTCAGGTTCACGCCGGTGTAACAGAGGTCAGTTAGGCTCCTGATCATCTCACTTTGCTCCTATAATCCAAGCAATTTTGGAAGAAGGGAAGGAAAATTATCAAAATACTGACACTAGCTGTAGACGAGGAACAGAAAAGCTCAAGCTCATATCACATAAATTTCTTCAGCTGAACATACAGCTACCATCATCATCAAACTAAAACTAAGCTTTGCTTGATCATCTGTTAACAACATTTATAAGCTCCTTAAACACTCTGGGGTGAATAGCGGACTATGATTTTGAAAGGCACATTTTAAACCTAAACCAGTTAAACATAGCTGACTCTAAAAATCAAACCGCTTACAAAATATTGTTCAATGACCTCTTGTTATCAATAAACTGCCTTTGTGAGCAAGGACTTTGATTTCAAAGCCTTGTTACTGGGGCAAACACCTATTTCTGAGAGCAACTCGGACATTTGATGTTTCGGAAACAAATACTGCAAAAGGGTAGCAATTTATAAAAGTTAGAGTATTCAAGAATTAAAAATAAGAAGCTCTTTTCTTTCATCGCATTTCTCCACTTTGACCTGGGCACATATGATTTCAGCTGTTTGCCCTTTGATGGTGTCAATGGCTGACATTTCAAGAATAGCCTGTGAATTTAGTGCACTCCTGCAGCCCCCTACCAGCATTTCCTGTAGGTCAGCCAAAATGAGAGGAATTTTGAGGGCACATTTTACTTCAGGATTTTTAGTTAAGTAGGCTGCAACTTATCCTGCAGCCCTTCAAAACAAATGTGGAGAAGAAACACCTACTTAAAGAAAAATGGCTATATCATTCATCAATTTAACACAGGAGAAATGTTAAGTTAGGATGAAGCATACATTTCTGTGCATTTTCCTCTCCCCCCCCCCACTATTAAGATCCTGTTTATTCTTTTGTTTGGTCTCCTTTACCTATTAGTCCCTGTTCTCATCATATTCAATAACACCTTAGTTCTCCACTTGTGAGATGTGCAGCACTGAAGTTTGGTCATTAAATAGAGTGAAGAACGAGATTACGAGATTCCAGCTCCTCATAACCCTAAGGACTTTCAACCACTGGGTACCTTGACTTCATACTGATGTTTCCCCCTAAGCAATGCAGTGCATTGAAAATAGACTACACTGGGGAAAAAGGATGGAGAAGAGGAAGAAGTGGGAAGAAAAGAGTTGTCAAATGGGGAGAAGGAAAAGGATGGGTTAAAAAAGATGGTGAGGAGAAAGCAGTGGCAGTAATGCCACATATAGTAAGGTTGGAAACATCTTCACTAAGATATTCTATTGAAAAAGATCTTCCCATGTACTCCAGCTGCCACTGGCACTGCCATTCAACCCACTGTCTTAAGCTCAGCCAGACCATATTAACATTTGTGGAGCACATATCTGCTGTAAAGAAGGGAACGCACTGTGACAACAGAACAACAGTGACACAGAGTTGGAGAATTTGGGATAAAACTGGATGTTTGTTTCTTTTAAAAAGCAAGATAATCACTTAAAGAATATCTGCATTAATTAAATGTACCATGTCAGGGGAAAAATTAACCACAAGGAAAAAGGCACGGATAATTATAGATTAGAATCAGATAGTAGTTATAGTAATAGCATACTTAAGGCTCTTGATCAATTTTATCGAGCCTGCATGAAGAAGAAACATAGGCTGCAGCTTTGGAAGGTGATAGTGTTGGCAGCAAAGCCGTCAGAAGAGGTTCACAACCTCAGCCCAGCCCTCACTGTTCATGGCTTTTAATTTGATCATTTCAGTGAGACAGTTCACTGCACACGCTACAAACTGCATCGCAGGAAGACTGGACTGTGGAAATATCTTAAGCTGCTTTTGTGTGCAGGCAAGTGCCTTGTGAAATGACACCCAAAAGCTAAATCCATTGAGGAGTTTTAGGGATGGTAGTAAATTGCCTTTGCTAATACTTCTTAGATGCTTGCGTCTTGATGTGAAGCAAATAATGTTAGCAAGACATCTCAGAGTCAGATTCAGAAAAAACATGTGCTAACAAGAAGGGTGCATCATAAATCCCCTACTTCGATGTGCCCTGAGCACATCCTGGGGCTGTACTTACGTTAGACTAATTTTCTCAGGTCCCTGCTCTCTGTGATGAGTCCCCTAGTCACCTCTCATGCTCCCTCTTCTGCCTCCTACATACTCCTACCTTCTACCTACATGCTTCTCCTTCTCTACCTTCTGTTCCAGTAAGTCATGAATTATCATGCTGATAAACAACTTCAGAATGAGCAGAGAGTTTCCCCACTCTAATTCTGTGCATGCATTTCATGTCTAATTACTCAAATTCTGCTTTTGCAGGAGGTTTTGATGAAAGGGTTCTCCTGAACAGTGCTCTTCCACATCAAACGCAGTGAAGTGGAAGACCTGAGCAGGCGCTTTGAAACTTTCAGACTGAGAAAGACAGAGTTTTACCACAAAGCAACTATTTTATAAAGAAGAGCACCATCTTCTTTTTTCGTTATTTTCAAGTGATCGTAGCCATGGCACCATGCTTTGCAGACTGCCCAGTCCCATCAGTGATTAGGCTAGGTTTCCTTTGGTAGACATCCCCCAGAGCTCTTCAAGCAAGGGAAAGCCTCAGCTGGTGATTCCTTTGGGCTATGGTCTGTTGTAATCACTCACTTCTTTAGTCTATTAAAATGGTGGGTACCCACAAACAGATAAGCACAGCTGCACAGAGGTAGGTGCCTGATGAGTGCAGGTACAGGACCTATTTGTTCGCATGTAGGCATCCACAAGGAAAATAAGTATCTTAGGCTCCTGTTGGGGCCCTTGCGGTCCTTCAGAACAACAATCTATATGAGATATAGAGTATGGAACTACACTGTTTAGGATTAGTTGCTTAGCACAACTTGCTTAGCATTAGTAGCTAAATTTGCTGAAGCCTTAGGCCTCAGGCTGTAGCCACTGCTACGTGCTTTAAAGTAGTTTACCAAGGACACTGGTGCAGCAGGGAATGATACATCCTGAGAAAGTACAGATAAACTAGCAGAAGCCAGTGGGAACCAAGGTTAAGGGCTAGACAGCTTTGCTAAACAAGCAGCAAGGTACAAGGCATGACCGCTGTGTGCGTGATCGGTGCCATGATTGGCTACCTGTGACATAATCTGTATGAACCACCAATCAAGGGCCAGAGCGCCGAATACCTGTACCTATAAAATAGGCAAATTGATGAATAAAGATGGAATTGAACCTGCATTCTGTGAATGCGTATGATTCTTTCCCGTCACTCCCGCGGACTGCGACAGGCTCCCATAGAGCCAAAGGAGATAATGGGCACTTCATCTTATCCTAAAATACGTGCTTAAAAGAGATCACATGAATTATATATTTATAAATCTGCCTAAACTTGAGACAGAAAATGATGAGGCATCAGTACACTTTCTTGAATCTGACCTCATCTTCTGTGTGAAAGTTGTACAATGAGATACAGTGAAAGCTGTATTTTGTGAAACAGTCTCTGAAGTTCAGAAGACATCTTTATATATAAATAATATCACAATTCAACACAAACAAGAGCCCCAGAGCACAGCTATTTAACATTTCAGAGTATTTTAAGTCCAAATTATAACCTATATTCAATGAGTGTCTCCCATTTATTTACTGACAGGATCAAAATATTTGGTTGAACTCTAAATATAAAACCATATTCGATGGCTCCTTTTAAGAGTCTTACCCAGAACAGCATTTATGCTTTAAATAACTAAACACCTTCTCTAATGTCTCGGGGACTTCAATTCACAACATATTGAATTGTTGTCTTGAACAGTGATGCCTTTTGGAATCGGAAGTGGAAATTCAAGTACTTCTTAAGGCCTACTTCTCCCTTATGCAATGTGCCAGCATTCCTGTTCAAAATCAGCAATAGCTTGGCTTACAGCAGCAAGGGCAAATTGACCCTTTGTATGTAAACAGGCATGAATCATATTTACCGTAATGTGCATTGATGAAAATTATAAGGTAAACATTGCATTATCTAAAGAATTTGAAACACAGTTTTGGAGTATTTATCAATACACTGGATCTTTGTAACTTGTGCAAAAACAGCACTAGCTCACACATAATTCAGACTTCATCATTTTAGTCAACTACTTTATGTGGTTTTATTTCTAGACTACTGTCTTTCAACCCTATGCACTCATCAAGGGAAGATTATCTGGTGACGGAAGGGAGTTCTGCTTTTCGCCATCAGATATTTTAAAAGCAAATATTTTCTCCAGACAGTAAAATGAAAACAGAAAGAAAGAAAGAAAGAAAAAAAAAAAAACCTTCAAAACACTTTTACTAGGCAAAGTAACTATCCTGAATTTTCTGAATAATTGGCACTGAAAATCCCCTTGTGACCTTCCATATAAGCCCAAAACTACATTCTGCAGTGAAGACCCCTTTTAAATACAACGACATCAAAGCGTCAGTGCATTCTGCTGTGTCCTGAACATCCAGAAAGTATTTTAAGGGATGGAGGGAAGGTGAATGGTTTCTGATAGGGTGTTATTACTGTGCAGTGAGATTTTGTTACTGAACTTTCTCAGAATATCTCAAACAAAACCCAGCTGTACATACAATTTGTATCTTAAGCACCACTCTACTTTAGAGATGTTTTGATATGAGTGGCAAGCTCTTTGATTTTTCAAACAGTACGGATACTAACACGAAAATCTTTCTACTGTCTTCATATTGCCATTTTCGATTCATAATTAGTTTTCATTTGTTCCAGTTCCTTGCTGAACCATACAGATTAAAGGGGATACTGTTGACAATTGACCTGTGTTGATCTGTGTCCTCTCAGAAGCTCTCCATTTCCATGCAAAGATCCCATGTGATGAAGAATCCTTCACCTCCTTTGAGAGTCTCTGACAGTGATTCATTGCCATCACCTTTAGATATATGCATTTTACTAATAGTTTGGACTTATGTCCCTTTCAAATTCCAAACATGGGATCAGGTAATTCTTTAGTCTCTTAAAGGGCTTCTGTTATCTTCTTTTCTGATGATCAGACTGGGGAACTGACACTCTGTCTACTGAGTTGAGAAGGCTTTTAGTTGGATGCTGTTTTTAATCTAGCATGACAAAGTGTTCTGTGCATTTGTGGTATTACATCAATACCTGCCAGCAATAAAGAGAAACGGTGGCTTGATCATGGCTTGTAAAAGCCTATATTTTATAGAAAAGGCTTTTTTAATCTAAAAAGGAAAAGACATAACAAGATCCAGAAGGTGAAAACTGAAACAAGGTAAACTAATTTCAGGCTACAAATAATGAGGATAATTTACCACTAAAACTATTTGTGAAAGGATTTCAAGGATTTTCCAGCACTTGAGATCAAGACTGAACTACTGCAGCGCACACAGAAGTGCACTTCTCTAAAATATGGGCTTGATACAGGAACTATTGGATGGACATCTGTATCCTGGAAGCAAGTTCAGTAGAGAGGCCAGTCCTTTTGGATCTCTAGTTGATCAATGAAAAGAGCTGCAATAAAATAAAAGAGGATAAAACTGGATGGAAATGCAACCTACAGATAACCTTGGAACAATTTGCATTTGTCAAATTTTCTTTTACTCGCCACAACAGGTATCTCTAGTTAAAAAAAAAAAAAACTGACTAGAAAGAGAGAAACAAACAGTAATATTTAATGGTACAGTTTGTTTCAAATTGTATTGTTAAATTATATAGATCTGGACAGCTACTATAATCCCATATGTCTGATACTATAACTGCAATATTGACTTTATACTTGAAATTTTTACACCAGTAAGGATGAAGTTTAAAAATACAAAATAAGGAATATTGTTTCAAACTGGAGAATACCCCACCGTCAGCTCTGACACTGAGATTTTGTCATGGTTTTAGGAAGGCTGGTAGAAAAAGAGTTAAGGAAGAGCTCTGTAGAGTATTTTTCTTTGATAAATGTTTTTAAAAAATTACTTGAAGCATCTACACATACTACTGAATCAAAGGAGGGCTCAAGAAATCCATAGAAATTTATTAAATCCTATGGGGTTTCTTGGAAGAGGAAACAGGCTGCAGCTACTCCTACAGAACTCTGTAAACTTAAATTAGTTGAATCGCTTCTCCGTCCTGTGGGAGCTTTTCACAAAAGGAACCTGAGGAACAGCTGCCATCCGGTGGTGCTGAGGCCCATGTCTTTGTTTTGAGGTCTGAGGATGGAGAGACCATAGTGCTGCTGTATCTTGGCCCGCATACCGCTAACATTCGTCCTCTGACAGCTCGAGGCAGCGTGAGGTCCCAGGCTAAGCTACAGGGAGCACCAGAACTGGGTGCCTGGAGCACATACAACAGATCTATGGATTCACTCCTGTTGCGGTTTTCAATCTGACTCAGGCATTAACCTTCTGAGACCTTCTCCTGTTTCCACCCGTGGAAGCACGAGAAGGGTGTCATTAGCCAGCTGATTTCAGACGGGTTTCCATCACTGTTCTTTAGATGTTCATATGGTGTGACTGAACTGACAGAAGCGTGTAAAACTGGCACCACGTCCCCTGTGAAACGGAGAAGAGCAAGTCTTAACACTCCATCCCACAGAGTAAGTTTTACTAAGACTACCCAGCTTTTTTCATCTTTGGAAGAGAGTTATAGTCTTGTGAAGAGCTCTGGTGAAAATGTATTATACACAGAAGTAATTTTTAACTTCAGAGGCAAGTTTGGAATTATATACACACTGGGGAAATTAATGTGGAAATGACTCATTTCCAGAAGCAATATTTGATTACGAACCTTGAGTTTTACATTCCACTGACATCCAGCATCAGCCAGGTGAGAAAGCACATCTTTAAATTATTAAAATGTGTTCTGTCACGATCAGCGCAGACGTCACAACTCTTAAAATAGCCAAGCAGCTGAGAACTTGTTTAAATGGACCAAAATCTCCATTCAGTTAATTCTCTTGCTCTGGACCTCTCATGTTAATTCTGTGTGATAAGCCAGGGGGGATGTTGCTGCCTAGAACAAAGAGTGCAGCCCCCTGCGTGGTGACTCATCTCATTTATCAGGAAACAGCATAAAGGAGAGAAAAGATCACAGAACTCTCTGTGTCATCTATCACAGTTCACGCCTCAAGAGGATAATAATTACTGGTTCATAATTCTCTCTCCTTCATAAGATGGGAAAACTCCAGTGTTTTAGGGAATATCAGAGTTTGGCAGAAATTCTCCTGTAAATGAAAATCCCATTTTACAAAGATGAAGAAAAAGATATTATGTAAAAGTGCTGATATTATACAGACATTAGAAAATCCCCCCCCCCCCAAAAAAAAAGCATTTACTGCAGAACTATTCCTAAACAAAAGGTATTTCGGAGGGTCCTTCCTCCCCAGTGCTAGTAAAATCAGAGTTAACAGATCTGGAGACAGTTACTTGTAGAAAAATAAAACTCATTTTTCTGAAGGATCTGGTTCTCCTATCACTCTGATCAACCCTCTATTCAAATGCGACACATGATTTCAAAGGTAAAACCAGTCCAACATTTTCAAGGTTACCAAAAGAATGAAAACCTTTCAAAATGTTGTGAAGAAACAACTGAAAGTAACTTATCTTGCTATGTGTCCACTTCAGTTTTGTATACTCAAAAGTTTTCCAGACATTTAGAATAATGGTTTTTGAAACCAGAGTAATAAATATTAAAGGGGAAAATATTGCAAAAAAAAAAAAAATCTTCCATAGGCAGGACAAGAAATAATTTGGCAAACCACTAGTTCAAGATTTGAGAACAAAAATACCAAATATACACTATGAATTTGCTTCTGAATGACTTCTTTTTTTCTTTTCCATATTAAAATAGATCATTTCTGCTACATCTTTCATCATTCATTCAGCTCAGAGGTTTGTGTGCATGTAAACACACATGTAGGTATATAGGAAGATTTAGGTATGTGCATATGAGAGAGAGAGAAAGAGAGAGAGAAAGAGTGAGAAAGGAAAGAGAGAAAGGTATCTCCGCATGAAAATAGCTAACAAAATGATTGATGTGAGATTAAAATGTAAAATGCAAATCGGAGAAATAGGTCATTACCTCTCTCCCTGTATTTTGCCCTTGTTTAAACATCACAAAATAATCTGGTTATACGATAGCCTTACGTAACCAATTGCATACTTTCAAGCCTTAACCATACAGAGAAATTCGGCATGTTGGAACTGGGAGACTAGCGGATTCATTGACGCAAAGACAAGCTCCATGTACAGAAACAGAAGAGACAATTGCTGAAGCTATTACATTTGTGAAGCGTTTTTTAGTAGAGAATCTGATTTGTGATTGAATCTCTTCAAAAAAGCATTATTGTAGGGTGGGGTTTTTTTTCCCCCTTTTCCTAGAGGACCTTGAACACCTTCATTTCTGACTGAAACCACAATCTTTTTGCTTTCCTATTACTATTTCACAGTTCCACATCTTAATTTGCTAACCATATGCTCCTTTGATCAAATCAGCAGATGTTTCTTCTCTCGAGCTCAGCTTGCAAATTTCTCAGCAGTGTCAAAAGAGCTATATGCCAGAAACACAGAGCTAAACATGTAATAGAAACAGATAAAACCTTTATCAGTCAAATTCCTACGTTATTTTTATTATCATTCCATAGCTATCATTAGTCCGATCAAAAATATATCAGTTGTTTCAGAATCTGAAATTGTCTTTCTTCACAGCATCAGTGCCATCAGAGTTCATCTGCAGGATGTGATTCTGTTTATTGCCTTAAGCATTTAAAAAACAAAACAAAACAACAACAAAAACAGCAGCGTTTCTTAACAGGTGACTGGACAGAGTCAGACTCAGCACTTTGCCTGTGCGTATTCTTTTTTACACCAATTGATTTATGACCTTGCATACTAGGCCTGTCACGTCTCTGTTGTCCCTATCAATATGTTAAAGTGTGTATTTAACGTTTCACCTCTCTTTCCCTCCGCCTTGTTTCATTCCCTTTGAGCAATCTGTATGGAGCTGCAGTAGCTGGGGAAAGTTCACTGCATTATTTAGCTTTGTTTGCTTTGTCTGGGTGCCGGACAGAATATTGATGTACGTGGCTGTCTTATTCATAATACTGATTCATAAGGCATGTCTCTTCACGTACATATTTTACAGTGGGCGACTCTATCCTTAGTTTTGTTTAATGATTTTTTTTACCAAAATACTATTTCTTTTTAGACAAGCCACAAATGAGTATAAGAAACATCAGTTCATATATTTATCTGAAAATGGAGAAAAGGAACATGGTCTTATGTCCTCAAAAATCTTCATTTTTGTCTTGAGACGCTGTTACACAACAAAAACCATCCTGTCTGGAATTCCCTGAGAACTTCCATTTAGTTTCTTTGGGTTTGGGACACAACTATCCTGATGGTCCTACACTACAAATTCTCACTCCAAGAAAGTCATATTTATGTTTCTAAACAGTCTTTGATCCCTGAGATCAGGAAGTGTACAACTGACAACTGGTTATGATTATAATTCCCTGGAAGACTGGATTCCCAAGTTGTTGTAGGGATGTCGTGTTCCTTCCATCATCTACATGCTAACTTGCCAAATAGACTTGGACATGAGTAATCCCATCCCCTCAGGGCCTTTCTAATCACTTCTGAGGTCCTATCTGCAGCTCTCTTTGCTTTAAAATGACACATAATGCTTCAGCCTATGCCAGAGTCCTAAGGTTTGTTTGGCATAAAAGGTAAGATTATTGTAATATTTACAGACTCTAACCTCCAGTACGTTTGCTTTTGCTTAATAGCCCAAGAAGGTTAAGACGTAGTGGAGGGGAAGGAAAAAAAGGTGGAAGGACGTAGATGAATGCAGAGTTAGACAACTAAGTAATGTTCTATAGGATCATTCAGAAATAATGGTTTCTAACAGTGGGGACAACTTATTCAGAACTCACCAGCAACCCTTTTGCCTTCATTCCCATTTGAATGTTTCTGCTGATATCACAATATCACAAGAATGGGGTGGTTTTACGCTAGACTTTTCCTGGTCATTTAGCTGCTAAGTTAGCCATATTTGCATTAAAAAATCAAGCTAGCCCTCCAGTGAGTTTTTGTCTCTCTCTTTCTCCCTCTCACACTTTTTTCTTTTTTCATCTCTATTATTGAGACAAACACAAATGAAACTGCCATTATTTGGCCATTGAGAATCAAACAGATGGTAGATAACTATATTAAATCAATGATACTAACTTAAGGCATCAACTCGTCAGCAAAAATGTTGGCAAAGGCTTTGTTTTAGAATGAGAACATGCCCTTCAAATGCTGACATACATGTGACATTTTTCATTGGTAGGAAGTTGAAAGCACCCAACACTGTCGTGAGTAACATCTCTTAAATTTCTAGCAATTTTAAGTTTCAAGAAAAAAGCCTTGTACTGGGTCACAGTATTTCATTTTCATCTTGTTTACTATAACTGTTTCATCTTGTTTAATTAAATCTTGCAGTGGGCTAAGATGAGAACTGTTGAGTTGAAGAAAGCAATCTGGAAATCTGGCTTTTATCCATGCTTTGGCACTTAAATATCTATCCCGATATCTATCCCGATAAATATCAATTAGTTCTCAGTGGCCTTATGGATCAGCTATTCTGTGTTATTATATGGATTTGTGACCTATCTTAGGAACCAAGTTTTGGAACTTTTGGGCTTGTTGTTTTTTGACCACGCTTTCATTGACTTCATAAGACACTTGCTTTGAGAAAGACAGTATATCTTCAGCAGTAGGATCCTTGCTATTGAATGATTTACTAATGAGGCATCTCAGACTTGGCTACAGGTGGGTTTAACAGCAAAACCTATCCTGTTGGTGAGACTCGTGAGACTGTGGACAGTGTCATTCTCACCCTAACCCCCATTTGGGTCAGAAGACAGCAGACAAAAGCTTGCAGTTAATTGTTGAAGATCAGATACACACACTCTTTATGAAAAGGAACATTTTTTTCAACTCTTATAAGCACCTAGCACAATAGAGCTCTGGTCCATAGTTAAGGCTATAGGCATAACTCTAAACAGCATTCGTGTGAGGGGGGCTAAGATATTGATCTTTCTTCATGGAGTTATTAATGGCTGCATACTTTCTTCCTCGTTCATGAGATGTACATTGATAAACAACCCACTTATCAAAACAACAAATCCCAATATGCAGTTTAATACACACTATTTCTTCTGTCAAAAAAGATTTTGCTTTCCTAGCAAGAGAATCAAAACCATCAGCAAGCTCAGAAATGACAAATACAATTCTGTTTATTCACAGTGAGATGAGCAGTTCACTTTTGGCCGCTTTAGGATGTTGAATGGAAGAAAATGGACACAGTTCCTCCTTCAAAGCTAAGAAATGCTCTTTGACAGGTGATTAATATGACAATCAAGATAAGCACATAAAAAAAACCCACAAAGATTGGGACTGGATGGGTCACAGATTTATGCTGCTTCTAACCCTGTAAGTCAAGGGTCAGAAATTGCAGTCTATTGGGATTTAGATGTGTGACAAAGATCTAAAATGAGTAACAAAGAAAAATAGTTGGGGAAGGAAGGTTTGGTCACTATGAGATTAATTCCTTTGACAGGTATAATGTTTTCTATAACCTCAGTTTCATGGTCCAGGATTCTTAGTATAATTAACTTTCTGCCATAAATGTTGGGGAATTCCCAGACTATGTGTGGTAGAAATAAATTTTGATCAGAAAGCATACTTCACCTCATAATTATATGCAATTAAGAGAGTATCTATTTTAATACACAAGAGCTTACATATGTTTAATACCTAAATGTAAATAAACCCAAATAAGATATTTCAACCTATTTTTGGTTTTCTTCTGGATATCTTGAGAGATCATAATATATACTTCTTTAGGGGAGAAATAGGAAGCTTTTTAATGATATATATATATTTTTTCTTGTTATGACTATATCAGCTCTTTAATGAGATGACTGCAGTGTAATTAATGCTCACAAAAGTAGGTCCCCCTAGCATTTTACTTATTAGCTGAAGTTAAAAATAAGATCAAAAGGCTGATGCTTGCTGACACACTGCATAGCATGACCTTCATCCTAATGAGTAAGCTTATGTTTTATCCACCAAAGCATACTTCTGATAACAAGATTGACTTCTTTCTTTACTCATTTCTGTCATTACCTGGGTTTTCATCTCCTGACATTCACTCACCCTGTGGTCTGACTATAATCCAACCAACTGGCTATGAGTAACCTACCCAACAGCTGAGTTACCTGCCTGTGTCCTATTAACTGGCATCGCAGTTCATCTGTGCTGGGGTTTAAGACTTAAATACTAATGACCAGAGGTTGTAATCACCCAAGCATCTATATCTATACAACAAGACACATAACAAATAAAACAAGAAAGCCAAAGGCAACCATACATAGATAAAATTATAGAACTGTTGATACAGCAGGAACTTTACCTGAGGGCAAAAGAGTGATAATGATATATTTTGTTCTTATGAAGAAGCTTTAAAGAGGTTAAATTGCTTTGTATACATTAATTTCACTTTCT
This sequence comes from Apteryx mantelli, assembly GCF_036417845.1. NCBI lineage: Eukaryota > Metazoa > Chordata > Aves > Apterygiformes > Apterygidae > Apteryx > Apteryx mantelli. The sequence goes on from NC_089978.1 coordinate 7,134,328, forward strand.
TACAAGATGGATATTATCTCAGAGCAAATTTGGTTTGATCACAAGTAGGATGTTTGTGCGTGATGCTTGTCTGGGTTGTGGAGATGGCCTGTAAAGGACTACCCCGAACACTGGACATTTCTCAGAAGCACCAATACTGGCTTCTTAGAAAATCCACATGTTAATGTATTCGACTGGGTAAAATAAGGTAGCAAATGTGTTAAGTTATGTGAATAAAGGATCATCTCCATACATACAGAGAAGCAGAGAGGCACAGTGGTGGGCAGAGGACCCTGATAACGCAACCAAAGCCGGGGACCCCCCCTCACCGGCCATGGGGCCAGGGGACATCTGGCACCATGAGGCAATGGGAGTGACTCTCTGGAGCACCCCACGTACGGAGGGGTGACTGCCCAGGCGGTGGGACTCGTTATGGAATGCCAGGAGGATGATTTGGGGATTGTGCAAGACTGACGATGGGATATTTAGGGGTAGAAACAAAGGTGGGGAAAGGCAGGGATCAAGGTGGTTTGGGGAGGAGCAAGCATGAGAAAACAGAGGGATACAGGAGCAAAAGGGCCTGATCACATGTAAACAGGTTGCTGCTATGTGTGTTTGACCATGCCTGCACCTGGTCAGCACCGTCTGTCTTGTCTTCTCATAAACTCCATTTCTAGCTCTTTTCTTGGGTGAGGGGCTCTCTGTGCTGTGTCCATGTGTGCATATGGAGGTCTCAGAGCCAGCCACCAGAATGGAAACCATGAGCCTTGGGGACCCATGAGCTTGCAGTGCAGCAACTGGAGAGGACAGGGCACATGCACAGTGTGTGGGTGCATGTATTTGTGTGCAATTGCCAGTGAACATCAAGCCAAACTAGCCAGGGAGTAGGACAAGAGGCGTGGGAGCCAGGTATCAGAGTGGCCAGTCTGAGCTGGATACTAGAGACATCCAAGGGTCTTTGAGGTGGCTACTGGAGAGACCAGGGGTCCAAGCCAACTACTGGGCAGACTGTGAGTCTGGGGGAGTTGACTGGGAGACTCATTTGCACACTCATGCCTCTGTGCATGAGATGTATGATTTCTATATATTATATATGTTGTACACATGTGTTTGTGAGAGTGTCTCCTGGGGATACAAGCTCAGCCTTGATCCTGGCTGGACCTGGGAACAGGGAGCTGTGGCACCCTCACCTCTGTTGGACTGTGGGATTCAGCAACCCCTAACAGAAATACTGTGTGACTTGTAGCCAGAACTACAAAATGGATTTAGACAAGAGATAGGACAAAATCAAATTCTTTTCTCTGTTCACTACAGCTTTTTTGGGAATTTATACGCTAGATTGTCTGGTTTATTCATAGTTCTTTAAGAATGGAGTTGTTCCTATACTTATTAGACCTAAATAGACACTGATAGTTCTTGCAGCCATGTAGCCATGTAACACAGTACTGTCATTGCTAGTAACAGGTCATAAGCTTTGTACTTTATTTGGAAGACCTCAGGACTGAGGCTTGTCAGGCTTGCACTGTCTAAAATCTTCTTGACCCGCCTGCAGCTGTGCTCTACCTGGTTTAGCTGTGACAACAATTTCTCTAGTAAACAAAGTGTCTGTGGCTAATTTGTTTTGCTTTGGTTTATGTACCACATGACTATGGTTGTGTGGTACAACCCTAGTTTTATAAAGATATCAGTAACAAGTTGTTATCTGATGCAAAATGAGATATTTATGACTCTAACACAACAACATAGTGTAGAGGAATACAGTCATGGTACGATAGCAGAGGCCTTGAGAAGTGGGGACACAGGATGCACCGTAGAGGAGTACAGGCACAGGGTGATAAGAAATGGGGCACTGGCTGGCATGGGAGACCCCACGGCTATAAATGACTCACCCATGGTAAGTTAAAAGAAATGCAGATCTGAAGCTGGACAAACCTGGTTTTTAGGGACAGGGAGAGCAAACTGGTACCTGACACACGTAAAAGGCACCATATATAGTAAATTCAGATGTAACATGGATCTATAGACCAACGAAGAAAGAGAAAAGTTTAAAAGTGCATCAGTGAACATGTAAAAGTGAAGTGAATCCTAGAGCAAGGAAGTAAAAAGCATCAGCATGAACATCATATTCCTCCTGGCAAAGATCTCCTAAGACTGACAACTTGCCATAACCTCCCTCAACACCACTACCAGATTGAAACTGCCAGCCCTAGGACCCAGAGGGGCAATGGAAGGGTGAGCATAACGCCAGGAAAAGGGGTAGGAACTGAGAAGTGTATAGCAACTTTAACTGCATTATTTTTCCTTTTTCTGTAACAATTATATTTAGACTGAATCTGACTGTTAAGATTTCAATTATACAAACAATAAATTTTGTTTATACAGATATATGTGTGAGCATATATATATATAATATATATATCAGACTTGCTTCCTCTTGCCCATATACAAGGTTTTGAGAATAACATTCTCACACAAAGGTTACCAAAATTGCTGAATTATACTGTCTTGACTAAAATCTGTATTGTGCCCAAAATAATAGTACGTGATTTCCAAAAACCTGAACCAAAGAATGAAAGAAAATTAATCTTTTAAAAGTCCTATAAGACATATAATAGTAACTACAAAAGTACTCTAAAAGCAATATTTCTCATGTGGAGCATCAATGATTTTAAATTTGATCTAGAGAAAAGAGTTTCAACTCATCTTTTACTAGGTATTAATTTTCTACACATAATTTTGTAGATTCAAGTAATGAGAGATTATGTTTGCAGTGATATAATACAAGAATTTGAAATAAACTGAGTAGCTCATAAGAAGCATAGCAAAAAAGAATACAGTTATTAATGGACGAGATGATAACCACTGGGCCATGGATAACTGGAGGTTTAGCTCATTCAGACCTTTCATCAGTGTGTACTCTCACCTGAAAACAAGAGTTACCAGTATTTTGCTCCCACCCTTGAAAATAACTGTTGATGGCATAAGACATTTCCTTAATTCAATGGCAAAAAAAAATCTCACAGTTATCTCCTAAATAAGGTCTTGACCATGTTCATGAGAAACTACTACATAATGAATGGAGACTATGGAGATGCAAGTGCCAGCTGTTGAGTTAAGACACTTTAAGTCACCATTCAGTCACTTAAATCCACTAAGAGCATGCCCACCGGAATTATTTCATCTCAGCTGAAGGTTGGTAACATTCTGCAAAAGAGGAAATTCCTTCACTGAATGTCTCCTCTGCTTGATCACTTGCCTCCATCTGATCACATCCTTAATACTTGTTGCTACCTAATTAAGGTGGTACCATAAGTGGCAGCAGGTGATTTGCCCATCTCAAAACAAGTCTACTTATTCAGATCCAGTCTAGGACACTTTTTTTTTTCTTTTAGCACATTTTCTGAAAAAGGAAGAAATGATTTAGAGACTTGGCCAAATCGTTTGTGTAAGCACGAGTGCCTGGTGCCATTTGAGATGCCCTCACACACAAGGGACGTAGGTCTTCTGTAAACCCCAAGTCATACCTGCCCAACCATATGAATGTTCAGATGCTCCAGGATACCTTGCAGAGTCCCTAAAACATCAGTACATACTCAGGTACCTGAATCACTCCCACATTGTATTAAATCACTTGAATTGGGAATGAACAACACCTGGCATTGCCAGAGTAAGGCCTTTAGTAATTTAAGTTATTATTTCTGGAGTTGAACCCTGATCAGGGTCTCAGTCACAGCTCTAAACATTCAGTGAAATCACTGAAATTACATTAATAAGACCAAGGATTAGACCTTGGAATTCTAAAACATTCATTTCCAGGACATTTGCCTTCATGGACTACTTCATACATGCCGTATGTCAGCATTTTGCTCCTAGTCATAACTCCTTTAAATTCCTTTTTCTTGCAAAGCTTTCAAACAAGCCACTGTTCTTTTTCCTGCTCTCTCTCTTTCTCTCCAAAAGTATATCTACGTATATTTTCCAAGGCTATTATCTGCCTCTTTTCTTTCAGGGGCCTGTTAATCTTTTTTGCTATTGGACTGGTTCTCTTTCAAAAGTGGCCTCTGCAGAATATTACATACCAAAAGGGGGGGGAAAAAAATCGCATGTAGTTGGCTATCAGTAGGAAAAAGGCAGGTGTCATCAGCTCACTGAGTGCTCTTTATCAGACAGCTTTTTCTACCCTAGGTATATAGTTGCCAGTGTCAACAATTTATAACTTGTATGTGGGTGGTCAGGTGAACATATACATGCTTTTTATAGCTCTGCCTTACAAACTCAGACAGATCACTCTAGATGTGACACTTGTAACGCTGAAATTTCTGTGCGGGGCCCTAGTGTTGAGACCCCTGCCGTAGTGTTGAGACAAAGGTTAAGCATATGTGAGACAAAAGTATTGTGACCTTCTGGTTTTGTTATTGTCACTACTATTGTTATACCTATTCTAATGATCCCTCAAGGAAAATCTAGGCTCAGTTTGATACCACTGCACATATGCAAAATAAGACCCGAGTTTCCAGACCTTATTCTTGAATAAGATAAGAGAGAAAAATATGTGAAAAAGAAATCATTATGATTTCTCTTTGTATTCTGTATGTCAGGACAAAGAATCACAGAGATTAAGGATCATGATTAAGGTCATGTGGAAAAATTACGTCATTGTTGGGAAAAGAATACAGATCTCTCAGTCCAACAAAGACAAGATAAAATAACCCTTGGATCCATTACAACACCTGAAACAATCTAGATTGTTGGATTAAAGAGGGTTATTTATTTATTTATTTATTTATTTATTTTAGTTAGCTGAAGCTCTCAGCAGGAACCTGGGCATGAAAGTTCTGACCCATCTGGTCTAGTAAACCAAGCGTTACCTCCCTGAGGTATAAATACTTAAATTCACTCCTTTTGTCTCCATTTTCACCTAAGAGCATGAACTGTGATAAAATACAAAGGAGAAGGATTTTGTCTTTTCTTTCTGAAATGTGGCAGATTAACATGAACAGCATGTGCACCCTAGTGCATATGGATGGATTCATCTTAATGTTCATACATTAATCAAATTAGTAACTCCCTGGATAACCGCTGACCACAATCATAACAATTTTTGGCAGTGCAAAGTGCCTGCAAAAACTGTATGCTGAACAAAAATAGTCCAAACAAAAGACCACTTTATGTATCAATCAAGTTAACTAAAATACTGTATCAGTCCTAGTCCCCACTGAAATCAATAGTTGATCTTCTGCCAAAGTCCACAGGGTGACAATTACACTTGAGGCTGATGTTGTATCGCTACTTAATCCTTATTTTGCCATTTCCATCCCTTTTCATTCCTGAGATATCACATTAGAATGATCTCTCCCTAAATTTTTTGTAAAATATTTTGGTGCTATTTATTGAATAATATCTGCTCATTATTGTGAGATTGTGACATTGTGAACCATGACTTGTCTGGAAGTGAATCATGTTTTTTTTTTCTTTTTTTTTCTGTTTTTCATTCTATTGATATGGGTCTCTCCATATATTTAGGAAATAGCTGTTTAGGAAATCATAAAATAATCTCTATTTAATTCCAAAACAAGGAAGCATTGTTATTTTGACTATCTGTCCTCAAGCCACAAATAAAGTTTTTGATTATTCTGTAAAGACTTCCCGAAGAGCCTTATGAGAACAGCCACATCAAGTGTATCAGATACTTTCTATTTAATGAAACTGTGTTTTGCTGTTTGCATTAAAAGTGGAAATGTATTTTAGCCTGGTTCAACACAAAACTCCTTTAACCTACAACAGGTTAAAGAGAGAGACAATATTGGATATGAATCTGAAATATAAAAAAATTTAACAAGAAAGAGGGTGCAGATTGCTGTGTGCACCTGGATCTCAATGGTAAAGCTTATATGTCCCTTCTAAGGTAGCCACCTCAATCTATACATAAACCTTGGACTGTATATTTTTAATGGATTGTGTGCAAATTCTGCTTTGAGGAAAAAAAATGTCTAGCATGAAAAGAAGTGCATAAAGCTGGACAGAAAAAGAGTCACAGGCCCATTTAATGGCAGAGAAGCTGGCTTAGGGACATCTTGTCACTTGTACCAAGCACATGCTAAATGGTTTCAAGTCAGTCAGCATGACCATGAGAGAGAGTCCAGAATCAAGAAGGAAAAGAAGGAAATTATATCGTGAGAAAAGTGTCCAAAAAGCACTTGGAAACCATGTGAAATAACGCTGAAAGCTTCAGGAATAACCCAGGCCAACACGTCCTTCCGCTCGGTGACTCAGGAGAGAGGGGAAGTTTTTGTGTTGCCGGGCTTTTTTAAATGTCGGATAGAAATGAGGAGGTGCAGGATTTACTGAAAACATATTAATTACATCTCAGCTGTGTAAAACAGTACGGATTTATTCCGAATTGTATCCTGAAAGGTCCCCAGCAGCGTAAGTTATACAAAAGGCTGTAAGACCTGAACTTCAAAGTTCCTGAATGCTTCAGAAGAGACCCTCCACAGTTTTAGCTATCACTAACTGTGAAGCATGAGCAGAGAGGAGGGGAAAAGACGCATCTGCCCTCTGGCATCTCTCTGTATATTAAAAAAATGTGCCAGGCAAAGGTGTCCGGGCTAGTTCTGAATGATCCCAGGCTGAAGTAGCATTAGGATATTGGTATGATACCTCTCCCAGTGAAATTAGATCCTGCAAAGCTGTTTTGGGGCTTAGGCTTATTTAACGCAGCTGTGCTGCCTCCGGCATCCCAGCTAGCGAATTAGGACAATTTGTGTTTGGACTAGCAATAGGTCTCAGTACTGCAGTTATTTCACATTATGTTCAGAGTCCCAAAAGCACATTCACTATCAAACTGTGCATTAAGCCGTCTTGACCATTTCTCTGGATCCGAGTGTGCTGCCTACATCTAGTACCTAAAGCAGTCTCGCACGTCATGTATAGGCAGTTCCAGACTGAGAGAAAAACTACTTTTTTTTTTTTTTCTAAGTAGATATCTAATAAAATAAAAGTTGGGAAAAACTGTGCAGCCTAGGAAATTGAAAGTGGGAAGATGTTCAACCATCCAAATAGTTTTTCTCAGCGTAGCCTTGACGAAAAAAGGTTTTGATTTGTCAATGGGTTTTATAGTCTGACATGGCATGTAGGGCAACATGAAAGCCCATCTCTGCAATCTAAAATGAAAATCTGTAATATCAAAGTCCCATCTGTTATCGCCAATAAGCATACTTCATAAGAGGTTAATGAGAATAAACATGCTCTAAACTGAAAATGGGAATTCATTTTTCTTTCCCTGACTCAACTTTAAAATACAGAATCATTGAAGCTCTTAATTTTTCTTTTAAAGTAAAAATATAAATAACATTATGAAATATAAGGTTTTAAAAGTAGTTATTTTTCTTACTCTGCTAGATATATCTCTTTTCTCTGAAAATGTGTTTTACTGAACTGGAATCACAGTCCCGTCAGGCCCTTTCAAGGATAATTTTTACCAAGAGCTAAGCAATAGCTAAAGGGATCTGTTAGTTTGGGGTTTAACTGCTAAAACCGTGTGACCTAGATTGGGAAGAAAGACCATCTCCTTTTCGATAGCTCCAGAGGGACTGAGATGCGAGGGAAAAGGCCTTCACTGTAAGCATCTGGTTGAGGAGCAATAGGAACTGACATGAATTGGCTTAAATGAGCCAGGACTAAATAGATTTAAATTGCATGTATGACTCACAATATGGGGGAGTATTTATGTTAAGAACAGTTGACTTTAGAGACAGGTGGAATAGGACATTTATAATCATTCTTAGAAAAGCCAGACTACACAATGTGCCTGGGAAATGCAGACATCAAATCCAGCCAGCAGAGCGTGGACCTAAGGGGCGAGGAATCCACAGGCAAGATGCATTTCTGAAGACTTTCTCTGAAAAGAAGGGTCTCACGGAGGATGCCTACCTTTTGTGGGAAGGATTTGGGGTGGATTTAAGGCGTCATTTAACTTTCCTGAAAGAAGTGAAGCTGAATTGAAGGGACAGGTCAACAGAGCAGAGGCAGTGATGGAGACACGAGAGACCAGCAAAAGCAAGAGCGGCCAGTAGAGACCAGAGCTGGAGGAGACCTGGCTGGTGGGGAATAGCGGGCAGGAAGCTTGTCCAGGGGAACAGCTAGCAATGAGGCAGACTGGGGCTCACCCAGAAGTGGTGAACCCATCAGGTACCAACGAGAGTGATGAACGTGGCCAGGGAGCAGCTAAAACAGAGACTTTAGCAAGAAAGAATGGTTATGGGTGGCTGCTGGGGCCAGAAAGGTCAGCAGCCAGTGAAGCTTCCCTGCCTAGAAGCAGGGTAGCAAAATCTGATATAGTCTACAATTCAAGTATCTTGGTATCCAGTTACTTAAAAAATACTGACAGAGCCCTGCCCCCATTGCAATGTGTTAGTAATATAGGGAATCATCATTTTCTTTTTACAGCCAGACAGCAGGAACGGTGATGTTAAACACTCAAATTCACACCAATAACCATATCCAGACTGCAAGTCGCTTAATGACAAGACCAGTGCCTTAATCACTTTTCTTTCCTGATTTCCATTTCTCCATATGCTGCATTTTATGACCATAATCAAGTCCTCTGACTTCTGTGAATCATCGTTTATCCATCTATCATCTAAAATATTTGCCTCACAAAGACTGCCGGAGACAAACATTCCATGAGTCATTAAACACCTTCACTGAAAATCACTCCAAACATGACCATTATTATTAGCTGTATTAATAATAATTAGTTATGGCCATTAGATCAGATGTTTATAGTACTCACGATTCTTTTCACTAAAGAGCATCTGTCTTTTAAAGAACAACTGTTGAAAGTTAATTGTCAGGTGGGCTTAATGATATAAATTCATACCGAGGTTATAATGGACCATAAAATGAAGTTCTCCAAGATGCTAAATCCTCAGACTAAAGTGTTACACTTACATAAGCTTTTATTTCCAAGACAAGTTTAAGACAGTAAAAATAAGTGTTCAATAAGTGAGATGCATATAAATGTGTTTCTTCCTTTTTGGAAACCTATAGGAATATATCTATCGTTAAAATCAAATCAGTAATGTGTAATAAATGAAACTTAAGCATTAGATAGATTAGAAGAGATATTATAAAGATTTCTCTCTTGAGATGGGGGCATGGAGCACTGAACAGCAATATAAATACGCAGATGGATCAAAATGCAATTGTCCTACGGAATATGACTTGTTTTTTTTTTAATATTTTCTCCTAGGTCCAAATAAACTCCAATTTTGCATCGCAGCAAGTAAACTTCTCCTTTAAGTACCATCAATAAAGTTTCCAGCTGACCTTTTCACGCCTTCTATAAGGAAGCTAAATGTTACTCGCTTTTCACATTCAATAAAAACTATTACTGTGTTCTAGTTCAATGCATATCTGTGTCATCATGGGGGAAAGTCACTTTGCACTACGTGTTAATCTTGCCTTTAAAGTTCTTTTCTAAGCTTTCGAATTGTTAAATGTATCACCTTGGTTTATTCATGAGCACCACGCTGCTGAGTGACAAAGTAACTTGAAGTTCATGTGAAGGTCTTTAGACATTTGGCCCTTCAGATCTATTTGTCACAGATTTTGATTTTTTTTTTTTTTTTTTAATAACCGAAAGCTGCCTTTAGCTTAATGACAGACAGAATGTCTTTGGGTTTCAAAAAAACCTGATGATTGTTCTGGACAGACCTTCACCTGGTACAAAGTGGTACGGTAACACTGTCTGTAGCACATCTATATTTCCTAAGAAAACTTGAACACTTTGAATGTGTGTCTCTGAATAATAATCCTTGTCAACAGTGACTGAAGTAATTGGTTACCAAGCTTGAAACTACCTTGGAGAAGCCCACCAGCTGTACTTCTAATTGTGAAGTAGACATTTTCTCAAAAATCCATCTTATTTTTTTTAGATAGGACCCTTTATTAGCCTCCTCAGATCTTCATAAGTGACACCTTATATGTGAAAAATACTTCTAAACAGATTATTCATGAGTTTAAGAATTCTGCTGTCCAGAGTTTTGTTCAGAAAGCCAACCACAGCAAAGTAGGGCTGAAGGCACACAGAGTTAAAAGCTAAATCCACAGGGACAACAGGGCAATCAAAGCTTTTACACACGGTGGAACTGGGGTTCATCTCATACAAATATAGACCATTACATTGTAGAGATCTACTTTTGAGCTAGTCATCCTTTATTCCCTTTAGAGTCAATGAAAAGAAACAGGTGCCTTTAAAGCACATGTAGTTTTCATGTGTATTTTTGGCTGACATAAATCATACTCTGGAAGTGCCTATATCTCTCAGTTCCTATAAGAGAAATCATTATAACTAGCTCCCACCCTAGAAGCTCTTCTGTTCCATCCATTAGTCATAGAAGGGAGCCTTCAGAAAAGTTAGAAAATATGGAAAAATACCTTTTTAACTGAAGCTGACAAAATCCTCATCCTGCTCTATAAGCAGGAAATCCTGTTAGGGTTTGCTGTTAGAAGGATTTTGACAATTTTTGTATAACTGCAATATTGCTCAAAATGTGTTGTGTATTAAATTACTTAAGTAAGCACCGAGAGCTCATGTTTCAGGTTCTTAAGGCTTTAAAAATGATTAAAACTATTTAGAGCTATCTTTATATTTTCCTAATATAGCATCCCCCTATCACTTTTTGAAGCATTTGAAAATTGTTACTATGATATAGAATATATAATAAAAATATATGAAGCTCTAAAAATTTCTTAGAACAGCAAACTTGGATTTGTTAATCTCTCAGGTGTTTGCAGTTCAGCTGGTTAGTCTCAATGATCTTAAATATTCTGATATATTCTGAAAGCTGCAAAACAGATGACACCCAACCAGAAGTATAAAACAATAAAAATCTTGTAAAAAAAAAAAAAATACAAATGCTTATGAAATAGGAAGTAGCTCTCTAAACATTTTGGGAAAGTTTTTTAGCATGGAGAACCAAGAACAGATTTTTCCAATGATCAGTTCCACCTATGATAACTGATTTGAAATTAATTACACTGATTACTGAACTTGAACTGGAGTTGGAAGAAATATGCTGCTGCAAGAGGCCCTGTGCAAGCTCACCTCAGTGTGCTCTTGCCAGTCATCAAGACCCCTGCCGGCATCTGATCCTCACCTTCATCCAGCAGCTCCAAGGGTGGCAGCATCAGCCACGGGCTTGTGAGATGCTGGATCCAGCCCAAGAGCAGAGAAAGCAGGAGAGACAGGGTTTGTGGGTGTACAGAGAATGTGAGTGCAATTGGAGATGGGATCAATAGGGAGAGACACAAAAACAGCAGTCTATGCGTTTGTGGAAGTTACACCATCAAATAGAGCTAATCAGATTTTTATATTCCTTTCCTTTACTTTCTTGATTCTTATGAGCAGTAAAAATAAAAGCCGTGTCCTCTGCCACTAGCTGGAAACTTCAGCATTTCCTTCCATGGAAGCTACCTACGCCTTGACATTTACTCCATGTACCCAAACATGAGTGACATGCCCCGTAGGAAAAGTCAGTAAGGAAAAAGGGAGAAAGGCAGGATCAGAAATATTGCATGTTCAGTTCTTTATTGTTTACAACTGCCTTCCAGCACAGAGCAAACTCTGAGCGTACGAGATTTGTGACAGCCTCTCTTCCTTTGGTTCAGACCGATCTGCAGAAGAGCAGAGCCTGGCTCCTGTTGTACTCAGCCCTCCCCTCTTTCTAAGATCCAGCAACAGAGGTTGAGTAGCTGCTGGCCCTCAAGATATATTGACAGTATCAAAAGGCAAACCCCAGAGTTCTGCCAAATACCCTAAAACTTGGAAAAATTTTCTGGTCTACTACTTCAAATGTTTTAAAGGTACCTAATCACTCAAAATCAGTGTTCTGACTCATTATTAGAAATCATGAGCATTTCTCGTATGTGCAACGACAAACTTGTTTTGCACAGATATCCAATAGCTGATCACTTCAGAAACAGTAACTGGAATTACACTGTAACCATGTTTTTGTCAACTTCAACATTGGTTGACTAGTAAAAGGCTGGACAAAGTCAACTACAATCTTTTAATTGATTTCAATGAGTTTTCAGTCAGATTTTGCTGAATGTCACTAACATGATCACATAACAATAAAATTTACTTCTGTGTTTTCAGCAGTGTGTGCAGTATAGAAAGAGAATTCTCAGACCTCATGCTATATAATATAAATATATTATGACAGATTCTTTCCAGCAGCTTGATTCATTTTATGTAACTGAAGTTGACAACTTAACTTGAGATGTTTCAATGCAAAATTTCATTCAGGCCCCCTGAAAAGGGCAATTTCAAGGTAAAATACAAATGGCTAGATCTGGATGTAATTTCCAATGAACGCAACCAATGTTAGTGGTGATATTTAGGAACATTTTTGGCTATTTACTCTTCATTGTAGCTCAGATCTTCATTCTTTTCCTTCCCTCCTTTCCTCATCTCATTTTAAAAAGTGGCTGATTTAAAATGCTGAGTCAGAAGTGTCTTGTCTTTTCCATTCTTTTTACCTCCTCTGGTTTTAATTAAAATAAGCAATGAGCAGAGTTCTGCACAAGACATATCAGCCTCTTTTTCTGTGGCATTAGTCAGAGTGGTTGAAGTGAGATTGTGCCAAATTTTCAGAGTCAGCTCCCTCTTCTTGAATCACAAGGAGGCAGGCACTGAGGTAATACCATGTTTAAACCTCTCCACTTTTTCTGCCTACCAGTTTAACTGTTTCAATCACGGGGGGGGGGGAGGTCTTCTTTAACTTCAGTATTGCTCAGGAAACACCATACAGATTTAAATGTCAGATCCATGTTGCGTGAGTCCTCAAAGTAATTATTAGTAACGGTTTCAGGAGAGCACTGTAGACATAGAAAAGCTCCATGTACAGAAAACTCCAGCAGTATTAAGAATACTTAAGAGTTTTTAAAGCCTCACTAGCCAATAAATACATTGGCCTTCATACAAATGTCCCTCATTTTTCTATTATAAATATTTAACTGAAAGATCTCAGCAGAAGATTTGCAATTCTATATTTCAGGACATACATTCGTTCCTGTCTTTATTCAACAGAGATGTATCTCTGGTCAAGTAGTTATGAGATGTAAACTGTGTCACCTGCAAAGAGATTCACCTTGCTTAAACAAAGATATCTGAAAGGCAGGTGTCTCTGCCTGAACTAGTTACCAGATGCTCCTTTTATGGTCAAAGGAGAAAAATAGGTTCTTCCGGGGTGCAATCTGGTCAGCTTTTTCAGACATATGTTTTAGGATGAGATGAAGTATATCATAGGAGTGCTATATGTCTCAACTTATAAAAAGACTTATAGAGACATTGGGATTTGGTCAGTTGAAATGTTCAGAACTTGAAAAGACAAGAAGTATCTCTTTTGTCGTCTCAAAAACACAAGGGTCCCCAAACAAGAGCTTTAGGACCTTAAAGTAGCGTCACTGTAATTTACAGACAAAAAGTTGACAATACATCAAGAGCAGCTGAAACAAAAATACGTATTTTGCAGCCAGAATGATACACACACTGAGTCACAGACCTCGGTGCACATACAATCTTTAGTCATGCACCAACCACCAGCTGAAACTACATGGTTGCGTTTAAGTTCTGTTTGCAGCCTTCCTCCTCTAGCACTGATGAGATATCTCACAGCTATAGAACACAAAGTTTTCATTTGCTTCCACTGAGTCTCAGAAAAAAATGAAGGAGTGAAGTGTGAAGCCCATGGATTACAACTGCAACAATTGCAAGTGTACTTTTGGCCACTTATTCTCAAAGCGGTTACAAATGCACAGTTGAGTGCAAATAAAAGATTGCAAATGTTGCCATCTTTTGCATATTTTCTCATATATTTCTACCATAATAAAACCATGCTAAGATTTTCCTAATCACCAGGGATCTTTTGAGTGTCTTCAGGGAGCAAAAGAAAAGCAAAGCAAAACCAGGTGGACATCTGTTTGTGAATGTCATCAGGAGTTTACTGCAAATCTTCACACATCTGGAGTTTATTCCTTGGGGTAAAACATCTCAACTGGGAGTGTAACATTTTAATATGAGTTCGATTCCCTATAGCATTAACACTTTACTGACTGACATCAGACTCCTCAAAGTAATATTGATAATGTTTTCAGGGTTTTGTTTTAAAAACCTGTAGCTCCACTGACTTCAAAGGAATCACTTCATACCTACATGTCAGTAAAAGCAGGGGATCACGCCATGTGTTATCAGCAGCACTTATGTAATATATAGGAACCAAAGACAATGGTAATAGAAGAATGAGTTCCACAGGTAAAGAAATACGTCCTTCTTCCCACAACACCACTCCTAATCATTCAGGACAGTTGGAAAAATATCAGTACGTCAAAAACAGGTGCTAGAGAAAAAGCATGGAGTGTCATCTGGCTTGCTTACTTCACATTATTCAAACTGTTTTAGAGGACCAAAACAGCAATTTCTTTCTCAGTGATGCTCACTATTTCAGCATGCAATGCAAACAGTGATGCAAATGTTTTCATAGTGCATCTTTGAGCAGTGGCACAAGAAAACCCAAGGTCAAAGTGTCTATTTATGTTCTTTGCCTGGATCTTGCTTGTTTTTGGATATTCATCACTGTTTAGCACTGTATGCATTCATGGCAGCGCTTCCCCTGACTTCATCAGCAGTGGTGAATGATCAGCACTTCTGTAAATCACAACCCAAGGCTTCAGTCGGGAATCCCACCCAAACCCTGACCACATCTACATCCACGTGGGCTGCACGTTTGCCTATAGCTCTAGATCCTTTTGCAATCATATCCGATTTCATCCTTTTTCCATGCTACCACCCTATTAGGCAGGACACAGGATTATGAGCACAGGACTGACAATTTCCCTGTCGTCAGCCTAAAGCACAGGTTTCCCTGTGTGTCCCCTAATTTTGGGGAGGACCATACCCAAGAGAGACATAATTTGCAAAAATATAGCTGATGAACTGCGTTAGATGTCTACTGAGCATGATAAACAGATTTCTGCAGATAAAAAACCCATAGCAGAGATGGAGAAATTCCAGCTCAGACAAACTGCATTTGAGAAAATAAGTAATAACTGAAAATAGGAACTTAGAGTGAGAAATCTCATATAACCTTCTATTATGACTATGTTACTAGCTGCATCAATAAACAGAAAATCCCTCTGCTGAAGTTAACAGAATAATACATTTTGATCTGCAATTATCTCACATGAAAACTGTCAGCAGGTCCCCAGAAGATACTCTCTGATGCAGTACATTTATTAATGCTAAAGACTTACAGTATAGGGTTTTTTTCCTTTTTTATTAAGATTTTATTTCTTTTCCTACAATATTAGAAATCTTGCGCTTAAGGACAATTTGTAGGATCACAGGTCAAGATGTCTCTGGTGGATCTCTTTGTTTTATACACTATATCTCCTTCATCATCTATCAAAGTAGATAGATAAGCTATTAATCTCTATTTTTCAATTAGTAAAGATGATCAAAACCATTTAAGATATCTGTTTCTAAAGAGGTCCTCCATTTTATTGATATTTAGCAGAGTTAACTTACCGGTCTTCAAGCCCTTTCTTTTTATAAATTACTAAAGTCCTACAATAAAATCAGTGTGATGCCTGAAGTGCTAATTTAGTCATATACAACAAGCTAAAATTGAATACAGACTTACTCATAAATGTTATTTACGTTTCAACTAAAACTCAGCTAATATATTAATATTTTATTTTCATGATGCTGCCCATTAAAAGCATACTGTTCAAAAAAATATCTGGACCCACCAGTCATCAAGGCTTCAGTGATCAGTGTTAAGGTTTTAGTAACAGGAGTGATCATTAGAGAGTATGAGATCATTGCTCACATTTTCAAGTCAAAGTGCTATCACCTCTGAACAGCGTAATAAATGGAAATAAAGATGTTTGTCTTTCTTTGAAAAATGCTTTGAGCTCCCAGGACAAATAAAAGCTATGCGGTAATTGTTTCTATTGTTATTTCTGTTTGCTTATCCCAAGTCTGCTGGCCAGTTCTCTAGACTGTGTGAGATTATCTTACAGTCGTGAGGAAGAGCAGAGATATTTATCCATTTCTTTCTTTCAACCTTTAAGCACCAGTCCTCCTCTCTAAGTATATTGCAATAATTCAGATACATGGCTCAAATAAAATCCACAAAATATATGGTGAGCTGTTCAGAATATTTCACAATAATTCTTGCCTGAGTATTAAAATAGCTCTAATTACCTTTATATTTGACCTCTTATCTAAAGCCAGCCTTTCTTAGACTCTTGAAAGCAAAAGAGGCTCAATACAGTGGGACCCACAGAGGTTTCTGTGGCACCAGGTACCACAGTACCTAAACTAAGCCCCCATTTTGTAAATAACAGAGGCACAGTCTCAGATAATGCAACAACATGCAACACTTTCTCGTCATTAATGTCGTTTGCCCCACAGCATCTCCCCCAAAATGTGGAAAATGGCAATTCTGACCAACAGCAGTGCCAGTATTTTTGCCTAGCATCTGACTATCCACCCAGGACACCAGCTCTCCTCTTAGGCTGTCATCTGCCTGGAACACCCATATCATCTCCAATACATGAGTGAGTAGCAAAGCTAAAAATGGAAAAGAAGAAATAATGAGTGAAGCACTGCTGAAGGTCGGTCTGTGCACACTTGTCCCTTGTAGCTGCTGCGTGGAAGAGACTGTTCAGCTCAAACTGTTCTGCAGACCCATGAACTGCAAGACAAGCTATGAAGTTTCCAGGATCAGTCAAACGCGGGGAAACCAGAAGGCTCAGAACTTCTCAGGGCAAAGAGCTTGTCTTACGTTATAATAAACAATTGCACAAACCTATATAAAATGATTGCAGCAACTAAACATTTCTCAAGAGCTCTGCCATTTCTGATGATTCTCTCTTTCTTTAGAGAACAAGTTTTTACTGCTAAAAATGTTCATAGCCTCCTTGAATGGATCTGATCCTCCTCTCCATTGCATTGCTTTTACACCTGTGTTTTTCAATCACTACATTGTTCATCATCTTGCTTCTACAGATTCCAATTATTTTTTTTCAAGATCCCTCTGTGCTCAAGATTATAAGAAAGAAGTATAAACATGCAATTACAATGCTGTATGAACAAGACCTGTTTCAATATTTTGTCCCAAATGACCCTCCACTGCAATTGTTCCAGGGAATGAACCACTTCTTAATGTTTATTAAATGCTCAAGAGATTATAAGAAAGAAGTATAAACATGCAATTACAATGCTGGATGAACGAGACCTGTTTCAATATTTTGGCCCAAATGACCCTTCATTGCAATTGTTCCAGGGAATGAACTGCCTCTTAATGTTTGCTAAATGACACCAATAGGAGATCATATCTGTAACTATATATAACAGAGTGTGAAAATGATTTAGTGTTTCAAAACTGTCTGGAACTCATACTGTGGCTGACTTTCTCAAATCGATTTTTGACAAAGTAATTCAAAGTTATGTGCTAAAACTGTATTATGCCACTCATCCTGCAGTCTGCCATTGTTCACTAGTTCTGTGAAGTGCTTGCAAACAAAGAAAATACACAGCAGATATCATCAGCTACATGATTTTATGTGCAGTAGGTAGATTAAAAAAAAAGCAAATAAAAATTGAATAAGTATCAAAAAAGACAAAGCTGGTGGAAGGCATTATTTAGCCTTGAAGATAACAACAACAACAACAAAGATTTAGATGTCAGATTAGCTGCTATCACAGACGGTCTGGATTCATAAAAGATATCTAAGACATGCTGAAATGCAATATCAAAAGGCACAATTCTGCTCACTTGTCCATTTGGGCAGAACAGGAAGGAGTTTACTGAAGTCTATTTGTGTTAACATAATGAAAGCAGAATTTGGGTTCACATCTCTGCGTCTAGCAACATATAGCTCATCTCATGTATCTTTCCCTCAAAGATTGCAGGACCCTTTCTCTTATGTCAGATTCTTCTGGACACTTCCATAATTATACTTACCAACAGAAACTCAACACAAAATCATTGATCTTATTTTTAAAAACATTTAAGCATAGGAAGACTTGAGAGATCCCATAAATGAGCTTAGTCCTATTACAATAAACTTCATCTTGCTGTTCAAACTGTAGAGCTTGTTCACTACTACACATTCATAGGGATAAGGTAAACAAATTTTTTGTTAACTGTGGTGGTAAAGACCCCAGTAGACAAATAGCCCTTGAGCTCTATGAAAACTTAAATAGATTAGAGAGACTTAGATGGGAGGAGAACATAAATCTGTGAAGGTAATGTGCCCTTGTGGCCAAGAAGGCCAATGGTATCCTGGGGTGCATCAGGAAGAGTGTTGCCAGCAGGTCGAGGGAGGTGATCCTCCCCCTCTACTCAGCCCTGGTGAGGCCACACCTGGAGTACTGTGTCCAGTTCTGGGCTCCCCAGTACAAGAGGGATGTGGCACTACTGGAGCAAGTCCAGCGAAGGGCTACAAAGATGATTAGGGGACTGGAGCATCTCTCTTATGAGGAAAGGCTGAGAGAGCTGGGCCTGTTTAGCCTGGAGAAGAGAAGGCTGAGAGGAGATCTTATCAACGTGTACAAGTATCTGAAGGGAGGGTGTCGAGAGGATGGGGCCAGACTCTTTTCAGTGGTGCCCAGCGACAGGACGCGAGGCAACGGGCACAAACTGAAACACAGACAGTTCCATCTGAACATGAGGAAAAACTTTTTCACTGTGAGGGTGACAGAGCACTGGACCAGGTTGCCCAGAGAGGTGGTGGAGTCTCCTTCTCTGGAGATATTCAAAACCCGCCTGGACACGATCCTGTGCAACGTGCTCTAGGTGACCCTGCTTGAGCAGGGGGGTTGGACTAGATGATCTCCAGAGGTCCCTTCCAACACCAACTATTCTGTGGTTCTGTGTGATTCCTTCTTTTTAGGATCAGAACTGAGTTTCTTCATTCCATTGGCAAATATGGGATATTTGAGTATTCAGTCTTCAAAGTAGCTCAGAGGTTCCTTGGGGTATATGCCTTTAGGACAAACCGTTCTAAACAAAATCAGCCAGAAAGACTGACTTCCTCACACAATTAGTAACTACAATAATAAACCATCATGCTGGTTTACAGATATATATCATC
Source organism: Apteryx mantelli (assembly GCF_036417845.1). NCBI lineage: Eukaryota > Metazoa > Chordata > Aves > Apterygiformes > Apterygidae > Apteryx > Apteryx mantelli. The sequence continues at coordinate 7,153,477 of NC_089978.1, forward strand.
TATAATCCTTCATCAAGAACAGCCTGCATTTCAAACTGTTTTCACAGATCTGGCTGTCTGTATGACAATGTTATGTGAAGATATAAAAGGTTTATTATAACAAATTTGAAATGGCCAAGTGAATTATGCTGCCCAGAACAAATTTCTTCCAATAAAAAGCTTTATACCTCCATCCTGTATTGTGTTTAAGCCTCACATTTTATAGAAAGGCTATTTCAGAAAAAAAATTTATTGAGTTTTTAAAAAATGTATTGGCACCACAATTTGTATTTCTATGCCTGTAAAATCTAGGCTACCTTTATATTATGTGTCTAACTATTCTGTCAATAAGAAATAATAATTAAAAAAAAAAAAGCATTGATAAAAAAAAACTGTAGAAAACATTTAAAACAGTTTAGCATAGATTCTGTGCTATCTTGCTGGTGTAAATAAAGAAGTAATGTTTCTCATAACAGCAGAACTATATTGGTGACAGACTGGAAGCAGAGAAGGATCAGTCCTTTTTTATATAAATCAAAATGTCACTCCTGTTTTAAGGTTCAGTATTTCATGATCTGCCAGGTTTCTAAATAAATGCTGCATAACACCTGATATATCTGAAAAGCTGAAATTCCCAGCTCTCCAACGAGACAGAAAGCCTATTTCTAACCCTGATGATTCTTGGGAGACTGAACCTTAAAATTATCAGTAGAACACTGCTGAATATGGCATTAATAGAACTTTTAGAAATATAATTGCCAAGCTCTACTTTCACTTGATCGACCACTGAAGAAAGAGAAAGGGAGCAGGGGAAGAGATAGGTAAAAATGAGTAAGAAAAAGAAAAAAATATACATAAATAGGTCAGGAGATATGTTTTGAAAATCTGGATTATATCTGTGTATGTAGATGTATGATCATTTTTAAAAGAGTAGATACATAGGCAGACAAAGGGACAGATATAGTGTAGACAGATGTAGCGTTATCTTTGTTCAGGTGTTTTTAGTGTTCAGGTACTAAAATATGCAAAGTGCTACATTACAGAGAGATGATTGCACATTATAGACCATGAGTGAGTAGCACAGAAGGAACAGAAAGTGGAAAATAATTACGATTTATTTCAAGTTCCTTAGATATGGTTTCTGCCAGCTAATATTTTGCATTTATTCATAAACTTCTACTCAAGCTGAGTTTTGTGGGGATTTTCCCTCCCCTCATGCTTATTTCAACACTGCTTCTTTTTTCCCCCTTTTTGCTAAGATCATGGAAAATCAAAAAAAAAAAAAAAAAAGTGGGACAAGGAGCTAGAACTTCTCTTCACCTGAACGTGGTGTTCATTACATTCAGCTGTGTAGTAGTGACTTTAGTACACTATACAATTTCTAGTGTTTCACCTTATTTTTTTCGTCTTCAGGGTGCCCCAGAGGTTTCTTTGCAGAACTTGTAGCCTACCATTATTCCATCCACAAGCACACAAGATAGCATATTTACATTTAAGATGCTACAAAGGAACAAGGTTGAGGAGCAAACACTAGCAGGAGATGCAGTGACCCAGCAGATCTGCAGGGTCTCCACCACCCAGGACTTTTCACCATAACTCTGATATCCATGGGCATGGCTGTACAGTCTGGTATAGACCCTTACACAGCCTCCACACTCATTATACGTGGCAACAGTACAGTCTCATTATCCTACTGCTGAGTACACAAAAAAATGCCAAGCAGAGGCACCGTGGGGCCTGTGGGGTTAGATATCATCTAAAACATCCATTTTAGAAGTCAAAAAAAAAAAAAAAAGGCAGATATCCTTAAAATGCCTTTATTTATATATCTGGGATCCTACCTGTCAGAATAGACGTTCCCACCTTTGATATTAGGCTGCCTCTTTCAGATCTTTCTAAATGCATGAGTAATTTCATGAATCTTAGATAAGATGATCTAAACTTTGCACAAATTCATGGTAAAATGTATACACCTACATGAATACAGAAGAAAAGAGAGATGCCAGTCAAAGGCTTCAACAAGTTAGAAAAATGATGAGCAATTATTAAAATAAACACATTAATAATTTGCTGTTAGACACAATATTAAGGGTATATAGACTCTGCCTCCTACACCAAAGTCCACATTGAACAGAGTTATTACAGAAGCAGATAACCAGCAGTCACAGTGGATCAGTTTTTGGGAGAAAGCTAGAAAAGAAATGGGGTATCTCAACACTCCTGAGAACTCAGGTCAGGCAATATATGCTTTTGTTTAGAGTGCAACGTATGCAATTAGCAGTACCCGCAGACACTGTATTTGCAACTTCAGATGACTGTTGCAAACGCCGTGCTGATGAAACACTCTTAGTCCCAGTTGGTTATGTGGTTATGTATTCAGCAGTACAGCTACTTAGCAAAATAAAAGCAAAAATAATAAAAAGGAAAATAGAATCGCAACAAAACAAAAACAACCTAAAACTGTTTGCTGCTGATCAGAAGTGCATTAATTCAAATGAAAATGCATTATATTACAGGCACTAAACAACGACTATCAACAACCTGAAGGTTTTTCTGCATTAACAAACTAAGCCACAAAAAATCACATCCCGGTGGAGAACACATCTGGTTTGTAGCTAGTTCTTAAATTAATAAATCAACTGTCACATAATTGTGACTGCTACCTGAACGACAGCTCCAATAAGTTTTGCAGTGGTTCCCAGTGCAGAGGTGAGGTCAAGGTATCTTTTGGCTGCATTCCTAAATTTAAACACCAGACAATCTCATCCTTCTGGTTAAAAGTAATCAATATTAGCAATTTATCATAATTTGCTCCGCAGCGCACACTTGCGCTGTTTAATCAAGTGTCCTGCCTGGTTTGTTTGTTCACAGTGGCGTGAAAGGCATCCACTGAGCATGCGCAATACATTTCCCTTTTCCTCACTGCATCGCTATGGTGCCTATTGCGACTTGATTCAGGCGCCGACTGAGTTGCTGGATGACTTATGCAGATTGGCAGGGACTGGTAATGAGACACCACTCTAAAGATCTCATGATGAATTAATCATTCTTCCAACAGGTCCCGTGATGAAAAAAAAAAAAAGTTTGATTAGAAACTTTTTTTTTATCTTAAATATAGATCAATCTTCAATGAGATTTAACGGTAAAATACCAGAGGCTGTCAAAGTTGCCAGCCATGACCTTTTATAGCCAAAGTACAAATACAACATTGCAGTTAGGAGATATTCACTTTGCTGTGACAGAGTATATAGACCCTTTAAGGATGAGGAAAGCAGCTGTCCAAGTCTATGATGAAACGGCCAAACGGCCAAAGGGCTTGATTTCCAACTCAGGAACTTAACCATCTGCATCCCAGCCATTGGAGATAGATGACGCACAGCGCGGCCTGTCTCATCTCGTTTCTCTTGAAGTGCCTCAGATATAGGTGTCTATCAGGGAAACCTGGGGGATATGTTGTGGCATGCTCTGGGACACTGTCGAGTTTGAAGACCTGCTGGAGGATGCTACATCTCTTGTATGTATTTTAGGTCTAGATGTCTTTGGTTTGGAAATCAAAACATGGAGGAGAGGGAAGGGGAGAAGCATGGATGTCCTGGTCTTTCCCTGATGTGAAGTCCAGACATAGGTAAGACGTATCCCTGGATCCAGGAACTGGTAAGAAGAACTGCCAGGTTCAGTAATAGACATACCTAGGAAGATTTCTTGGATGAAGGAACTCTGTCCTAAATAAATGAAGGGCCACTAAACCCAAGGAAAGTAGTGGCTACCCTTTCATATGAAGGGCGGGCTTGCCTGACCTTTTATTCTTAGCCTGCTAAATGTAATTTGAATGAAGCACCTTTTCATGAGAGTGACAATAACAATCCTTGCCTGCATTCCATATCAAGAATAGCTTGGATTCATTCAGCTGAAAACTGAATAACTAAGGTTTTATAGGGAAGTAGAAGCTAGATGGTTTAGGACCCTCCTTCCCAAGGGCCAGTGTAAGGTGTGGGTCTTGTCTTGCGGTGTGCCCAGGCATTGAAAGCTGTGTTAAGGGCCCAGGGATGCAGCTGCAATGGTGATGGATGGGATATACACTAATATCTTGTAATGTGAATTGGATTCTCCAGCATGGGAGTACCAATGAGGATGGTCTTGTAGGTATGTGACTACACAGTATCCAGAAAAAAGGGGTTCTATACCCATAATTGGGGATCTCTGCTGTTACTGTAATCCAGGTCCCTAGTGACATCTTTCAGTATACTAAGAAAATAGGCCAGAGAAGCAGGGACCAAAGATGTTAGCAGGAATCTATCAAAATCCAGATTTTACTGTTTTTTTGTTTGTTTCTTTGTTTTTGTGGGGGGGGTTGGTTTGTTTTTGTTTTTTTTTTGTTTTTTGTTTTTTGGGGTTTTTTTTGCCAATGCAACTTTCATTCGTGTGTTTTCCTGGATTTTTTTTCCTCTTCTTTTTTTTTTTTTTTTTTTAACTCTGTGGATCTCTTTTATGGGTTTCAAAGGCAGAGGTGGTGGGTTTTTTTTTTTTATCTTTTTGAGAATGCAGGAGTTAAAAAGAGTTAAAACCTTCGTAGATACCACTCCAGTTTATGCACCCTTCTGTGAAGGCACTTTTCCAAGTTTCTCAGTGCTTTACAGGAGGATGATTGTCTGTGGCACCGTGCCATCAATGTATCGAGTCTGAAAGCCATCCAAGGTCAACGCTGTTTTATTCCGGCAAAGCATGTACTATTTTTTACCCTCCAAAGCTAATTTTCACAAGCTACTAAAACCATAAGTTAGGACAGACAGTCTGGAAAGCATCTCTGGGTGTCTGAGAAGATACAGCTTTACTACAAAAAGCGTAATATAGTAGATCGGAGTGGTGAAAGTTTACTTTCATTAAACTATGTGACTTTTTATTACCTGCTGTAAACGCCACACTAAAGCCAAAACAAAGAATCAGATATACCCCTAACTGGGAGATAGAAATAATAATTCTTTCTAGGACTCTACACTTAAATCTCATTTCCATTTTTTCTTTTGCCACTCAGATCCCAAAGCATTGTAACGCTTTCAACTTTTTTTGGCTGCATCCAAAGAGGAATTTTAACCAAAAGCTTCCAAAAGTGCTACTTCTGGGTCCATCACAATTGTGGAATGCTTGATAAAACATACCTCTAATACCAAATAGTTTGGGGAAATCCATGGCTTATGCACTTGAGCAGACATTGTAGCAATTCATCATTTTCCATAAGGACTATATCACGTCTCTAAGACATGTGGAGGATAATGTGAGGGTATTAAGCTACAGTGACTCCTCAGGAGCATCCCGGAACAACAAAAAGGGTGAAGACTATGTAAAAATAGCAAACCTTAGTCCATCTAAAAGGACTGGAGACTGGACAATCCAGTCATTGAAGCACAAAGAAATTTGTTATGACTATTGGGTTAAAAAAAAAAAGGGGGGGAGGTTGTGAGGTGTAGAGAAAGCTTAGAATTATTCATATATATATAAATGTATATATATAAAAAACCCCTAGGATACAGAAATATATGAATATTTTCACAGCGTAGGCTTCTATTTCGTTATAAGACTAGATGAGAAAAACAATATACTGAGTGTATGAGAGCGAGATGACACCCATTATTTGGAGTAGACAATTGCATAAGGCAAAATTGGAGGTCGCTTGTTGAATTGTGGTCATGGCCACTGAAGGTTTTACAGCACGGAAGAAATTAAGGCAGAGACCTGCACCCAAGGGGTTTATTATTTTGATCCAGATGTGTACATCTTTTGTGATACCTTTAAAATAAAGAATAACTCTGTCTAGAGAACTTTGCAAAAATCCTTCTGTCTGTTTCATTTCAGAAACATGTTCAGAGCGTAGTGTAAAACCAGAGTGCCCAGAGACTTGGAAATTCAATAAAACTCATGTCCGGACTCTGTGTAGGGTAATGGCCACTTCTGGGCCTGAAACTTTTGTGGGCTGGGCTGTCGAGTCCTCCTTCTATAGAGGTGCAGTACCTAGGGTTTCTACCAAAAAAGGGCACCAGACCAGCCAGAGATGGTAGCTGGAACCCAAAGTGAAGCCCAGACACAGCATCCGACCTGGAGCTGTCTATGATAGACCTTGCAGGGACAAATTCTTCACCTTCTTGTGCTTTTTCCGCCCTGCCAGTTAAACCTGCGGAGGAGACTGACTCAGGCTGGCGTACGTGCTGAGGGACAGCCAGACGTGTCATTTTGGATAGCGAGGCATTTTGATGGTGAATGCACAGATATTTCACAGAGGCTGTGCCTTAGCCAGGACATGGACAAGCGGTTTATAACAATAAAGCAGCAGTGATGGGTGAAGGTTTTCAGACTGTACTTGCAAAGGGGCAGCTCCTGTAAACAGCTTTTTTGCACTCTTTTCCATTCCACGCACTTTTGCTCAAGCCGACAACGGCAAATAGGTGCACCATGTAATTAAAACAGGGCAGTATATATATAATCTTAATCTGAAGCCCACACCTCCATCTGAAAGCAGAGATCCGATCTGGAATTGCAGACTTTTCTAATCTGCACAAAAAGGAGGATATAAAACTATATTCTTCTGAAGTTGCTTCTGTTTTTATAGATATAAGACCTGTCTGAAGCCAAGTGAGAGTATTTCCATTTCAGCGGGCTTTAGATTATATCTACAATACACAGAGGAAGCATACACACTTTATAACAGGAGGATAAAAGCTGCATCCACAGTGCAAGATGACAGGGTACAACTGCAGGAATCTTTTTGCAAGACAATGAACATTATTCCCTTTCACTAGTTCTTCATGATTCTTATAATCAGAACTACATAAGATATAGGAAAAAAAACATTGCTTGCACTGAGAACAAAACAATTCTACAAGAAAAAAAAACAGAAGACAATAGCTTTAAAAAAATTAAAAATGCCCTATGTTACACCCAAGAGGAAAGACTGCTTGACAAATTTCTCGAGGCTGCCTCTGATTATTAACAATCCGCAGAACATGAAATAAACTGAATTTTTGTACCAAAGCACTCAATTGTGTTTCTATCTGAGCCATTAACCTGCTGAACATGGTTGTATTATTAATACTAGATATTTCTCTCAGTGCCGTTTGCAGCCCTGAGACATAAATTACACTATGCAGGTAGCTAAGAACTATTATGCTTTGGAGGTAAAAATCACATTGAAGGAATGTTGCACAGAAAATAGAGGAAGAAATTCAGAAGCAAATGCCAAAGATTTAGTTAGTATGGGCAAACAGGCGGGAGTTATTTCAGAGGCCATAACTGGAGAACGAAAAAGCTCTGGCTACTGGAATACATATTCAACTAAAGTGAAAGGATTTTGCACCTTTGCGCTAACTATTCCTCAAGAATATTAGCTGATTATTTATCATGTAAGGAATGGGGTGTAACATTTTTTTGTAAAAATGTTTATAGTCACATACTGTTTCTGGGTGTTGTGTGTTTTTAAAGATACTATGTTGGTAGACTGTTCAAATCATGTTCCTGATCATCACAGCCGCTGATGAGTTTAGGGGTTTATCCTCCCACTCCCACAGTGTTTTAATTGCTTTTACTTTCAATATCATCTTTTTACAGTTTCCCAGACATTAACATAAAATCTCTTTTGGTGACTGGATGTTTTTAGAGATGGATTGTCTCTCATTAGTTGGGCCAATATCAGACCAATGCGAGGTTTGTGACTCGCTCTCCTATTGCCTTTCGAATGTTTTTGTCACCGCGTGCTTTTTGAACCTGGGCCATTCTCATATCCACTTTTGCAAAGAGGACGAGTACCCCTTGCAAGGCGCTATGATATATGGCCCTTGTCACCACAGCAGTTCCTTCCTTAGAGTACAGCTTTCTCTACACTATACAGCGTTCTCTACTTTGGAGGTAGGTGGGAGCTCGCTCTGAGTTGCAAGCCTTGTAACTCTGGTGAGTTCTGCACTGAGGTTAAAGTAATAAAGCCTGCTGAAAGACAGTGCATTAGCTCAGCTCTCCGCTGCAGTAACAGACTTCCTTGGGTTTTGGACAGCTCAAAGAGAGGGAAAAGAGAAAGCTCATTTCTGCCTAGGAAAAGTTTGTGCAACAGTAGCTCGATATGCTTATCTGCAAGGAGAGGACAACCTGGTGTAGAGCTGAGCTGCCCTGTTGGGCCCAGAATCACAGAATTCACAGAGCATTTGAGGTACAAAGGTACCTCTGGAGATCGCCTAGTGCAAACTGGCTGCTCAAGCAGATTGCCAAGGACCATGTCCAGCTGGGTTTTAAATATCTCCAAGGATGGAGGCTCCACAACCTCTCTGGGCAACCTGTTCCAATGTTTGACCAGCCTCACAGTGATGAAGTTTTCTTCTGTTGAAGTAGAATTTCTCATATTTCAGTTTGTGCCCATTGCCTCTTGTCCTGTCACTGGATATCACTGAGAAGATTCTGACTCTCTCTTCTTTACACTCCTACATCAGGTATTTATATGCACTGATAAAATCCCCCCTGAGCCTTCTCTTCTCCAGGCTGAACAGGCCCAGCTCTCAGTCTCTGCTCATAGAAGAGATGCTTCAGCCCCTTAATCATCTTCATGGCCCTTTGCTAGACTCACTCCAGTAGCTCCATGTCTCTCTTGTACTGGGGAGCCCAGAACTGGACGCAGTACTCCACATGTGGCCTCACCAGTGCTGAGTAGAGGGGAAGGATCACCTCCCTCAACCTGCTGGCAACAGTCTTCCTAACATGACTCCATGACGTTGTTCACAACCTTTTGAGACCTGAATTTCAACCAGTTTTCAGTCCTGGTATAGACCTTGGGTGCAGGGAGGCAAGTGCACGATACCCATGCTCAGTGATGCTGCCTTTCCTGGATACTGCACAGTAGTGCTATAGCCTCTTCCTCGCCACACAGAAGCATGGACATGAATCTTCTCCTACTTCTGCAGGAAGAGCTAAACAGCTCTTCCCTCTTGGCACTGAGGGTGAAATTCCCTGGGAACATATGTTTGTATAAATGATCCTTGGAACAGTTAAACACTATTTAGAGCTCATGTCCTGAATCATGTCTTCAGGATACCCCTCTGCAAAGCAAATAAGCTGTTCTACACTGGAGTATATTTGCTTGTGATCATTTTAAATAGCTTCTAAGTCTGATCACTGCTCACTTTTTCTGACTTTCTTCTTTTTCCTTGACAATTCTTAACACCACACTGTTAAATTTTTCTGAATGCACTAATTGTTTCTTGAAGAAGATTCTAGTAGCAAGTGTCAGATGTAATTTGGTATCTTCATTCATTCTTTATCCTCTCTTTCTTACTATCTTACATTCTAGTGTTGACCTCAAGCAGTCTAGTAGGATTTTTTATTAAGCTCCAGGTGGTTTTTCTTTGTACTGCTGGGCATCTACATAATTCAGCTGTCACTTCTAACCCCTCTCTACAAAATTACGTGTATGCAAGAACCTCAGATTTTCCAAGCCCTGACTTTTGTCTAATTTTTTCCCCTTTAGTTCCAGTCTTTCACTACAAAGTATATGAGATTTATAAGTCTTGACACTGACATAACAGGGATTCACCGCCTGGCATCAATCACTTTTCTGAGTGCTCTCTCAGTTAGACATCAGCCCCACACTTGAAAGTAGTTCTCAGTGACTGTTTGGCAGCAGCTAAAACCTGCCAAAAGCCGAACCGATGCGATAAGTGAGAACTTCACGGAGAAATGACAGGGTCTCCAAAGGAGCTGGGGCTGGTGTAAAATAGCTGGCCTGAACTATTTCAGGATCGGCACTGAACAGTGCACTTCATAGAAATTCACCAAAAAGAACCTAAAATTGAAAAAAAAAACAAAAAAAAAACCCGAAAAACAACTCTAACATCAAGGCATATTCTTGCAGGGTAGAAAGGAAGATAATTACGCTCCTTCAGATTTCTTCCTTGCTTACTAGTGTGCCTGCAAGTTGCCTCTTAAAACTCAGTAAGGCAAATGTCTCAGAAATGAGTGGTAAAAAGTAGAATGAAGGAAAATACATGTTACTTGTCTGACTCTTAGCAGTGCAATGCAGCTCATAATAACCATTTGTTTGAACTCTACATGAAAAATTTTGGATGAGACAAGCTGCAGGGGACTGAAAAACTAATCAAGGATTTGCTACTGTGCACTGCATATCCTAAGGAAATGTGAGTTGTGCAATTGCACTGTCTATTCAATGTCAATCTTCTCCCTAAAATTCTCCAATTCTTTGGTCAAAGTGGAGAGCTCGTACATATTTAAGCTGCCACAAGTCTGGGGAAAGTGGGTAGCTGAGAAGAGAAGCAAGACACAAGTCAGTGATCAAGTGCCTCAATTTTTGCACCCCCAACATGACTGCACTGAGGAGAAAAGTTGCAAAAGGAGCTCTGTACTTAGCTATTTTGTCTGTCTGCCATTGAGCCAATCAGCCTATTTATATAGGCTGGCCCATCCGCATGTACTTATCTCTGAACCAGTTACGGCATTTGCCACCCAGATGGCTAAGAGCCACAGGAGGCAATGCAGGGGAGCAGAAATATTCAGGGAATGGTGGGCTGGACAGAAAGTGCAATAGGGAAGGAAGGTGCTGGGGAAAGCTGGGGATATTGTAGAAAGGTTGGGAAAATCATGTAATGCATGACATTAATCCATACAAAATCATGTTACAGTAGTTCTGCTACTTATGTTGATATTCTGAACAAATAGTCACAGGTGTTGGAATGAGATCGTCACAACAATTTTTACATAAATAAATGGAAAAAAAAAAATCCTGTAATTATGGTGAAATAGGGGAAGTCAAGAGACCGGAATTCTTATTCAGATTCTGTCACTGGCTTCCTTGGGAAAATCACTTATCATCCACTGAAGAAACTGAGTCACTTCAATGAGGAAATACCACCATATTAATACCCCCATCATTTTTTACCTCCAGAGTACTTAGGAATTCCTGGAATATAGTACTTTTGTAACACAGGTCTCATGTTGCTGCAGTTTCTCTGGGCTCTTTCAGAGTAAAGCAGCAAGTTGCTCATCAGCTGATGTTTTTAAGGAAGTTCTGTGTTGCAGGGACGGCTCTGCAGGAAATGTGATTTATCCTGTGGCTGTATGAGTCCTCCTCTGCTGGATTCACTCCAGGGTGGATGTGCCTCTGCAGTGCTTGCTGCAGCACAGACACATATGTGCTTCGCAAAGATGGCACTGCATTACTGATGTGTATATGAAATTTAGGAAGTATATTAGAGTTATTTGTAGGGAACATTAAGAAAGCTGCTAGCATAAAATGCTAATTCTGATAGACTTCTGAGGTTGCCCTTAGCGGAACACACAATATATTCAGGAGATGTATTATCTTGAATGCTTAAGGCCGCTAGCCTGAATACTGTCCAAATCAACTAATTGTCCAGGACAGTGAAACAAATTTACCGTGACAGGCTAAAAGATAATAACTTGTTTACTAAAGTTTGGAAGTTTACATTGAATGAATTGCCAGACAAACAAGAAATAAATCAGGCAGGAAGAGCTTATTATGGTATGATGGATGCCTCCTGTGGGGCATAAGCACTGTAATCTGGAAAAATACTGTCTTGAGGCTTTATGAGAACTTGGGAAAAAAACATCTATAGATAGGTTTTATGCCATAGTCAGCATGCCTGGCAGTCAGGCACGTACAAAGCTTTGTAACTGGAAGACTTTCAGCTTGTCCCCAGACACTGAAACATTTGCAAATCCCTGGATAAATATATTTCGCCAGCAGCAGCAACTTTTTATTCATTTTCATAACTCCTCCTTAGGTGCTAAGTTCCTGTAACTGTTGCAGATAACTTCTGGTCAGCTTTGCCATCAACGTGTCCAGTATCACTGAATTTTTATGCCTTGCCTTGTGACTCTTTGGTTGCCAGAAAGCTTGAGCTCTGATAACTGATCATTGCTCCTACCACAAAAATTGAGGCTCTGTCAGATAAACCCTCACCTGCAACTTCTTTTGCCTGACCAAACTAGCAGAGCTCCACCAGAGAAACCTGATGCTTTATGGACACTTTTTTAAAAGACCATGCAGGCTGGCAGGACTTTCTGAACTATCTTTAAATCAAAAAAGGAGAAGGTTTCTTTCCTAAGATTGAACACAGAGAGAGAAATATCGTTTCTCACAGATGATTTTCTCATGTCACTTTGATTCACAGCCTCATGACAGTCTGACCATGTGCCAACCTTAGTACCTTAGATGTAGGTTGCTGATTCCTATTACACACAATATAATGGCAAGGAATATTGAATAATCACATGAGACATACTTGCAGATAGAGGAAATATTCACAGCACCCAAGTTTAAGGACCTAATTTAGCTACGTTAGTCGCCTGATATTCCTAGTAGAGTTTACAGTCAACAGGGAGATGCAGTGTCTTCCCGATTCAATGTAGGATCCAAAATTAGGCTCTCTGAATTGCCCTGTGGTAGAGCCCATCTCTCTCCACCAGTAACATGGAGCTTAGGGAGATGAGCCAAAAGAATTGTCCGGCTAAGCTGGATGCCTAGAGGTGGCTGAATATGCCCTTATGTCCCTGTCTAACAGTAATAACAGCCAAAAGCAGAAAGGGTAGCAGTCATAGAAGTGTTGGCCAGAATGGGGGTCACCTAGTTCAACTTCCCGACCAAGGCAGGGCTCTCCTCAATGCTAGATTGGGTCAGCACGATTTTGTCTATCCAAGTTTTGAAAACCTCCAAGAATGGTGATTCCACAGCAGAATCCCTGTACCCTGCTGAGAAGATAAATATACAGGCACTGATGAAGTACCTGTCTGTAGATTCTTAAAAAAATGCCATTTTTTGTTAATAGGGAACAAAGTGTGTTAACTCCTACACAGTGTAGAAGCAAATCTAAGACCAAAGAAGCTAAAGAAGTGGTACCTGTGTGGTGCCCTTTGACATGATTAAATAGTATTTTGTGGGAAGGTTTATAATGAAGATGAGCCTTTATTCAAACAATGGGCAAGCTAGAATTTGAGGAAGATGCTTATGAGGGAAAGAAAAAAAAAAGGCATGTTTCTCTTTAAGCTGCTCACACTTATCAAGTTAACTAAACTTTTAAATCAAGAATGCTGTAATTGTCATATATTCAAAGGCCAATATCATGATCTGACAGGGTTAGAAACCCTTACAAGAACTCTTTGAGTCCATGAGAAATTTTAACCTCCAGGCAATGTATACACTCAACATTTCAGAGAAAAATATAGTGCTTGAAAAATTTAATACAGTATTTTGGGGATATTGCATTTGCATATACTCCAGTGAAAATCTACTTTCCTCATCATTCTGATTTTAAGAATCCCTAGGCATGTGATGAACAGGTTTTAAGGAGGCACCTGGTTTTCAGAAAGACATAGGATACACTACTGTACTTGAACAACTTTTTTTTTTTTTTAATTTGAGCTCAAATGTAATAGCTGAGTACACTTCTGTCCTATCTCTATTTCAAATGCCCTCTCACTTCCTTATAGCCTCATTATAAGAAAGTGAGAGGCATTTGCCAAACCGCTTGTTCAAAAATACTTAGGAACAGTCTGAAGAAAGCTTTCAATATAATCTTCCTGAAATTTAACCACATTCTTTAGGAAGTTAAAAGCATAGGTAACAGTATCTCGTGCCTTTTAAAGCACCTTCACTTACCAGAATGGATTTGCAGGAAATGGTCTGGATAGTTCTACATGCCTAGAGCTGTTGCTGACAATTGTAGCACATAACTAAAATTAAAATGCATATGATAGCATGGAGATAAGCACTGTTCTGATTTAATCTGATTTATTGTGTGAGGTATGAGTCTGCGATTCTCACACATTCTATAACTGGAGAATTTCAGAAATGCTTCTTACTTTACTGTTTACACTCCAAAACTGCAGATATTATATTCATATTTTGAATTGCTGAAACTCATGAGGCGTCTTCAGATACTTCCAGTGGAATAAGTGGAAAGCTAGAATGACAATGAAGATGAGGATGACACTGCGTTAAAAAAATAAAATAAATAAATATATATACATATTTTTTTTTCCCTCCTGGAAAATGCAGGTTTTTGAAATGAACACCTTATCTCTAGCATGCCAGTTCTGATGACACTGTATTAAAAAAAAAAAAATCAAATGAAATATTTCACTAAGGCAGATCCTTTGACGTTGTCAGAACAGAACTGTCAGCACTCGCTTCCCCTGGCTGTTCAAAGTGCTACAAGAAACTCGCACGGCTCTGACGCATAGCTTGTTCCTGCCTTCGGCCACATCTCGAGGAATATGTCTGTGCTAGCTGCTGTGAGCAGGCAGGAGCTGGTTCAGGCTGCTCACTGAGGTGACCAAAAGCTGGGTAGTTAACCCAACACTGCGCTCAGCTGAAGTACAGTGCACTGCTGTTGCTGTAAGTCATCCATCAGGCCCAGGTAAGGTGCTCACGGAGACTGCCAGGCCTTACCCACAGAGCCTTTTTCTTCCTGGGTAGCATCCAACAGGCTCTTAGTCCTTCCCCATCATCTGGGGTTTATGGAGGAAAATGACCATCTTCCCCATCCAGTGCAGCTCCAGCCTAGCAATAAAGCTGTTAAAAGTAGTTTTGATTTTTCATTGTTTTGTGGGAACTTCCTATCTGTCCTTTCCTCTGCTCCTTTCCGTTCCCAGCCTGGCAATTCCATGTGAAGTCTCTAAAGCAGTTTTTCCGCTCTTTTCTCTTACGTCCTGGGTTCATCCCTTCATGTGGACAAATGACAAAGTTGGTTCCCCCAGACAATTTATGTTCCTCTTTGAGTCAGGTCTCTAAGCCCTCCAGCTGCAGCTGCACCCACCAGCAGTGTCTCTCCATGATGCTAAGAGCCAGCTTCTGGGCCCGTGCTTATTCGGCCCGTCATACCTTGCCCACTTCCCACCCAGGTAACTCCGGGAAGCTGCAGACTACCCCACTGGCCACTGTTCTTGGTGGATTTCTGAAGACAAAGACCTCTCCAGCTTGCAAGCTAACTCCAAGCACTGGGCTTAGAGTTCGACAAAAAGCCTTCAGAGCTAAAGAGCTGAACAGGAAAGTGTACAAGTGCAGGTTGCTCTGCTTGCAGGAAAGTTTAGATTGCTTACATTTTGTCTTTTTTTATTGTTTTCATTTAGAACTACATTAAATAAGTTTTAAATATCTGTGTATGTGTTTGTGTTGAAAGAAAAATGAAACATCAAGGGATTCAAAACAAAAGTTGCAAGAAAATGTCACAGGAAATTAAAAAAAAAAACCCTCAAGTTTATATTTACTTAAATTTGTGACCCAGAATTTTCTCATGTGCAAAAAATTTCCATGGTATGGAAATTCCAGTTTTTACACAAATCTAACTGATACACGAATAAAGATCTGTCTCACTGTGACTTAGCAAAGTTTAGTGCTTTCATCTGAACTCTGATTCAGTCTCCTTTTCTGGTACTGATCCTTCTTCTGGCTGTTTGCAATTCTTAAACTTGCTATGCCTCAGTTAACCCTGCATACCCTAGCGCTCAGAGTACCCAGATCATAGATGTTGCAGGACTTAATTAGATAGCACGCTCTTTTGAAAAAAATCCAGAGGCTATAAGTGATGCACAGGGCCCTTGAGAGCCCCTTCACTTTACTGTAAGATCCCATTATGAAAACTTTTTTTGAAAGGGCAAAGTTTCCTACAGCCACTAAACACACGTTACCTCATGGTTTTCAACCCATCAGCTTAGATTCTGGCAGGGAACAACTTTCATTACAGTTCACAGAGGAGTTTCACATATAAGCATTCAGCCACATTTATTCTGCACTCATTCGAACTTGAAATAAACCTTATCAAGCACACGCAAAGTAATATAGTGGGTCCCCATGGCTAAAGGTCACTGGTGCACCTCCGTTAAGACATCTGAAGCAATCCTAACAAAGTTGTCATACTTTCGAATCATATTTATTGGACCTAATCTTCTTTGAACCATGTCACTGCTGCTGGAAGAAACAGGGACATGGTTGTCAAGGACTTTTAATTTTCAGTGACAGCTGTCAAAGGGTCTTTCTTAGACACCAGTCATACTTTAGATAAGAAAATAGAGTTTCAAACTACATGCCAGCCTCAGAAGAACATGAGCGGTTGTGATTGCATACAGTCTCATTTCCCCAGTTTAATTTGAAATAGCAAATGGTAAATTGGAATTTATGGTTCAAATAAGATAGAAACAGAGACCAATTATCTCCAGTTTATTTATTATTTTTATCAATCAGTGTTTATTTTATAAATTAGCTGACATGTTGTCCTACCTCTGAGCAGTGAAATTTGACTTTCTTTTTTTTTTTTTTTTTTTTTTGAATCATATGCACTTTTTGGAAAGAACAATGGTGTACACAAAATCAAAACCAAGACTGTGGGATATCAGCTGGACTGGTAGAGGTTCCCCAAGGCAAAGGTTCATGGTGCATGGAAATGAGGTGAGAGATGACCATTGTCCTCACAGGGCTTTGCTTTATAGCCCTAGAAATGCTTCCCTGAACCACAGGGAAATCACCCAATGCAGGATTTTGCTATGAGTTCAGAGGTCAATACACAAAGCTAGGGGAAGCATAATGCCTTCAGTTATGTTTCTTCTGAGTTCTTTCAAACCCTAACCTTAATAAGGGAAATACAGGTAGTGGGCCCAGGTGCAAATATAACCGGAAAAGGAAAATTCAGGCAACTTAATACAAAGAAGACTTTGAGATTCACCAAACCGAAGGCTTTTTTCTAATTCTCTTCCCTCATGTTTGGCCTCTTGCAATTCATTCTTCTCCCTTGCAATCTCCTGCACCACTGCCAGAGATATTTCAAAGGAGGCACCAGTTTCTAAAGTGCTTCAGAGAGGCATCGCAGAGGCTGAGGCGAAGATTTATGAAGCATTGGAAGAGATCACAAGCTCAGGCCTGAAAGAAGGCTGGAAACAGCAGATTTCTGGCACTTGGGAAAGAAGCTGGAAATTCTTCAGGGAGAAGAGAAGGAAGCATTATCCACCTGCTCAGAGCACTCCTCAAAGCCCATCGTTGAGAAAAATTCACCTCTCTACCAAAGACCAGCTTCGGTACAGCCTTATACTGGAATGGGGAAATATTCACCTCCGCATTCATTCCACATTCTAGTTCTTCCTCTACATTTTAATGGAAAAGTGTCTTTAAGCATCAAAGGGAGCTGTGGAACCTCAAGTCTTAGAGGAATCACCTGTAAATAGTGATTCAAATTTCAGGAGTTGTAATGCCCAGCCTGGAATGAAAAGAGACGGACAGACCTCCTACTAGACATGAGTGGCTATACTTTCCAAGTCGTGGTACAGGTTGATCCAGATGAAAGATGAAAATTTGCAGTTATGCAGCTGAACAAAGTTGTACGTTTGAAATGAAAGCTGTTAATTTATGTTTAGAGGTAAAATTATTATTTGCCGGTCTAGAAATAAATGAAAAGAAAAGCTTCTTGTTCCAAATATAGAGGCTATATATATTTTAGTTTAGACAATGACTAAAACTGCAATAAGAAAATCAAAGCTCCAGTTCTGTCTGCTTTCCCAGAAACACTGTTTACAGAGATCAGAAGGAGACTTCAGTCCAATAAAGGTCTAAGCACACATTGATACACTTACTGTAAATAAGAGTGAAAAATCAAATACTAAAGAAAATGTGTTTTTACTAGGGATATAGACTTCAGTTTTCAGACTTTAGACTCATTCCTAAGTGTTAGGAGGAGACCTCCTTGGGGTAGGTAACACAGATAAACCTGTTTAAGGACTCTTCTACCCTCCCTCAAAGCCTCAACTACTAGCCAGTCTTTGAGACAAAATGCAGGACAGGAGGGAGGATCTAAAACGACGTCTGACTGTTTGAACACTAATTAGGAGGAACACCCAGAATTATTCACCTCGTCCAACAGCAGCTGCCTGAAGTTCGGTGTCGCGTCACAGCCAGTCGCTGAGGCTCCTATTACAGTGAACAGAAAGTTAAAAGCCACTCCGGAGGGTTATTCATTTCATGTCGAGATCGGTACCTGAGGTGAATGCGGTGGACTGCTCTCTGGATGCGACTATTCCTTTCTGTGATATATAGGGAGGTCAAAGACCGGGCTAGACCAGATGCTGATTTTTTATATGCAAGGTGAGACAAATCCTGCCGAACAGCACAGCTGCTGGCATGCAGGTCTCCTGTGGCTGTGGATCTGCAACCGCACAAATGCGCCTGCTCGTGATGGAGGGGGTGCTCTCAGGGACACCGTGCCAGCTGCAGTTCGGTGCCCCAGCCTTCCTCCAGCTCCGCATCTGCGCCACATGTCGCTGGAACAGCCTTGTTCTGCAAAACAATGCTAGTGCAGTGCCTGGGGATTAACTGTGCGACTCTTCTGCCAGCGAGGTGAGACCTGACAAGTCTGAGTTGTCAAGAACCCCTGAACAAGCTGCTTCGCTGGGAAAAAAATGATTTAGATTGAATAAGGAAAATCATATTGTCCTTAAAGCTATTGTCTCTACTTATTTGTGCCCGCTTCACTCTATAGATACTGATTAGAACCATTCTCAGGCCTCTTATTGCCTAGATCAGATTTAAAGGCATAGTTCACATGTCTTCACACGAGTCCTAAGCATTTATTACTGCAATAACATCACCTCACGGCTCCAGTGATATTTTTGGAGCTGTTATGTATAAGCCACGATCATCATGTTCAGCAGTTTACAAAGTCCATGGCAAGTCAATGCATCACTGGGAGCGCTTAGGCTAGATGAACAGGGCAATAAGAGTGTATATTCCCACTGCATTAATTCCCAGTAGGTTTACTTTTGTATTTAGTATGTTACACCATCCATATTCTAGAGTTGACTTCTTATATATGTGAACCCAGTTCATAATCCAGTGACTGCTAGACACCTAAATCCTTTGGCAGATCCTTCCTCTCAGTCTTTTTTTGGTTTATTACTTTGATTTTGTCCAAACCTATCTACATCAGCTGACTTGCATCAAAACTGCTGCAGATACCATGTTAAGAGAAGACAGGCTTCACAACGTGCTTTAGTAAACCCCACCTATTAGTCACATCCTGCAGAAAGAGTATTTTGCTATTCTTTACGTACCGGGGAGGAATGTATTTGACTGTATGGAAGTGATTTGTTCCCTTAGGACAAATCCATATAGTTTCCCAGGGCTGGCTCTGAGGTGACTTCCCTCTGTGGGTTTCCACAGAATTGAGCTGCTAAGGGCATGCACATATTTAGATGCCCAAATCCCATAGTATATTTAGTGCTGTTAAACCCATTAATGATGGAATCCAGAATCTCTTTGCATCCTCGATTAGGTCTTGCCCAGGGAAAGATGTTACTAACTCAAAACTCTCATTTGCTTATCTTTTCATAACTCTGTGTTTTGTTTTGTGTTTCTTTGCTTTGCTTGTTACCTTCACTAAGATAACCTGCTCTCACATGGTTTTGATCTCTTCCCATTCATACACAGCCACAAGCTATGGCCAGAAGAAGGCAAGATGACATTTGCCCCTGAAATTGCTCTTATATCTTTAATAGCTTTATTATTATTGGAGGGTAAAACAAGCATTTGGTATGCACTCTCCAGATGTTTTCAGTGCTTTCTGAAGTTTCACTGGAACATTTTGGAGCAAATTTTCTCAGGAGAAAATATGAGGATCCTTAAAGGACAGTCTCTTAAGAATTATCCTAGGAATTCCAAAACACAGTCCTAGGTGGAAACATTGAATGTGCATTCACTAACTGTGGGATGGCTGTGTCCCTATTTGTACATGAAAAAAAAAGGAAAAAAAAAGAAGACTATTTATTCTAAAATGTTAGACTGTTTTGAAAATGAATGAGGTAAAATATATTTTCTGCAAACATCCCATTTTAACATAGTTTAGTGCATTTTCCAGATATCGAGGATGTAAATAACATATAAAGCCACTTATTCACATCTATCTGTGCGTATTTCAGACCAACTGACAAGCAACAACATGTTCCATTTTTCTGGGAGGTACAAGTTGAACTACCGTCATGCTGCCCCGTACTCCACTATAACACCGCAGGGTATTAAGAGGGAAGGAGTGCCCTTGGCCTAGTCACACCAGTTTAGGAGCTGGTAATGCATAGGGTCATCACATGAAAAGTATATTCCAATGAACGACTGTTTGGTATGCAATATGCTATAGAGGATTCTGAAACTCAGTGGATTTCCAGAAGATCTCCTACACTTTATAAAACAGGCAACCACTATAATTACTGGAAAGTATAAGAGAGATACTGTTATATCTTTCTGGTAACGAGACTACAGAGTCAGCTTGTGAAGACAGAAAGAAAACTTCAGAGCAAGCTCAGGGCAAATTAAAGGGTACCAATTCAATCCTCCTGATTGTATGAATTACTACTAATCAGTTTTCATAAAGAATAAATGTATTGTTATAACACTTTAACGGTAACACAACTACAAAACAATAATAATTATGCTAAAAGTATGTTAAAATATCATTAAAATCAGCCAGTCGAGCACTCAGAAGTTATTTCAGTTTGCCTGCACAACTTTAAATTTGGCCTCTTTGCATATATAAGCCACAATAGTTTAGTTTATGTGATGTCAGCTAATTTTGCCAAGAAGCCCTGTCTTTATCAATGCACAGGTTAGACAGTTCTCAATTAACACCAGGCCCTAAGCAACCTAACTCTGAGCTTGGCCCTACTTTGAGCAAAGGGTTAGACCAGACGACTGCTCCAAATCCCTTCCAAACTAAATTACTCTAAGATTCTAGGCAGTAATTTTGCTCCATTCTCGCTGTTGATTATATAACTCTAGATTTAACTATATAGTGATAAAACCCCATTTTGTATTATCAAACTTCCTACGATTAGGGCACCATCATTATTCCCTTTTTATGGATAAGAGACTGAAAATGGAAACATGTCCAAGGACAAACAGGAAACATGCAGGAGAGCAAGAAGAATGAATTCAAGCCTCAAGGTAATACCCTAACTGCTGTTTCATCTATGCTATGCTCCAGCACACTTTTAAAAGTAGCTTTAAAACCAGTTCAGCTTTAAAAAACTGAAGCAACTGAAGGGCCTCAAAGTCTTCCTTTGGGAGATTACAGCATGCCTTAAGAGCCCTGTTAAACTTCTGAAAGTTGTCTTCCATACAATTATGTGGTGGTCAGAGCCTTCGATACACTGTGCCAAGACTTGCCTTTTCTCCCTTTCTCTTTTTTCCCAAGAAAATGTTAGCCCCTATAAAACATATGTGGCAGCTGAACCCCTACATCACTATTTTCCTCTACCCAGCAAAAGAAAATCTTGAGCTCGTATTTAAGATTCATTTCAGATAGATAAAAGAACCATTAGAGTGAGCAGTCAGATTCAGACTGATAGGAGTCAAATGCCAAACACTAGAAAGCTTTAAGTGTGGGAACTTGCCAAGGAGGACAGTCTTCAAATCTGTTCAACATCCTCTTGACAGAATCCTTTCTCTCTTTTGCTATTAACTATGTTTCTAAAAAAATTGGAAATTTAATTCAGAACGAACATCTTCATGCATGTGCGTGTATCTACATGCATATAATATTATACCTTTTTAATAAAAAAATATTAGTTCTGATTATTTTTATCAGAGCGACATTGTGAAATGCCAATTAAGAGTGGAAATTTCAGGGTTCTGCACAGGTATACAGGAGTAAACAGATGCACTGAGGTTATGTCTTTGCTATCTTGTGGCCCACACCAGGGAAAGAGCATTGGCCCAAAGGGGCTACCCTGAGTCCATGCTGCTCCGGATCAGATCTCTGCGGAGTAAATGGGCCCAAACACTGGCTATTTGGAGTGAACCTTTGAGCAAACGGCATTGCTAGCTCTGTCTGGGCATCTCTGTGGAATGAATTAGTTAACTTACTCCGAAAGGGACCCTGGCAGCAAGCTAGCAAGAAGCTTGCTATGTGGACATTCAGAGGACAAGGGATTTGGAATAAGGCAGGGAAGGAGACACATTAGTTGTGTACTTTATCTCTCCAGGTCTCATGGCTGAATACATTTGTTCTAGAAATGGAAATAACAGTGGAATGTGAGATCCTTTATGGACTACTGAGCTTTATTAATCAGAGAATAAGGGCTCGAACCACGTTCCCTGAAACTATTAGAGAGGTTTCCAATGACTTAGCACAGTCTGAATGAGGTCTAATTAGAGACTGAAAACGGAATTCTACCATCACAGAATTACTTAATTTTTAACAAGTGTGATTTGACTATAGGCAGTTAATAAAATTCACCAGGGTGTACAAGCACCTGCAGAATAGTATATTCCTCAAACTGGTGAATTCTAAGTAAAACATGACTTCCCCACAGAACTGCTGAAAAGTGTTTTACATGAAGAGAGAGACAAACTTTTTCATAACTGGTTTTGTATATAGGCAATATGAGAAGCATTGAGGTTCCACCGCACAAAGGTATATGGAAATGAATAAGTAAATGTTACCTGCTGTGATATACATTGTGCAGTCTCAAGTGACTGCTCATGTGAGTCAAGAACCTACTCTACCTCCCTGTTTCTGTGCCACCAAAATCTACTTTTTCACTTGTGCAAATCATTGTCTGACAATCTCTTATCTAGTGACCAGATAAAATATGTGTGTTTTAGCCGGCCCCTCTCTATTTAAATACATTGTCATTAACAATTTATCTGTATAGTCACCCAGTCTTCACAAGAAAACATCAGAGCTGGGAGTGTCCTCTCAGATTTTTGTGCTGCACCTAGCTATATAGGGTCTCCCATCAATGCAAACATGCCTGATGCTTAAATATTTCTTATTCCCTGAAAATGTGCTAAGGTTCTTGATCATTAACCTAAGGAATTTACCGATCTTAATTCAGCATCTCATACTATAAACATTAATTATGTATTTGTACCGAAGACACTTCTATATGTGATTAATAATTCAAGAAAGGAACAAACTTGGCTGTTTGCAAAGGAACAAGAAGGTTAATGTTCAAAAGGCCAGCAGCAATTTCAACAAACAGGTGACACTAGAACAATCCATATACAAAATCTTGGCAACCTATTCAGGTGGAGATTGTGGAACGTCATTTTCTTCAGTGATCTCTATTCATTGAAAACAACAAATTTGCACTGTGCTAATAACATATGCCAAAGAGCTTCAAAATAATTAAACAAATAGAAACACAAAAGGTAAAACAACCCCAAAATAGGTCACTACAAAGTCTGTTTGTTTGTTTGTTTGTTTTTAATTTTTGAAGCAATTCAAGGACTGGTACAAGGAATGGTGCAAGACCATTCATTTGAGGAAGCTCCATAATCAACCTAATCTTTCTCTTTGGAATCAAGTGAAAACTTCAAGTGAGACTGAATTGTCCTGATTTGAAAGAAATACGAGCTGAAGCAAGCAGACTGAACAATTTCAAAGTGTTTATTAGATGCATTATTTAAGTTCAGAAAAGAACTAAACATCTTGATCATCAGTAAATGCAATTTTCAAGCAGCAAGCCTGTATTTAAAGATATGAGGGGATGTAGCTTGCCAAAAGAAGATGATTTTGCATCGCCCTAATCTCCACTGTTAATTGGTAACTGGATGCAATGACAAATTTTCTAAAACAACTGATAGAGAGTACGATCAGTTGGTCAGCTCCAAACAGTTGGTAATAGCAAACTTAGTTAACATCGGTCAGCTATCAGCTATGAACAGTTGTCTTGCTGGAAGTGAGCAGATTAAGTGACTTGAAGGACCATAGAACTAAATCAATTTTTAAGCATTACAGAATGATCAGTGTCAGAGGGAGAGACAGGGTCCCACGCTCCTGTTTTTGTTTCTAATTTTTTTTTTCCACATTTCATGCATGACCAGATTCTTCACACATGTCACTTTTACGCCAGGTTTAATCTGCTCATGCAACAGCTCCTCTTGACTGACGCCAGTAATGCATACAAGAAGAATTAGTCCTGATCTCCATAGCTAGTGAAACAAGATAAGCATCAAAAGCAGCAAATAGAGAGCCACAGATATTTGTTGCTCATTTAATTTTATAAGCCTACCTTTTCTGCTTTGGTTTCGGCTCAAGCAAAGGCCAGCAAAGTCATCCGACTTAAATTAGCTTTGGCGGGTTTTGAGAGGATAAAGCCCTTTGGCTCCTACAGGATCAAAGGACTGGAGTTATCTGCCTACAAGGTCTATTGGTCTCTCTGCTCTTTTCAGGTCATTTGCAATTTCTAGACTATGCTTAGATATTCATAGTCTTTTTTTCAGGATATTTTAACTAAACTGAACTGTTTAATACCCTTCATTACCCCCCAGCTACTTCTAAAGTAAGTCCAAAAGGGATGGTTGTACTTTTATTTATTTCAATTCTTGTACAAAAACATAATAATAAAAGAAAATACCAGAATTTTTACTTTTAGTCAGTAGAAGAAATTTGCCATGGGTTTCATGTTCTTCTGAAGATGTTTTAGAGAGCAGCATGCCAGCTGTAGAAAGCTGTAAGTTGAAGGTCTTAATTATTGATGTTCAAACTTTGTCCAAAAAGAGAAAAACAGAATGAACTAGGAGAAACAGGCAAAAAAAAAAAAGGAAAATAAATAGTACTGAAAAAGTAATGACTACTTTGAATCTATATTGCTGACAGCCTTAAACTAACAAAGACTCTCCTTAGGCCTGCTGGACCCATAACAAAGTGAATTTGCTGTCATTTCAGAAATTCACTTTGTTAAAAAATGCACCAAGCCTTCCTGTCTCCTCCTCCCTGCTCCCCAAAGGGAGCTGGTAACTGTAGCTCCTTTGTGTCAGGCTTCAGTGATTCACACAGCATTTTAATTCCTTCTTTGGTCTTGCAAAGGAAAGCCTTACGTGTTGTATTTTATTGAAGGCTGGGAGGAGGAAAAAGAGAAAGAAACGAATTTAAAGAATGGTTGGAGGGAAAAGGGGGGCATCAAGTGGCCTTCTAGAGAAATCAAATGCTATTTCAAAAAGACGCTTCAGCTTGGAGGCCAGGGAGAGGCACAGTTTATTATTACTATCAGCAACCAATAAAATTCTGATTAATATAAAAATAACTTTATTATAGGCTCATTTTTTTCAGACCCTTAGGAGGAAATTCATCTAGTGCCACCGGGATTTGTGCATAAAAGAGGAGGGTGACTGGCCATTCCCCCTTCCCATTAGGTAAGATGACCACAAAGCTGGTAGGAGAAGAGTTGACTGCTGCCACCTCCATTTGCCCTTGGCAGTGCCAGAATAGGGTCTATGCCTATTTCTGAGGACCACTCTTGCTCGACAGTTGCCAACAAACAACGTTATGCATTTGAATCCTCCACATGTGCAGATGTCCTAGCTCGGTCCCAAAAAGCCTACAGCCTAAACACGTGAGACACAGCTGTGACAAGATTAGTATTGCAAATACAAGATAGGAGTGCAAGGCAATTTGAAGTTTTGATTATCTTAATGAACCAGGATCAGAGTCCATTACAGTAAAAACAAAGCAAAACAAAAAATAGCAGAAACTCTGAGAAGTGGTTCCAAAGAAATATTTCAAGAAGGATAACACATTGGTATTACATATTTTTATTATGCATCTGTTTCTAGGAGAAAAACACCTTGTTCTGGAATTTGGAATAAACTGTAAATAGTCTGCTTCATTCTGGCATTTTGGTTGATATAATAGTGCAAGGTTATAAAATAAGGAGAACTAGGAAAGTCAATTTTAGTGCAATAGAATGACACTTAGTAGGCATGAAAATGACCTGTATGATCTACTAAGAATGCCTGATCTAGTTATTAAGTTTCCAAGTCAATATGTGTAGCTAAAATACCTATCTTTTCATAACAAGGAATCTTTTTTTGATTTTTTTTTTTTAATGATCTGAGCCCTCAGAGGTTAATTAGAAAGCAGAAGAAATGAAAACCAAGTTTCTATTTCTTATAAGAATGTGTTATTGTTTTTCACAGGGAATATTTAGCAATGCATCTCAAACTAGCGTGTTTAAAGACCACATCTGTGAGTAACAGAACTGTAAGTGCCAACAACAATCTTGGGAAAACAGGACAGCTCACAACTTCAGTAGAGCCAGAACTGGCGTAGTCAAACATGCAGAGTAGGTGTGAATTTACAGGAAAGATAAAGGCTGCTAAGAAAATAAATACTTTCTGATATCAGTTCTGCCCCTTGCAGTTTAAGAAACACTATTTCTTTTTAACATGAAAGTGAAATATTTTCTACAGAGGAAAATATCAGGCAGAAAGGTTGCTTAATCATTTTACGGTTAGTTTCTCTCTAAAGACCAGCTAAAATCATGTACCTTTGTAAATAAAAAGGGATGGAAGTCTTGAAAGAGAAAACACATCCAGAGAAAAAATAGGAAAGAAAGCCAAACCCTCTGGGTATTAATACTGATAGCCTGCAGCTATACTACCTTGGGTTATGATCTTCGAGGCTCCTAGGACAAGCAAGGTCAGGCTTGGTCAATACTCAGATAGGACACCTACAAGGAAACCCAGGTGCTGCAAGTCCCAGTGCTGCCAAGTCAGTAGCAAGAGCTTTTCTTATGTCTTGAGCACATAACCAGTGCGCCAGGCATGGTCATAGGGGTCATTCGACTCCTGGAGGTGTTGCCTTCTGAACAGTGGTAAAACTGCAATCTTGACCACTTCTAGTCATTAAGAAAGCCACGCCTCTTCTAAAACAGCGGAGGCATTAATCTGAATAGCCTGTCCAGAGTTCAACCAGACAGTGATTTTTAGCTGTATACAATATTTCAGGCTGTTTTGACTGATAAAGCACTCCTTTTCACCTCTTTTCTAAAGCAGAGGTTTACTGTTGCTCTGCTCTTTTACACTGCTCACACAAACATACACACAAACACACACTTTACAATGTGCTTTGGGTGCCGCCTGTATATAGGCTCTGTGTAAGTAAAACCCGATATATTTTGGTCAGAGGACTGAAAAAAAATCACTAATGATATTCCAGGTTTACCACACTTTTTCATAACAACATTTCATCTGTTATTTTACTGTGTTAATACTGTTTTTCATTGGTGCTTTGAAAATGCAAATGACTACTATAGCACTCCCTTAACATGTTCTCTGTCTCATTTTTTTAATCTTCTTTCTGTGGCGCTTCCTATGTTTAGAACCCTTTTCCTTTCATAATACAGTGGGAACTTTTTTTCAAATCTGTCTTCAGAAATCACTTCCTTTCTGAGAATCACCAATAGGTTGACTAGCTCTGCTTATCTCTTAAATTTATTTTGGTCTTATGGGATTGGTTCCTAAAAGCCCCAGAATGACTTCAAAGCTTATTCTCCCTTTCCGTTCAGTAAGGCTTGAGTTCCCAAATGCTGAACAGCCTGAATTCAGATTGCCTATTACAGTGCCTGATGTGGGCACTAGGATTACTGGGGTTTCTCAGTTCAAAGTAGTAATGAGCAATCTGCTCCAGAAGTGAGCAAAGTGGCCTGGCCCAAGCTCAAGGGTCATATTCAGTCCGTTATAGAAATATAATGTTACATAAAGACAGGAAAGCTCTTTAGGCAGAATCCACTATGAGATGGCTCTGGTTAAATAAGATGACTCCTAGATTTACTAGATTTACTACGCATATTTGTTATGACTGTCCATTACAGGGCTAGTGGTGGAGGATTATTTGGGAAATACTCATATCTTTCCTGAGGTATGGTACCTTAGGTTTAGGATTTTGCATTTCTCTTTACTAAAAAGTATATCCATTTTTCCAGACTTCCTTTTAATTTCCTGAGTTCTCTTGAAATTAATCCTGTCTTCCAAGGTGCCAATGATCTCCTACTCTCATTTGACTCTATCTTTAATTTTCATGAACATCACCTGCAGTCCATAACAGATATTGTTAATGAAAATATTGACTATTACTAAACTTCCAGAATGGAGTACTGTGAATATCCATTTCATATGTCCTTCCAGTTCAACAGAAGATCATTTAAATTATTATGAGTACAGTTTTCCAAACTGTTTTTTTTATTCATCTTAAGATGTTTAGCTACAACTGCGTCATGAGAACATCATGTGAAACAGTGTCAAATGACTCATTATTACCAAGAGATGTGACTTCTACTGCTTCTGCTCTGCACATATGACCTGTTGCCATGTCACAGAGAGAAAACAGATAGTCTTCACAGTGTTTGATCTTGACAAATCCACAGTTTGTCATCTCCTTGGGTTTTTTTTTCTTTTTTTTTTCTTTCTTCTCTAGCTGCCTCTAAATAATTTGTTTCATTACTTGTCTCCATCATTTTCCAGGAATCAATAACCAAGCATCTGTGAACTCTCAGCATGAGCATGGTTCCTTGTTGTTGAAGTCAACAGAACTAAAGCTGATGCTTAAGTGCTTTTCTAAGGGGGAATGGACAATGACAACATGGCAAGTGTCTGTACCAAATACTTAGGGGAAATGTCAATATGCCAGGCTTTTTCTCATGGGACTCCCTGGCTGGTGTCTGATCCAAAACCATTTCATATTCTTACCAGCAGCTGATAAAAAATACTGTCTGTGTTGACCAGGTTTTAAATATTGCTGGGAGAGTAAATAATAAGGAAGAGAACTCTCATAGAGTGACTTGCAGTCCAACAAAATATTTTATAAAGCAAGAAAATATATCTGGGAACCACAAAGACTGTGTCTACACTATAGGAGTCTGTCTTCAAAAGCAGTGACTCAGAGATGCATTTAAGGTCATTGTGCTTCAACAGGAAGAGTCAGGAACAAAATGATCCTTGAATATATAAAAAATTCCAGAATATCACCCCTCTGACAGTTGGAAACAGTTCTAATTTCCTGTCTAAATTTATCCATAGGCAGGATATGTGCCAGTAGAAGACTTTTCAGCTTTATTGAGGATATATAAGAAATTCCAGTGTCCGGCTTGTTGTTGTTGTTTTATCATTATAAACTAGACAAATTGAAACTTGAAATGATATGCCATACTTAGCAGTGATGATAAATAAGCACTGGTAAAGTTTATTGGAAAAAGGGTGGACTTATCACCCACCGCTTAGTATTTCTAAAATTAAATTATAGTATCTGTCTTAAAAATACAGTTTAATCTAGTGTCTGTGTGCACGAGAAAAGGGAGGGCTGAACAGATGGCTATAATGATCTCTTTGGCTAAGGAAATTTTTAATCTATTAATTTTCCTATTGCTCTCTGCTTTCTAGTGTCACTGGGCAAACAAAATCATCTGTCCTGCCTTCATCACACTTGAAGGTCCGCATGATTCTTGCTTCAGAGGCTTCCTACCAGTGTTAGAAGGCTTCTTTCTTTCTTTATCTCACCCTGCAAATTTAAAATATATGCATTTGGAGTTTCACCCCCCTGCCTGCCTTAGAAATTGGCTTGTGTTAGAGGCAGCACATCATCAAGTGATAGCATACTATTCTGTGGCACTGAAAATCCACTTTTTCAGGTGTTTGGCTACTGTCTTTCTCTCTGTGCCAAGATTAGATATTGGATCCAGAAAATCTCTACTGCAGCTTTTCAGGAAGTTTGCTGTCAGAAAGGGGAAGGGGGGCTGTCTTCCTTTGCAACCTAGAGAACATGCCAGCTGCAATGGGCAAACCATACCTAAAACGTTTTCTTCTAGTCCAAAAATTGCAGGTACTGTAGCATTTAAGGCTCACCTCAGTCTTGTCTGCAACACGCATTTTTGGCTCCTACAATTTGAATTATTGAGTTTAAATTAAATGGCTTGCTTGGCGTATGGTGTTTTGACAAAAATGCCAAGAATAAAACATATGGGAAGGAAGTCTTTTGCCCTTTAACTCAACAAGAATGAGATAAAGATATTGTGCAGAGCTGCACAGCTGATTTTTTGTCTTTGGGTTTGATGAGCAACCTGATCAAATCCATCTGTTATTTGCAATAACAAGAAATATCATGCCATCTGACTGATAGATACTTTGCAGAATGGATTCAGTCCAGCCCAAGTAGTAAAGGGAATTTGTGGGAACTTCATTTGAGTTTTGTAGTCCATGTGTTTCCCATCCTGAATACATGCAATACATCACATAGATGTATCTCAGTGAGAAACTGGAAGCCCCATATTATTATTCTTTACATATGAAAAGTTAATATATGATTAAGCACCAGGAGCAATCTTTAATAACCTGAGAGACATTGAAAGCTTCTTTTAACATATTCTAATATAACTTAATTTCCTCCTTCCTTTGCCTAATCCCCCCTCCCAAAAAAAAAAGAAAAAAAAATCTAACAGACTTGCCTTTTTATAAATAACGTGTATTTGGATTTCAGGTGATGTATATCATCCCAGCTCAACTGACTTCAACAGAGCTACCATAACTTATACCAGTTTAAGAATATGGCTTTCTTTAGGTTGGTCTAGGTTAAATGGTCTAATCCACCAGGTTGGTCCCGTAGTCAGATTTGACAGCCAACTGTCACGGTATTCTTGATCCTCACCATAGAAAAGGTCTGCCAAAATAGATCCTTTTACAATACTGAAGCCATCATTTAACAGTGACAATTCTTGGATGGCCACTTTGTTACAACAGACCTAATGTTGGAATAGCAGTCTGCTAATATGACCAATATCATGAAAAAAAAAGTCATTCTTCACGAAAAGAGAAGAAAGTTGAAAATTAGGTACTTTGTGATTGCTCAACTTTAACAAAAATTAGTATCGGAAGGATGCCCATAAAAATATAAAGACAGTTACAGAAACATCTGTCAGTACAAATTCAACTTCTTCCTTCTATCTGAGATTTAGATTCCAAGTTCCTTGGGGAAAGCATTGCTTGTTTTGTATTTGCACAAAAATAGTCCATGCTTGTAGGAGCCTGGCACTGTAAGAAAGAAGGGACAGAAGGAATAACAGAGGAGGAGGGAAAGAGAAGGAGGGAGAGGGAGGGAACAGAGAGAGGAAAGGAAGAAAATGGAAAAGAAAAGAAGGAGAAGGAGGAGAAGGAGAGGGAGAAGGAGAGGGAAGAGAGGGAGAAGGAGGAGGAGGAAGGGAGGGAAGGAAAAGGGAAGGAACAGAGGGAGGGAGGAAGGAAGGATCTTTTTTTGAACTCAGTTATAAGTTATACAGCACTTCAGGTGGTGTGTATATATATACATGTGTGTGTGTGTATGCATGTATACATATACATATATATATACATATGCATGTATGCATATATTTCATATTTTAACAACCAGAAAATTAGAAAGTGAAAATCAAAATGTTCAACTCCTTGTAAGCTCCCATATCTATATATGGGAAGGGGCCTGCCTCTACTGCTATTCCACAGAAGATGACTGAATCATGCATTCAAATGCTAAAACTATTGGAACAGTTGAAATTGCGCTATGTAACCCTGAAAAATCCAAAGATCTAACTAATGAAGTGTTAACATGTAATCTTCCCCCATCTTTCTTGCCTAATAGGAGGTTTCACTTTTCCACTTCATTTTTTCCCAAATCGGTGTGAGCTCTCATATTCTATGGGCTAAAGATTAACGTTATTTGTTTTCAGCCTGAATTTATAATGGACAAACAATGCAAACATCCATGCCTACAACATATCATGGACCAGAAGGGTGAGTGCAAATTACAGTATTGCATAATCAATATTTCATTTTAATCAACACAGGGAAGCCTCACATTTTTTCTATGCCACAAAGATAACCAAGGGAAAATAATCCTGGCTTTTGAGTCCTCTCATCATGACAAAGTTCCATCTCTTATTTTGCACTTGATTTTTTTCGTCTATTTCTTGCCTATCTCTGTACAGTTTTTATCTGAAAACACATACTTTTTCTTAGGATATATTGCTGGCAAATATGTCGATAGTCTGAATCATGAAGACAAAAGCATAAAGAAGCCAGGAATTTTATGTTTGTTTTTGCACCTGTTATTTTTGCAGCCAACAACCCACCTGGGACTGATGCTGTTTTGCTGCTTATCGAAGTTGCGTTACCCTGACATGCTTGTAGAAGCCTGAGGATGAGGAAGCTGGCAAAATTAATTCCATTACTTTCTGTAACTAAAAGCTTGTCATCTGCCTTAAGTAAGTCTTCTAGTGTCTTACATAGTCAAGGACAGGACAGGCATGGCCAGTGTGAGTTATGTCCTGCAGGATGGGTGTCAAAGATGTCAGAAATGGATTTCCCTCTGAATATGCTTAGCCCTCCAGCTTTGACCGGACACCTGCATTTTAGATGGTGAAAGCTGGCTGAGATAAATCTCACCCAAAATATTTGTCTTCACTGAGCTAGATCTTCAGATACGTGTTATTCTGACATAACACTATTGAACTTAACTGAACTTCCTTTATCAAAAATATTTAAGAATCTGTTCAGAACTGCAGTAGTAAACATTGAATCCTATACAGACTCTTCCCCTAAATATTAGACAGCATCACAAAATTGCTATTTGCAGACTGTGTGAGATCAGAACATCCCCAAACCAGAACGTATGCATGGGCCCAAACACCTCCTGCTCTCTGTAAAGGAAGAAAAGCCAGATCCTGACGCTCCTGCTCACCTTGGTGAACGCTGTCATCATCCCAAGAGTTAAAGAAGTCAGCAGAACTACTCATGGAGTAAAACAGAACTAAGTGGCAGAGTAGAAAAGCAGAATCTGGCCCTTTGGATTTAAAATGGGAACTCCAAAACTGAGATCCTCTCGTATTTAAGCAATGCAAAGTTCACAACAGCTCATGGAGCAGCCAGCACCTCCCAGTAGGAATGCTCTAGTACAAAATCAATTTGTCCCATTTACAGGAGTTCACCGCCTCATGGCGCTTAGGAGCTTGCTGTTTTTCTCATCCGCCAAGAGCATACAATGAGTTGCAGGTAAACTGCTTTGGGTCACATCTTTTGAAGTGCCAAATACCCTCAGTGCTGTTTTGTAATGAGCAGAACCTGACCAGAATGCAAACACGGCGGGTTTTTTATGCTCTCCGTGCCGTCTGCAGAACAACACCATGGTCCCCAAGCAGATTGGCAGATAAATGGCTCCAGAATGCTCTCTTGGCAACGCGCTCCTCTGCTAGGGCCTGAAACTCCTTGAGCCATTTCAGCTGTCAGTTCGCAGCGGATGAGCCAAGCGTTATCCTGCTCAAACCTGCAGGCCTGATTAGCACCTGTACTGTCACTCTTGTATCTGCGAGGAAGGAACAAACCTGTTCAACAGCTGCGCGAGTAAAAGTATACCCTGTAGTATATATTTCCTCATTCTCATATTATAGAGAGAAAATTTCTGGCAGCACACGACAAATGTAAAGAACTGCTTAATGTTTCCTTCTTTGGAGATGACTTTCTGCATCTACAAGCCCTTCCAGGGTTTGCCTTCCCTGCATGATTCTGCCACCGGTCCTTCACTTAGCCCTGAACAGGTTTGAACTGGAACCATAAGAGATATACCTACCTGAGAACAGCACCAAGTTTAATTAGGCAAAACTAATTAACACGCATGCAATGTCATGACGATGCGGTATATCCCTTCTGAGAACCAAATTAATGTCTCCGCACGGTAATACAATGAACTCTGTAGGCGTAGCAACTCAATTTCCTACTGCAGAGAATCACTGTACAGCGGTTAAACGACTTTCATAGCTACAGCTATGTACAACAATTTGAAAATAAGAAACCTCAGTGGATGAACGTCTGGTCTGGTCTGGCCGGATACCACCAGTGAAGTAATTCAGGCTACAGGTACTTTCCTTTTTAATGCACTTTTTTTAGAGTGCAAGGAAAGGAAGTCGTTTTTGTAGATTTTATAAATTGCATGAGAAATCTGTATTTAATTTACCCAGCTGGCACATACCTTAGGGTGTAGGTACTTAGCCACTTCATCTCCCTAGGTCCAATTCATCAGCTGACATTCATTCCCCTTTTGTAAATTACTGGGTTCCAACACATGGACTTTCTCACTCTCTTTACCACAGCACCTTGAACAAGGGGATCTAGTCTGCAGAGTCCAGGTTCATCCCATTTTACTTTAGCAATCGGTCTGAGGTACATAAGTGCTGACAAAAAACATCTTAAGCTTTCTGCATAGTCACTGGAGAGCCTTTGGTGCGGCATCACCTTCAGGCAATACACATTCCTCTTCACTGACTGAGGACAAAGTTCAGAGTACTCGCCTTCCTAACTTAGCTGCTTCAGATAAACTTTTAAAAATTAGGTAAAATGAATCTCTGCACAGGTTTTAACATAGTCCAAATAAATAACCTCACTCTATGAATAACTGTGATGATTCACTTAATTATACTATAGCACCTGGGTTGTGCTGGTTTTTGTCTTTCCTTAAGAAAACTGCTCACATATTTCCTATAAAACTCTATGTACTGCTGTACTAATGAGAGAGGCTATAAGATATGTTAACAGTCTTTCTCTTTATAATGCATCAGAGATTGCCCAAACAATCCAAGAAGCATATCTTTTCCATGGGATCATACAGATTTTTGGTTAGTTTCATAAGGAGAAACAACTGTAGAAGGAGAAAGAAATGTTCAGATATTAAAAAAATGCTCATTCAGATTTTTCAGTTCAGATTTTCTGTATATTGTTCTGCAGCAAAAAACATATAAGTCCATAGAAATTCAATTTCCATTAGGTGTGCAGGAAACTCTCAGATTTAACTCCAAGAATGAGAACAGAAAATTACTAAAACAATGTGTTTTTTGTGAGCCAAGTTCCTAATGGTGACCCATGTTTGATTTGCTCTGTGGCAATTTTAACACTGCTATTATACCCATTTATGGAATAGGCAACTCACAGAGAATGAGTTACTTGTGTCTTAGAGAATTGTTCTTTATGTTACTCTAGAAAACTTAATCAACCTGAGAAGTTTAACCATTCAGTTTGCTTCTATGCTGAAAGCCACTGCAATTCAATGTTGGATTTACCATCTCTGGGCAGCACATGACACAACACATGCATTCCTGATCAGAGACTCTTGGGCCTAGAAATGGTAAAACTAGGAAGCAAGGATTAGACTCTTGGATACATAAGAGTGTTTTCACAAAAAAAAAGTCCTTTCAAGGTGAAAATGTTATTAAGAAAAACAGAGAAATTTACACTCCTCTTTCCAACATTGCAAGGGCCTGAGTCTCATCTCCTCTATACAGGTTGTAAACTCAGGTAACTCCATTACTCTCAAGTCTCCTGATTTACTCAATGCTAGATCAGATCAGTCCATGTTTATGTTTATAACATACTGGAAAGTTGTGCATAGGTATTTGTGATTTAATTCTAACACTATACAGAATGCTTTCAGAAATAATGTACGAATTTGTGCTGCTCTAAGAAAATCTCACTAATGGTCTTTCCCATAGTTGCAAACTAAATGGGCAAAGAATACTAATATTTAATTTATGCTACAAGAAATTTGCATATAGCAAATGACATTTTCCCCATTACTTAGCAAATTGCAGAGTGTGTCTGAAGCCAGCTATAAGAAAAACACACTTTAATTGTCAATTTAAGTGGGATTACAGTGATATTGTTTCTAAAACTCAATGTAGACTTTTCTAATAGGATTCATAACAGCATAGGCATACTTCCTTATTTGAACTGAAATTGCCTGTAAACTATTCTGCAACAAACAAAAGATTTCTATTTAAGTTACTCTGTTACTTGAACAACGGTGAAACAATTTGGAAGTCTAGCAAACTCATCTCCTAATGTACATTAGGGTTTTACATCTTTACGAGCATTAATCCCTAGAGGCTCAGCAGACGCATGTACTGTTTCAAACTGTGATTTTCTTTCCCACCATCTCATGGTGATATATATGAACTACAGCCTTCTGCCTTTGTACTTGCCAGATTTTTCAGAAAGCTTTTTGGATGCTAGAGAGATTCAGCTATAACTTTGTCCAGGCAGGCCTTAAAACCAATCCTTTTTAAAGGATTTTCAAAATAAGCACAAAATTCAGCAAAACTACATATTTGAGTCAGTTTTGATAATGAAAGCTCAGTTAAGTATAAGTATCTAACTGTGGACATGACGGTACAGACAAATCACAAATGTCATTTTTCATTCTTTCTATTGGCTCAACAACTCCAGGTTCATTGCAGTGTTGCAATTCAAATTTCATTATTATTCTCTACATGGAATAATCCTGAAGTTCCTGAGGATCGGTGACTTCAAAGCCAAGCCAGTAACCGGTCTCAACAAGAGATGCTACATCTGAAAGCCAGATTCTACATCTGTACCAGCTGATCTCAGAAAGAACAACAGAATAATGATTCCCAAAGTTTCCAAAAGACAGGAGACTCCTGATAATATGGCACTCCTCTGACAAAAACAACATTCAAATATGAACAATATTTTGAAATCAAGTCAATGATAATAATCATAACCAGTCTAAAATTCATTCTGTAAGCAAGTTCCTCCAGTGGTGTCTTACAACAGTGAACTGCATTTAAAGGTTTCTATCATGTGCTAAGAGCTTAGAAAAAGCTCCTCACTCACCCTTTTCTTATATTTCACAATTGTTCTACAGCACTAAACGAATGCAATTTTTCTCTCAGAAATGCAAAGACTTCTTAAACTCTTCTCCCACCATGTAGCAGTAATTCCACAAATCTAGATGTAGCATGCAACAATTTCTAAGAGACTGGGAGAAATCCAGAATTACATGCGAGCCAGAAAGTATGCAGTACATTTTCAGATGGGAAGCAACAAGAGACAATGGAATTATGAACAAAGAAGAGCTCTATGTAGAAGGCTATTCCAGAGAGAAAAAAAAAATCCTTCCCTTCTAAGGGAAGGATGTAACACCAGGAATGGAAAAGCTGAATGAGGCTATAACAATGTCAGACACACACTAGTCATTCAGCAGGTAACTGGATATAGGAACAACAAGGCTGTATCAACTAAAACACAGAAATAAAAAGCAAGGAGTGTTCTGTTGGCTCTGTCATTGATAAACCTGGGCTTTGGACAAGTTGGAGAGAAAGCAATGGCTGAGGAAGGAACAAAAAAAAAACATAAATGAGGCTATTTTCAGGAATCAAAGTGGTAAGTGATGTAAGAACATTCAACAGGATTTCAGAAGTGGTAGGAGTTATGGACACGTGGACAAAAGGTGGGTGCACATCAAGAATTTGCAAGCACAGACCGAATTTACAGTGTTGCTGGCTATCTGTACTGATGCGCACAGGATATCTAGTGTGTGTGCCTGAAATATCAGGCTCACTCAAAATACATTTCACAGACAAGTGCCCATATTTCTGTCTGACATTGCCTTAAATCCTTCCTCTCGCATCACACAATGCTGTTCTAACCAAGGAGACACACAACCCTTCCCACCTTATCTCCTCTGTTTTCCCTCTGTTCTCCCCCCACTGGAAATAAGACTCTATCCATGCAAAAGAAGAAAAGGAAAAATGAGTGTCATGCTAAGTCCATAACAGTAGAGAAAAATGCAAATTAGAACATCCCTCAGAACATAGAAGCAATTCTACTGGATCAGAAAAAAGGTGCATCTAGCCTGATATCCTATCTCTGGTAGTGACCAGGAGTAGGTGCCTAGGGAAAATAAGAAGATTTTAAGAGTATACGAACAATGCAAACCTATATAATATTTCTGCTGAGTACTCATTCCTCCAGATCTCAAATATTCTGGGCCAGATGTGGTATCCACACATTTCCTAACTCTGAACAAGACTTGTCCTACATGAAGCTGTCTGGTGTCCCCTTGAATTCACGCAAGCATTTTGCAACCACAGCATCCTGTGATGAGGGTTCCTGCATTCCACACATAACCACCAGTTGTGCAAAGTACTTTCTTTTCTTTATTTTGAATTTGTCCCCTGCCAGTTTCACTGGATGCTCCCTATGTCTTGTAATGAAAGAGGAAAGTTATTTGTAGATCATCCTCACTAAGTTTATCTTTGTTGACCCTCTGCATGACGCTCAAGATTTTTCAGATCCCTGTCTTGAGAAACTTGATCCAATTAGACCTGTTTTGATCAGGAGGTTGGACTAGATGGTGTCCAGAGGTCCCTTCCCTTCCAGCCTCGACTGTTCTATGAGTCTAGGAGCTCTTTTCCAGGCTGAAGGCTCTCAGCCTACAGATTCCGTTTCAAATATGGAAGCTGCTCCTTACTAATGATCATCCTTGTTGCTCTTCTCTGAAACTCTGCACCCTTACCATATCATTTCTGAGATGGGTGACTATGATTGCACACGATCTGGGATAAGGAAATAAGCAAGAAAAGAGTTTTCTGTTGGTCTTTGAGAACACTACAAGCTTGGAGATTGTAAGCCAAGAAAGATTTAATTCCAAACACAAAAGAGCATAAGTTCTGCTCAAACTCTATAAGGAAGTCTCCGAACTAGAGTTGCACATTTGAACACAGCTAGGCTCAGACCCTTTGCTAGCAGAACAATATTTAGTATTGTTATTTATTAGTCTCTTTGTTCACAGTTTTGAAGGTAAGGCAAGTTAAGTAAGGGTAAGGGTATTGGTGCCTTTGCAATCTGGAGTTCAGGAGAGCTCTGATGTTCTCTACTCTGCTACAGACCAACTGGGTGACCTGAGCAAGTCCCTTGGGGCTAGACCCACCAAAGGTCTCAGGCATCACCTCACACCTCGCTTCCCAGTGTCTGTTGCAGCAGATCTCAGAGCTTTGAATAGGTGCCATGGCACCTATACAGTCCATAGGGGATGAAGGGGAATACCCCCCTTAGCATGGGACTGGTATATCTGTACCATGCCAAAGGTGAATTGCTGCAAACCAACCAGTGAGGAGCAGATACAGATTTTTGCAGACCCCTCTTGCAAGCAAACATGCAACGGGACTGAAGACAGTCTGCAGTGAAAAGCAGTCTCAAGCTAAATAGATAAGGCACCTCTCTGGAAGAGAGATGGTATAAGCTGGGTATAAGCCTTTCCTATGTTTTTCAAATGCAAACAGCTGTGTGCTATGCTTGCCTGGACCATGATCCTCTATAGTGAGACTGCATCATAGACCACCAGATGATTCTGATTGCAACAGAAATTGCGAGGATCTCAACCGAGGCATCAGAGAGGTGTTAGTCTGCTAAGTGCAGGCAAGACAGCAGCAGTACTGGATAGGATCTGCAGCAGAATTTGTAATATTTTGGTAGTTTCAGTGCTGAAAACATAGGTGCTTGCTTGTTGTGTAGCTCAGTAAATATGATTTTGCCATTACAAGTAAAAGGCCAAAGGCCTTGTATTGACCTAGCAGCGTAACATCCCAGGAGCTGTCTGTATTTGACTCAGACTGAGATGATTTAGGTTGTTTTAGCTGTAATAACAATTGCCTAACAGTCAGGTGAGTATTGTCAAACACGTTTTTAGCTTATCTCTGTGAATACTGTATCCGATAAAGGTCTAACAAACCTCTGTTGTCACAGGGGAACAAACACTAAACCGTTATGGAAGTTAGGTCTGGGGGAGGATGTTGTATTAGTTCAACTAACAGCTAATGGGTAAAGATAGTCAAATTTCTGTTACAAATGAGAGAAGAAAAGGCATGCGAGCAGGCTGTGTTATAAAAGCAAGCCCAGATGGATCCAGGACCAGAAGGAGGAGGAGGTATCCACTATCAATACCTTGTTCCTCCCAGGAGAGAACTCAGGATGCTGATGACTTGCTTCAGCTCCCTCTTCTTGAGAAAAACAGCTACTTGGACCCAGGGGCAAAAAAAGAGCAAGCATAACACCAGAGAGATGGGGTATGTACCAGGAAGCTTATATGTAACAGTTTTTATGGCATTTTTATGTTTGTATCATTATTACCACTATATATGTGCTACCAATAATAACCGTCATATGTGGGTTCGACTATAACGAAAGCCTATGTGCCACTGCTGACTTGAGTTATCTACGTATATAGGTTGTGGTTTTAAGCATAATATCCTGGTCACAGAAAAATCCTGTTAATGCCCTTCCTTGACTGCTTCAGTTTTTTGGATAACCTGGGTGTAACTTTTCTTGCCATTTCTATGCAGTTTTTGTCAACCATGCCAAGAGCCAGTTTGAGTAGATGGGGACAGTTGTTTCCATATTGCCAGTGGGAGTGGGGTTCAAACTCAAAGCAGTCCCATCCTGTGCCTGAGTTTCCTGGCCTGGTGAGGCAGTTAGTTCACTCCAGACTTCAGTTAACTGCAGACCATATGGATTTTGGGGAAGCCTGAACTCAAGCTACAGAGAGAATAAAGAGATGCTGTTAAGTATCCGTTCCCTCCGGTGCAAAACAGCTAGAGCAGTACTTAAGTATGTTAGGGCGATATGAAAAAAAATTGCCTTCAATACTGAGACATGCCCTGGAATTTAATACTGAGGATTCCATTAATAGCATGAAAATATTTAAACCAATTAATTGGTCTCAGAGGATACTAAGACTTTTCACAATAAAAATAAAAAAAAGTACCATTCTTAATGTTTGTTGGAAGAACACCCCTCCCCTCTCTTCTTTAAAACTAAATGTCAGAAACATGGAGTTTGAGGTCTAGAAAGATCTGACGAAGAGGAGCAGAAAAGAATAGGGATTATATAATATAATATAATTAACTATATAATTATAATTAATATAATGATATATATTCTATATAACATATAGACTATAAGTAATAATATAATATAATATAATATAATATAATAATATTATATAATAGCAAATATCTCCAGATATTTGCTGGTCAGCTTTCAGAAATCCAGCAAGCTTGCCCATCTTGGAGAAATTAGGTGTCAAAGATGGTAGCAGGTAACAGGTTGCATACATAGCAGAAATCTGAATGAACGAGAAGTCCTTTGTGGCAGATTTAGCTCTTACAAAATGCCTTCACTCTCCACCTGACCCAAATGTAACAAACCCCGCACATCTACCTTTAGTTTGGGGTCTATCACAAGGAATTGCCTAGTTTCAGGCAAGGTGACAATACAGGCAGAAACCATGTCATGCTCTGCTACCTCAGCTTTGCTTCATGGCCATTTTGCTGCTATGCTTGGAATTGAAACTCCGAGAAATATCTTTCCATGAAGTAGAATTATTGAATTTCCCACAGTTACAGCCATCAACCATACTAATTTCAAGATGTTCAGTATTTAGTGAGTGTGTCACTGGCTTATTGTTATTTAAAGGATCATGTTTATAGCATTAGAAAGTACACACAGCAATAAAAACTGCTTTTGAGGTTGATTAAATACCTTAGCAGAGTAGACATTCATTCCCTTGAGAACTTGTACAAAGAGACTAAAACTAGATGAAAAGAAAGAAAAGATTTAATCAACATTACTTCAAGATGGGAGCTAATTTCCTACAGGGACTGATCCCTTTCATATTATCAGTACATTCCCTTTGTGTGGAAACTTTTCATATCATTCACATAATCTTTTTCATCTATGAACTTTCCCTGTCATAAAAGAGACCCAAGGAGAAACCTCTCCTTTTTTTTTTTCTCTCTCTCTCCTTCTTTCTCTCTTCTAACCTAATTCATGTCCAAACACTTTTGACTTTAGCAATTGTGAAGAAATTTATCAAGAAATTGTTTCTTTTTGAAGGAATGCTACAAGCAGGTCAAGGATGCTTGTTCTCAAGAAATAAAAGAATCCTCAGGAGAATCTTTCAAGATTTGACTTTTGGGGGAAAAATGACTTTTAAACTCAGAAGCAGGCACCTTGTGGAATGGCTGGAGCTGAGCTAGAGAGATGAAATGGAAAGGCATTTGTTTTATTTGCCTGCCCTTAATGCTGACATTTCTCCAAGGCAAGATGTTTTGAACAGACATGGGGAAAACAGACAAGCAATTAAATTCTTCAGCCAAAGAACTGAAGAATTTAGGAACTGTGAGTTGAACTCTGTGTTTTCTCAAAATCTTAATTTGCGTTTTTCTTCAAATCTCTTAGACTTTTATCTCTGACACTGGACATGATTCAGCTGTAGGTAAATGATGTCATCTCTCACTTTTTGGATGCCAGGAAGCTGTGTCCATCTCTCACCATGGTATTGGTATCCTCGCCATTTTGTAAACTAAATTTCAGATTATAAAACTCAAATTAGGTACCGGATGCTGTCTTTGGAAGTTGCACAGAAACTCCAGCGCGTGCAACATATAGCACGGAAGCAAAGCACCGCGTATTTCACACATGCTCCGCTGCTTCTCAATTAAAAAGGTTCAAACCCAATTCAGCGCGCCTGTTTTAATCTCCAAGACCAAGACACCAAGACTTTGCTCCTTCCTTTGTGAGCCATCTAGACAGATGGAAGACAGGCTACAACTCTGAATCAGAAACGGCTTAGTGGAGAAATACAGAGAGTGTAACTCCTTATCGCCAGGGAACAGAGCCTGGCAACCCTCGGAGCAGAACGCCCGTCCTCCTCCTCCTCCTCCTCGCCTTGTGCAAATTATGCCGCGGTAATGACGGCTCGATGCACGACAAGGAGGGGACATAATGGAGGGCGAGGGGGAACCCGGCCGCGTGAGAATGATTGAATCGAATAAAAGGGCAACATGGCTCCTGTCTGACAGATCCCCTGCAGTTCTTAATTTGGTTTGCAGTATTTTAGTAGCGCAGCGATGAAAGATGGCTTAAAGAAACTACATCAGACACGCACGGGTTATCTGAACGCCATAATTCATAACGAGGAACAGAAGTAATATCATAGTAAATATGCAAGCATTTTTTTGTTTGCTCTTCTTACACCACAAGTGTAAGAGACTTGCAGCGCCTTGCTGATTGCACCAGATCTCTGACGTTGTTGATTACAAGATCTCCTATTCCAATTATTTACTGAATGAGAAAGGAGCTTGGTTCAATTTAAAGATTGGGTTATACAAAGGGATTCTGATGACTTTTTATCTGCCTCACAAAGAACTGTAGCCTGCTTTAGACAAATGTATGATCCTCCAAATAAATAAACAAAAATAATCTCTGTGAACCTTAAGATATTCTTGAAGCAAACTAGCAGAGAGTAGTAATGCATTAAATATAATTATACTTATAAATTATATCTTGAATTATTGATAGAATATTGACCCATATAGTATATCTCTAATAACCAATTCCTAGTGTCTACACTTACAAGTTAATATACCCTAATAAGGGATTAGCAGCAGAGAAGATGAAACTATAAATTCAGTCTTTTTATCACACTATATTTTATTAAAATCCATTAGATTCTTTTGCTATGTACAAGGTCAAACCAAAAACGTATCTGACACTAGCTTAGCCAAGCTGCTGCAGAAGTAAAAGCACATGGAAGAGTTTACCAGGCCATCTTTGACTTTAAAAAATTTAGTCTCTCAGCAAATCTATCAGAATTACAGAAAATAATTTGTTGTGGTTTTATATGACTGAGTTACATGTACCACAGCAGTGGCAGGAATAGTGAAATGAACTGTCCTAAACGACAACTTTGATAATTATATTTCTTCAGCA
This sequence comes from Apteryx mantelli, assembly GCF_036417845.1. Classification (NCBI taxonomy): domain Eukaryota; kingdom Metazoa; phylum Chordata; class Aves; order Apterygiformes; family Apterygidae; genus Apteryx; species Apteryx mantelli. Next base: position 7,196,855 of record NC_089978.1, read on the forward strand.
TAAAACCTACTGAGATGAATAAGAAATTTATTTTTATGACTTTTTTCTATGTTAGCAGGGAAATAAATTTTCTTTTATTTTATTATCATGTTAAACATCTATAGAATTGCAGTAACTTCTTCATTAACATCTCCTGATCAGATCCTGAACTGAGCTTGCAGGGTTCACTACTGAGGGGAAAGAAAAAAAAAAAATCACTGACCAAGAAGCACCCCAAAACCCTGCAACATCCTAGTGTTAAAATCTGCTTTTCTGATTTGTAAATTAACAAGATCATTCCAGAGTCAATGAAGAATAAAAAATGTGATAAAGTAGTGCTTAAATGTGCAAATAACTTGCAGAGACCAAAGCACGCTAATTAATATACTACTATGAAGAAGGTACTCAAAAGTGTGCTTTCATATCTCTGCCTTTGCAAATAATAACAATGTTTTGCACATACATGCATATATGCATATATCTTATTTTATGTGTACACCTTATTTGTAAAAAATTTATTGCATACCTTATTTATGTTTATATCTGACTTTATATTATTTGCATATGCTAGTGCATTAGGAGCATTTAATATCCTGTACTAAAATTGTGGCTTTATTTTTTTAAACCCAGTAAAATTGTATAGTGTCAGATTGTTAGTACTCGGGAGAACTTACAGCTCTAAGTAGACAAAGAAGCAAATTCCAGAAGGTGAAAATGAAACAAAGAGAGAAGCCTCTTACAAGACTTCACACCCCCAGTGAATGCAAAATGGAGCTAGACAACACTGAATGCGCCTTACCAGGTGAGCTGGTATCCAAACCCCAAGTCAGGTTTTTTTATCACAACACTCCTGAGGCTATATTTTAAATAGAGCTGACTGGAAAAATTCTGACAAGATGCATTTACTCTGGAATTTCTCAATCTGCCAACACCGGAACATGTAACAATCCTTGCTCGGTTTTGATGAGTGTGCGATGAACCTCAGACAAGAGTTCACTGGAAATCTAGTGGTTGCATGTAGGTCTTTCCCAGCTCACCACTGAAGCTACCGGGGCTTTCAAAGCTTTCCCTCTCTGGATAGCAGTAGTAAGACTTCTCCACAACAGACTGATCAGTTTTATTTCTGATTATTTCCTGACGAACTGAAGAGAAATTGGTGAGTTCATGCCAATTTCAGTCAGCAGTTCCTGGGCTTCTGAAGCCCATGGCTGTGCTGCAGTGCATCAGAGCATGAGCAGCCGAAGATTATGGGGATCACCTGTCCTAGCAGAAAAGCCACAATTTCTTGTGGCAAACACTGAAATAAATAGAAACATCAGCTCTATGACAATTTTCAACTTTTTGTTTTATTTGATGAAAAATGGGATACAAGAGATTTCCAAACACAAAATGGTTTACAGAAAGAAGGTTGCTTAGCAGTTGCATACTGCATCTTCCAGCAGTAAATTTTATGTTCACAGGGTCAGAAGCTATACCCTGTACTCAAAAATTCTATCTATAAAATTCTGTTTGTTTGATGCCTATGGTCCAAGTGAAGGCCTTTAGAAAATACAGTTTGTAATTATGTTTCATATTTCAGTCAAATCAGTCAGGAATGACCACACATTTTCTATTCAAGAACTTTCTAACACTAAATTAATTTTTTGTTAGCCTGAAAAATCTATTTTTGTTTAGTCTAGATTGTTCTTCTGTAATTTTTTTCTTGGGGTTATGTTATTTCTAATTAAAACACACAATCACAGAATCACAGAATAGTTGGGGTTGGTAGGGACCTCTGAAGATCATCTGGTCCAAACCCCCTGCTCAAGTAGGGTCATCTAGAGCACATTGCCCAGGACCCTGTCCCGATGGCTTTTGAATATCTCCAAGGATGAAGACTCCACAAACTCTTGGGGCAGCCTGTTTCAATGTTTGACCACCTTCACAGAGATGAAGTGTTTTCTTATGTTCAGACAGAATTACCTGTGTTTCAGTTTGTGCCCATTGCCTCTTGTCCTGTCACTAAGCATCACAGGGAAGATTCTGGTCCCATCCTCTTTGCACCGTCCCATCGGATATTTATAAACATTCATAAAATCCCTCCTCAGCCTTCTCTTCTCCAGGCTGAACAGACCCAGCTCTCTCAGCCTTTCCTCATATGAGAGATGCTCCAGCCCCTTAAGCATCTTCATGGCCCTTTGCTAGACTCACTCCAGCAGCTCCACGTCTCTCTCGTGCTGAGGATTCCAGCACTGGGCACAGTACTCCAGATGTGGCCTCACCAGGGCTGAGTAGAGGGGGAGGGTCACCTCCCTCGACCTGCTGGCAACACTCTTCCTATTGCAGCCCAGGATGCTGTTGACCTTCCTTGCCACAAGGGCACATTGCTGGCTTGTGGTGTCTACCATGACCCCAAAGACCTTCTCTGCAGAGCTGCTCTCCAGCTGATAGGCCCTCTGCCAGTCCTGGTGCATGGAGTTATTCGTCCCCCAGGTGCAAGAATGACACTTCCTTTTGTTGAACCTCATGAGGCCCTTGTTGGCCCATTTCTCCAGCCTGTTGAGGTCCCTCTAAATGGCAGCACAATCATCTGCTGGATCAGCCACTCCTCCCAGTTTTGTGACATCTGCAAACTTGCTGAGGGAGCTCTCAGTCCCACCTTCCGGGTCTTGAATTAAGATGTTAAGCAGTATGGAACTTCCTATCAACACCTGGGGGAATGCCACTAGTGACTGGCCTCCAAGTGGACACTGTACCACTGATCACAGCCCTCTGAGCCCAGCAGTTCAGCTAGTTTTCAGTACACTTCACTGGCCACTTATCTAGGCTGTACTTCATCAGCTTGTCTACAAGGATGTTACAGGAGACAGTGTCAAAAGCCTTACTAAAGTCAAGATAAACAACATCTGCTCTTCCCTCATCCCCCAAGCCAGTCATTCCATCACAGAAGGTAATCAGGTCGGTTAAGCATGATTTCCTCTTTGTGCATCCATGCTGTCTACTCTTCATCTCCTTCTTGTCCTTCATATGCTTGGAAACGGCAATCCAGGATGAGCTGTTCCATCACCTTTGCAGGGATCAAGGTGAAGCAGACTGGCCTGCAGTTCCCTGGGTCCTCCTTCTTGCCCCTTTTGAAGACTGGAGTGACATTAGCCTTCTTCCAGTCCTCAGGTACCTCTCCTGATTGCCATGACCTTCCAAAGATGATTAAGAGGGGCCTTGCAATGACATCAGCCAGGTCCCTCAGCACTGATGGGTGCATCCCATCTGGGCCATGGCCTTGTATATGTCCAGTTTGCTTAAGTGTTCCCTAATCCAATCCTCCTCCACCAAGGGAAAGTCTTCCTTTCTCCAGACTTTCCCTCAGTCTCTGAGGTTTGGGTTTTCTGAAGGCCAGTCTTACCAGCACAGACCAAGGCAAGGAAGGCATTGAGTACATCTGCCTTGGAATAAATGAGGTGGAATCAAGCCTTTATGGGAGACAGATAGCAAATAGAGAGCACAAAGTCTCAAGTAAGGACACTTCGTTTGCATTATTTAGGTATTCTACAGAATAGATCCTAAAGATTTTTAAGCATGCTGGGTCTTTTCCAGCTGAAACACTTACAAACATGTTTATTTTAAATAACTAGTGGGATTAATCAGATGCTTAAAGTTAATTACATACTGAAATACTTTTCTGGGCTGGGACAAAAGATATAAATAAATTTTGAGACTCACTCATAAGATTTGAAAACTAAATGTTAAAGGCAAAGCAGGTAATTAAAACTTCAAATGAAAATGGCAGTTTTCAGTTCAAACCTTGTAATGAATTCATGCTTCCCTAAATTTTGGTCCTGTAGGAAAGGCTCAGAGAAGATCTTATTTACCTTCATGGCACTCTTCACAGCAGCTGTCACATAATGAAATCTCAACTTTATGTTTTTGGTGTTTGTTCAACTAGAGATTGAACTTTACAGAACTGCCTGGTTACCACTTTGGTGTTTTCTCAGTGTTTAGGAGAGCATTCTCCTTCTTTAAGACTCAGGTAAATGATGTGATTTGCCGTGAAATCTCACTGCCATTCTTTGGGTGAGGCAGATGAAATATTTCCACACAAACAGCAAAAGCCATCATCGTCCCGATGTTCTTCTTATGCATGTGTTGCAACATTTCACAGTTCTCAGACATAAACCTAAATGTCTGCTTCTCCTCCAGTTGTTGATTTCCCCCTTGGAACTATTATCCATCATTTCAGAAAAACATTTGTCACATCAGAGAACTTAAGGTCAAAAAGCAGATGAATGTAACATAAATTTCTCTGTATAATACTTCTCCCATATGAGGGCATGAGCACACATACACAGAGGGTTTGGCCAAACACTGTGTAGTACACGGCTTCACATCCAGACAGATGTCTGTATAACTCCTCTATCCTTTCCTGATCCTTAGGGCTGTCTAAGCACTGTTCCTCTCCTAAAGTAATTTCTGACATTCTGGATCACAACAGTTGTGCTGTTTTCCCATATGGATCCATGTGAGGGGATAGAGATGGTGGTGATAGCACATGAAAAGTATTCAGTTGGCTTCTTTTATCAGTTTCAAGCCCTCTTTGCAGTGTGGTGTAATTTAACCTGCTCCTATTTTAACGGCAGATTTAACCTGGGACAGACTCAGGCTTACTGAGCAGCACCGAAATAGGGACTAATTATCTTTAAATTACTCTGAGCGTTTGTTCTCAAAATCTAGAATTTGTCTCAATTGCCCTTTTAGATAACTGTAAGAAGTTGTCATTTCTTATTTTTGAGAGTGATACAAATTATTTGTAGTAATGTTTGTAACAGACAAATTACAATGGCGTTCAGTTTAAAGAAAACAAGCAACTAAACCAATAAAAAGTTGAGAGCTGTCTGAGGAGTTTCCAAATAAGAGTATCTTGCAGTTAAATTTCGCCAGTGACCTTCTACAGCAAAGCTCCATGCTACATAAATCAGAAGAAATCGCTTGGATATAAAGATGAACAGTCTGATATATTGTAACTAGAGTAATCTATTTGTAAAGAGAAGAATCTGGAAAAATTTCTTCTGCATGTTTTCCTATAAATAAAGCAGAAATCTTGCATCATGAAGATAAAAAAGCCTCATACTCTTATTCAGTGTTCTCAGTCCTATGGTCCCTGTAAACCCTTTGATTTCACCATAACAAATTGGTTTTCATTTGGAAATGAACAGTGTTGCTTCAACTTGATTTAAGGAATGTGACAAAATCAGAAAAGTCAGAAGGTTCTCCTGAGTTTTAAAGTGAATATTCTGATTTACAGCTTTGAAGGCTATCCACAGAAATCTATTCTCATAAATGCCATAATTTTGTACGTATTTACATAACATTGGGGCGGGCAGAGGTCTTCAAGGGAACTCACTGCTCTCCTAATTTGAATCTCACAGTATATTCTTCTTGGATTTTAAATAATTAATTTAATGACAACAGAATTAAGCCAGAAGGGAAGGCTTCAGAAATCCTCGACTGCAGAAATGAGATTCAGATAACTCAAGATTTTCCCTGACTACTGAAGTCTAGAGAATTTGAACCCTGTACCCCAATTATGAACAGGTTTGTTCCGTTCTAAACAGTTGCTCTGTTAGAGAGTGTGAGGGGAAAAAAATATCCTTCTGTAAACCCTTTTGTTTTTTGGGTTCTCTATTAAGAGGAGATTGATTTTATGTTAGGATTATAATTATCACTGTACAGGCCTCTAAAAGAAGGTCCACTCCTCTGCATCCAGGCACAATTAATTACTGTTTCAGGCATAGAAAAATGAATATTACATTTTTTTTTCATGTGATTACAAACCAAAGGCAAGGATTTAATCTTGTCTATAGAATAAACAGCAGGAGTCACAAGATTTGGAAGTTAATAAAATAGACAAGTTCAACAAAATGGTGCAGGACTTTTTTGTTTGTTTATCTCAAATTTGTTGACTCAGCTATCTCAGTGTAAAATTTGATAAGATGCAAAGACAAGGCAGGTTTTGCCTTGATGTTGCTCGTCCATGTCACATCTGTACTTAGTGAGTTACCCCAATGCAAAAATTGTCTCTGTCTCTAATAGCATTCTGCAGTGCGATACCTATTTCAAGCCAAAAGTAACCTTCCAAAAAAAAACCCACCCACACTGTCTGCAGACAGAGAAAGGCACAGGTTACAACATGAGAGGTTATTACTGCTGAGACTGTGGGTATTCCTCTACGTGGACAGATACGAACCTATGTAAGCAACTGCTGAATACCCTGTTTTCATGCACATGTCCCCAGTGATAATGGGTCATGCAGCAGAACCTTGGTGAAGGCACAAAGAAACACAGCGAATCCCCCTCTCCTCTATCATGCTGACATCTGCAGCACCCAGCAGAGAAAAAGAGAAAGTGGCTTGTAAACAAATTACTTCTTCATTTATTATCTGGGGATAAAAAAAATGTAATAGAAGAGAGAAGGGAAGAAATATTTGTGGTATTCTGGGGCCAGCTGTCACTGTCGTGCTAAGGCTTGGTTGATGCTGAATGAGATATTCAGTAAGAGCTCAGCTCCTCCGAGCCGATCTTACAGTCGCTGTAGTTCTGTTTTAAGTTTTCACTAAAAACAGACTGAGGAGGAAAGAAGGGTTTTCCCCTTTTCCTTGAACAGCCCAGGTAAGGAACTGATGGGAAGTGGTGTTTGCTGCTTTGGCTGGAAGGTGCTTGGTGGTGCTCCCTGCCCCAAGGGCAGAGCTGGCGGTGGCTAGCACGGAGGGCTGTCATGAGCTGCCTAAACACAGAAATACTCCTTACAAAACCCAGCTGACTGTTTGCCCAGAAACGGACCGTGGACCATAATCTTCACTTAGCCCTCTTCCTTTGGGCCTTCATTTAGCTTCCAGTCTCCCCACAAGTGAATGCAGTCATTTCACACGCACCGTCTCTGGTCTTAAATTGCCAGTTCCTTTGAATACCGCAGGCAGAGATTCGTGCTCATATTCAAGAGCCATGCCAGACAATTTGTGCTGTCCGTAAGGCGGCTTTCAGTCAGGTGCATTTTACAGGTGCTTTCAATCCGAGAAGAGAAAATGACTACCCACAAGGTGCAGAAAATCTCTAAGAGATCGGTGCAAGCATAAGCGCATTTTAAGCACCACTAAAGGCCACATGGACACGGGCCAACCCATATGAACCACAGCGCTGCTTTGTGCATTATACAAGAGGGCCGATTTGCATCAGCTAAACGTATAGCCCAAAAGATTAAACTAGGCAAATGTTGCTTGTGGCGTGGGAGATTTCTCCTGCCTCAGCGTTCTGTGTTATGGCTTGACTGCTGTGAAAGCTCACAGCATTTAAAGGCATGTGAAGCAACACTATGAGATATTTGCCGGCACTTATGCAGAAGTAACTGCTGTCCTTGTAATCAGGGAAGCTTACTAAGTTCGAATAACCATTTATCATGCCATTAACTTTGTGACCAATTTCATAAAGAGGAAAGCAGCATTATGAGAGGAACTCACTGCTGAATTAAAACTCAAACTGTTGTCCGTTGTTCATTTGCTACAGTACATAGGTTCCTGGTGACATTCAGCTAATGAATTTTCTTGATGATTAACTACCCGTTATATGTGGCCATTGTAATAGAAATGTATTAGTTCCTGTTACAAGTGAGGTGGTTGTGTCATTACTACAAGTGAGCTGGTTTTGTCTTTTTTTTTTTCCTCCTCCTCCTCCTTTTCCTTTTATGAAGTCAAAGCAAAACAAAGCTTGGGAACATATCATTAAAATTCAACAAATTGCTGCGAAGAAAACACTGCTCTGTTGAGCAATAAAATGTATTTAGACGCAGCTTTTTCATTAGTTGTTGAATTAGTAGAAAAGTGGAATGCGGACATGGTTATAAAATAGCTGCTATTCAGAGTTTTTACATTTATTTTCATTATAATCGTAATTATACAGAGCACAATTCAGAAGTAATCCAAAAAAAGAAAAAAAAAGCATGCACACTCCGTAGCCATATTTCTCTGAGAACAGGTCTTATAATTAACTGTAGCTGTTTTCTTTCCTTTCCTTTGCCCAGTTTCAATGCAGTTCACAGCCTGAGAGTGCTCTGCTGTTGCTTAAACTGCACTGACATCTTGTGGCACTGATTTAGTAGGATCCTAACACTAAAACAGCAAACCTTCATAAAATCCAAGTTATTCACCTTGCCTGTTTGCCTTTATGCAACTGCTGTGTCCTTTCAACCGGTGTTTCTGGAGCTTATTTGTTTGCTTGAAATCAAGGAAGATATGTCTTCTACGTCTATGGCAGTTTAGTGCATAAACACAGTAGCATATGTTTTAAAAATGCATTTACCATGCAGGTCTAGGTATTAATATGATAATTTCTATACAGCTTTGTATGACCACTCTGAAACACTAGCCAGGCAAATGAAGTTGCTCTAAGCAACTGGTGTTTATCTGGCAAAAACTACCTAAAATGTTGGGAATTCATTGACAGAACAAGATTTCGTCCAATAAAATTGAACGTTGCCTGTGAAGTCTGTGGACTAAAAAGCCTGCGTGGGTGAGCAGGCACACTCGCACACGTACGGAGCGAGAATGCCATTAATTTCCTGGCTGGTGTTTTATCACCTTGGCAACAGCAAAGCATTTAGAATAACTTCAGGCCTTTTCATCACCGAGAATGAAGACAAGATACTGGCAGCAATCATCAGCTGAATAAAGATCTCCTGGTAGAAGTCCATACAAAGAAAGGATTCTTCAGGAGCAAATTAGGCTCCTGAATTTAGTAAACTCCAGAGGAATTTATTTCTCTTCTTTTCCAAAGGAAAGGGCATAGCTTGTGATGAGCCATTGGAGGCTGAATGAAAAGCAAACTACTACTGTGTAAAAAGAAGGTTTCAAGAGGGGGTAACGGCAGCATGTTTTGTCTGTCATCGTATTCTTCCCCCACCGCATGCTCCTAAATCCCGTTAGCATTATCAGAGGTAATATACTTGTATCAAAAGAAACTACATCTCCTTGGGAGGCCAATAGGACACAAGCATATATTTAAACTCTTAAGATGAAACAGAAGCTTCCATCACATTCATACTTGTTATCTATTGCTGTAGCACCTGAAAGTCTTGTGTATCTTTAACTGCACGAGACCCTTCTAAGATAGAGAAGTGTTATTATACACATTTTACAGATGGGGAATAGAGGCAGAGGAAGATTAAGCTGGTTGTCTTAACAGGGCAGCAAAAGGATGTAGTGAAGTGAGGAATTTAAATGAAAGCATCTAAGCCCCAGGCTGGACTAGGTGAACTCTCCAGTCTCTGAATTAGCTATCGAATTGTTGTCCGTTTCAGTTCTTTTCTCCCATTGATTCCTCGTATAAGCTGTTTAATATATATGTTCAGGTGTTATGTTCTGTGGGGCTTGCCCAGATGCTGAAAAATGGACTCAAAAGGAATTGCCATTGAGGGATTAAAAAAAAATTTTAAAAAAAGAGAGAGACATACTGACTAAAATAAAACACAATAGCTCGATTTCTAAAAGCATTTGGCTTTGGGAAAAGAGACTTTTTAAAATAAGTTTTCTGACTTTTACTTAAAATTTTGCTCACATCAACTATATTAGAACTTTTGTGCTAGTTTTCTAAGTGTTGCAGAAATTCTGCTTTATTTCCATGTGTGAATGCAGAAAGCCTGTAATGATGACTATGAAGCTTAATCAAACCATGGCACTGAAATTTTACCAAACCCCCCCCCCCAAAAAAAATGTCAAATGTTGATTGTTTGTGAAAGGGTCTCTTCTTCCCCTCAGCATAGGATATGTTGATATTGCTAAGCTAAGAAAAGTTAGAGTAGTCCAGTTATTTTGTGAATTTTTGCCATGCATTGTTTTTAGGCTTGATTGGCTTTTTGCTTCCGTTTTCCAGACAGAGCAACCAATGAAGGCATGCCTGAGCATCTCTGAGAGCCAGCTTAATGGGGACCTGTGATATTTAATGCAGGATGAGCAATTTTCTAGCACAGCACACCCAAGCAGTTGATAAAGCATATCTATTAGATGAAATGAGACTATGGAATCATTAGGATCTGTCTTATAAAACAAGACCTTCTATTAAATAAAAATCTTCTAGGCTACCGAGAAGCATTGCTTTCCCAAGGATGAAAATACACAGATTCTGAGCAATATTTCAACAGTGAACTGTGGAAACAGTGCTAATCTTCATATATCGGTGTGTTGATTCCCAGCAATAAAGTGGTCACGCACAGCGACAACCTTCTGCCAACACACCTCTCAATATACCTTATATGATCTCTCAATTTATACTCTAATGTTTCCATTCCTTCCTGCCACTATACTCTCTTTATCTCCCTCTTTTATTTTTACTTCACCTCTGGCTTCCACTTGAACGACTCACCAAATGGTAATAAGAAGCAATGAGCCAAAGGGGCACTATATAATCAGCTTTAACTGATTTAACTAAGGTAATAACATAACTTTAAGTTAATAACAAAAATGTTTTACTATTTACTTAACAGCTTTGGCTGTTCCCGTCTATTTAATGGTTTGACTGGACAAATGCGCAGTCCTGCATGTGGGAGAGGCTAGCCCCCCCCCCAGCAGTATCGGTCGGGGATAGACTGTAGCAGCTCTGCAGAGAAGGCTGTGGGGTCCTGGTGGACAGCAAGCTGAGCACGAGCCAGCTGTGCGGCCTGGCAGAGAAGAGGGCTCTGGGCTGAATGAACAGGAGCAGACCCAGCAGATCCAGCAAAGTCTGTTATCCCTATTTAGCTGGCACTTGTTAGACCACATCTAGACATTGCATCCAGTTTTGGGACCTCCCCAATGAAGGAAAGACATTCACAGATTGGAGAGAGTTGAGCAAAGGGCCTCCAAGATGGTTGGGGCTGGAGCACTTGTCCTGCGAGGAATCGCAAATTACTACCAAATTTAGACAATGTAAGGAGACACAGACAATCCTCTAGTTAGGTTTATTTTCAGTAATTATTTGATCATATTCTAAAAACTATCTTAAAGAATTTTAAGAATCAGAGAGAAAATTCATTCATTCCAGGCCTCCTATATCTCTCTTTGCAGAACTGTTTTCACCAGCAGTGAGAGAAATATCCAAGCTATAAAAGCAGGGTGGTAAACTAACCACAAAGCAGAACAGATTTCAAGGGACTGTGATTTATTTATAGTTAGAGTTTTCTAAGTGAGGAGGTCTCTTTTGCAAGAAAACAAATGCCAAAAGCCAAGAAGGAAGGTTGATTTTGCATCGCAAAGCAACCCTAACCAATCTACTTAAGCTCATCCTAGGTCTTGGAAGCCTGCGTTCATCGGTTTGTTTGAAGTGAATTCTTGGAAGAAAATTAAAATCTGTTTTGAGAGGAAACCTCATCTATTTCAGACTTCCACTGAGTTCTGAAATCAGTGGGATATTTTGTAGCCTTGTGTATTGCATACTGAAGGAAAATTTTAACATATTTCAGATTGTCAACACAAATCCTTCTCCATCATACATATTTCACATACACTTTCCTTTCTATGGTTAATTCTTGGAGGCAACATTGCCCTGCACAGACTGACTTTTCCTTTGTGTTAATTTAACGTAATCCTACATTTATACCATTGCCACTCCCAGTGAAACAGCTCCTGTGTACTACTAAGCACCTTAAATACAGCGTCTCTCCAAATCCATCAGAATGTATGACATTCTATTTTCAAAGTATGATCTGAAATTACATTATTAAATATATGGTACAGGAAATATGCCATCTACCATTACGCTACTTTAATAAAATTAATGGTATAAGTATTTGTGGTTGCTACTGCCAAATAGCTTTAAATGTTATTCTAAGGGTGTTTCTGAGAAGTGTAAAGAAAGTCAGCAGAAGGTCATAGCAAGGTGAGGGGACAAGCATTATGCTCCTTGCTCTCACATTACTTCAATTAATATAACATTTCACATTTACAGACAAAATAGCAGGGGAACCTAATCTGTTTAGGTAAAAACCCCATGCACTGGAACCACAGACATTAGCATTTTTTTAGAGATTCATTGCACTATATTTTGCATTTTTCCCCATGTCTTGATTTTGTTCTCGTGCCAGTCAATCAGAAACTCATTCACTTTAGAAAGAGTTCAAGGCCACAGGCATCAGGAGTTGTGTTTTATTTGGTACTGCCTCAAAGACAAAGACTCAAAACTCCAGAGATCTGATATCCTGAGGAAACGGTTCAAACATACAGTCATGTGTTACCAGAGAGACCTGTAACAACAAACTTCTATAAAAATTTTATCTTCCCCAGCTTGCCAGTCTAATCTGGTATCCTGCTGCCTATTGATTCTATGTAAGTCTCATTTAACACATGAATAAAATGAAGAAGGGCGTTTTTTGTTTTGTTTTGTTTTGTTTTGTGAATGAGAATATCCATTCCTACCAAAATGTCATTCTGGAAGATAATGGATTTAACACTAAGAGGTGGACACAAGAAGAAATTGTACAAGGAACCACAAGGAACCTTGTTTACCGTACTGATTTTAAAGATTTTCCTCATCACAGTGGCCATATCACTTCCATTAGAATCAAAAACAACTTCTAAAAACTTGGAAAGATGCCAATGAATATAATGGTAAAATAGATTATTTTTGCAGGCATGTGTGCTTCTTGACTACTGTGAGGTTGTAGAGACAGAAACATAATTTCACATTTGTTTTTCCACAAAGGAGAATATTTTTCATTGATATCATAAAATGAAAATGTTCTGTGTTAGAAATTCTGTTTAAGCAACACTCAAGAAACAACAGAAGTTTTACAGTGACACTTAATTGCATCAATTATTTATTTATGAGTTACAGAACCTTTTATTTCTTCATTATAAAATGCAGTGGCTAAGGAAATCATTTTGAAACTTGCTGATAATATAGAAATTTGGGGCTTTTTTTTTTCTTTTTTTTTTTTTTAAGAGAGATATTTGGACTGTTCCTCAAAATAGTGCAGTCTGCAAGAGTCAGCCATGCAATTTCACACAGGTAATGGCAATAGGCACCAGCCAAGCAAGAATCCAATTTGTAAAAGCCTTCACTTTATCACACCACCCTCGAAGGATGCTCTATGCAGTAACTCTGTGAGCCATCCATAATAAACGACCCAGAGGGAAAAGCGATTAATCATATTTGCAGTTGTTAGTTTAGCAAGGTGAAACACATTCTAGCTTAAGAAGATTGCCTTACTGATACATATTTAGAGGCATGAATACAGTGGCCAAAGTAGATCGGCACAAAATCTAAAGATATGCAATTTGTTTCAAGAAACCTTTCTTGTTAAAGGAAGGCCATGGAGACAGTTTTAAAGCACAATCAAATCACGCGTTGGAGAAGAGTGATCTCTTCTGGCACGTACATGGACTGGTCATATGGTTGAGATATGCAACAAGCACAGGATCACGCCAAACAGATGGCACACAAAACACTTCCTTTTTTGCTCTACTTCCCAAAGGAGAAAACAATTGACACACAAGATATGCCGTGACATATTGTCACAGTCTGCTCCGCATCTAGCTGTAACATTTCATAATACTGTTATTCTTGAAACAGGATGCTATAAAACAGCCTTTCATCTCAAAGCTCGTTCCCTCCTCCACCAAAGTTTCGTAGGCTTCTGTTTGTTTTTTGTCTTATTATAGTAATTTAGTAATTTTGGCCAAAGTTCCTACTGCTGTCAACTGAGGTATCAGCAGATACTGTTTTGGCATGAGTGTCATGGTCACTCTTTCCTAGCAACCTTTAGTAGCATTTCATCACCATTAGAATCTCATGCCATGGAAGCATGATATGGGAAAAAAAATTTGGTTGTGCATTTACTTCCAAGTAATTATGAGACATACATGACACGTTTGCAGTTAGGCCTTTTATTAAATATAGTCAGTGGAATTGATTAGAATGAGATTCCAGCATCGTGATGGTCAAAGCAACCTTTGCTATAGACTTCAGTGGGATCCAGACTTCACCTGCTATTTCTAGAAATTTGGTATAACTTCGTTATACAGAGAAAGTGGTTGAGGGCAGATAGTATTGATTTTGTTTCTAATCTAGTGCAAGTAAAATGGGTGACTCAGTAACTGTATTCATGGGCACTTAATACTCCATGTATTATAGAAAATGGGTTTAATCTTCTCATGAGATGAGCTTCTGCCAAAGTTCCCATGAATTGCTAAGAGAAACCAAATGCTGATTTTCCCTTCCCAAGGCTATCATTTAATATATCTGACCTTATTAAATAATATCCTAGAGAGCCTGGACAAGTTTGTAGTCCTCAAGAAAAGTAGCCCGCAAAAGCAAGGGATATAGAAATACCAGAAGCAGCATAGACATGGACAGAAATGAAAGTGTGGCATAGTTGACTAAAAATGTTTTTAAAACTGCTTCTAATTTGTAATAAATTTTAATTCTTTTATTGAAATGAGCTTCCCCAAGCAATCTTCCAAAAAAAACCAAAATCTCTACATTAAAAAAAGAAAAATTAAGAAGATGTCATCTGCAGGAAAACAATGATTTTATTACAAACAAAATTTTCAACCAGACCTATAAGGTCAATTTCTTACTTCACAAGTCTGGAAAACTAGTCTAAATTTTCTGATTTATGTCTAACAAAATGATGTTTTATTTGGGCTGCTGGAAACTACAAGTTTCCTGGACTAGTTATGTAAAATATCAATGATTTCTGTCTCCCATAAATAGTTCTTGCCATACATTACCTGGTTACTATATGGATTGCTAAAAGTACCCCACAAGCATGTTTATTAAATTATATTGTCTCTCTAGACTCTTTCAGAAATGCACATTTTTTATAGATTTTATCAAAAAGCAGATATCGTGATGCTTACAGCCTCTGTTTCCTTGCAGTCAAGCATTTCTATACGTGTACATTGAGACACTGTATTTTACTAAAGTCTATCAGTTTACATTCCCACCTCACTGGAATGTTATGTGTTTTCTCTTTATTATTTATGCTGGTCTTACTACACCATGATATTATTATAATAATAATTATTATTAATCCTTTCATCGTGTTACAGTAATACATGATACATCAAAGTCCTCTGTTGCTAGAGTCAGTAATTGTTTCTTCCTAAAGTGCTGTCTTTTACCTCTGATAAAAATCCTGCATTAAATTTTCTTGCAGTAAGATCCTCTAAGCCATTAGTTTGACTGAAGAGAGCTACAAATGACCAATGAAGAGATCTTTTTCTTTTTTAATCTAAATCATCAATCTCTTATCTGTAAATAAGCAGCTTTTCTACTTTCATTGCAACTCTGCTTAAAGTGTGACAAATACACAGGGTGAAAACTGACTGGAATTATTTTTCCTTGTATTAAAACACTTTTGAGTATACAATGATGCTATGTTTTAAATTGTTAACTTTGTCCCTTTCAGTGAAAAGGACAGATTTTTTTTGAACTAAAACACTGGCAAGAGAATTTCGAGATATGGCCTACATGATCCTAGTTGTAGCATTTATTCTCAGAGTTGTGTTTTGTTTTTGTTTTTTTTTCTCCCCCAAATATAAAATGGAGATGAAAATGTGTTGTTTTCCCCAAGTTTTGTCTGATTAGACTG
Source organism: Apteryx mantelli (assembly GCF_036417845.1). Taxonomy (NCBI): domain Eukaryota; kingdom Metazoa; phylum Chordata; class Aves; order Apterygiformes; family Apterygidae; genus Apteryx; species Apteryx mantelli. The sequence continues at coordinate 7,212,423 of NC_089978.1, forward strand.
TTCAGATTACGAGGTCTTTGCGAGTTAGAGCTCATTATTATGTCTATGTATTTTAAGTCTGTTATCTGTCCTGAGACCCTTACAGGTTATCTTGGTATAAGTATATGGTATTAATAATACAAAGCCACAGAGAAAATGCATCATCACCTAAAACACATCAAATAACAGTGAAATTGAGGCAGTTTTATCATTATCTAGCTAGCATCTGTAGAAATTCTTGATTAAAGTCAATTAATAGAAATGGTAATCTTTTATGCCTTTCATGTCATCAAAGTAAAGTCAGCATAACCAAAGAGTAAATTTTAATAATTTTAAAAATAACACATATTGAAAGCCATTAGAAATAGGATTAAGACATGACTGAAGAACATTGAAACAGCTGTATAAATGTCAAGTTTAAAATTCTTGCCTTTGCTTTCAAGATCCTGAATAAATTATTCAGCTTATTAAAGAGAAGGTTGAGAGGTGACTTGATCACTTTGTTGAGGAACTTACATAAATAATGGTATCTATTTTGGGGGACTTTGCCTGACAAATGCCTAACATAACCACTGGCTAGAAGCAGAAGTTGGAAAGATTCAACTTTGTGCTAAAATAGTCAAGTTTCTTGGAATAAGAGAACTAAAATATTAGAACATCTCCGAACAAGGGCCAATTTACTAAGTCTAATTTTAGGCACTTAACTGATGCACCCTAAGACAGAAGCCTGCTCATCCTAATTCCTTTCTACAAACAGTCAAAGACAAATGTTACACTTATCTACAAAAAAGACTGGAAAGACAATGCGGAGAACTACAGGCTGGTCAGCTTCACTGCAGTCCCTGGGAAAATCATGGAGTGAGTCCTCTTGGAACACGTTTCTGGGCACATGAAGAAGCAGAAGGTGATCAGGAATAGTCAGTATGGATTTGCCAAGGATAAATCACACCTGACCAGCCCAACTGCCTTCTATGATAAAACGTCTGGATCTGTGGATGAGAGGAGAGCAGTGGATGTCATTTACCTCGACGTTAGCTTTTGACCCTGTCTCCCTCAGTATTCTTTTATCTATCTTGGGACATTGTGGTCTGGATAGGTGGACAACCAGGGGGGTAAAAAAAAAATGGTTGGACGATCAGGTTTAGAGGGCTGGGGTTCATGAGTCAGACTCTACCTGGAGGCCATTAACAAGCGGAGTAGCAAAGAGGTCTACCCTGGGACCTGTCCAGTTTAACATGGAAAGGAAGAATCCCTAGCAGCAAAGATGGCCAACAACAACCTGAGCTGTATGATCGGCAGCAGAGCCAGTAGATCAAAGGAATTATGCCCCTCTAGTTGGCACTCATTAGATACACATTTAGATACTGCATCCAGCTTTAGACCCCCCCCAGTTCAGGAAAGAAATTGATAAACAGGACTGAGTTCAGCAGAGGGCCACCAAGATGGTCAGGAGCTGGAGCACTTGCCCTGTGAGGAGAGGCTGGGGGAGCTGGGCTTGTTCATCGTGGAGAAGGGATGGCATTGAGGGTACCTAACAACAGCCCCTCCCTATTCTCTTGAGAGAGGTCATCAAGGCAAAGCCAGGCTCTTTACAGCAGTGCATGGTAGGAGGATGAGAGACAACAGGGATAAACTGAAAGACTGCTTCAGACTGGATGTAAGGAAAAACTTTGACCAGAGGACAGTCAAGCAGCGGAGCCCATTGCCCAGGGCGTCTGTGCAGTCTCCATCCTTGGAGGCTTTCCAGTCACAGCTGAACAAAGCCCTGAGCAACTGGTTTGTTCAGGGTCGACCCTGCTTCAACCAGGAGGTTGGACTGGAGGCCTCCTGAGGTCCCCTCCAACCTGAGCTATCCTGTGATGCTACGAAGGCCTTTCTACAAGAGAATTTGGATCTAATATGGACTGAATCACCTTCTCCAATGCCTGTGAAGATAGTGACACGACTCATAGTTTAAGGGAGCTCAGTTTAGTGCCTAAAATTAAGTGGGGTGTATCCAGACAAGTTGAGGCAGTACAGTTACCATCACTGAGAGTCCCTAAGAACAGATTACAATATGTTAAGCTTTTTCCCATTTTCTAGGACAATTTTTGCAGTTTATGAGGGATGAGGGTCTTGAGTGCTCGTTCTGGACTTTGTAAGTATGACTCCGTTTGTGCATGGCCAAATATGCACCAGGACTTTTGGTGCTACTTTCAAAAAACTGATGCTGCTGACAGCTTGATACTTGTTCAGATCTCGCAGGATAGTACCTGATCAAAAAGGAAGACTCAAGGATAGGCCAGTGAAAAAAAAAATTTCTTTCCCAGATTTATTTCCTTGTTGGAAGTGTAACAGCATGTGTTAAACAATTTTAATCACAGATAAAATATAACATCATCACCAGGATTATATTTTCCAATATCTTCTTGCTTTTTTTCTAGACAGACGTGAAAGAGTTTGAAGAGAGAACACCAGGGAGAAAAAGAAAGCTTATTATCAAAACATCTTGAGGGCCTATCATTTCAGTTTAGCTTTGTTCTTTCATAACACAGGACTATCATACTAGATTAGGATTCATCGCCATAAACACTGTATGAACTGTACCACAATTACCTTATTACATGAGCATCACAAGGCTTGTCGGTGCCTCGAGGAAGAATCCTTTGTGCTGTGTCATTGTGCCTTATCATAAATTATACTCATTAACTGTATATGAATAATGCTGTCTCGCAGTGATGCCAAAAGACCCAGATGATTTTATGTTTTATTTAAAACCTCACTATGTGGAAACCTATCTCCTGCCGGACACCCAAAGTTTTAATGAATCATATTAACTGGTTTGTTTTTTTAGTCTGTAGATGTTCTTAACTCTGATGCTCACTTTACAGGCACTTTCCTAACATATCAGGCACATAAATCCTGTGAAAAGTCCTGGTCACGTAATTGAAGGTGCAGCAGCAGGGCAACAGGACTTGGGATACTGGACTAGAACTCTGGAGTTTTGAGATCTTTCTTCTAGTTTCTATTCTATTAATTTCATGAGAATCATTTCTTTTTCTTTTCTTTCCTTTTTTTCATTCCCACTAGTCCTCCCACTCTTTGGAGAATGAATTACTTAATGAGACACTGGGACCCTAATTTCAGGTAGGGCTTCTGTAATACAATATTATGTGCTCCCAATTTACGGTTTCTTAGACAACAACCTGCTGAGGGTGGGGACAAGGCAGAGACAGGATTTCCAAATATTAAATACATATTTCTTGCAAAGGGAAAAGTCTTATGTTAGAAATTCAGATATAGTGATCAGCCTAAATAAATCTAAACTAAGATGCAAAACAGATTAGATAAAGACTGTGTAGCTTTTTTTTCCTGGACTTCATCGTACATGCTGAGTTCCGAAAACAGAACTACAGCTTGATTTAAATGTTCTTTGTATTTTCTTCATATTATGACTATTTTTCATTGTATTTTCTTCCCATTATAGCATTAAATCCCTATCTCAAATTAAATATATTCACAGTAAACAGCAGAGTTTAATTAGCTGTTGTATATAATGCTATTAGACTAGATTCTTGCTAATAACTCCAGAAACATTAAAGTGTTTACATTTACATTTTAAATTCTTCACTGAATTGAAAAGAGACATTTATAAAACACTAGGCATCAAACATCTTTCAAAGTAGAATGGATTCTAGACAAGATCTCAGTCATCTAGAGTGACATCCAACCAGATACCTTTCCTGATTTAACAATATTTAGAGAGACCAGACTTGTCTGTAAAAATCCTGTCAAACAGGATTTTGCAGGTTGGCTAAAAAGGTACAAAATATGGGTTATCTGACAAAATATGGTTATCTTCCCCAAGGCAAAGAAAGCAAGAATTAGAGTTCTGGAGCCTTTACCTCAAATGCCACACCCATTATCCACCTTGTCAAATTGAGGTGGAAAGGGCCCATCTTGGGCTGTTTGTGATGACTGTATCCATGGCAAGATGGGACATGTGCAATAAGTTAAAAACAAACAGAAGACTGAACTTGGATAGTCTAGGGGGCAATATGAAAACGCTAGAACTGATCAAGTTCAAAAAAGTAATTATCTGTCTTTCTGAAAGACATCCCAGAAGTCTATAGAAGTCCAAAAATCTCACAGTAGAAATACTTTTCAATATTAATGTTTCCTTATCATGTGAATATTTTCTAATATTTTAAGTACTATCAGTGACATATTCTTGCTAATAACTCCAGAAACATCAGAGTGTTTACATTTCCATTTTAAGCTCATTACAGAATAGATGTATCCTGTAAAGCGATGTATCAGAAACTTAACTTTTACTTTTTTCAGCTTACATACGGTGAACTGCTGTGGTATGACATTCAGAATTGCTTCACAGAGGTTAAGCCATCTGAAGAAAACACAATTACTAACCCTTTACATGAGCAAAAATATACAAGTCTTGAAAATCAATCTATTTTGAGAGATGCAATGCAAATTTCTGTTCCAGTATAAACTTAAAAATTGCTTTAAAAAAAAGATGTAGAAAGCTGGAGAGAAGGATTTCCATTTTTAAGATGGGAACTCGGATAACCTGAAAGCATTATGAATACGCTGACATGATTAAAAAAGAGCGGATCGCCGTGTCCTGTTTATGAGCTGTTCTAAGAGAATAAAGCGCTCAGATTCCTCCTATTCATCTGAGGCATCAGTGGGGAGGGAGACACAACTCCAGAGAGCAATTCACGTCATAGGTGGAATGAATTGCCCTCTGGAGATGCTTCTCTAGCCCCACTAGCTAAAAATAGAGCTTGCTCCTCACTTAGGATTCCCATGTTAGGGGAAATGAATCTAGGATTAACTACAGCTATTTGTAGTTCAAGACCTGAAATAAGCAATGCAAGTGCAAAGTAACTTTATAAATACCAGCGTGATAAAAGCTAAAATGGTCACCCAGTTGCGTGCAAATTATTGGCAAAAGCCCTACAACATTACTGACCATAATTATAGCATTAAAATGGCTTGCACATAGCTATGCCAGAGTTTTGTGACACAGGGAGGACTGGAACTTGGACCTGAACCTTCACCTAAGTTCATATCTATGGCTACATCCCCACCAGTAAATGCAGAGGACTAAGGGTCACTCTCTGATACGGAAGGCAAGCCACACGGCACACCTCCGAGCCACAGAGCTGAACTCTTTCCCCTGACAAAACCGGGTGATTTCCACCGTCCTGAGAGCAGTCCTTGGTTTGTCCTGTTCCTCAGACCACGTTGGACATTGCGTGGGGGAGCGTGGGGGAGGTAACACCGGAACACGCCACAGCTCAGGCTCTTTCTAGCTTAGTCGTACAGCTGTACCACGAAATCCAGCGTGACGACAAGTGCCTGCGTAGAGGTTGCAGAGCTGGTGTGATGCACTGCCATAGATTTCTCTAAATTACGCTGGACGAGATCAGGGTTAAGAGAGTAGATCTGTGGCTTTTAGCCTTGGGCACCTGTCAGATCAGATCCTAGATGCTGTTCGACTAGGCAGCAAGATGTAAGGCTGAGGGTCCTTACATAAACACTACTTTTTCAAAGGAAATTTCTTGTACCAATTTTGGCAATATTTGCTGTTCCTTCTTAAAGTCTTTTGTAAGCTGTTTTCCAGGAGAATAGATTCCTAGGATAAAGGCACAGCAGCTGCACCAGGACCCGGCACCAGGCTATAAAGTGGAGATGAACATAGCATAGACTGGAGAGACAGAGACCAAGCCAATAATCCTACATTATCCACTGCTTGATTTGATTTCTGGACAGCAGCATGATTTCCCCAAAATGAACTGTGACATTTCCTACGGCTGCCTCCTCAGCATATAAATTAGGATTCTGCAAACCTGGGACTGCCGCGAGGGGAAATGTTTGCATACTCTAGCTCTGAACACAATGTAAGAAAAAATACGCAATTCAGCTGCATGAAACATTACGATCAAAATGATTCCCTTTTAGGAAAACAGAATGAATAAGGCATATAAAAATGCATGGCAAGGATCTATTCTTGTTATCATTCAATAATTTGATATAAACGGAGTGCATTTTCAATATGATTTTAAGACTGTAATCTTGTTTTGTACAGATGCGGAACTTAATAGAAAAAAAGGTTAAAAACAGTTTCTTCCTGATGGCATTTGGGGTATGTGTTTTAATAGAGCCACCTGTTTTTCCTTCCTTTTCACCTCAGTTTATTTTTTACATGCATATAATTTTACTCCCTTGATTTGGTTGACTGGCTTTGTCAATCATTTCACTAGAAAAAGAGCTCTAAATATACCAATAAAACAATAGAAAATTTCAAATAAAAGTGCTCCCCAGTTGGGGCAATTTCATCGAATTAGATCTGTGTTGTTTATATAACATTGCATCTGATTTTGTTGCTCTGACATTGGCTTACTATATTTTCACAGTAAAGTCACATAACGGTATACTATGCAAATATTTTGTCAAGGATCAATAAGCAAGCTGATTTGATGTTCTCTTCTTATATAGTATGTTAAACTTTTTCAAATTAACATCTTGGGATAACAGCAATAAACGACACCTCATGTTATGGAATCACCAGCAACTTAAAATAACTATTTCTTTACCTAAATATGGCAACATACAGTATTGTGTGTTAAACTGCAGAAACATTTTGGCAACCACCTTAACCGTTTCTCACTTATATTGTTAATTATTTAATTTCCTAGTTTTCTTTTTATTGTTTCTGTGGAAGAACAAGAAAGAGCTTCTTGATGGTGTGTACTGTACTTGTTATTACAGCAACATACGGCAAGACACAGAAAAAAACAATATAGTGATAAATGGCTAAATTCCTCAGTGATAACTCCCGTAGAAGATTCCTACTGGAGATAATAGGAATGGTTTCAATATAATAAATAAATAAATTAATGCTCAGCAGATTTTGTGTCAAATTTATAACGGAATGATCCAGCCAGCACTGAAGCTGACAAAAAGCTTTCCTATGACTCGGATGGAAGATAGCCCGGCCCTGAAAGACACCTTGACATTTCAACAAAATCTTACAGAAAAGACTGGATTTGAAATTCTGCGTATGTACCACAGCACTGACACCACATATATTTCTGGAAGTACAGAGTATGAGTTTGGGGAATGACGGATGAACTGCACTGCTGTGAGAAGTTACGCAGCCTCATTGCAAAAATATCTGGAGACATGTTCAATTGCCCTAAAACTTAGGCATGTCGCAAAGGAAGAATATAAGAGAGAAACTGTTGTGGATGCATGTTTGCAAGAGCAAACATCTGGTTTTGAAACCGTCATTGAACGTCATGCTAAGGACAGTCTTAAAAGAACAATCCAAGAAAAGCAAACGTTTAAAAAAACAAGCTGAAAATATTAAACTATACTAATTAAAAAGAAAAGGACTTACCAATCTGCCGTTAATATTTAAAGGCCTGTTTTCTTGATGATTGGAACCTGGGGAAAGAAGAAGCAAAACGATTTGTCTCAGTTGGTTTATGCAGCAAGGCAGGAGTCCGATGCGCGGTCTAGTGAGTCAAAGACCTCAGGTCACGGGCGTCACCTCCGGTAAATCAGAGAAGCTTCTTTGCCCTCCGTGCGGACACAGATTTGCGCCAGAAGAATAGCTGATCACCAGTATCACTGCAGAGTGTCACAGTTTAATACTTTATAAACTATTAGAAACTACATTAAATGTCATTATAGTACACTGAATTAGGTTTCTTAAATTTCTCTGAGGTATCATATTTATCGCTAAGTGATTTCCTATAATCATAGGACATGTGGGGCAAATCAGGCATTTGGATTCAAGTTCTGTTCTTCAGTAAGTCCGTTATTTGATATAACTCCTACTTTTCTTTATATTTTACAAAAGATATTAAACATGGTTACTCTTGCAGTCTTGTTTATTATGGGACAGTTCAACAGAACTACCATTAACGTAAAGAGCACTTGAATTTGCCTCTTGACACCATACACTGAAACACAGTGGCACATAGAAAGAGAAATCTAATCCTTAACTTTCATACATGCATATTATTGTATAAATATAAACATATAAATATGGATATATTTGCCATATATGGACTACAATATGGAGAGACACCCTGAACAAAGAAAAGTCCAAAAATATGATAACTTCTGACTTAAAGCTTAACTTATGCGTTTATATATAATTGAAAACAGAGATCTGAGTGGAAACTTTTGAGCATATTTTATTTAGAATTTTCCACGCAGAAGTAAATTACTAAAGTTAATCCAGTCAGGGATTAAAGAATGAAAGCTACCAGACTGCTACAGAAGCTCAGAATAAAATTCCCACCGACTTTAATAAATGAAGACCTAGGTCCTATTTCTGGGAAGAAAAGGCAATATTTAAACTGCACATTTTTTAGGAGGAAAAATACTTTCGCTGTAGATGGAATTTTGCCAGAATTAAGCCAGCGTTTACGCTATTTTAAAAAATGTCATATTATATTCAGCAATCACAAAACATTAAATCTAGATTTTTAACTCTCTTCTGGAACATGGCATTTTTGGTCATAATATAATTATGGCCAAATAATAGTGCGCCATTATAAAAGCACAGTGGAAATTCTTAACTCACAGGATATATGCAAAATACTAGGTCTAAACTCTCAGACCCATCTCTATAGGTCTCATACAAGGCTCAGCAAAGTTGATGAGAGACCTTTAATTCTGTTTATTGGAAGAGGAATTACAATAATGATAATAAATCACAGTCCAAGAAGTTGATGGACATTACTGAGATATCTCAGAGAGAATCAGGCTGCTTCTCTATTTTCTCGGAAGATCTTCTATTCAAAAACTGGTCAGCTTAATGAAAATTGATATGCGAGATAAGAAATCGCAGCTAAAATCAACACGGCTTTAGGCTGCACTGAAATATTCAAATTAACTGAAACAAAATTAATGATTCCAATGAGGATTCTAAATGTTATCAAACCAAAATGCCTATTATTTGCAAATGCAGTGGTCAAATAAGCTTCTTCAAACCCATCATTTCAGAGTGTAAAGACTTTTAAATAAGAAGATGAAATGTTCTATAGACGGGGGTTAAGCAGCTGTCACTAAAACCATTACAGTACTTTAAATAGTGACAACAGTAAAATATGGCACTTCACACAGTGTAATCTCAGCTCTGTTTTCCTTTAATACCACTCACTGCGTCGGGCCAGTACTCTATGTAGAGAGGCTTAATACCTTATCTGAAGAAATCCCACGCAGTCTCCTTCACAAGCAGATAATGGCAGGAAATATCCTTAATAGCATTAGTCATTCACAAACACTAGTAAGTACTATGGGATTTTATTCCAACATCATTTTATGCTTCTCTGGTTCAGAACTTTAATGGATTAGATTGCATTTCTGCTAGAAGGCTCTATGGGATAAGAATGTCAAATAAATATCTACTTAAATTGCATGTTTTTAAGCTTTTACACGTTCTTTCCTTCAAACAAGCTGATCACATCATAAAAACAGAGAGATAAACATCACAAAGTCATGTAAATAATAAGTGTTTCTGGCTATTTACCAAACCAGTAAGTGCTAGACTTTGATTAATAGTAACTAGTGAATAGTTACTAGTGATGGCATGCTTTAATCAGGATCAGAAACAGGAAATTTAAGAACTGGGTTAATCTGAGGAGGAGTTTTATTGGTGGTTTATTTTATTCCTCGTATTCATTATGCTTTTCTATGATTTCAGAGCCTACTCCAAAGCTGCATCTACTTACAAGATGGTTGTGGATGTGTGTGTTGGTCTGAACTTCTCTGCAGCTCGCACTGGGCAAGTCTCTGCATTTGTATTCAGGATAATTAGCTATTTACATGGAAAGCTACTGCTTAGTTTCAGCATGGCAAACCATAAACTGAAACTACTGAAATCAGTAGTAGTTCATTTATGAACTCCATGTGTAGGATAGGAATAGCATCAAACAGAGGAAAGATCCATCTAATAAAACAGAGCAGCTATGAATGGAGACACAAAATGCAGAAAGAGAGGACTTACTTACACCAAAATCAAGAAGAATATGCATTATTGATGGGCAGATGGTTAATGCTGGTGGATTTTTTCTCAAAAAGCAGATGCCCAGCCACTTGGAATTTTTGAAACTGGGACAGAAAAAAGTATTGTGAGGTTTTATGGAACAATCTTGTTCCCCAAGATATATTTGGCTATATTGCCTAAATATTCAAATAGTGTTTTTTCTGACTTTTTTGATCACTTATGAACATAACTAAGGCTAAGGAATATACATTCCTTTGGCTAAGAGAAATATAAAGTACCCTATTATTTGACTAAATAAGCCTTATATAAATGTAGCATCCTAATCTGAGTTTAGGTCCTGCTCTCTGATTACGAGGAGTGTGTGTTTAGGTGAGTATCTGATTATCCCATGGAAAGGGTGGTTTTTGAAGTACCTCTTGATTAGTATTATAATTAAATCTGAGCCTTAGGAAACACGATGTGAATTCTCAACATTTTGCCTCTTCTTACAGCTTCTGTGTTGTGTAAAGGAGAATATGCGCATGAATGTCTCACATTTAACTGTTATTAGTAACTATTATCTTGTCCATTTATATGCACATATTTTCACAATATACCATGAGTATTACCCAGATGTTCAAATTCAAGTTTATCATCTCTCTTGGGGTAAGAAGAGCAAATGTCGGTGTTTCACCAAAAGAGGTGAAAAACATGTTGTTCTTAGAAATTTACAGTTACTAAAATAGTCTCTGCTAAGATTTAAAGTTGAATTACATATTGATGACACACAAGTCACCTAGATAAAATAGTGGCTACATCAAAAATACTTTATGAAGAATGTCCTATACTGGAACTTGAATCTGACCTATTGTAATAAAGAGACAATAGGCACCTGGCTGGAGCAAACACACTTAAGATTATTAAATCACAAAGAAGGGCAATTTTTTTTTTTGGGGGGGGGGGGGGGAGGGGGAATCTGCACTGTGCAAGAGAGTCTGCTGGAAAAGAAGAAGTACTACCTCAACCCCAAATGGTGTGCCAGAGTCATGGAGCAATACTAGTTCTTCTTCAAAAGCAGTATTGCTGTGTTAGCACCACCCCAGCTTGAGCTGTACCTAAGGAACTTATTGAAATTGAAAAATCAAGCATTTTAAACTTAGAAAATGCTCCATTTCAGGTCGCTTATGCAACCTCGAGTCAGTCTCCTTGTGCACACATAGTATGAAACAGTCCTTACTTACATTACCTGAGGCTCATTCAGGTCACAGAATAAGCAACAAGGCAATGAATTGTCATTAGTTTTGTATGGGCAGGTTTTTCTACATACATTGATTATTGATGTTTTCAGATCATTCCACTAACACATTACTATGCAGACATAAGAATACATGGTCTGTTCATCCGGTTGCTAGGAAGTTCCAAGAAATTTTGGTGATGATGAGAAAGCTCTAAGTGGCCATTCATTTTTTAAACTATTTAACTAATTTGGAGATTATCTGCTTGCAATTAGAAGAACACAAGGGTGAGTTTCACTTTACCTACCTTTAGCCATGTAAGAACTAGGCTTTTAGTCCAAGCCAAGCTTCTCATACCTTTCTATAAACAATGGGGAAAGGAAACCACTTTCAGAGAACAATTCTTTCAATCCTAAAATAGACAGCTAAGATAAATGAAGCACTGTCTGAAAATTCCTGTCTCACTTAACTGACCTCATGACTTGCACGGACAAAGCCCCTAGCATTTATGTGGTTAATAGAAGACATGACTGATTCTACCTCAAAATGCACAAATCTCACTTTTCTTCCATGTTCTACCATGTTTGTAAGGAGCATTATGTGCCCCTATGAAAATAAATTGCAATCATTTTCTTAAAGATAGTACAATAGATGAGTTCATAACAGCATGTGGGGAAAGTAAGTCCTAGTCCATTTGTCAGCAAGGAGCACGGTTATTCTACTATAATAGTTACTCTGGTGTTAGAATTAAGACTGAATAAGCATCTCCACTGAACAAAATATATAACTATTGCTAATCAGACAGTCAATGATCTGATATAAGCCTACTGTAGACTCTCAGTGCTATAGAAGCATACATATGTAAAATAAATATGCAAATGCCTCAATGCATAATAAGTAAAAGGAGGGTTTCTGCATATTACTTCTAATATACATAAGTAATTGGCAGCCTATTACTAGCTAATTAGGAATAATGATAAACTGTTTGACAAAAACAAACCTCAGATTTCAGAGGGGGTAAAAAAAAGTGTCTAGCTGTGAATTTTACTACAACCTCAATCAGATTCCAAGGATATAGGTCAAAAAGCACGCTGATTAAATCAGGCTGCTCTTCCATAACAGCAGCCCCATGCAGCTAAGCTGCTTCACGGACCTAATGGAGTTAGCATCTCATTCATGGGCACTTGGTCACCAAGCAGCTCTCAGGATACACCAGTCGAGCACTAGGAAAAGGCTTCCAACATTTTGCCATGTCCAAACAATTCTGCCACATCAAACACTTCCGTTTGGCTCCCTCTGAAACACTAGGCTTTTCCTTTTGGAAACCACTTCAGTGGTTGTCCGTACCTTTATCATGACTGCATCTAAAAAACCTGTCTGCCCTTGAGTAAAAGAAAAGCTTCTCAGATGCCTGAGATCCATGTACTGCCAATAACCAAAGCAATGCCAGAGGAGCTTTCATATTAAGTCCCCACTTAGACATGAAAGTTATGTATTGTGGGGATGCATCTGACCAAAGTCAGATATTGCATCGACTGTACAAGACGATGCAGAGAGAGGTTTTTTTTTTTTTCCAAAGTCTTTTGCAGCATATCACAAGTTGTGATGTGACTTATTTAATCAGCAGGAGGCCTTGTTTTTCAAACTGAATCATAGGCCTCAAACGTCCCAGCCAGAAAGATGGCAAAAATGAACTGAAGATAATGTTATTTGCATTTAACCTAATTCCAGAGCTTGACTTCCTGATCCTTAAATAGATATTTCTCACCTTGGGTCTGCACAAATCTGTCCCCACTTCTAATTCTACCACTCTGATCCCACAGTTCTCCTTCTTCAGCAAAATTAGCTCTCATTACCAAAAAACATTTTAAAGGACTTAAAATAGAGCTTTACTTTGAATTTTCATTCTTTTCCTGGTTGTTCCATTAGTCCCTCAGCTCTTTCAGGCACTGAATGTTTTGTGTCTTGAGGCAGTGATGTCGTCTTGCCAATACAAGTGTTCCTTACACCTTTTCCCTTCCTCATTCACAAGTGTTCAAGGAAAAGAGACAAACAGATTTAAAAGAAAATGTTTAGAGAGCAGCAAGGCCTGGTTCATGTCCTCTTTCTCAGAGCTAGAGTAATTCTCCATCCAGCCTGGGAATTTCTAGATGCTGCTTCTAATAGTTATTTAAACTTTCAAACAAACTTGTTTGCTGCTCTGCTTTGATTTTTTTCTTTTGGCTGATGGCTTGGGTTACATATCTAATTGGTATTTCTTCTGTGGGCAATTCTCTGTGGGGGCTGGAGGATCCCCAGTTTTCATCCCCCTGTAAAGCCTTTCTGCAGAACCTCTGGAGCCTGGTTATTTCACTGTAAGAAACAGAAAATAATTGGTCTCTTTTGATCTTTTTCTGCATGCTGTGAGACGTACGTGCCAACCTCCTTCCTTTTGTAAGAGGATTATTTATTGTTATTGGCCTAATCCACCTCCTCTTCATCATCATTACGCTGGCTGGAGGTCTGGACCGAAATGTCCGTGCATAACCAGTTTACGGTCAGAAAATAAGAGAAAAAAAATCTTGCCCTGAATAGTTACGATCACCCAAGAGAGGGTAGGGGAGGAATGGAAACGGGCGGCCTGAGGCGTGTTTCGACTGCAGATGCGACGTAGCATGGGAAGACGTGAACTTGCTTTAAACAAGCCGGCTTAGGTACGAAAGTCTGGCCCCAGGTACCCGGAGGAGACTACGGGCTGGTTCCCTCCGCTGAGAAGCAAAACAATTCAGCACACGTGTTGCTCCCTGTTTCCTCGTCTCGGCTGTTTCCAGCGCACGAGCAAAGGTCAGGTATTGATGTGCAACACGGCAGCGTAGACGGAGCTGACTGACGGCAGAAAATCACCTCCACCAGAGGCACAGAATATGCCTGTCCTCACCATTGGATCTTCAATGATTACTTCTTGATTAACAAAAAAAAAGAGAAAAAAGTATATTTTGTATTTCAAGGTGTGAAGCCAGTTTCGTGGGCTTAAAAAGCAAGCTATCAAATACATTCAACAACTCTCACAGATAATGGACTCTGCCTTATCGATGCACAGGCATAATAAAGCATCTCTTTCATACCTTGTCTTTCAAGGGAGTGTTTAAACAATAAATGCCTCTACTAAAGGATTCATAAATTTTAAGGATGAAAGAGACCATTAAACTATGTCATCTAAATTCACAGGCTACAGTTTCACCCAGCAATCTTGTATGGAGACCCACAACTTGTGTTTAGCTAAATCATTACACCAGAAAGACACCCATTCTTGCTTTAAAAACAGCAAGACAGAGAGAATCCACCACCTATCTTGATAATTCTTCTAGACCCCTCTGACAGTTACACATAAGTACTTACAACTTAATTCTAACTTTCCTTTGTCTGGCTTCCTCTTCTACCCATTCCTTCCTTTCATACATCTCCGCTACGTTGCATTGCCAGCCAATTAAAAGTTTAGTGTGAAGGCTGTAACTAACTCTCCTGCCCTCAGCTTCACAAACATAGCAAAAATGGGACTACAGAAAGGTTGATAGCTTTCCTTTTTAATAAAGTCATTTCTGTTTGTTTGTTTGTTTGTTTCTATAGTTGTTCAAAATTCCTCCTTTACAGCTCTACACTTAAGTATCTGAAAGCCGCTGATAGCAGAGGTTCCTATAGAAAAGCAACGCAGTGCAGCATTCATATGAGATTCCCAAAGCCTTACAAGCAAACCAGCGGGAAAGCATTCTCATCTCTCTGTACTGTGTATTATATACTTCTATTCAAGTTTAGAAAAAAAAAAAAAAAACTCTTTAAAATAATCTCCCATTATGTCAAGTCAATAGCCTATATTCTGATAATATTAATATATTTACTTATTGGTTATTCAAAGCATTTCTGGTCGAGCCAAGGGACTGCTATTGAGAACAGCGATGCACTCTGTTTCTATTACAGATCATACAAAGCTTCTCTTACTAAAGAGCCTTAATCTAGATATGTAAAACAGAATGGAGAAAGGGGCCTATTATCCATATTTTCTGAGGAAAGGACAATGAGGGAATTAAGGGACTCGCCCACCTTCACACTGAAGCAGAACAAGTCACTATTTTTTTGTATTATACTGCCCCTGTTGCTGTAGTGTTTGAGCACTTCACAATCTTCAGAGCACGAGATCTGAATTTTTGGAAAGTTTCTATAGTGGCCTTAAAAAGAATATGCTGCTGAGCTGCTCCAGCATATTATCTATTACCGTGTGTAACACACCTCAGGGTTGGAACAAATATCATTTTCACTTGCTTTGCATCACACCCACTGTTAAAAACTGGCAGTGGCATTACTCACAAATATTTTTTAGTTTCTTCATTTGTAGCTATATTCATAAATCTCAGTAACTATAAATGTCTCTCAAGGTCAGAGTTACTACAATAACCCATTCATTTTGTTTTCCTTTCACTAAATCCATTATCTGAACAAATCATTAGGTGACCTTTTTAGTTACAGCAATTCAATAAAACTTACATTAGATGGAGTTTCAGGAACATTAGTCTAATGTGCTTTAAAAGATCACCTTCTCGGAGCAATATAATAAGTTTGTGTGAAAAGCATAAAGCATGTAATATGTAATAAAATCTGGCCTTTAATGAACCATCTAGAAAAACTGACTTGTGTTATAATTCAACAGAAAATCTCCCTTAATTAATGAATACAGAAGCCAACAGTAACTGCTAAATGTTACTCTTGATTATAGATTCGGCTTGTTTTTCTTTTTTAAATGTATGCTCCTGATTTATGCTGCTCAAGAAATTACATTTTAAATGACCTTGGTTACAGGAGTAATATGCTATGAAAAACAATACTTAGAGCTAATTAAAAGGGCTCTCTAATTACCAGTTAGTACCAATTGCACAAAGATAACGCATAATTTTCCAAAGTGGTAATCAGGACTCTAAATTTAATAAATTTGCTTAGATGTTCAATGGATGCTGATTTTCTCCAACAGACACAAGACTGAAAAGTACCTTGTGGCCAGGCAGCTAAGCAATAAATAAAACATAGCTCTGACTATCAAATGGGAAATTTGTATCAGGGAAGATCATATAAGCTCACTAAAATCCATGATTCCCATTAAGAATCTATGCTGCATCTGATTCTCCTTGCATTGAAAACACGAATAATTAATTACTTAAAAACTGGTGGGAATTATGTATATTTTGGGCTTTCAGATTGCCAGCAAACAGTAAGCTAGTTTAACTTCCATTTCCAACCAGTCCAAACGAGTCTGTATGCAGAAAGGGAAGGACTAGCACCTTATAATACCAGTGGTCGATCCTTTCACCTGCAGATATTGCACACAAGGCCATAAGCTACTTTAGGCAGTGGCCGGGATGCATCGAAATATTGGGCCAAGTCAGTTCCTATTCCTAAAGCACCAAATAGTGTTGAGGACACCTGCATCTATTCACTCGATGGGCAGTTCATTTAGTTCTGTACTCCTGGGTACTTGAACCAACTGGGTCCCTATAAACTCTTGGTTCCTCATCTACCTTCTTCCATCCTCCTAATCACTAGACTTACAACTCATGTGAGCTGGATGGATCCCACCCTCTTGACTTTACCTCTTTAGCTCCTAAACTCCATGGACTACAAACCGTCCCTTGATGGTATTTATTTCTGCAATGTCAGGTAGAATTCCAGGTATTTCTGCATGCCACCGAGACAGATTGCAATATGACACATGCCTTTGTACCCCGATATCTTGGGATTTGCAAGGCAGTTACAGGACAGGAATAATAGCAAGGGGCTCTATCCTCAGAAAGGATCTTTAGAAAAAACAACAGCAAAGAATTTGATGAATTCATTTTTGATGTAACGATGTACTCAGGTAAGCCTTTCAATTTTGACAAAAATATGCACAAAATTGCAGAATACAACAAAGAATTGCTTCATAATAATAATAATAATAATAAATAATTTGAACTGTAATACAAATATTGCAGTAAAACAATATGTAGATGGTATGTAAAGAAATAGTCCAAATATGACAAATAAATACTTATGTTATTTTTTAGTTTGTATCTTTAATTAGGAGATTTATTAAGCCATACTTATAAAATTAAACACGCCTTGGGTCATACTGTTTCCAATAACGGTCATGTATTTGGGGGGGGGGTATCCGATGAATCCAATTATGTAATTTATATATCTTCATCTGACCTAACTCATAGACCACTTCCAAATGGTGCATCTAGACAGTAATGTTATATCCCTTTGCATACCTTATCAATAACGTGACGACATTTTTTCTGCTAAATTCTTTTATATTCCTTTGAAAACCCCCAAAATAAGACTGGGCTGAATCAAAGGAACAGCCAGTCCATTTTCCTATCACTTACCCCAGTAGCTAACAACTAAAACAATGTATAAAAACAGAGAATCTGCTTTCAGTTAGGGATCTAGTTCTTAATTCATTGCCCTAAGCAACATTTAATAAATGTCTTATCAAATCATTTTAAAGCTTTTTTTTTTTCCTTCCTATTGTTGGACTTTTCTTGAAGGTTTGTTTGTTATCATCAAGCAAATTATTAAAATTTGTTAAATCATCTGTTAATTTTACTTTGCTGTTCCGTTTAATTTAAGAGACTTAAATAATTGATTATTAAACAACTGCTTAAAATATGCTACATTACATTTGTTAGAGATCAGCCAATGATGTATGGTTATTTTCCTTGAATGAAGAATTACCAATCCACATAAGTGCCAAAAAAAAAAAAGAAGAAGAAAAAAGAAAAAGAAAATACATTTACTTTATCAGCTGCTTCACATATATTTTCCCAGGTCATAGACACCTCACTATAAGATTAATTTCCAATGTCTTATTATCTAGGCTATCTCTATTTTCCACTGATGCCTAAAATATTCATATAATTTCGTATCTATCCCTTTTAACCCATTAGAGAATTAATACCTCATAGCCAAAAGTTGTTTTTTTTTTCTCTTCATGTTCCCAATAATAGCATTTTAAATTAGAAAAATAATGGCCTCCTTTAACTATTCTCTTTTTTAAATCAATCATCTTAGTAGAGACCTTTTCCCTTGCTAGATAAATTCTTTGAGATTATTAATTTATGCAGACAACAATAATGAAGAGCTGCACCATTTTAATTATATTTATTCTCCCTAAGCAACTAGGCAGTTAATTGTTTGAATTACTAAGTTAAAAAGAAATGTTAAGTAAGAGGAACGCCAGCATTGCCAATGACTTCAGTGGGAGCAGTACCAAGTTCATAACCGGCCATTTAATTGTAAAATTCACTCACCAGGCCTACGATCTTCTTAAATGCCACTTAAAAGCGTTTAACGGGCCTTATGCACTGCACAGGCTTTGAGGCGACTTATGAATTTCCGCCGCAAACGTTGCATTTGACGTGACTCTAAAAGGTTTTTTCTCCTGTTTTGGGGGAACAGCTATTCGCCTGCTGCCGTTAAGCTGCGAAAGACGCGGAGGCCTCGCCACCATGGGAACACGCTGCTGAGGTCGGTGACACTCGTCGGATCACCGCGCTTCCCAGCCTGCGCGCCGCCGAGACAGATTGCAACGCGACACACGCGTTCATACCCTGATATCTCGGGATTTTCAAGGTGGTTACCGCGCGGGAATAAATCGGGGCTAGTTTTGCAGTTCCATATGCTCATTCATACTACTTTTTTTTATTTATTTATTTTAATTTTAGGATCTTATCGCACCACCTGTCAGCACACTGATCCCATGTCCTCCAGACACCATATGAAGCTTCATTATTGATATCATTGAATAACTGGGATAACTCCGGTGGTACTTGTGCACTTATGCTTTGCGTTAACTTATCCACAGGACTGCGTTGTCACTTGACTTACAAACCGCAAGTGCTTTGGGGACAGGTCGGTCATTTAGCATTTATTTGTTGAGTTCCCTGGAGAAGTTGGTTGGGAATTCTCTACCACAGTCCTTTTCTTTGAAAATTTAGGACTTTCTTCAGAAAACTCATCAAAAGAACAATTTAGTACTACATTTTGCCTTTTAGGAGAAATCTCTTTTCATTAAAGATTTTCTGTGGCTACACTGGCATGTCTATTAAAAAAGATCACGTGATAGACTTATATAAGTGCCCGATATAGATCTGGCAAACTACATTTCTGATATCCTAAGCAAGCACTGTGCACAACAGGTTACTATGAGGGTATTCTGCTTTCTAGTTTATCCAGAAAAAAATTGAGAAGGTCTTAGATATTTCACTCTGGATGATAAGAGAAATTATGAAATTTCTAAGCGACATGGGGTCAAAAATCATATATTCAGTTATAGTTCAAATATAATAACATTGTAGCTTGATTGAGATGTATTGGAATTACTACAGTACGAACCATCAATAACAGTCATCAGTTTAGCTACCAACTTCAAAGGTTACACCTTTTCAAAATATTCTTGAAGTGAAAATTCAGATATTAGCTTTCATCTGTAACTGAACCTCCCAGGAAGAGCCATAAACCCTGTCCAACACTATCACAACTTGCTAAACAAATTCTAAAATATTGTTCCTCAAACTCTAATTTTGGCACTGGAATAAATTAGACATACGCATGTTTTTGGGAATGCATTGATAATTTAAATGCTACAAATAGTTGCATATGTAAAAAAGATGCCAAGGAAGAAAAAATGTTACAATCCTCAAAGACTTTACAACCGTTGATCCAAAATGCAAAGTGCTTGGCAACTTGAAGGATGAAGCTGTGTTTACTAATTTTCAAGCTGGGAGGTTAAATAGGAAGGAATCAACTCTGAAACATATGTGAGCAGTCTGGCTTACCCACTTTTGTAAGTCCCTAAACAGCTGGTGTGGAGAAAACCTACTGGTGTGTGCTGCTGAGTCACTGATGGGATGAGAAGAAACAAAGTCAGTGTTAGTTTTCAAAGATCTCATGACTGTATGGAATAAAGCATTTCAAGAAAAAATATCCATGAAGAAAAATATCCAGCCTTTTACTGGAAACAAGAATGATTAGGGTTTTTAACAGGAGACACGGCTTTAATTATCCATATTGAGTGACTGAAGTTAATTTCTGAAGTCCATGTTAGTAAGTGAATGGGTTTTAGAGGGGCTGAGAACCCCTATTTATATGGACATCAAAGAAAGATAAAAGCCTGGTATAACTGGCAGAGACAAAAGGAAATATGTAGGGAGAATATGCATAATTTACAGCTTTGGAGGCAAGCAAGGGGAGCTGGAATTTGAAATTCAGCAATTGTACATTTAGAGAAAAACATATTAAAGAAACAAGAAGCATTGTGGTACAGTAACAGTCATTTATTTGAACTGATACTCAGGGCCAAACCAATACCAAAGACGTAGGCTTTCCACAGATGAGGCAGAAGATGACTAGAGTGTGTAGCAGAGACCTAATTCTTCACTATCTAGCACCAGGTGGATTTACTTTAGGAGAAAGAGGTCTTAAAAAGTACCAGTTTAATTCCTGAGAGCACCTCCACCAAACACCAGTGTAGAGGAAGGCCAGAGCTAACTGTGCTTCACCACAATCCTAATGAAGGCAAATACAGAAAACTAGCATGTTTTATGCACTGTGATTGGCTGCAAATCACTGGAAAAATACTGGATCTGCTTTCTTTTTTTCCCCTCAAAATAAGACCTTCAAAGTAGTTGTTTTGCTTCTGTGACCTCAATTCCCAGCACGCCCAGACAGAGTTACCACCACCAAGATCACAAGTGCAACTCCTGCAATTTATTTCCCACCATTGCTCTCAATGCACTCTATAGCACATAGCAATGAAATCCAAATTTTCTATATGATTTCTTTAGATTCAACAGTCTCCTCCTTTACGCTTGCCAAGTGGTATGTTCTTCCTTCTTGCTTACCTTCTGTCTCCCTCTCTCTAGCTGCTGCTTTCTACTTTCATGTCCCCACTGTTGGTTTGCTCTTCCCGCATATCACTTCTGGGACATGCTACACTTCCTCCATGGCTCTACAAATCCCTTCCTCCTTACGGCCTATTCCTTCTTTCTCCCTACACTCTCCTGCATATTTCCCACTGTAATATTAGTCTGAGTCATAACAAAGAGCTACGTACTCCAGTAACCTGGGCCTGGCCATTAGTAGATGCTTAGAGGAAAGTATGATAGAAATAGCCCTTGGAGAGACAGTCCTTGGTAGACCTATCTTCCATATGCTTCCCTAATCATATTTTGAACTTGCTATATTCTTGTCTTCCTGAAACAGCACGTGTATGGCAGGATTCTGTTCTTTCGTTATTAGTAATTGTGCATTTTTAGGATTCCACCTATTTTATCCTTTCTTCATAGTTTATTTTTCAGGTCGAAGAAACCTAGTCTATTTAATCTTTCCTATCATATAGAAACTGGCTTTATCAATCTTTTCTACTTCTCTATTCTCTTCAAATTGGTGTCCCATGATTTCTGACCCTGAAACACATTGTAAGATTCAAGATATTGTTATTTTGCATTTACACCCTGACCTATTGGCATTCTTTGTTTTATTTGCTTAATTATAATTATGATACCACCCACAATTCTGTCAATCTTTTAGACCACACTTAAACATTAGCTATTGACAATCAGTCCAAGATCACTGTCATGGCCTATTAATAGGTACATAAGCCCAGAGCCTGCTGATTTATACCTTCCATTTCTCCTGGAGTTTTCAGAAAACAAGATTAAACAGGAAAGATCAGAGATAAGAAGTTTGCAGAATATTTCTCCCCCTCAAGACATTTCATATAGCTTCATTCTTCAGTTTTCTCTCTCTAGAGAATCATGTCTTCCTACATTCACTTGCTCAATTACAAACATAATAGTTTCTAAAGCATTAAGATGAAACTATTTTATCACTGACTGCATATAAGCGCTTATTGCCTAGCTTACAACAGCATTTACCACACCTGAGTTTAATTCTGGTGGCAAAAACAGCAACAAAGCCTTTAATTCATAACTTTGAGACTGTCTTTTGAATTAGGTGTATTTGAAGTAGGTAGAATTATAGAAAAATTTAGGTTGGCAGGAAGCTTTGGTGTCATCAACTCAAACCCTTTGCTCTAAGTAGGGCTAACGTCAACGTTAGATCAGGTTGCTCAGGGCCTTGCCCGGTTCAGCTTTCAATGATTTCCAAGAATGGAAATGCACAACCCCTCTGGGCAATTCTTCTTTCTGTACATCTACCACAAATTTCCCTTGTTGTAATTTGTGCCCATTGCTTCTTATCCTTCCACTCTGCCTCTCTGAGAAGAGTCTGGCTCCATCTCCTCTCTAACTCCCCAGTTAGGTAGTTGAAGACAGTGATAAGATTCCCCCTCCACCTTCTCTTTTTCAGGCTGAACAAGCCCAGCACCCTCAGCCTCTCCTTGAACCTCATGTATTCCAGCCTTCTAAACCAACTGGACTTGCACCAGTTTGTCCATCTCTTTCATGCTGGAAAACCCCAAACTGGGCAGTACTCCAGATGCAGCCTCACAAGTACCAAATAGAGAAAAATAATAGTTTTCCTCGACCAGCTGGCTACTTTTACTGTACTTTTGCAGCACACAGTTAGCTTTCTTCACCACAAGGGCCCAGAGTGACTGTATTCAATTTGTTGCTCACCAGAATCCTTGGGTGCTTTTTAGTAGAGCTGCTTTCAAGCCAGTTGTCCCCCAGCCTGTAGTATTGCACGGGGTTAACTCCCTCCCAGGTGTTGGACTTTTCATTCACTTTTGCTGAAATTCATGAAGTTTCTGTCAGCCCACTCCTATGGCTTGTCAAGATCCCTCTGAATAGCAGCCCTGCCCTCTAGTATATTGACTACTGTCCTCAATTTGGGGTTGTCCATGAAATTGCTGAGGGTGGTTTCTCTCTCATCGTCTAGGTCAATGATGTGAGTGTCAGTGTCAGACCAGGATCAGCTCCTAGGGAAGGTCACTCATAACTCTCCACCAGGAAGTCTTTGACTCACTAATCACCACCAACCTGTTTTTTAAACAGCTTGTATTCCACCCATACAGTCAGTATTTTCCCCAGTTTGGCTACAAGGAAGGTGTGGGTGACCATGCTGAAAGCCTTGCTAAAGTCAAGATAAAATATATAATCTGTTTTCCCCTTATCCAGAAGTAATCATTTCATTGTAAATAGCAATCATGCTGGCATTTGTATACCCACGTTGGTTGTTTCTAGTCGTCTTTCTGTCCTTCATGTACCCAGAAATGGCTTCCAGGATGACTGGCTCCATAATCATCTAAGCAGCTGAGGTGAAGTTTACTAACCTGTAGTTCCCAACATATGTATAAGAAGGTAACTATTTCTCTGTCCTGTGAAAACTTCTATGATTTAAAAAGGTTATCAACAATAAATTGCCAATAGGTTAAGATTAAGAAACTGATTTGAGATACATAAAGTAAAAACATATATCTTTTTTAAACCTGGTTTTGACCAGGATCTAACTCCCAACCAGGCCAGGCTCCAACTACCAACCTATTGTTGGGCAAATCTTTCTCCAGATCTCCTACTGAATTTCTTCTAGTTCACTTGGGTGCTTTTCTCTATTCAGCGGGACACATCTTTGAACCCTGGTCTCCAGCATTCCCAGAAAGTGAACAAGGACAAATTTGAGAAACTATGGAAGAGTTCAGGAAGCGTTTATCTCATGGGAAACCGCATCCTGGAGGTGAGGATCCTTCTCCATGGAAGTGAGTATTTTTGCTCATGGAAAGACTTTGCCTGAGAATTCAGCATCTATGACAGAAAGTTCTCTCAGAAAATCACATCAGTCCCATTAGCGAATAAAATTCCAGTTGGGACCTCCATGTTTTCCTGTTACTCTTTTTCCTTGTATTACTTCCTCACCTGGACAATGGTAGATGTGTCCATTAGAATTCTTTATTTTCACTCGCTTAACAGTAAGTGCAAAATGGCTCTGAACCACTTTTTTTTTTTTTTTTTTTTGATTGTCACAACATTGATTTTACCTGCTTTATGTCTGGATTGCTATTTACATCTGGGCAAAGATGAGATGAATACCAACTTTTAACTCCAGAGTTCTAAATCCCTGACACAGAATTAAACATTTATGTCTATTTGAAAGGCAGAAAAAAAGAAAGATCCACCTTACAAATGGGCTCCTGAAGTTGAGTTAAAGAACAAACATCACTTTGTACTTGCTTCTCTCATAATCCCTGATGCTAAAGTATTTTCCTAAAGAGTTTCTGCTATTTTCTTTGCAGATCCAACAATGCCTTATTTACTAGCTTTATAATGACTACCTGCTGCTTTTTTCATTGGATTGTCTCATTTGCAACAGAGCACACATATTGCTTATTCTAATTAAGGCTAACTGAAGAACTATACATTTTCTGTTTGATCCAATCTGGTAATAATCAGTGCAGTTGACCCCACAATGGTGTACGTGGTGCAGCACCTCTGTCTCCAAAGGTGAGAAGAAAGACAGTGCTGAGATGGAGGGAGGAACTGCATAAGCATGGAACGAAAAATTACAGGCCTGGAAAAACAAGGTCATGCCAGACCATCACACATTTTTAGAAGGCTTTACGTGAACAGCCAGGTATTAATGCTATAATTCAAAAGAGTGCTTTCTTACAGCCCACAAGCTCAGTAGTAAATAACTATTTCATCCAAAAAGACAAAGCTTTTCTTTTTTCCTCTGTCCTCCATCCAGAGAGATTCAAGGTCTGTTTCTTGAATTGCAGCATGAAGAACATTAAAGATATCAGTCAAAGTGAGTAGTCTGTACTTTTTGCAGGAAGGGATATTACATGCAGTAACAAACTTCTTTGAATGCTCTTTTATGTGTGCCATGCAACTTTTTGACGTCCACCAAGGGCTTTATAGAACTGCTGACTTAAAAACAGAAAATAAAACCTGCCAAAGGCTGCATTTCATGGGTCTGTAGCGTATTTACACTCTTTTACCCTTCCTCCGTTAAGACTGATCACACCAACCCATCCTGCTCAGTATCCCATGTATGTAAATCAAGAGACAGACAGCCTTATTTACACACTAAGACAGAAGAAAGTATTTTCAGCCTAAAATGGGGTTGTTGTCTAGTGCATAAACTTGAGACTACAGGTTTCATTGCAGTCAGTGGTAAAAATCCTGTCTTCAATGACAAGCCGTTTGCATGCCGTTTCTCACCACCTCTCCAACGACCACTGCGCCTCGCAGAAGGGAATCACTGTATAGGTTCTTCATATTCACTTCCTTTTCACCTTCTTGTAGGAATCCTAAAGTAACCTGGTGCAAGTAAAGATCTTAATATTTTCCTCAAAAAGCAAGCAAACAAACAAACAAACAAAAAAATCCCAGAAAGCTACAGTAACTGTCCTTTTGCCTGAGTTTCTGCTCACAAACTGCTGACAGAAGTGGAAGAATGAACTAGTAGATGTCTCCATGGAATGGATATATGCACACGCTAATACTGGCACAGAGCTTTATGGGAAACTGTGGCAACACATTATTTTGTGAGCTGACAGTGTCAGATAATCTTGGATAGTCCTTGACATCACAAGTCTGACCTGAGCTCTTATTTTTCTGAAGGCAGGAACCTTCTCCCAGGAATTTCCAATTACTCTCCAGATGACTCCAGTGCAACCCTGCTGTCAGAGCCGTGAGAACACCCCTTGCTGCCATGGGCAGCCCAACCTGGGGCCTCCACCCACACCTGGGGACACAGGAACTTCATTTAATCACAGGCCCTTACCCTCAGTCTGGGCCTGAGCTGTCAGGGAGCAGCAGAAGAGGGCTGTTCTGCAAGACGAGGGAATGACAACACAGGCAGGGACATCTCCCTCACTGACAAAAACACAGACAAGACGAGCAGAGCAGATCCCATGGCAGTTAACAGTCCAGTGACCTTCAGACTTCTTTTGACAAGAAGTCAGGTCCAAGGTCAATCCAGGAAGGCAAGCCAGGCTTATCAAGGAGCAAGGCTGGCCACAGGCCAACTTACAGCATACCTTAGGGAGGGCTTTGAGCTTTAAGGGATCTTCTGAGCCAGCAGGTGGTGGGTTCATGACTGAAGGTCCCAGATGAAGCTGGTCTGGGCAATTATGGCCTTTTGGTGCACTCAGGAGCCTGACATGCCTTGGGAGAGGAAAGCTACTACCTAGCCTGAATATGAGTAAACAAATTGACCCATGTGTCATATTAAACATCAACAGAGAGTGCAGCCTTCTACATGACCCTGCTTTGACTAGATCTGTTGATGCTGGACTCTTCTCTAAATAATAAGCCTGCAAGGGATATCTCTTAAAAGGTTGTCTGCTCCAGTGCCAGGTGTGCAGTGTCTTTTTATGAGTTGCATATTGTTATCTGTAACACCTTCTCTGCACTCTAGGGCTACATGGTGGTGAAGGAAAAAAAAAATTGTTTTAGGATGATAGGGGGAGGAAGACCTTTACTCTTTCACTGAGCAGGATGAAGAGACAGTGGACTCCAGGCTGAAAGTCAGTTTTGAACATCCTGCCTCCTCTTGCCACAAATAATCACATCATGATTAGATTTGAGTTACAAAAAACTGGAAAGAATGTGGTCCTTAGAAATATAAAAAGATGTTGATCTGCAGAATTGAGGAATTTAAATTTTGCCTCTGAAGAACGGCTGTAGGATCACTACCAGAATACTGAATCCAGGAGTAGCACCCTCCCTGGAACATGAATACATCAGCGTTATGAAAAGGTCAAAGGAGAGCCACAAAAATAATTCAGGAATTGTAAAACAGCCCCTTAAAAAGCGAAATTTCAAAAGTATGACTTGTTAAGTTAGGAAGTGAATCAATCATTGCATAGTATCAGAGTTGGAAAAGATATCTGATAATGGTGACAGGTCATTCATTCTTGCTGACAAAACTAAAACCAGGGTCAATAACTAAAAGATGCAATTTTTCTAATAGTCAGAACAGTTAGATCAGCTTATCAGGAAAGAGGTGGCCTTGGCTTTTCCTGGAATCATTAAAGTCAGATGAATTATGTTGCTAAACGTCATATAGAGATTATAGAAACCAGATTAAAATTTACAGGTTGCATAAAGGAAATCTGGATGATATCTAGACCAAATGGTCATACCTAAGCTTGAACATATGAATAATAGGACTCTCCTACATTTGTTGCACATTGTCTTTTTCTCTTTTTTTTTGTTTTTTGTTTTTTGTTTTTCCTCATGAAGTATGCAACAACTCAGGTCATGGTGCACTGACAAGTTTTTGTTTGCCCCTGGTTATTGTACCTCATGTAGTTTAAACTGGGTGAAGTTCAGCAGGGCTACCTCTGAATCTTAAACTTTGTAAATATCTGATATTAGGAGAGTATTTAATCAAGGGACATATTTAAGGGTTTTGAATTAGCATGGTGGTAATGTTACAAAATTCAGAAATATTCAAAGTCTTGGCTCAACTGGTGACACTGACAGTGACAGGCTGACAGGTCAGAGTTTTAGCCATTACCTGGCCTTGGACAAGAGAATACCATTAGGAGATACAAAGCAGAAGAAAAATCCCCCCCCCCCCAAAAAAAAAAGAGAGAGAGAGTAATATGTGGGCTAAACTACATATACTTTCTTCTCTCTAAGTTCCCTAAGATGTGAGATAAAATATAGTATCTGCAATCTGATCAGCCAAACACACCAGAAGCTTTTTGGTGGTTTTTGTTCTATGTTTTTTGATCAGATATTGCTGTTGAAGGTTCACCTAGGGCATAATCACGTAACCATTCCGGATACAAGATGTTCCAGATTCGAGATGTTACCTACCCGTGCTGTTCATCAGCATCTGTCAGACATAGGTTCCTGCCCCCCAGCCAAACTCCTGGTGTGCCATAATGCCCTAGTGCAAACCCAGTTATTGCCAACAGCCTTCAACAATGGTGTGAACTACGGCATAGAAGCAGACTACGAATATTCGTATTGTCCAGCCATGTAGTTTGGCTGGAGAGAAAATAACATATTAAACCCCTTCAGCCAAATGCGCCCAGAGGCACCAAACTGCCTGTTTAGCTGGCTGATTGGAGAAACAAGGCTTTCAAATGACTTGATAGCCACTAACTTACATTAATTTAGGGACTGAAACCTAGCAATTTACAGCACTAAACATTAGGACAGGGATGACGAATAATCTGACTGGAGTTCTAAGGGGAATTTCTCCATTTGGAAAAAAATAATAATTATTCAAAACAGAATTTGGCAGGACATTAGAGTTAATCACCACTATTCTTCATATAATCTTTAATGATCACAAACAGTCAGGACCTCCAATTTACATCTCATTTACAAGATGGCATCTTTTAGCAGCATGGGACTTCCTAACACAGTCTCAACTACTAAATGATTAAAGACTTATTCTTGCAGAACCCAGATTTTCTCAGTCTAAACTTACTTACATCTGCTGCAATTACAACATGAAGATGTTGTATAATCTGTTTAGCCTGTACTTACAGAAAAAACAAGGATGTGTTTACACTTCATGAGTTTTTTTTTTTCTTCCCTTCAAGAGGGTAAAATTGAACCTTATGAGGAAGAACAACATTCTCTGTTTTTCTTCTAGTAAAACGCTATTAAAAACACCATGCTTGCCTGTGTCTCTGAAGCACTCTCCAAAGAAGCAGATGAACAGACCAGATGTACACAGCTTGTCTGATACCTTGCTGCTTCAATAATTTTCATTATAGTAATTGTTGCTTAATGCTAGTATAATTTGTTGCTCAAAGGAAACAATTTTTATTTCCTTTAATGTCATTACAATGATTTCTGCTCTTTTCCTGAACGACCTAGGACCTTTCCTACCCATGGAGCAGCTTGGAGGTGAAGCTGACTTTAAGAACCTGAAAAGAAGCAAGAAGGCCAGGGGCTTCTGCGCATAGAGTCACCGTGAAAAACAATTAAAACATGTATAGCTACATGCACACACAGCTTATGTTGTGAGTCAGCAGACCTCAGCAACTGGCAGCTGTTGGAGTAACAGTCATATATTTATATGACATGTGGCTCCTTTACATTGATGGCTCATTTTGATTAATAATGGCAACTGTTAGAAGCGCTATTTGTGTATAGGACACTTTCCACTAAATAATAATCTTATGTACATGAGACATACACATGCTTGTAAACATGACAAATGTGCTTAGGGAAAAAAGGACTATATATGTATATATATGTTGCATTGACAAGCATTCTTTTTTTAATACTGTTCTTCTATTTCCAAAAATCACTCAGGAGGTTCTTGAAGAGAGTTGTGTAGAAACAATTTATTCTGACTATGTGTCTAAGGCCATTGCCTTGCTGATCTTCTATACAAATAAGCAGTCTACTCATGGAACAGTAACAGAATGAAAGCAACCAAACCCTCTGAACTGGGAAAACATAGATATACATGCCTGGATGCCAAATCTTCCTTGTGGCTGTAAAGGAGCAGCTTACCAGCCTCTCCTTGTCCACCCAGGGGAAGGATTAGAGGAACTGCTTGTCTCACCTGTTTTCCTCTGTTTCAGTTTAAGCTCTTTCCAGAGTTTCAGAGGCCGACTTGCATTCTCCTCTTTCAGCTCATAGCATGAGGATTTATAAGAAGATACTAGTCTGAGTGATCGTGTGGTTTAAGGACCAAATAGGATTTATTTTCTGATTTGGGCAACTCACCTTCCAGGCACAGAACTTTGTTGTTCCATGACGTTGCCTAGAGTTTGCCTGTCACTGCACAAAGCCAATGCTTGCTCTGGACAAAGGTTAATGAAACTGCCCCCCAAAAATAAGGGAGTCCTGCCATATGCTTGTGGGACTTGTTCTCTGCTGTGACTTTGCAGGCTGATGTACCCCTTATAGGCTCTGTCTCACTGACAGGGAACCAGGAGAGATGAAAGAATTAAGAACATGAGGATATATTATATTATCTATAAGATTTATATTATATATAAGACTTATACTGCATATATGTCTTAAAGATATATTATAAAGGATCTACCCACACTACTGGCCATGTGGCACAAGCTGCTTTAGCCTTCACAGAACTCTCTTAAATCTCTGCTATCTGCGAGGAAGAGAGGAGTGAGCAAGCAGCTCCCTTCCCAATACAACATTAAAGCTGCTTAAATCCATCCCTGTTCCTGTTTTTGGTTAACCTGACTGCTCTGCTTGGTGTGCCTGGCGTGCATATTTTTCCCTTTCCATATAGATGACTTTCAGCACTATGTAAAGTGTAGCCAGCCCTCATCACCAGTCAAAGGATAAAATGAGCTGGGACCCCTCGGGGGCTAGACATTCTGCATAAATAGAAAATCATAATTGTTTAGCTCCGTCACTTTTTGAAGGAATCATTTTTGCAGAAATTCTGCAATACCATGGTTGTTACGGAGGCAGTGCATACGTTACACGTTCCTAGAGGAAGGACAGGTAATTCAACATGGCAAGCATCTGTGGCACTGAAAACAAGATACACATGGACATGCTATAATATGTTTTACAGAGAAAACCTATCCCCAAAACAGAGCGTTTTTTTTAACTTTCCAGCAAGACTAGGTCCTAAAATCGGTGTGCTTTCCTTAGAGGATCTATCTTCTGCAGCTGGGCAGAAAGTGCTAACAGTTTGGCATTGCTTTCTTTCTCTCAGAAGATAACACCAAGAAAGTGCTGCTCTGGCTGTGTAGTTGCATGAGAGAAGAAAGATATTTAGCTAGCAATGGCCCCATTTGTTGGAGTACGTCTTTGCTGCATGCTAGTACAACAGCCATCTCTCAGCACATGACTTGACACCAGTTGCAATGCACCCACTGGACACTGGTCCGTAAGAGAAATGGGAAGTCTGAGTTTGTCAGATGAGAAACTTGGAGATTGGAGCAAGGAAAAGCAGAAAGGAAGGTCCCGAAAAGGAAGAGGTGTCTGAGACAACTAGGGATAGCCCTAAGAAGAATGACATAAACTTCCTGCTAATGGGCAGTTTCGACCCTTTTTTTTTTTGATTCTGTAGTACTGAAAGTATCACACACTCAACAAGAGATTAAATACTCAGTGGCAGAAAGGTCCAGCAGCAACTATTAAACACGATGGTCTGGATACAGCTTCCAAACTTCTGCTCACTGTCAAAGAGACAGTATGGGGACTAGGTGGACCTCTGATCTGCCTAGTACAGTGACTCATATGTTCTCATAAATAAGCAAAACTCATCCAGATAATAGCAGGCAGTACATTGTCATTTTTATTTGAACTTCACTAGGAAATTGGCCTGCAAAGCACAAATTTTATTACAATGCTGTCTTAATAAACATTCTTGAAAAAAGTTAAAAAAAAAAAAAAAAAAAAAAACCACAGTCCCTCAAATGCAATCAAGGTCTTTCTGCACCAGAATGCAAATAAGTGCAAACTAATAAAATAGATAATGTTGAACTAATCTACTGCTGCCACACAAACTAACATAGCCACAAATACACACTCAAATAGCATGTTTGGATCATTTGAGATCTCTCCTATAAAATATTTTTTCTGCTCTTACCCAGATGTATGTTTGCTTTAGGGCTTTCCTGTGCTCCAGATTAACAACATGAGAATAACAAATATGAATGTTATTTCCAAAGATTAATGTTTTTAGCCTATAAAAGCCATGAACTTCAAAGTTAATACTGACTTGACAATCTGTCACTTACGGGCTTGCCCTTTCCCCTGTTACTAAAAGAAAAGCACCGTCTCATCTTTAGATATGGGATTTATCTGGCTTTCTTAGTGCTTGGCGAATATTTCCATTATATAAATAGCATTTTCCTACACAAATATTGGTCATTTTTTGGTTCAGTGCCCGGAAAAGATATCCCCCATAGCTCTCTGATCTGCTTAACAGGTGCTCTTTTAAGCACACTACCCTCTTTCATCACGCAGTAACCTTCAATAAATCAGGATAATTTACAATGTAAGTTCTGCTCACAGAAACCTACCTCTGTAACAGCGAATTCCAATATGATGTGGCAAAATTCTGTTAACCGCAGTGCAACAACGTGGATCGCCAAATTTGAAATGAATGAGGCTTGTAATGCCTCAGGCATAACATTTTAGTGGCTGAAGAATTTGACATTACATGCATTTTGAGTATCTATAATCCTATAGTTATACTGACAGCAAAGAAGCTCTGCTGAATAACAGTATCTACGGACAGGAAATTATTAAAATACTCTGCACATATAGCATGCAGCAAGCAAGGTAAGCTTCAAAACTGGATCTCTCTGCTACATACCTGTAGCATGCAACTGATGGAATCCGTGTTTAGCTGACCAGGTTATTCTGTATTTTCCTGCTAAGACCCTCAACAGCTTTCAGAGTTACAGATCTCAGCTCTTCAAGAAATGAGAATGACTCCATGGGATTGAGTTTTCTTTTAGGCACTCCGATTTCAGTGAGGAACAAGTACAGTGAAGTCCCTGCAGTTGGAGCTGGTGTAAATGAAAGCACTGTAAGGCCATCAGATTCCGTGAAGAATGGAAATTATTTTATTGAAAGGAGAACTAGGAAATTTCCATCAGTTCTGTAACCTATATGAGGCTCAACTCTGTTGCCTCTACTCATGTGAAAATAACTTTAGCACACAGATTCTCTGAGCAGTACGATTCTGTTAAAGTGGAGTTCATATTTAAGGACAAAATAGAATTGTGCTGTCCCAGAAGATGCCTAGGGCACAATTAGAGCTATTAACATTTTTACCTTCAGAGCAAGTGTGAGGTAACAGAAAAGCTTTTATTCCAAAACACTGAATTTGGATTTGGAAGCTAACACCAGAATTCATCCCACCTAAGGTTAAGGAACTGTCTGAAGTTGCTGGCGTGAGCATGTAGGTGTACTAAGCTATGGACATTGCAGAGAATCAGGTCCCATCAAAGGAGGATTCAACCCACCTACTCTCTCCACTCACTGCAGAGGGAGTCTAGCATGACTCCATGCTTATATGAGATGCCTCATTTTTTGTAGTTAGCAGGATTATCTGTTTTCATATTCAGAAAAAGTGCTTAGGGTCTTAGAATTGGAATTAGGCAGCTGTGGGCTTCCAGGGTCCAAAACCTCGAACCGAAACGCACTATGTAGTGGTCATCTAACCATGGCAACACCTAGAACTTGTGAGCAGCATCTGTTATGCTAGAGTTGAGAGAGTAGGTGCACATAAAGAGAGAGCAGCTGCCTTTGGGTTCTGCTGTATAATCTGCCCCTTTCCCTTAATGGAGACTTCATCTATCCTGTGGGCTTGCAAGAACTACACCAAA
The DNA here is from genome assembly GCF_036417845.1 of Apteryx mantelli. Taxonomy (NCBI): domain Eukaryota; kingdom Metazoa; phylum Chordata; class Aves; order Apterygiformes; family Apterygidae; genus Apteryx; species Apteryx mantelli. Next base: position 7,245,913 of record NC_089978.1, read on the forward strand.
GAAGATGAGAAGCAAAAGTCCACTTATATTTTGTTTTAGACCTCATCAGTATGTTAAAACCACATCTCTTTTGCCTAAAAAGGCATAACCAGGAACATCTCTGCATACATATCTAATTCCCAGATTTAATTCATCCTGCATATTCTGCTTCTTCCTAAAACAGAGAGTGGGGCTGAGTGAACAATGCAAACATTAAAAATGAGGGTGCCTTGGATTCAGTAGTGTCCCTGCTCATGTAATGAGGGATTCACTTCCTATTTCATTGAGCTTTTTCACTGATACTTAGACCATATATATATCAATTTGTGAAAATGTAGTGGATGATGATAAATAATAGATATAGTGTAATTAATGTACAAGACAAGAATTTTGCCACCACTTCTATCTGGGATAAAACAAACAAACAAACAAAAAGAAGTCCTGTTGCAACTCAAGTTGAAAAGCTACAGCTTCACTGTAGGAATTGTCACTGCTGACCTCCTCCATGAATGAGGACTCAATGCAGACACAGGCATTTTGGTGGATTACATGAGGAATGAGAACAAATGGGCTACTAAAATAGTGCTGAAATGAAAAAAAAATGAAAAAAAAATCTTACCTGTGAAACAGTGACAGAATGAAAGCAACCAAACAACAATGAATTAGGAAAATATAGATGTGAAAGTCTGGAAATAAATCTGTACTGTCAGTGAGGAAAAATACCAGTCTGCAACAGGACCTGGCACACCACCATGTATATAGCAGCCCATTTCAAAAACCGCATCTTTAGGTAGAAGAAGACCAGGAAATGTTTCTATTAAAAAAATATATATATATAGGATTATAGAAATACCAGTGGAAGAAAGATCACTGGACTCCAGTTCAACCTCACTTTATTGTAATGATTGAGATTCTCCCATCTTTACTCATTAAGGATGAAGAGGACTACTCTTTCACTGACATATTCTTGGTGGGGTTTGCCTGATGATTCATCTACAGAGACGGATCCCAGAGATGTACAAACTGCTTCTGCGCTGAGCAGTATACTAGGCAACCAGCTTTGATTAAAGTCTCCTTCAGTGCTGAAGGCTCCACTGCATCTCATTCATTTTCGTTTTGCCACCACATACTGCTGCTAACAGTGTAATAACAGCTATTTCATAGAACTGCCATTTGAAAACTAATCAGTTAAAAAAAAACAAAAATGTGTTTTTAACCAGTGTTCACAAATGTTCCAGTGGCCTGTGCTTGAACTCAGTGACCCATTCTGAAACTGCTCATGAATTCAGTGTTATGTTTCAGACGCCTGAAGAAATTCCTCAAAGCTGTGTTTTAGCCAGGTCCCAGCGCTAAACATGCAATTCCATTTATTAAATTAAAAATAACTGCTTAGGAAACAACTGAGTAAATGATATAAGAAGGTCAACAAACCGTCTGAATCTGGAAACTCGTGCTGTACACAGTGGGGCACGTCCCTGAATCGAGTGTCTGGTGTCACTGACCTCAGTGTGGACAATTGCTGCTAAGCTCACGATTTTCCCCAAAGTGCTCAGTGATCCAGGCAGCGACGCTGCACCTAGAGGCACTGCTCCTAGATGCTGCGTCTGCCTAATGGCAAGCATTTGCAGACTCCATAGGTTTTGCACCACACTTACATACAGGGACTTATAAGAAAACATCGGTTCACACGCACGCTTGCCTTAAGGTAGCGGTAATGCTTTCCTTTTTCTCCTCATCCTGTCCTTTGCAGCTGTTTGTCAATCAAAATTAAGTCATACCAAATTACAGGATTGAGCGAAATCAGAGTGCTTGTACGGATCAGAGAGCAGGCTCTAAAAGCCCACAGCAGCTTTGCTCGCTGAAACAATATCGTGGCTTGAGCAGCTGCACAATTCAAAACTGTTCTGTTTCATTCATATCCACTAAATCTCTACAACTACAAGAGGCAAGCTGTTAACACCGTGCCATCCTTCATCCTACACCAAGGCACAAACATTAATCTGGGGACTGACGCATTTTACCACGGGTCATTTGCCAAATTATAAATATTTGCAGATATTTCGATAGCAGCGGGTACTCTTATAACTGACTGCTGCAACTAATTTGAGAAGAGAAATATATGGAATTGAATTTTGTCTGTTAGGATAGGATCACATTTCATCAGCAGTATAGGGAATAGTGACTTACCGGACAAGATAGCTAGATGGTGCTAAAACATACTTGTTGCAATAGAGTTTTACTGCTGGTTACACGCTTTGAAATAGTGTTTTATCTCTGCGAATGCCTATAGCTACAATATTTATGTACGCTTTCATACAGTGACTCCCTGATAAAATTTCCTGGTAAGTCTGGAAAACTTTTATTCCTATACTAAAAATGAGCTATTTGAGACAGAGAAGTGAAGGGACTCAGATCAATCAGATTTCTCAGATGAGTATGTTTGGCACAAGACAATTCCTCCTTTCTAAAGTTTGCCCATCACTGACGTACAGCTTCCTCCGGGGCCAAATGCAGCAACTTAGCAATGAACCATGCTAAACAGAAATTTAGATCTGAAGAAAATGGAAATTCAGGGATTAAATTGAATGTATGGTATAAAAATACAAAGTAACCAAGTTCAGAGCATTTTATGATTAATAAATACAAATTTAAACCTCTGACCATTCCATAATCCTGCATTCATTTAGGGGAGAAATGGAGAATGAGTTTGTAAGGAATCTCAGATTAATTACAGACAACACTTTTTTCATTTTACCAATTAAACACAAGTTTAATTTTTTCCTCATTAGAGGCTTTCTTGGGGAAGGCTGCTTATCAGTATTTTAAAACCAATGTAAATTATGTAATTAACCTGAAAATGAGAAATATTTGAAACAATAAAATAGATTTATTTGCATACCCTACATTCATTCTTGTCAAGAATATTCTTTGATAAACCCATAGTAAACTGTTTCTCTTGGCCTACAAATTAAGTCAGTCTCATTACTTACATCACCTCCTGCTGCAAAGCTACTCTACATTAATGAATTAGGCCCATTTTCTTTCTCTAGTATTTTCATATGTCTTTCATTATAAATGGGAACATAAATATCTCTGATATTTAAGAGAACTCAGTTCACATTGAGAGCAACCCAATTAAGTGACCATATCTCCAAAGGTTCTTCTAGGGTGGGCAGCAGGTTAGGTGACCTGCTTCGGGCAGCGATCTTTTCACAGCGTGATCCCCATCTACAGCTGTTGCACACATGAAAGATTGTGCTGTTGGAGCTGGAGATTCACGGATTTGCGTGCTTCATGCTGCTGTCGTGCACAGCCCTACCCGTTTCAGCTTTCACCCCTGTGAGACCTACTGAGCTTAGACAGTCCAGAGTCCGGATCCATGGCCTCCGGTTGCAAATCGTTGTCTGAGAACTGCAGACAGGTTGTCATTTTTAGCAAGGACTGTTCTACTTGGTGGTTGTATTAATGTTTTCTGTGTTAGGCCAGCTTTTATTTGTCCGAATAGTGAGGACATGTCCAAAAACCTGCAATAGTAACTTTAACTGCGGAAAGGAATCTCTGTTCTCAGACTGAATATGTTTATATTGAACTGACTTCTCTCATCTATCAATCCACCAAGGTCAGGCTGGAGCAGACCACTCCCATAAGAGAAGGGGACAAAGTAATTTCTAAACCAGCTAGTGAAGTGTTTTCTCTTTGGCAGTGGATAACAGCAGCTGCTTCAGGGGAAGATGTGAATGCGATACGAAATTATGAAGCTTCTCCCATTAGGAAGAGTTTTCATTGTGTGTCGAAGTTTCTTGTTTTTCTTGTTTTCAGTCTTTCTTGCTTCCGTTTCCCATATAAACGTCTAAATCGTTACAGAAGCCTGTTAAGCCTTCCCAGTCTCGGGAACATATCGCACCGCCAGGTACAGACAGCTGTGTGCCAGGTCCACCCACGATCCTCGCCAGAAACGCATGAACCAAATCCAACCCAGAAGCTTTTCAAACACGTTTAACGTCCTTGCTCTCTCAACAGGACTCATTAGCACCGACACAGGCTGGCTTCTGGGCCAAAACAGCCTCGGGTCCTGCCAGGTGGGTGACGGATGGAGCTGGCACACCGTCCGTCCCACGACATTTGGTGTCTCAGCTTGATCACCCTACTCTTCCCTACTGCAGGTAGAGTTCCCTGTGCTTTTCCCTAGGGAGCACACACTTTCCTCCGTGGGTACTAACAAATGCCACCTTCAGGCCAGAGGCCAAGGCTAGCAAATAAAACCCAGGGAATTTTACAACCAGGGTATCCACCTGGTCACCCATTTTTTAAACAGAAGGGACTGGCAATACAGATCTTTAGATGCTGATTTCTCCTTTCAGTTCCTGCAGAGATTTGGACTCCAGGCTACAGATTTCAGGAGGAAATTTCTGCAGGTGACAAAATGCTCCCTTGTCATAACATGACTTTTTTTTTTTTTTCTACAGATGATTAGATGGCAATTTGGCTAGCAGATGCTTAGAAACAGGATCTCACAGATCAGCAAATCTTGCCTTCATCCCCAATCCACACCTGTTTTACTATTGCCATGATGAGTGCTCAACCTGAATGTGATTAAATTTAAATACCTCCCTCAGGTGCTTATCAAAAAAAAAAGAGAGAGAGAGAAGTAATGCTCTGGCTCAGAATGGGGCAAATTGAGCTGTAGGAAAAGAGCATCTTGGCTTTTTAAAAGTTCATTTGTTCCTGCTGTTTATACCTACCTGAAGACACATCACCCTGAGTTTCTGACATCTCAGTTGGTGATTTCTTTAAAGATCATGAATTTGGATGGAATACAAGCAGCAATTTTTGTGCTTTTGCATAAGCTTGTCCCTAGCAAGAAAGGAAGGACATAAGCCCTATTACTCTGTAGAAAATGAGCAGTAAATAAGATTCCTGTTTTCCAAACTTTCAGATAGCTACCAAGTTCTTTTACAATGAATTGAAGGTTCATTTTGGAGAGCACTATATTCAGATTTTTTTTTTTCCTCAGCAGCCACCATTTTAGTCTCAATTTTGAATTGGGATTGCACTAAAAATGTGTGGTTTTCAACAACACAAGAATTTAAGCTATCCAATAATTACTGAAAATCAGCTGTTCTTGTCTAGTTTTGTGCTTTATCCAATAAACTGTTTGCTTTGGATTTTATTAATTGTCGTGGCTTTTCAGAGAAGCAGATGGATCTGGAAACCATACCTTGGCCCCCAAATCCCAGTGGCATACTTACAAAAGTCATTTCTTTACATGTTACTAACATGATCTCATTTATTATTTAGGTGACATCTAGATACAATATATTTATTATAAACAAGTACTATGTGGTGACCATGTTTTACTATGGATCAGTTTTATTTGCCTGAAAATTTGATTTCCATTTTCCTGGGAAGGAAATGGACTGGGAAAAATAACAGAAGTTTGAGTTAAGGAGGTCAGAAACACACCAGAATTTGTTTTTTTGTTGTTGGTTTCTTTTCCCCTAAACAAATAAAGCAAGTCTGTTCTCCTCCGCTTTCCTGATTTCATTACAGCAATATCAGAGGAGTTACAGTTGTATTAGATTGGAGTAACCAAGTGGTGAATTAGGTCCTGTATGTTTCATTACAGCAACATAAAGCAGATGCAATGTTCATATGGTTCTCTGATAACATGATCAGCGAAAGAGAAAATATATTCATCCCCGTAGTTCAAAAATATCTAACTAGAGAAGGAGCGGTTACTTTGTGGTGCCATATTTATTTCCCATCAGTGACATCTATATACACTTCATATTTGAAAAACAGGAATTGACATTTGTAAAACTGTCGTCACCGTGAGCTCACTTTGCCGTGTGATTTCTCTCTCAAGTATTTTCAGATAACACATCACTGCATTAGCTTAGGCCATACCATGAAAACATGCCTTAATTTGAATAATTTGCTCAGCTTTTAGGTCAGCTAACTACTAGAACCATATTTACCTAAAAATTCATTTGCACTTCCAAATTTATCAGCATGTGCGTATGAATTCTTCTCCTGCTTTGTCAGGAATCACATATAAACTTGTATGACAAATATTTCTGCAGAACATTCCTTGTCAAATCTCAGATAAAACATTCAGTCCTTATCCTCCCTTTCTGCTCCCTGCTTTTTTGGTCTTGTTCATTATAGGGCATTTCTTGGCATTTTGCAACCATGCCAAAGCTTGCATTATTCTGGTCACCTCCTGACTTTACATTCTCATTTGGTAATTTCTCCTTTAGAGTCCAAGGATTTTTTTTTTTTTCCCTATCCTCTGCTTGATGGCATTTTGGATTTTCACAATTTTGATTTAGTATCTTTGTGCACTAACTTACTTATATACTCCTGGCCTAAGGAAAATGTATAAACTCCATGAGGCAAATAGCTGAGTTTTCTCAATCTGAAATTTCTGCAAACTACTCCAAGCATGAGAAAAGGTTGGGATAAAGAATGAAGGCTAAGAACAAGAGAGTATGAATCTTAATATAAGAATTATTCAGCTGGAGAGTGTCAGATAAGTAAAAACTTCTCATATGGGAAGAAAAGATTAGAATTGGTATAGTGTGATGTTTATAAATTTCTGGTTAAATATTTGTAAAATATCCAGTAAACAAATTGTCTGATAGAAATGAATAAGCAAATAACAGAGCCACTTGGAAACTTTCCATCAGTGAAAAATGCAGTTTCCATATAATAACCTTTTCAGTGGAAAAATTGCCTGTGAAACTGACATTTTCCATTAGAAAAACATCTAAAGTTCTGTTTATTAAACTGACTGAAATATTTTTGAGTCAGTAAATAAATAGATAATCTAGAGAGATATCTGCTGATATCACGGTCTACCACTCTGAAGATCAAGATGAGGTATTCAGTAGAGTAACAATGATGCTTTTTTTTTTTTAATATAACGCCTAAAATATCTGAAGAGCAGAGGGGGGAAGATTTTTAAAACCCTTTGGATGAATTGCTGAACTGAGCTATCTGATCAAGTTGCAACAACTGGGTCCCTGTTATCCTATTTTCTCTTTTCCCTCTTTCTGTATTGGTTACAGCAATCTACTTGCCTTGTAACCTCTAGAGAACTTCACACACTGAGACCTTGACCTAAGCATTTCCACAATCTGTAATAATTATGTATCGCACACACCTTTATGCAATGCTACATCTGTTAAGACATTAAAAAAAAAGAAAATCTTTATGGAGAAGGAGTCATAGGGAGCTTTGCAAATTCATTGCAGACAGACTCAGGCTCTTTCTGCCCAAGTCCCAAGCCAGCTGGGTGGCAGCCAGGTCTTCCAGAAACTACACCTGCAGCAGTGTGGTGCTGTGCTTCAGCTAATAAACTTTATCTCTCAGCAAGATAAATTAGCCCAAACACAGTTTTCCACTAAGACATCTGTACAACTGACGGGCGAGTGAAGAGTTAACAGGACTGAAGTTTGTCAATTGATACGCAGAAGAACTGATAGCACAAGAGCTGACGTGCACAAAGCTGCTGAACAGAGGACTTAACAGGACTAAAGTCGTCTACCAACCGATATGCGCAAGGATTGATATGCGCAAGGCTGCGGAATGGCAGCATTAACAAGACTGAAGAGGTCTGCCACCTGGAATCCGCACGGACCCCGGGGAGGGAAGAAGCAATACGGAGGTGTTGTGGTCTTGCCTCGCTAGCAGGGTCCCCCCAAGCAGACAAACAAACAGTCCTGTGATTGCGAAACTTGCTAAAAGTCAGCAAAAGCAGTGTTTGCCCAGAGCCCCAGCCGTATAAAAAGAGACTTGGGAGCTAGGAGAGTTTGAGCAGGGACGGGAACGTGACCTGACCATCCTCTCCGGCTGGACCGTGAGTATCCCCCCCCTCCCCTTTTCCTGGGACGCTGGGTTAAGGTAACTCCTCGAGGTTGAGAGCCCTCTCACTAGGAGAGTGAACAAGAAAGCTTTCAAGTAGGGATAAGCAGTCCTTCCCATTAATAACGCAGTAATCGACGGTTTCAGGTTATCCTTCCTAAATTAGTAATCGCATTATTTTAATGGATGTTACTAATCCAAGAACTTGTGCGAGGAAATAAACATCTTTTTTATTATTATTATATTACTGTCTCAGTCGTTGCTATCGAACCTTCATAGCATGACAGCGTGACAGTTTTTGGCGTAGTCGGCAGGATAGGATAAGGATAGGATAGGACACAGACTTAGTGGATACATAAGCTGGGGTAACCGGATAGAAATATTTTTGAACTATGTCGCTGCGTGAGTTATTGAGAAGGCACGGAAGCGGACCCTCAAGCCCTGGGATTGACTGGGCAAATGATAATTGGGAAAATGAAGCCTCTGTCGTGTGTAGGATAGAGGAAGTCAGAGGTAACCAAAGAGATGGGAAAGGAAAAGGTGGTATATGTGCCATCCTAGGGGCCTGTTTACTGGCGGCCCAACAAGCCAATCGGACCCATCAAAAAACTAAGGAACAGTTACAAGAAAAGGTGCAGGAGTGTGTAGATCTTGAAAGAGAATTGAAATTAGAGAAAGAGCGAAATCAGAAATTACAAAACAAGTTAGAACTCGTCCTTTCAACAGCAAGGAAGCCCCCCACAGCAGCTCAGATTAGAAAAATGCTGGTGGAGGACCCGGACAACTGGGACGGAGATATATGGGGAAACAGCAGTAGTTCAGAGGACGATGGTGATTTGTACCCTCCAGAACCCTCACCTCTGGATGTGCGGCCAGTTGTAAAAACCGAAACCGCAACAGGACCCCATGGGGGTAATGCTAGAACCACAGTTAGAACTACCCCTTACTCAGGAGACGAGATGGGAAAACTGCAAGAGAAATACTGCAGGCAACCTACAGAAACAGAAACTGAGTATTTGTGGCGGGTATCCTTAACAGGAGGTGATCGCATAATACTAAGTGAAGAGGAGGCATCAGGATATTGGGGACCAGGAGTTTTCCTGACGGGTAGAGTTGGGAATCGCTCCCTCACCTCCCGAGTAGCCTACTGGGCAGGGGGACAAGACCCGAGGAACAGAGGAGAACCTTTGAGAATAGGTATAAATACCCATAGTGAGCTTACAGGAGCCATACAAAAGGCAGCTTGCGTACAACAGATATATGAAAGGGGAGCCTACGATGTCCCCATGCAAGCCCCAGTAAGCCCAAACAGCTTAACGCCTTTAATACGGGGATTGCCTACAGTGTTAAAGCTGAAGCTACAAGCAATACAAGATCGCATTGTAGCTGCAGAGGCACACAATCATAATAACCTCAATGCCCCCCCCATGCCAATACCGACATGGGCGGATACCTTGTTAGAAGTGCATCGAACTGCGCAAGAGATGGGGATGGATACCAAACCACGGGAAAAGCGCATTAGACAGGCTACTGCCTCATATGCCCCAAGGAGAGGACATTCCCCCCCCCAGGCGGCACAACAAGGAAATGGGAACTAAACAAGAAGACAGGGAGAAACGAAATAGACTGTGGCGACATGCCCTGACATTAGGTGTTCCACGATCCATGCTACATAATCAGAAAACAGAGGACATAGAACAGATAGTGAGCAAGCTGGAACAAGCGAAAGGGGTGACTCTGCCATCCGCCCCACCTGGCTCACAAGATAGTAAACAAGAATCTAAACCTAGTAACCCTTTCTCAGAGTTACGAGAAGAGTTGCATGATCTAAAAAACTAGGTAGCGCTGGTCGAAAATCAGGCCAACCGACCCGAGTACTATCAATAGCGCAGCGGCCTGAAAGTTTAGAACCCCGGATTGTGATTCCGGTAGGACCTAGAAAACACAAAGTTTCTTTTTTAATTGATACTGGTGCACAGATAAGTGTTTTGGACAAACAGACAGCCAATAGGTTAAATATCAAACCATCTAGACGATCAATTTTTATAAAGGGAGTTACAGGAATTGCTGAATCTTGTCCTTTGGCAAAACTTTGTGCCTGGCTCCCGGGAGACAAACGTCTTACCAAATTTGAGGTAGTAATAAACCCAAAGGGAAATGACAACATTTTAGGGTTTGATGTTTTACGAGGAAGAAACTGGATACTCCCAAATGGTACCCGGTGGAGCTTTGGAACAGCTAACATCAAGCTTTTGCAAACCTCCCCCGCGCTGCCGCCTAGTAAGATAACTAATGTTAAACAATACCCTTTAGCATCTGCTGCACGATCCGGGATAAGCAAAGTCATTAGAGACCTAGAAGAGCAAGGGATAATAGAACGCACCCACTCCCCCTATAACTCCCCGGTGTGGCCTGTCAAAAAACCAAATGGAGAATGGCGATTAACAGTAGATTATCGCCGATTGAATGCTAATACTGCTCCCCTCACGGCTGCGGTCCCCAATATAGCAGAACTGGTGAGTCAGCTTAGGACTGCAGCCCACCCCTGGATGGCCACACTAGACGTAAAAGATATGTTCTTCATGGTCCCGCTAATAAAAGAAGATAAAGACAAATTTGCTTTCACCTGGGAAGGCATTCAATATACCTTCACTCGGCTGCCCCAGGGATACAAACACTCCCCCACCATCGCTCATAATGCATTAGCAAAAGTCTTAGATTCGCTTGGTACAACCCCTGGAGTAAAAGTCTATCAATATATAGATGATATACTAATAGGGGGACCTGAAAAGGAGGCAGTGCGACAAGAAGCCCACTTAATTTGGGAAAAACTGACTGAGATAGGGCTAAAGATACCACAAGAGAAATGTCAAGGACCTGCCCAAACAGTGACCTTCCTAGGCGCCAAATGGATGGCAGGAGCAGAAGCAATCCCTGAAAGGGTGCTCGAGACTTTAGAAAAATCCAAAAACCCAACTTGTAAAAAGGAGTTGCAACAAATTATGGGTACGTTGGGATATTGGAGAAAGCATGTCCCAGGATTCTCGATAATCGCCAGACCTCTTTATAACCTTATGCGAAAGAATAGCAAATGGGAATGGGACAACACCCATGAACAAGCATTAATGCAAATAATGCAAGCAATGAATCAGTATCAAAGACTAGGTCCCGTGCATCCCAGGAACCCTCTTGATGTAGAGTGGGGGTTTAGCACACATGCAACTTATTGTGCCATCTTCCAATCACCAACAAGTGAACCTAAACGGCCAATTTTATTTGAATCCACTGCTTTCAAGGAGGCAGAACAAAGATATAGTGAATGGGAAAAAGGAATCTTAGCCATGGTAAGGGCTGTGAAGGCCACCGAAAAAATAGCGACCCAACAGAAAGTAATCTTAAGAGGGCCCTTCCACATTTTAGATGCTGTGAAACGAGGAACACCACCCCCTGAAGGTATAGCCCAGAGACAAACAGTTCGTAAATGGTATGCATATCTATCAGGAATCCAAGATAGCCTGGAAATAGAGGAGGGACCAGTAAAGATAACCAAATACCAATTACCCCTAACTAGCCTTGTACCAGAAACAGTACCAAGCTACCCAAGATCTCCCATTGCAGTAGCTGAACCACTCACTGAAAAGTCTGACCTAAATGGGGTATGGTTCACCGATGCCTCTTCACATAGGATAGCCACGGGGTGGCAATACAAAGCAGTTGCCTTAGAAATAAGCACAGGCCATACGATAATAGAAGAAGGTGATGGCAGCGCCCAAGTAGGAGAACTCAAGGCTGTCCGACTTGCCATAAGAAATGGAGCAACAACAGTGTATACCGATTCATATGCAGTATTCAAGGGGCCCACAGACTGGATAGGATTCTGGGAATGTAATAAATGGCAAATAAATAGGTGCCCAGTATGGCAGCAAGCAGACTGGGAAGAGTTGTTGGAAGAAGGAAGGAAACGGTCTATTGCAATAGGGTGGGTGAAAGCCCACAGCTCAGACGGAAGTCTGGCAGCTAAATGGAACGGGATAGTTGACAAGTTGTCGAGGGTAAGAGGAGTAACAGTAAGCGAAGTAGAGTGGGACAGAATAGGAGAATGGCTACATATACAGCGAGGACATTCAGGGGAAAAGGATTTAGTAAAAGAAAGTATAGCTCGAGGATGGCCCATAGATATAACAACTGCACGACGAATCATAACAGCCTGTCCTCAGTGCCAACTAAGATTAAAAAGGGATCATCCAGAACAGCAAGCTCCACTACATATCAGTAATAAAAAACAATTATGGCAAACCTGGCAGATTGATTATATAGGGCCTCTTAAACCATCAAGTGGGAGAAAATATATATTAGTGGGAGTCAAGGTGGTCTCCCGTCTCCTCCGAGCGACAGCTGTCAGAACTGCGAATGGAGAAACTACCATTAAGGTATTACAAGAATGGTTCAGCGTATTACCGGTACCAAAGGAAATACAAAGTGATAATGGGACTCACTTTACAGCCCGTGTAGTACAGGACTGGGCGACACAAGAAGGGATTAGTTGGACATTCCACACCCCCTACTATCCCCAAGCAAACGGGATGGTGGAAAGGGCCAATGGCTTACTTAAAAGATATGCTCAAGTAGAAAAAGCGAGTTGGGACCTACGCATTAACCATGCTGTGCATCTACTTAATAATCGATGGGGAACATTTGGTAGTCCCAGAACCCAGGCCTTTTGCCCTATCGATACGGGCATCGTTAAGGATAATCCTGACATTGATCCTGCACGTGGTAAACCAGGACAGCCTGTGATGGTAAAACTACCACAAATTGGAGTAGTCCCGTTAACATTGTCTAAACCCCGAGGACCCCTTGCATGGGAAGCACTTGATGCCACAGAAAAAAACCATCGAATCAGTTCTCGGTGGATAATTCCTGATTATTAACCACTTATTCCGAGGCACTCTGCCTCGAGGAAAACCTAAATGTGTTCTCTTACAGGATACTGTGTGGAGACTTGTGCTCCTACTCCAGACGGCCCGGGTGACAACATTGATCTCAAACCCATGGGGCAGCAATGTCAATATTTGGGAAAAGTTAGCTAGGGAAATACTAAATACCACTCACTTTTGTCTAGAAGGAGGAACTTCGGCGGCCCAAATTTACACCACTTGCACTATTGGGTTCCCTACACCCCTAGAGACAGTGCAAAACAAGGCAATACTAGCAAATTTCAAAGTAACTAATACATTTAATCAGATGTCTCGATGGGGTTCCGCCACAACACAGTATAACAAAGCAATGATAGAAATTAAGGTGAAAGGAATGTTTCCTGCGGTTGAGTGTGCTATGATGGTAAATTGTGCCAGCAAAACCCGACTGTGCCACAATTTTACGGAAGATGGGCCTCCTCTTAAATGTAATCAAACAACCAATGTAACCTTTAACTATGCACATATTGTGCTCCCTACAGGAATGTTTTGGCTATGTGGGGTAAAAGCTTACTCCTACATTCCAGCCAATGCTACTGGTGGCCCCTGTACCATAGGTCGCTTGAGCATCTATATGCCAAGCAAACAAGAGATTGAGGAAATAGCTGGGAATCAAACACGAAAGAGGAGGGAGGCCTCATCCCTCAACCCTGAATGTAATTCAGAAGTAATCTTATTCTCAGCATCACAAATCTCAGCTGCAGCATTCCTTACACCTGGGGTGGGAGTTGCTATGAACTATCAAGCTATAAAAAAGATTGCATGTTCTTTAGCTAAAACACCACTTCTGCTGCCTTATCAGCAATGCTTAGAGATGTGCAAGCCTTGCGTGCTGGTGTATTAGAAAACAGAGCGGCAGTTGACTATCTTCTTTTACGACACAACCATGGATGCGAAGAATTCAAAGGCATGTGCTGCTTCAACCTGAGTGACCATTCGACCCTGATTGAAGGGGAAATCACAAACCTTAAACACCTAGCTTTGGACATTAAACAGCATAATGATAACGGGTTTAATTGGCTGCAAAAATTGCTCCAAAATTTCGGACTGTCTGTATCAGCTTGGCTCGCGTCGGGCTTACAAACTGTCATAATAATTGTACTCATGATAATCATTATATGTATTGCTTTTGTCTGCTTGAAAGCTTTAATATTACGCACAATCTTTGCTAAGGTAGATGCTTTAAACACAGGCTACTTGCCTTTGCAACAACAAGATCAAACCCATGATTGTCCTTGAGGGGCAAAAAAGGGGGGGTGTACGGCTGTGACTCTGGTCACGGGGTGGACTGACGGGCAAGTGAAGAGTTAACAGGACTGAAGTTTGTCAATTGATACGCAGAAGAACTGATAGCACAAGAGCTGACGTGCACAAAGCTGCTGAACAGAGGACTTAACAGGACTAAAGTCGTCTACCAACCGATATGCGCAAGGATTGATATGCGCAAGGCTGCGGAATGGCAGCATTAACAAGACTGAAGAGGTCTGCCACCTGGAATCCGCACGGACCCCGGGGAGGGAAGAAGCAATACGGAGGTGTTGTGGTCTTGCCTCGCTAGCAGGGTCCCCCCAAGCAGACAAACAAACAGTCCTGTGATTGCGAAACTTGCTAAAAGTCAGCAAAAGCAGTGTTTGCCCAGAGCCCCAGCCGTATAAAAAGAGACTTGGGAGCTAGGAGAGTTTGAGCAGGGACGGGAACGTGACCTGACCATCCTCTCCGGCTGGACCGTGAGTATCCCCCCCCTCCCCTTTTCCTGGGACGCTGGGTTAAGGTAACTCCTCGAGGTTGAGAGCCCTCTCACTAGGAGAGTGAACAAGAAAGCTTTCAAGTAGGGATAAGCAGTCCTTCCCATTAATAACGCAGTAATCGACGGTTTCAGGTTATCCTTCCTAAATTAGTAATCGCATTATTTTAATGGATGTTACTAATCCAAGAACTTGTGCGAGGAAATAAACATCTTTTTTATTATTATTATATTACTGTCTCAGTCGTTGCTATCGAACCTTCATAGCATGACAGCGTGACAACAACATCTACACATCTGGACTGGATCCATCAGGAGGGAAAACTGGCCCTTGATGAAGCATGGGTTAAAAATATAACTAATTATGGATCCTCTTGGCTTAAACCACTGGTACTTGGTGTGAGAAACCTGAGAACAAAGGCAGCTTTTACTCTGAGGACAAGTAGGGTCCATATCCACCAGTAATTTAACCCCCAGATAAAATCTTTCTGATCCGTATCTCCCTCTTGTGCTAAGCGTGGATGGTGCACATGCCATTGCCAAGCTTGGCAACATGACACGCTGGAATAGGAAGGACATGCTGGAGCATAATGTCTGTCTGTCCTTTGGGACACCCACGAGGTAAAAAGCATTACAGCTGGCAGTACCTGAGAGATATGTAAAGACACCTTCCTCCCTGCTCAAAGGTCTCTTAAAGATGAGCAGGTTTTAATGGGTTTTAATGTGTTGCATGATTGGAGAGGAGGTGATAGAGGCCTGTCATGTCTGGATACCACTTCAGAAAGTCCCTTTAACAAAAAGCCCTGGAGAAGTCAAAGGGAAAAAAACGCTTCCTTTACCCTATAAATATTTGGTCATCTTTGAACAATAGGAGATTAAAGTATTGTTGACAGCTCAGCAACCCACTCTTTTCTTAGGTTTTTGTTTCTGTAAACCAGTCATTTACAGTGTTTGTACAGATAGAATGTTTTTTTCCCACAATAATAAATACACAAAATTATACTTTCTCATCAATCTAGTGAAGTCTGCTCATCCTGCTTGCAGCTGCACAATGACCTTTTCATGCTGACTGAGTAATGTGTCCCTTACATGGTTTCTAACAGATATAGACTGCTTACCTTCTCTTTCTGCTCGATGACACGCTGATTAATAGCACCACGAGAACTACCGCCTTGTGATCAATTAATCATCTGTCATAATTGTTCATTGGTTAAATAATTATTAATTCGGGGTGCTTGTGATAGTGAAGGTTGACAGTGTTAGAAAGGAGAACATGTTCTTTTTGCTTCACTGGGGAATTGGGCCTAAAAACTTTATAGAAATAGATAACATGTCAAGGCATTTTATTCTTCTGTAATTTGGATTCTAATACCTGATTTCAGGGAATGTATCAAAGTATTCATTAGATGTTGGTTGCCAAGGGAAATTGATAATAGGAAAGCAAGTCTTTCTTGTGATCACGGTTAGAAAGCAGTCCCAACCATCTCCACCTCTGCTGCCCTGCTTCAGTAGCAGGATTCATGAGTAACATTATCACTCTGCATTGGCTACTCAATGGCCGATGCCCAGTGAGTTCATCAAATCTACTGTCTCTTGTTAGTTATCAGTGAACACATACTGCTATTTGAAAACACAAAGCTCATCACAGGTAACAAGGATGAATTGCGTCTTGACATACCCCCTTTCAATAGTAATCTTTTCTTGATCTACAGGGAGTCTCACATGGGGAGGTGTCAGGACTCACTCACTGCCTTTTTCCCTCTATTTCTGGAACTTGATTTTTCCTGAAGAGTTTTGAGTGCCTACCTAAAGTATATTTGAAATTGGGGTACATAAAAGAGGAAAATTCTGATTAGGAATCATTATACACCCAAAGACTCAGAAGAGAATAGCCAAACATAGCATGGATTAGTGGAGAAGCATGCCAAAGGAGAACCAACCTCACTACATTTTCCAGTTCTTAAAATCCAGACATTTCTGAAAGTCTAATAGTACTATGTAAATACAGTGATATCTGAAGCAATGAAGCTACACATTGATGCTTACAAACCCAAAAGGTTTTACATTCAAAGTCTCATTTTCTTTAGGAATTGGGAAAACCAAGACCACTTCACAGTTTTTCAGCTTGGTTCAGAAAAAATAAAAAAATAAAAAACAAAAAACAACCTCAAATTTACTTAATAGGAAAAGCCATTATACCACTAGTTCTTCACTTCTAGTTTGAATATATACCACAAATACAGAGCTTGCAAGCAGAGACAAATAAGGTTTCAGAATAAGAAAGCACTGTGGTGATACTGATTATGAAGATGGTATTCTTTGTACGGATTGCTAGTCCTGTTCCAAAGGACTCCTAATTCTTTGAACATTAGATATAGAAATATAAAATGTTAGAGCTGGAGTACTGATTCTTTAGTCTACTCTGCATTCCCAACAAGAAAGGTAGGATTCATGAGACACAACCTAGACGTCCACAGTAGAGTTACGGGACTACGGATCTAGGAGGAAAACAAGGTTCAGCTGGTAGTCTTCTGACATGAAAGTAGTTCACATGATCAAGAGCTAAGTGATCAGTGCAAGAGAACAGTCCTTCTAATATACCAGACCCCAAGTTTCTTCCCTGTTCTTCCCCAGTTGTTGGAGAAAAGATTGTGCTGAAACTTCAACAGTTTGGGTTTGGTTTGGGCACTGACAAAGAACTTGAGAGTATATCACGTAAACAATCATCACTTCTTTTTCTTATTTAAAGAAATTGCTAAATACACCTGGCAAATATACACACAAACAGAACGGAAGATAAGTTAAGGAAATATTTTAATGTTCATTAATTTTGTTCATATACTTGGGAAAGACAGAGAATCATTCTTTGGCATATCTAGCAATGTTCCATTGCTTTCCAAATTCTCAAGATTAATCTTCAGCTATTGTACTTATGAATAAAATACCTAAGGATAATCAATGTTTTGATATCTCCTGCATTTGCAGAGAGCCTGAAAACACATTTTTAACATCAAAACTCAGGCGTCTGTGGTGACATTTTAAATGAAGTCATTGCATGATTGGATGAGAAATAATACTGAAAAATAAAATAAAATAAAAAATTATGAAGCTTTTTGGTCAATCCATTTGGGTAGGCATTTAACAGCATAGGATGGGGTCATAGAAAGGTGCAGGTGTTTTCATTTTCTTGAATAAGAGCCCTCAGCTTCAAGATGTGAGGAAAAGATGCATTAATGAATGCTACTACAGAACAAATTGCCTCCTTTCTGAAAGCCTAACAGATTATTATTATTTTGATGCATGCATATAGCATGACTTGTGTATTATTTTCTTAGTAAATGATGTGAATTGGAAAACAGCTACTTTATGAGTAACACTGTTGTTAAACTACTCTTTCAAATGATAATGGTTAGTTTTGTATTTAATGACAATACTTAAATGTAAAAGCAAAGTGGAAACCAAATATTTGTTATGTTGCAGTTGCCTCTTGAATAAAAGACTGTTCTTAATGATCAGCTTCAGAATGACATGTATGCAGACACCAAGCTTTACCAAAAAATAATTCAGCATGATTAATGGTCTTCGAACAAAGCAGTTAATGATGTGCTTTCATTAAAGGTTAACCCTCAGGAATTGTGGGTCTAGCTGTCCATGATTCCTTCTTTTCTTTACATTTATCTCCAATAGCTGACATTTACACTACCACACATTTACTCTAGAATGGACTACCCTGCAAAACATGAATCCAGAGTCAAAGCCGTATCTTAAATTCCTCTGCATTTGGGGCAGTTTCCAGATTCACTCCAGTTTCAAACTGTCTCTAGATTTCATTATAGCAACTACTTTCTTTCACTCTCTGATTTCCTTTCTTTCTTTTCTCCTGACTTTTTTCACCTATAAATTTACAAGCAGATGTTGGGACATTATGCTAAAGCCATGCAAGTGAATTAATAAATTAGGGTGCATTTGCTAAGACTATATAAGCTGTCACAACAAAGTTCTACTGGTCTGCAGAATTTACAGAAGGAAGGGGAAAAAAAACAAAAAGAAAAGAAAAGAAAATCTTCTACAGAGGGTTTCTGTAAAGCCTTAAAATAAATGAAGTATTCATCATGTTTCCCCTCTTTATCTACAGAATTTGCTTCATCTTTATTAAAAAGTAAAGCAAAGCCAGCCTCGGATCCTTAGGATCTTAGACTTTCTGGACCTCCCAAAACATTGTAGCTCTTAAACTAGTAATGCGCCTGTAAGCAAGATTCTCAGATTTCTTATTCTGATCTCCCCTGTGACCTTGAAGAAATCCTGGAAGGAAGATACTCAGAACAGTTAAAAGATTCATCTCATCTACTCAGGTGGGTTCAGAGGCACCTTAAATACCGCTTACCAAGAAAGAGCGAGAAGCTGAATTGTACCCTGAAAATCCTCTCTCTTGACTACTTTACTTCTGATTTAAATATATATGTATGTATATATTTAAATATCTACATTAGGTGATATGACTCCATTTCATTATAATGTCATTCTCTCCTGCCATGTGGGATGATAGTTTACTATTTAGAAGCATGCAGAAGTGTGCTTGAATACATGGGAGCATCTTTACATGTTTCACCTAAGGATCTTCAGGTCATGCTATTTTATCCTCTGCTAAATATAATTTAATAGATAAGAGCTTAATGCCAGATATAGTTCACCAATTGTTTGTTTGCCAATATATATTAATAACCAATTATTGTAGCTGATGTTGATGGTAAATAATTTTGTTTTTTTCAAGGGACAAAATTTCCTGTGAAATATTTTCTTTTTTTCCAGAAAAAAATGGGGTATTGTTTACTACAGGCTGCAGGTCACCCTTTCTCACCAAATTAACATTCAGTAACATAGTGGTATATGACATTGTGAAGCGGTGAAGTACAAGAGTAACAGCAAGGTCCACCTGCTCTCAAACTCAATAGCTTGATATGAAATTGCTTTACTATATTCACCATAATGGACCATCAGATCACACAAAAGCGGTTTTGAGACGCCTGCATTGCTTCTGGCAGCCAGCTCCTTATAAATAGGTTTATAGGTCACTCAAACATTTCCATATCCTAGTCCACATAGACAGCTGGAATTTTATTTCAGCATAGAATTCTGCTATATTGCTTGTGCCATAGAGATAAAAACCTTTAAAACTCCATCAGATACTAGATGTAGTGGGGTTTTTTTTCTTTTTTTTTTCATTTTTCAGGCTTACATTTTCTGGACAATTTACCCATCTGTTCGAATGCTAGCTCTTCAATATCACCTTAGTATCTGTTGGCCACAAAGATTATTCTTACTATTTATTCGGATAGCTAAACTTAAGAGCTTCTTTTCATGTGAGTTGTGTCGATGGAGAAATATCAAATATTTCTCATTTCTTAAGGTCAGATAACTGTCACTTTCCGTCTGCAGGGTAAGGTTTATAGGGAGAAGTAATATCTTTTAGTGGACTAATAGATATAACTGGAAGAGACAAAGTAGAGTTTGGACACACAAAACATTCTTCAGAGAACTGTGACCATCACAACACTATGTTCTGCTTGCAAAAATTCACAATTATTCAACAAGATGTATTATGTAAATTGGTACATTAAGTTTATGGTCAGGGCAGAATTCCCAGAGTTTATTCCCTCAGGAAAACTTGTTCCCATTACTGTTTACTGTGCTTGAGCTTTCTGCGGATCTCCTTGCCAATAAAAACATTTTCACCAGAAAGCTAGTATAATGACAATAAACAAGGTTAGAAAGTGAATTCAGGAAAAAAATAAATAAAAAAGAAAGTAAAGAAAAGCTTGAACTCCTATTCACCAAGCTCTAATAAATGCTCAGATGGTTTGAATCCCCTTTGCACTGTTAAATCAATGCAGTAAGTGACAGAGGACAAGAGCGAAAATTGAAAGACATCTCTACAGAAGGAAGAGAGCACATAAAGACTTAATTATCTCCAAACAAGAATAAGTGGACTTGACTAGATAGCAGTATTTATAGTGTTACAGCTTTGCAGCACTGTAAGGACTAATAACAAAACTTACTCTTCTTCCAGCCAAATTTTCAGCCCTTGTGGAAGTGGCCTGCAGCAAGCAAGTAGTTCTACTTAAAATCCTCATGAATAAACTGGTAAGTCCCGACACAAAAATAGTCTTGGGCATCTCTTTGGAACTTAGGTGGGTTGTAGCCATATATATTTAAATCTGTGATCCCAAACCCTTTGAGCAGCTATTGCCCAGCCCTGGAGATCCCCAAGTTCACAGACCCACAGTCACCTTCTCTTTAAGTATATGCAAAAATGCCGCTATTTTTACAGGACTGAAGTTGAAACCCCTTTGCATGGGGGGTTTAATGCTTGATTATAAACACTGGATTCTAAAAAGGGAGCACGAAATGCTGTACTGTCAAAGCCTGGTACCATCAGAAAAGGCATAGCTAGGTGCAAAATACTATTTTATAGCTTAAACAGTTTTATTATTAAATTTATTTTTGAAAACCTCTCATTCATATCTCTCTGTTCATAAAGAATACAGGTGTTCTGATTTTTCTCATTTGTTTTTCTAAGTAAAACAGGTCTTCCTGGATGATAGCATAATGACTGTGTGTTAAAACCTCCATTTTAATAATCTCATTTGTGCTAGTGTTTTTGTCTGACAACAATATTCAATATTTTGTTCTACTGCTATAATGAGATACTTCTGACAATCTGGACTATCTGAGAGAAAAACTACACAACAAAAACATTTCAACCTTTTAAATAAAAATTTATAAAATAACAGCAGTAGGCTATACTATCACCTTTAATTAGTTTAGCTTTATTTATTAGCACCTCCTCGAGTCAGTCAGCTAGAAGTCAGTGTTAACGTTTCAAAAATAATGAATGAATGGATGACAAAATATGGAAGCAAAGCAGGCTCCAGCTGAGTTTTACACAGACGCTGACAGGCTGTCAGAAACTGTCATTTTGGGATTTCTAATAAATAAAGAACATTTCCAGATAGCTTTATAAGGGGTTAGTTCATTTCAAAAGTGATGGTTGGCATCACAACTGCTTTGAGAATTCAGCATGCATCCACGCGTCAGATAGGTGCATATGAAGCTTTATTATGACTGACCTTGCTGGTGCAGTCGATTGAATAACTCATTCTAGATAAGCTTTGAGTTTGGATGAGGGCTAGTTGGCTGCAATTCAATCTAGATAATATTGGTGGCTGGGAGGGAAGCAGTAAGGGAGTAGCTAACTTAACTGAAAGACTGTGACTACCATTGGAAAAGAAAGGGCTAACCCCAAGCCCATGGGCCATCAGTGGGTTTTTTTTTTTTCCTTGTCTTTTTACAAACCTAAGCAGACTTCAAACTTGTGGTCCCATCTATTAGTACTTTTTTTCACCTGAAAACAAATTTTTGACCACAGTGAAAAAACTCTGAGAAGTCAGATTGAGTTTTCCTCACAAAAATTGGGTGATATCACAAGTCTAAAGAAGATATAACTTTACAGATAACATGATGATCCTTGGATCAAACTGTTCTAGAGTGTCACTATTTTAATATTTCTAGGGTACTGAAAGTAAAATGAATTTGCCATAGTCTTAATTAATGGTGCATTTATTGGATTAGGATGATTCTTTAAGTTGGTTGTTGACCCAGAAATGACTGAGCCGGAGGGAAGGCTTCTTGTTGACTTAAGTGTCATCATCTTGGGACTGACCTTATTAAATATTTTATTCAGTGTCCATGGCACAGCAATCAGTTTTCTAATGAGCCTTTACTAAGGAAAAAAATCAAACAAAACCCCCTATGAATTCAGTAGAAGATGACATCCAGGAAGTACTGGGTTATCACAGAATCACGGAATCTCAGAGTAGTTATTGTTGGAAGGGACCTATGGAGATAACCTACTTGCTACCTGGAGATCCAACCCCCCTGCCTAAAGCAGGGTCAGATAGAGCAGGCTGCCTAGGGCTAAGTACAGTTAGCATTTTAATATCCCCAACAATAAAGACTCGACAGCCTCTCTGGGCAAATTGCTCCCATCATCCTCACAGTGAAAAAGTTTTCTGCACAGAATCACAGAATTATTGACGTTGGAAGGGACCTTTGAAGATCGTCTAGTCCAATCCCCCTGCTCAAGCAGGGTCATCTACAGCAGGTTGCCCAGGACCACATCCAGATATCTCCAAGGATGGAGACTCCACAACCTCTCTGGGCAACCTGTTCCAGTGCTCAGTTACCCTCAAAATATCTATATATTTTTATATTCAAATGTGTTTCAGTTTGTGCCATTTCCTCTTGTCCTGTCACTGGACACCACTGAGAAGAGTCTGCCTCTGTCTTCTCTATACCTGCCCTTCAGATATTGATACACATTGATAAGACCCACCCTGAGTGTTTTTTTCTCCATGCTAAACAACCCCATCTTTCTTAGCCTTTCCCCCAGTCCCCTAATCATCCTTGTGGCCCTTCACAATACTGGAGAAAAAAATAAAACAAACAAAAAAACCCCTCCCTAAAATAAGTTTTGAAGTGGAGCTTGGTTAGCTTATAAGGAGTATGATACAGTCTGAAGTGGCAAGGGATGGGACTTCTCACTCATGAAGTTCTTCTCAGCACTAAGTTTCTCCATTGTAACCTCTTAAAATATAAGAAGCAGGGAGAAACACTCTCTTCCTATAACAAGCAGAAGAAATCAGATCAAGTGATTCAACTGGAGATGCCTCTTATCCATTAGGATGGTAGAGGAAAACTCTTCCTATGAGTGTTTCCTGGGAGATCCCAGAATAATGGTTCCACCAGTCCCTGTGGTCTGGAAAAAGTTAGAAACTCATGGGAAAAAAAAAAAAAGAATTAAAACTCAGAGCCCCAAATCTGACTGAAACAAAATGTTTTTTCCAGTCCTAAGTAGATACACTGGGGGGAGAGGGGGGGGAGTAGACACTAAAAATCTTCATTGTTACTCTACTATGTTACCTACATATATAGAGTTCATATCATTGCTACATATGTTCTACTGTTAGAACCAAAGAAGACCCAATAGCTTCCTTCAGCTTTCTCCCCTGCTTTCTGATTTTCTTTCTTAGTTATATTGCACTGTAGCAGGGCTTGGTCATTATTGTGCACATCCTCTTGTAGAGGACGTATGCAAATAGCTAGCAAACGGTTTTATCAGTTGTTTTCAGATAATCTTTTCTGTCACAATGATAAGAATGAAAGCAGTACGGATGCAAAGCATGGCTGATGAAGATCTTGACCCTTCATTGGCAGCTGCAGATGCTGCTCCCAGACAAATGAAGCATAATACGCAATCCTCGGTATAATGACAAGGAAGCTAACAGCCCCTAAAACAGGTGCAGCAACAAAAGAAAGGAGATTTCGGCAGATCAGGTTTGCTTATGTCCTTGACCTAGAGAAATATAGGGCTATCATGCACTTCTATCGCACACCGTGCCCCCCCAGAGGACCTGTTAATGTGAAGAATATTCCCGTTACCTGCGCCTCCTATGCTGTACGGCTCTTGTCACTGTCCTGGAAGACAGCCTTCAAACCCTTGGCCTTCATAGGAACACTGGTAGCTTCCACAGATCAAAACTCAACACTTTTTCCTGACTGACTGATTTTTCTGAAGGATTTAAAGTCCTAGGCAGGCATTATGTGGCTGCCATGCCAGCCTGCATTCAGCATCTTCTTCCGCATTTTACTCTAGGAAGTCAATGAGAAAGAATGAACCTTGGGGAAGCAGCATCAGGTTCATTTTATCTGCGTCCCATTTCAAGTACAAGTTTGGCTTGCCAATAGCACAATGGATTCAATTAAATCATGTGCTCTGCGGGCTTAACTATCCCATACATGAACACGTGAATTATATCAGTTTTAAAACAAAAAGGAAAATATGTCAAATAACAATTTATAGACTTCCAGGTAAAACTGTGATGTTACTGAAAGGTTTTTAGTTGAGCTTCATTGACTAAGGAGGAAAATGTAGCTATTTGTTCTCCCCTTCCTTTCAGTGCCCTGCCATGCCCTTCCCTTCATAATATAATTTCAAAAAGAATTTTCATTCTCAAATCTGCCTAGTTTTTAAGACTTAGAGATACATTTATGAAAAGTTACTTATTTTCCAGGCAGGAGAATAGTTTAGGTTAAACTAGGAGCAAATGAAAATTAGTGGTTTTATTGGCATAAGTACAAGGTGGGATTTGGGTCCTGATTAAGACCTATTAAGGTACATATGCATGAGGTAGTTTTCTATGTTCCTTTTACAACCGATGGAGATCAAGAATACACTCTATATTCTGTTAATTGGTCACCAAGTATCACTTTGGGGTGAACTGAACTACTTTTCACAGTTCATTCAATTTTTCTAGACTGGCTATAATTCAGGTATCTTAATCTGAATCCAACCCAAAGCTTCTTTTGAAAACTATTTTTCCACAATGAATCCAAATTCATGGACTTTGAAACCTGAAATGATGTAAGCCTGCCATTGGGAAGGGGTCAGGAGGACTAGCAGATTTAATTGCATGCTGCTTCTCTTCCTCTTCATCCTGCCCCTCAAGACTGTTGAGATTTCTGGGAAGAGAAATGAGGTGCACCTCAAGATAGATGGAAAAAAGAGGTCAGCAACCACAAAATGAAAATGATGCAGGAAGAAATGTCAGAACCTAATAGAGATCTTGATGGGAGGGAATTTTGAAACTACAGGGTTCAAACCTCAGGACTTTCTCAATATAATCATCTTAAAAAGGATCACAAAGGGCTTTCCAGGTTTTGAAAATTAGTCATTTTTCTTCCAGTAGTGGGGAGAAGCAAGTTGAAAGGTACAACTCTCCAGTAGAGAGAAACTCCACCTCCAAGTAGGGTAGAAGAAAGCTTCTCCTGGGGGATGAAATGGGTGGATTCCCATTCATGTGTCCCCCACAGTGGCTGACCCAGTGACAGCTCTTCCTTGGCTGATTATGTGAGAGCATTCCTAACTGTTTCAAATTATGTACTGTTTGCTAGGTACTTCTGTATTGTCAAGTAATTTACCTCCTTGGTTTGCTCTTGGGTTATTGTCCACATTGTGTTAGTTCAGTTCCAGGCTCTTTTCTGTCCTGAACCAACCAGTTCCTCCTGCGATAACACCTGGATGAGATTCTAGAAATAGTTTTCCCCAAAGACCGTGTTCAATAGACAGCACGAATAAGACCACATCCTATCCAGATTTAGCCTTCCCCAAACGATACCAGCAGGCCTTATATGCATAAACATGCCTACACATCTTTATGTTATGCAACATATATCCTTGATATCATACTAAGCTGCAACACAGCCCTCACTTTATGTCAGGCACTTATGGACATAAATGTGGGCAAAAGGACAGACCTGAGTCAAGACCTTTGCAGACTGGACATGGCCAGCCTGCTTTGGAAGAACGTATCCCTGAGTCGTGTCAACGGAAGTTACTCTCCACTTTATTTATATGAACACTACTTCACGGGGGCAAAGGGGAAAGGCAGAAATGTTCATTTTAGTTAGGACAACCAATACTGATCCTCCGGAAGCCTTTTTTCATGTTATTTAATAATGCTCTGCAGCAGAATCTTAGTCTGAGACCTTGACGTGACCCATGATGAACAATGAGGTGTGCGTGATTTTTTGGACTACCCTCAGGGTTGAGCTGCTTGGCTTTTAATAGGGTCAAGGCAGACTTATAAAAGACTTTAATGTCTTTTCTATTTTGTTCTTATTGCCATGATAGTGGCTCTGTTTGATAACCCAATTTCAGAGCATTATCAGGTAAGTAGCTTTCATATTGAATTAGCAAACTGTATAACAACAGGACAAGAAAATTAATGCATGCTAGACAGCTCTAACAATGAGCTTCTGTGTCTTTTCACCACAAAATGACATCTGTGACCTTTCTCTTCCCTTTTCAGTACAATCAGTCTGTATGAAAAGCTTTGCTCTACTGTTAAAAATAGACCACCACACCTATTAAATGTTGTTCAGCAGAACATGCCTGTTGACCTTGTAGCAAAAAAAAAAAAGGTAACAGTATTCAGTTCTCTTGTATTTCTGTTTTCTTAGAAATATGTATAGAACTATATAGACAAATAGAATATAATATAATTCTGTGTTCATGTTGTCTGCTTTTGCTTGACACCGGATCCATGATGATTAATACTCGATCTGTGCGCTGCCGCATCACACAGCCACACTGTTTGCTTCAGATCAGAACCAGGCACTTGACTGCCTTTGTCAAATTAGCACCGAATACAGAGTTTATGTCACCTTTGTGCTGCCCGAAGTACAACAGGGAATATCTGATCTGGTAAGAAGCCTCATGGTAGGTTGTTATCCTGCAGATATTTCTTAGGAGGCAGACTGAGTGCAATTCAGAGCAGCACTGTATGTTCCACGCAGGGATGCTTTTAACCATGTACTAATGCTAGATTTCCTGTATTGTTCAGCTAGCAACCGCAGCGCTCACCTGTCCTGAACTGACCTTTAAAGATGCTTTCTCCAGTTTGACCTATGAGTTAAGTCACCTGCGATCCTTTAAAGTTCTTCCTCAAAATTCATATGTGGCACGAACAAGAAAACAGCCGGCAATTATACTCCATTGCCCTGAGTATCTTCTCCCTCTCTGGCCAGAGGAACAAAATCCAGTGTACTGTGAAGACACTGGTACTGAAGGCAAAGTTAGAGCCAGGCTGACTAAAAAGTTAACCCCTTGTGGGTAGAATTATCCTGCCTTCTTTCACACAATATAGGAGTTTTTTCAAATTGTATCCAGCTTTCTCACTTGGATCTAGGTACGCGCACATCTATATTAAGAATGTCCTGCTAATTCATTTAATCATTTAATAAGTCATTTAACAACCATAGCTGCACATTTCTTCATCCTCTGTATTTCTCAACCAAACTGCTTTGTAGGTGTGAAGATTTCTCATTTATAGATGTGACAGTTTCTAAAGAATGGGCACCTTTTAAGGTGCTGACTGTTATTTTATTAGGGGCTTTTTAGATTAATTATTAAATTAATCATTTATCATAATACTCACTGAATACTTTTGATCACCAGTCATCGTCCAAGGAGTTGTTTATATGCTTCAGCTCTGATTCAGTGTGATGCCTGTCATATATGGTGCATAGTTTGGCTAAAGATTATTGACAGACTGTTAGCTACTGTGATTTGTCACAGCTACAGTAGTTTGCACAGAATCAGCATGTGCCCTTATCTATTTTATAAGTGACACTGATTGGGCTTGTGTGATATGCTCACAAACATATAAGTAATGACATTTTTTATAGAAAAATACGGTTTTGTTGGTAACAGTGACACAAAGTAGAGTAATGTCTTGGCTACTCCAAAGTTTTTGGCAAAAATCCCACTTCCTTTCCCAGTGCCAGGACTTCTCCCAAGCTATTTTTCTGTGTGCAAAATCTAATAAGTAGAAAATGTTCTTATTACAGTGTTGCTCCCGGAGATATGGATCACATATTGTTCAAAAAATAGAAAAGGAGCAGGAACTGGCAAATACAGATGTTGACTGCATGACAACAGAGCAAGAAAAAAAAATCTAAAGATCTGGTATGCACCAGAACAAGGAAAAAGAAGGAAAAAGAGGGAATTGGATCATTTTATAAGTGGCTGTTCATTCCTAAAGAAGAGAGTCTTCTTGTAATCCACCCAGCAGCACCTGCTTTTCTGTTTCTTCACCTTTTAAAGCTTGTAACCTGGTGCCAGGGCTGCCATACGGCTGTGGGCACTAATAGCATACCCTCTGCATATTATGCTTCAGGTTCATTTTCCAAACAAATCAAGCAGGGGCAGCAACACCACACTGGTTTGATGTGCCTAGGCAAATCTAGGAAATATTAACCTGAGATTAGATGCTTACTGTCTCTGAAGGATCTGAGCACCTTACCCATACGGATCCTACCCTTAGTACTCCATTCAAAGATATAAAAGTACTATAGTCCCCTTTTACAGATAGAAAATATCAGGACAAAGATTTCTAATTTCTAAGTTTGTCTGCTGCCAACAGACTACTAGATGGGAATTTGTATCTTGATAACTGTAAAAAGGGACCATGTGTGGGCCACTGAAATATCAGAAGTCTGTGACAAAGGCACACTAAACCTAGATCTTCAATGTCTTAACCATATGGTCACCTTTCCTCTCTCAGAAGTAATGGCCTCATTTTCGAACCATAGACACACTAAACCCATGACACCAATATCTACTGTGGGCAGAGATGTATGTTTTATATCAGCTGAATGCAAGAGAAAGTACAAACATAATTCTTGGTGGGCAAAGTTCTTCCACATAAGTATTACTTACATTTGGCTCACAAAGATGGGGAATGAGAGAATTTATTAACCTGGGGCATAGAAGGGAAAAGGAGTGAATACTCCGAATGTTACAACTGATGCCTAAACTCCCCAAATCCCTAGCTATATTCAGAAGGAAGCAAACTATAATGAGAATCTGCTTTTGATGCTGTTGATAGAGCCTGCTTTTTTGCAGTAACCCATTTGTCTTGCTCTGTTCTCACTGAGCTAAAAACAGGCAAACTACAGGAATGGACTTTTTAACAAGCTCTTAACAACAGAGATACTTCTTTGCATTTCCTGCTTGGAGAGTTTGGCAAACAGAGAATGGTATTACAAAATAGTGAACTGATTTAAGAAGCTTCTGAAGCTAAGCAATACAGAGTTTTGTTTGCAAACCTGTTGTGCAGGGAGAACAGCTATAATTTAGTGGATTACATTTGAGCCTAGGAGACAGCAGACTGCAGCTTGCTGCTTAAATCTGCCCCTTGGGAGCAACATGAGTTTGAGCCGAAGGCTAGATCCTCTCTGAACCTCAGTTACCTGGCTTGTCTGTTCAATGAGGAAAGCAAAGCTGTGATCTAAAAGCTCAATAGCTGAACAAGGCAAAAGGAAATCTAAATTGTTAACAAAACTGGGTTTGGCCAGAGATCTTCCACCTCTCTTCTCTTCTTCTTCTCCTCTCCTGAGTTTGAATAGTTGAGAGATTAGTTCCATGAAGAGAAAAAAGAAATGCCATCCCTAGAAGAGAGCTTTCTCTTTCAAAGATTCTTGGGGTTTCAAACCATTTGCAGTTTGGGCCTGAAAGATAAATGGAAATTCAGAAGTTCCCCAGGAATTTGCTAGCTGGGAACATCTGCCCCCTGGCTTGTTTGAAGTTTTGCTTTCACATGCAAGGTCAGCATTTCAATTAGAATCCCTATTTTCCACCCAATTTTTTAGCCTGTCCGATGACTACTCCAGGATTTCTAAGGACCTTCTAGTTCCCCAAAACTATCTTGCGCTTTACATTCACACAAAATGATGAAGGGGAGACTTTGCTTTTAGACAACTTAAGCAGTATTGGTAAAGAGTAATTATGTAAAATCAGTAACCTGGGAGATTCTTTAGTCATAGGCCCCACAGTATTAAGCCTCAAAACATTTTGAAACAGTCACAAGTTTTCTCACTAGAGTCTTCAGTTATTTTTTGAGTTTTTGCCTGTAGCTGAGCATCTCCCAGCTGAAGTGGAAACAAAATGCCACAACTACAGTAAAGCTCCTAGAAAACTTAGTGGGTCTGTGACATTCCTTCCTCCTCAGATCAGACAGCCCCATCAACAGCAAATAACTCTAGTCACTCTTTGGCAGAGTGTGAATGGCAGAGCTTAGAGGGTTGTGATCAGCGGTGCAGTCTAGTTGGAGGCCGGTAGCTAGCGGTGTCCCCCAGGGGTCAGTACTGGGTCCAGTCTTGTTCAACTTCTTCATCAATGACCTGGATGAAGGGACAGAGTGCACCTTCAGCAAGTTTGCTGATGATACCAAACTGGGAGGAGTGGCTGATACACCAGAGGGCTGTGCTGCCGTTCAGAGAGACCTGGACAGGCTGGAGAGGTGGGTGGAGAGGAACCTCATGAAGTTCAACAAAGGCAAGTGCAGGGTCCTGCACCTAGGGAGGAATAACCCCAGGCACCAGGACAGGTTGGGGGTTGACCTGCTGGAAAGCAGCTCTGCTGAGAAGGACCTGGGAGTGCTGGTGGACACCAAGTTAAGCATGAGGCAGCAATGTGCCCTTGTGGCCAAGAAGGCCAATGGTATCCTGGGGTGCATCAGGAAGAGTGTTGCCAGCAGGTCGAGGGAGGTGATCCTCGCCCTCTACTCAGCCCTGGTGAGGCCACATCTGGAGTACTGCGTCCAGTTCTGGGCTCCCCAGTACAAGAGGGATGTGGCACTACTGGAGCAAGTCCAGCGAAGGGCTACAAAGATGATTAGGGGACTGGAGCATCTCTCCTATGAGGAAAGGCTGAGAGAGCTGGGCCTGTTTAGCTTGGAGAAGAGAAGGCTAAGAGGAGATCTTATCAACGTGTACAAGTATCTGAAGGGAGGGTGTCGAGAGGATGGGGCCAGACTCTTTTCAGTGGTGCCCAGCGACAGGGCGCAAGGCAACAGGCACAAACTGAAACACAGACACTTCCATCTGAACATGAGGAAAAACTTCTTCACTGTGAGGGTGACAGAGCACTGGAACAGGTTGCCCAGAGAGGTGGTGGAGTCTCCTTCTCTGGAGATATTCAAAACACGCCTGGATGCGATCCTGTGCAATGTGCTCTAGGTGACCGTGCTTGAGCAGGGGGGTTGGACTAGATGATCTCCAGAGGTCCCTTCCAAACTCAACCATTCTGTGATTCTGTGATACTGTGATTCTCTGATACTGTGATTCTGTGATTTACCTATTGCATTCATCACAACTGCCATTTTCTGTAGAATAATTTTGCTTCGTTCATTTGTTTATTCAAACTAGTCCATATCAGACCAAACCGTAGACTTCCCTTATCCCCAGTACAGTGCTTTTCCTCAAGACTACACCAAACATTCACATTTCTTTGCAAGCTTATGGAATTTTTTGCCCTGTCTTATTGACCTTCCCCCCTGCCAAAAGTTAGACCGACACACAGACAGGAAGAAAGAAAGATTGTTTTGTCCTTCTGTCTATCTGTGATCTCCCACAAACCCATCTCTATCACATTCACTCTGTCATCCTATATAACATTCTTTCTGCAAGACTACTTGTAACTCCACTGAAGTAAAAAAGCTAAACCAGTGCACAAGAAGTATGGATGTTGCTCACAGGCACAGAAATTAGTGGTGTACACAACTGATCGTGTGGCTGTGTAGTTAAATAAAAGGGTCCTACTGTGCCTGTTGATTTTGACTCTAGGGAACAGGAACTTATTTCTCAGAGACTGAGAGCTCAAACGGTGAGTGGGGTTTCCATCGAGCTTAGGGTCAGAGTGGACGTGGCCATAATGATAAATTAGGCTGCTCCTCTGCATAACACTTGGAGTAGAATTTCTCTAGGGGAAAAGACTTCAGATGATAGCTAATTCATCACAACCTTACGTACAGTTTTCCAGGTGTTTAGTTACACTTGCAGATAGAAGGTGCACCTTGTTCTAATTTTGTCTAGCTTCAGCTCCCAGGTACTGCATTTTATTGTGCCTTTCTCTACTAGTTTAGAGAGTTTTTTGCTATCAGAGAACTTTTGCCATTGCAGGTGGTGCTCTTGACCTTCTCTTTGATAAAATACATAGTTTCAGCTGCCTTAGTCTTTCAGTCTTCTAATGAAATGTGCTCGTCAGTCATTCCTGATGTTGACTCAATCAGCTTCTTACCTGAACCCTTCTCTTCCCAGATCCTTTCACCCCCCCCCAAAAAAAAAAATTCATTCACACAATGTCAGGATATTCCCAGCACAACAGAAGCCACTGGGAGCCCTGGGGAACTGCAGTATAACACTATCACTCTTAAGTACTGTCATTTCACCTGTTTACCAGGTTCAAGTCTCAGCTTCATGTCTTTGGATCTCAGAAACTTCACAGGCAGAGCAGATCAGATTAAATATAAAGGGAAACCCCATAAAATTTGAGTTTTCTGATGGAAGTTTTCATCAAAAAATTGACATATGAAAAGATATGGCACATCCACACTGAGGGCAACATAGATAGCTAAAGTGTATGGGGTTATTTATTTGCTTATTTTTAAGCAACCTGGCATACGTAGAAAATACTTAAAAGAAGTTTCTCTCTCAAGGCTCTTTGGGGACTATGTTGAAAGGCAAGAAAATCAATTGCTTATGTAGCAATAACACTTCATTTATGGGCATGGACTGAAGCACACACTTATTTAAAAATAAAAAGTGCTTCTATGAGGTGTAGGTGAACAAAAAAAGCATAAAATATTCTGCATCTATATAGCAATTACTATGCATTGATTTCAAGCAATTTTAGAGTGATAGATAAAAAACTCTCTATTACAGTGGGACGATGAAGCACTGAGATGGTTAATTATCAGAAATCCCACAGATTAAACATCTAAACTGACATGAACCTAAAGGTATTGAGATGAGCCTCTTGCCCTATTTACGTTGCTTTTTTTTCCCCTAAACCTACTAAACCTCTGAGGATCAGAGCTGGTTTAATTCCTTTTAAATTCAATCTTGAAAGAAGTTATTCCATAGAAGCATTTGTTGAATAATGTATTTGGATGAAGACTGCTCAATCAGCTCTATGAACATGCAATGTTTGAAACTGCATGTGACTGTACATTGAAAGAAGCTGAGTACCTGAGGTAGTTCATGGATTGCTCACAGCAAGCAATCAGTTATCAAGCCACATGACAGCAAGGTATATGATCACAACAACATCAGTTCAATGCAAAAAGTGATTTTCTAAAGAAACCATGAAAGTTGATTTATATATAACTACACCACTTTGGCTGTCAACTTAAAAATAATGAGCCATCATACCAAAAATCTAATGTTCTGTTAGGAAAAAGCATCTTGAATCAGCTATTTAACTCTTAAGCCTTTGCTATATGATTTAGCAGTTCAAAAATGTAAAGAATACAGTGGACCTCTTCACCAAATTAAAGTATAGAATTACATTTAGTTAATGCCCCAGAGATAAGTGAGGAAAATGTGCTGCATATTCAGTAATTTTAGGTCATTTGTCTTTGTGTCACTAACATTTTCCATAAAGTATATGAATATCAAAACAAGGTTAGTACTGGAGGTTTTGCTGCTATTTAGTTTGCAATAATTTATATCACATTCTCCTTAAAATTCACCCCCAAAATGAGGAAGGCATTGGGCATGAATTTCTATCGCTAATGTGACTTGAAGAAAGATATGCAGTACTCTGAATTAATGATTCATGTTAGATTCATTAGAATCAGAGTAATAGAGTATTCAAACAAGAAGCAGTGATCCCTAAAGACAATGCAGGTCGTGGTTTAGCTGCTACAGGTGAGCGATAGCATATGATATCAACTCCAAAATTAGAAAAAGGGAAACAAGAAAAGGGAAAAGGCCAGAACTTTGACAGTATGTACACGAGCTTGCGTCCTGTAATCTCCGAAGCTGAAGGCTTTCTCTCTTCTGTCTAGCATGTCTGAAGACAGAGATAATTAATCGAGTAGATGACACCAAAATATGATGAAAGGGAAGAAAGTCCCTATGGTGTTCAGCTGAACAGTATAGATAGCCGAGAAACCTCAGCATCTGCCACCCTGAAGTCTGTGAGGTGATTCTTTACTGAGCTACAAAAGTTTAAGCTAAAATAAACCAAAATATAATGAAAAGAAATGACAGAAGAGACCAGCAATGCTCCCGGGGTAGTCTTGGAACGATCCATAGGTTCTCATTTTTGCTCAGAACAGCGGTCAGGACCTGGAGATTTTCACATAGGTGAAGATGTTCAAACATCTTCAGCTGAACTGAAGACTGTTAAGAGTCCTGTTCCTTAACCTGATAATTTATGCAGGCTTTTCTCTATAGCAAAGAAAAAAGGGTAAGTAGCACTGAAAGTTTGCAGAGGGTGAGTCTGGGATTTTCACCTTTTTCCTTTGACTCTACAAAGTGAATCAAGTCACCTTCAAGCCAATGAGACGCAGGAGGCCCAGGGACCGGGAAAAGGGAGAAGTTTTAATAGATGTCTGAGTGTCCATTACACTTTCAAAATGCTGAACTCTCCTTTGAGAGAATGTGCCTTGGTCTTATGATTTTATTTTTTGAATAATAGCAGACTGGTTGTAGTACATTCCAGGAAGCAGGGGACCTAAGATCTTAGCTTCTCATAGCTTCAAGGAATTTGAACCAACAGATCTCAGACATAACCTCTTGCAGGGGATACTTTGGGGAAAATTAGTCTCCATTCCTCTTGTTTAAGCAGAGCCTTGGCGCAAGAAAAATGCCCAAACTCGTGAGGCCGTAAAAAGGAGAAAGAAAAAGGAGATTGGTTGGTCCAAGCATATTAGGAGACTGTGGTCCAAGCATGGCTTAGAAATCAAATAAAGTTCTTCATTACCTCTTTTCTCCATTCTTATTGGCTTTAGCTGAGAGAGAGTAATCTAAGCATTCAGCAGGGACAGGATGTTACTGTGCGTGCCCCATAGCCCTACTTTAGATTCCTAGAAGAAACCCTGGATATCTCCAGCAGAACTTACATGATTTCTTTGTCCACTGGAACCCAAATTCTACCTAAATGGCATGCAAAACAGTGTGTGAACATCTGTTGGTTGAACAACTGCCTAAATGTTTATTGTGTATTTCTTATCAAATGGGATTAACAAACCTCACACATCTTTCTTGTGGGGATCCAGAAGTTCCTCACAAAAATTCATTTTTTGCAGTTCTGGTGAGGAGTTAATTATTATAGATAGATTTTCATTGTCTTCTTCAAGGGCATGAATAAGTCTGTAAATGCCTACTTTTTTTTTTTGTCTAATGTTGTTTCTGAGGATGCAAATTTTCAAATCATTTTAGTATTAAATTGAATTCTTACACACACAGTGTTTGAATAGTCTTCCACATTGCTGTTTACATATGTGCAGCTAAATTTTATTTCCTCTCTTCATTTCTTATCTTAATCCTAGGTAACGAAAATATTTGGATGGCCATCTCTATCTTGGAAAGGAAATAGAGGGTGTATACACACAAACAAACAAGAATATCTGAAGGACTAACAGAGGAGGAGATTAGACTTGAAGAAAGGAATGAAAAAAAAATTAAGAAAAAATACAAGCTTAAAGGAGATGGAGAAAAATGAAAAAGAAAATAGAAAGACAGTAGTCTGTAACAGAAAAATATATCAGCAGGTGGTATAAGAGAAGACAAGTGACCTGGGGAAATGTAGGGAAACGACCACAAAGCAGAACTGACTGAGGTAGGATCTGAAAGGGGAACTTCAAATATCTCAAGGTCTAAGCAGTTTTTTTTTTTTTGTAACACCTGCAGAAGAAAAGGGAGAAGTTTTGTTTGTAATGCTGTCACAAAAGAAGAAGTATAAATCTACCCAAAACAATAATCTGTCTTGTAATGTGTGCTTACTGGGATAAAGTAAATATGGGATTGAACCCTGTCTGATTTCATTAGTGTTCAGTTACAATAACAGCAACAACAGCAGCAAAATCAACCAAGATTTTCAGAGTAAGTGGTAAGAAAGAGAGATGATAAATGAAGAATGAAACACATTTTGGTTTTTTGGAAAGGAAAAGGGCAAATTGCAAAAGTGAGGGAAGAAATAAAAGAAATAAAGTTAGGAAAAAATGAAATGCAAATACTATGCTGAGGGAAAAGAAGGGGTGGAAGAGGATAGAAATTCTAGTCTAATCACCTACCAATCCATTTTTTAATTTATGAATTAAATGAATTCGCTCATCCATCTTAATCTCATCACAATATCACATCTGAGTGCCTAAAGGCCAGACCTGCTTTAATTTTACCCCTCCTCCCCAACAGGCAACTGGGGGTTGATGTTATCAGATCATTATTGCTGTTAACCAATGTGCCTTTGCTGTTTCTGTGATGGCAGGAAAACTGAGCTGCAGCAGAGCATTCAGCACTTGGTTCGCAATTTAGTGATATCTGCTTTTGCCATTAAAGTTTTTGGAAGGGAGCACCATTGCCCTGGGACACTTGCCTGCAGTGGGCATGGAGAGGATCCTGGTCAAAGTAGATGGTGTGGACCTCTGTGATTTCTCCTTGCTTCTTTTCCTTCCCCAAAGCCCATATAATTCACAAGAGTTCATCAGCTGTTGCCACCATCTGTACAACTGCTCTGCTTTCTGAGAGGAAAATATTGTCCCTGCTCTTTCGCGCACAGATGGGCTGGGTACTGCAGAAGGGATGTGGCCTCCCAGGATGGAGATAAGCAACATTTCAGGAGTGAGAAAAGGCCTTCTGATCCTGGAAATGCTTATGAGTGTCAGAAGCTTCAGTTTTATGAGCTCCCATGTTCTTTTTTGTCACGCCTTTTCCAAAAAATTGATATTCATTATGTTACTTTGGTCAATGTAAAGGTTTTTTGAGCCACTGTAAAACATAGGCATTAGGAGGGAGAAATGGCAGTTTCAAAATAATGAAGGACACAGCTAGAACATGGTGTTAGCATGTAGTTATTAGCTAAAGTTTTTTGTATTCAAGGATGGTATTCAAGTCAAAAACTGTTGCATATTTATTGAGAAAACAACTGTTTTTCAACTGTAACCCTTAAGATCAATGTTTGTATGAAAGCTTTGTCTGATAGACACATGGGCAGCATTATTTATACACCTAACTAAGCTCTAATGACCTCCCATACAGATGTCCTCAAACAAGAAACAGGCAGGATGAAGAATTTTGAAAGGAGGAGGGATTATCTTTTAGAAGTATATCATAACATTAATGAAACTGTCCTTGTGATATTAATGAAATGAAGGCCGAGCATTACGATGGGCAAGCAATAAGTAAATACAGATAAAAGTAATCCCAAGTTATAATCCTATTAAAAACTCTTCCAGAAGGGATAACTTGTCTCCAGGCCTTGCAGTAAGGTAGGAAGTCCTATTTCAGAAGAAATTTGGTACACTGCAAATCTTCATTGACACCTGTTTAATTTTTTCGATTAATCAAAATTAAACAGAATAAAGGGGTATGACAGAACCCTGGTGCTGTCAGATGGAAAGAAGGGCAATGTCTTTATGATCACTGTTATAAACCTGGCAGCAGAGAAAAGGAGGAAAGAGATTAGAGCTTTAGTCACATTTATATGAACATCTGTTCTGCGATCCCTGGAGCTGGCAGCACTGCCTGGTGTTTCTCTGCAGAGAGGTAATTAGCAGCATGGAGGACACCAAAAACATCAGAAAGAAAAAGCAAGACCCCATGGTTAATAGCAGAGAGATGTTCAGATTTTAGATGGTCTAGCTAGTACCTGACACCCAGCTGTTGAATTAGTCAGGTACAACCTGTAATTAATCCAGTCAAAAAGAAAGATATGACAGAGGACACCAGCTGTTGAAACTCAGCATGGCTGTGGCATGATCCTGGCTGTTTTTTTCTGATTCAGATGCTGGCAGAGTGAAAATTGCCAGCCTCGTAAAGATGCTACCGAGATGGGAATCCAGGGTCCATTAATTTCTGCACAAAAAAGTACTGCTTTTCCTGGAAAGAGAATTCTGCATGAATTCTGATCTAGAAAAGCAAGGATTATGACACCAAAAAACATAAAAAGTTGGAGAAGGCTTGCTTTTCTTGCAGTCAGTGTAAACAACTGCACTAATTACCTTTTTCACCATCCTTACAATGATCTTGATGCTACCATAACTGCAGGAATTATACAAACTGCATACAGCGTTTTCCTATTCATGTTGCCTATATTTGGCCTAACTCGCAAAGCTCCAGTGGAATTGCACTGGTGAACTGAGTCTTATTTTCAACCATCACATAAACACCTTTTAGGCAAAGAAATCTCAGCAAAGTTCTTTTATAATTTTTATGGGGAAAAAAAACATTAATAAGCTTTATTTATTTGCTTTCAGGTGTAAACTAGCTGTAAAAATGAGCCTACTCTCATTTAGTGTATTATATTTTACTGTGAAATAGTAATCAGAAAGTGTTTTTAAAATGTGCAAGAAAGAAAAGGCTGAATCTGTAAAGAATACAGATAATGATTTTAGGAAGGGAAAGGTTGAAATCCAAAGAGCAGGGCAAGATCAGAAAGCAAATGGGAAACTGTAACTACTGTAGAAGAAAACATGAAAATAAATTGAAGCTTGAGGGAAAGATGGAAAGGGAAAGGACAAAACTAATAATTTGTTTACCAATCTATTCATCTAAAATTCTAATTTATGTATCCATCTATCCCACTGTGCTGTGTGTGACAAAACTTTCATCAATACAATATAAACACATCAAGTGGTTGAGTTTTGTCCTCCTCTCCCCTGGAACCACTGAAGGATATTTTATTAATCGTTGTTCCTGCTTCACATCTCCCCCTCCTGAAAGTGAAGTGACAGCGAGAAAGCTGAGCGGAGGTCATTATTTTCACACTTGGCTCTGATCTCTTTGCCCTCAGACTGCCACCAGAAATGGGTGTCTGTGTTCGGGGGCCACCTACAGGGAAGCGAACTCTACAGGGAAATGAATTTTGCCAGAGCTTCCTAAACAAGTAAGAAAAAAAAAATAATAATAATCTCTTTTCATGATGATGCCGGCTAGAGAATGGACTAAAAGAGCTATCTCTGTATGACTCTTCTAATCTTGGTCTGTGCTGGCGGGTTGTGCAACCTCCCCAGGGCTGCGATGTGAGAAGGACTGTGGTTCCCACCTGCCGCCCCACAGAAACATGTAGGCAGGGCTCTCTAGGGACTTTTGGGTCTCTCTCGTTGCAGCAGGCAAAGCACTGAACAAGAGAAAAAAATCACATGGTTCTGGATGTTCCAATAGTCTTAGTTTTATGGTGCACTGTACTACGCCTTCAAACACTGTGTACATGAGTTTAATCATCCACAGTCTTTTCCGTGCAATTTGACCCCACTGTTTACACATGGTAATAATCATATTGCTTCATCCTGGACAACACAGACATTCATACATCCTATTGATATCAATATATATTTCATTATAAGCAACCTTTTAAAAAAAACAATTAAAAAGTTTAGATTTGCCATCTATCGAATAACTTTCTTATAGTGATTTCAAAGCATTTCATAAAGATATTAATCCTACTCTTCACACACTGAAGCTGATACTCTCCAAGAGTAAGTGAACCACCCAGCTCATCAGTTTTATAGATGAGGCTGGAGCTCTCACCATCCTGATTTATAATCTCACATTATCTAGATTCCTGCAGAGAAGATGTACAGAGTGAAAATACTAGAACTGAGAGGAGAACTTACGAGCAGAATCATCCAGCACATTTTTTGATAAAACGTGACAGGATTTGTTTCAAGAATATTTTTCATCAACAGCATGTGAAACTTCATAGTAACATGTAGTTTTTAAAGAGAAACAACTCATCACTTCTCAAATCATGTAAAAAGGCAAATTTGTGATCAGAACGGTTAACTCAACTGGAAGGAAGTTTTCTAAAGTGGGCAGGTAGATCCATACATCTTCATGTGTTTACACTGTAAATACCACTTTAGTAATCCACTTTAAAGAAAACAAAGCAAACTAGCATAAAATATGTTTTGAACAGAAGGACCAATTTAAATGAGGTATTTAACCATTCAGTTGCTAT
The DNA here is from genome assembly GCF_036417845.1 of Apteryx mantelli. Lineage (NCBI taxonomy): Eukaryota > Metazoa > Chordata > Aves > Apterygiformes > Apterygidae > Apteryx > Apteryx mantelli. Next base: position 7,286,063 of record NC_089978.1, read on the forward strand.
ATACATACTGGAATCCTAACACAAATAAACCTGATATATTTCAATTACATTAATCAGCTGTATGTTTCCATATCTTAATTTTCCCCCAGATTAGCTTTTAGCTAGTTTTCTTCTTTTTTTTTCATATTCAGGAGCATATTCTGTTTATATGCCACACCAGTTATGGCTTGAAGAGCATGCGTTTCATCCAGTTTTAAGCTTCTCAGGTGAAAGATCCTTCAGCAGAGAACTGATAATTGCGAGCCCTGTAAATTTTATCTGTTTTTAGCCCCATTTTCTTCCCTTCAAAGGTATCATAAAACTGGCAGTCTTTAAACTAAGAATCTGAAATCCCAATGGGATTTGTCATTTAAGTGCATCATTTCCTTTCAGCGCATTCTTATTATTCTTATTCTTTATTAAATAAGATTGTGGGAGGGCAGGAGGTTTGATAGTGGTATGGGAAAAAAAAACACAAAAATCCTTTTTTTTTTTCTCAAATGTTCTGAAATGTTAAAGAGGTCTAATCACAGAAATACCTGAAAGATGAAACTTATTGACTAAGAAAAGAGATGGTGGGACAATAAATGCGTAGAAGTCTTTATTCCAGATGTATTACTTGAAGAGTTATACAATATGGGGTTTAGGAGGTCACATTTTCCAAACGACACTTAAAATACTGGCAGATCGTCCTGAATGCCAATTTCAGTTTTGAATTGACTATTATCAGGATAATAGAGTGTACTGAAGGATATGCTCCAGCTACAACTAAAGAAACTGCAACCTTCCAAACATCTTTACTTTGGGAAGTTGACAGTGTCAACAGAATTTGAGCTGCGAAGCTGGAAAGATATAGGACCAAGAAAGAAATAATTGATTTAATGGCAGTTAGGTGAACATCTATCAAAGGATCCCTGAAACTATCTATATAGCATTGCATCTTCTTGGTGTGTTTCCACAGCGAATTAATTAACAGGGCTGAAGTCACCACAGATAGTACTAGAGGAAAAAAACAACCTGCAAAGTAAAGAAGGAGCAGGTAGAGGTGTGAGCTATCCCAGTTAGTGATATGGTCTGTGCTATTCTCTCTACAGTTCCCAGTTGAGCTGCAGAGGTAAGTGCCGGGTGTAATCCATAATAATGGAAGAGAGGTCATGGAAGAGATCCCCAGTGATCCTAGAAGCAGCCACGGAATCATCCCAGAAATCCTGAGTTTGATTTGCAGCAACAGCCGTTGGGTGAAATTGATAATTTTTACACAGTAGAGGACATAGAGCCAGGTACTGAACCACAGGCTGGCATGGTTTACAAACATCCATACAGCACCAAAAGCTTTGTACACAGAAGACAACTTAGTCACATCCGTAAAATAGAGACTATGAATGTGTATCATTATTGTCACCTGCAAGATACATCTCGATGTGCTCAGGAAGATCAGGATCATATCAGCAGAAGAGATGTTTTTGCTTTTGATCCAGTTAATGCTATTAACAATTGCAATAAATCCATTTCCTGTAAATCCAACAATGACTTCAATTGATACAATAGTTATTGAAACGATAAGAATGGGTGGCAACATCTTTCTGCTTTGGTCACCTCTGCCTGCTTAGTTTGTGGAGCTGTGCAAGAAGTTGAGCAGATCAGATGTCATCTGACTACCCCTAGCCCCAGCCCCAGCCTGCTCCCCTTTTATCTAGGAACGCAAAGACATCTGGAAATGATACTGGAAAATGGATGGTGCTGTTGTTCCTGAACATGCAAATCACAGAAAGATTTAATAATTAATTCTAACCTTTTACATGCATAAGATTTGCCTACTCTTTTCCTTAGGGATGTGGGATGGCCAGCTGTATTAACCTCCCCATCTTTTATCCAACTGTTTATATTCCTATCCAGAGTGACAAGCAAGCCTTCGGTGGCTCTGTGGTTATGACTGTATCCTTACATGCATCACACAACCCAGAGCAGGCAGTATCATGTGTCAAGAGACAAGGAGAGGTCTTATATTGTAACTCTATCTTTCATACCACTTGAAATCCTACTAGTTATGACCACATCTATTAGTCAGAACAATTTTTGCATGGAGACTATCTCTGTAAATTATACGTTCTCCAGTCCTATTTTATGGGACCAACCCACACAAAGAAGTTGTATCTACCCGAGACTTCTTTCTCCATATAGCTGGCCATTTTATGAGGGTTCACTTCTGATATGTTAGATGTCATATGTAAGGGATCAAAGGATGGAAGTGGTAGGTCATATAATGGGGAGAGTGGTGATGACAGGCTACTAGAGCAGAGTGATCCTTCTAGCAGAAACCCGGTAAAAAGCAGCTAAGGTCATTTGGCTGCTGGCAAAAGATCAGGAGTTTGTCAGCAAAGTAGGGGTTGTTTTTGTGGGAAGATTGACATACTTCTTCTGACTTTCATTTCTGAACAGAGTAAAATGACTCAAAGTAAAAGGCAGACATATCTTCTAATCTGAACGTGATATAGCCTGACTATTAGATTTAGTATTTACCATTGCATCCAAGTTCTTGTTGAAATGTTCAGCAGTGAAACAGTTAACCTAAGTTGATATAACTGTATTTCTTCAAAACTTATTGAGAAGAAAAGGTGAATTTAATACCTTCTCTATAGCTTTTGTTTCTATCAGTACTTCAATCATATTCAATTCACGTTTAGGTCCTAGTAATTCAGTTCAATTCAGTTTAGGTTCTAGTAATCACAAGGACTAGAAGGTTTTTCTTAAAAAGTGAGCTTGCTTTGTTCATCACAACAATGTGAAGTTCACAGTAATAAAAAAAAAAACAATTTGTAGGCATGTTTACAAAATATCATATGTGAGCTCCAGATTTTAAAAACTCAAGAAAAAAGAAAAAAAGGAAAACTATAAGAATATGTTATTATGTTGCTTTTTCTACAATGTTCTTCACTCAAAATATTTCAAAATAGTGAGCAAGTCACACTACTCACATCTTACTAAGGAAAAAATTGAAAAAGAAAATGTAACTTGACGCCTACAATGTATTTTAAAGTTATATGCATAAAGCTTCCTGTACACAGAATATACTTTGCATAATTACTGTAGTCAATTACCTTAAAATGTAGTCATTAAGTTACTCAAGGGAACATGACAATAGCACTTTATTTTTATATACTTATAAAAACAGCACTGCAATTATAAAGGAAGAGAAACTATATATGAAGATACAGTCTAGAAAGTTGCAGGACTAAAATCAATTCTTGCCTATTCCAGAAAGTAGTTATGAAATTCTATTCTATCTTGATATACATCATCAAAAAGGAAAATGGTAAAGAAAACCATATCTAATCTTTATCTACCCATTTTGTTTTCCCTTCAGCAATGCCAAAAATGGGAATAATGAATTGAAAGAGAAAGCAACATTTCTGCCTTGAGAAGTCCCACCAGCTTCTTGAGAAAAGAGCCATCACACATGGTGTTCCTTCTGGTTGTATTTAAATCTTCATGACTCAGGTAAACCAGATAGCCTGTCTGTTAGTGCCCTGTGACTGAGCTATGTCTAATGTGCTCTGCTTCCCGAAATGGCTTCTATATAAAAATTTGCTCTTCATTTTGTCTCCCACTAAGTCAAGAGATTCCTGATACATTACACTGGTTCTGTCTTCAAGGGTTCTCCAGAGGATGATAAGTCTACCCATGGATGCTGATAATACATACCTGGAAGCACTGAGATAAAAAAGGCCAGTTTATGGTAAGCAGCCACCAGGACTTGACCATCACTGATGCTGGCTCCAACAGGGCCCCAAAGAGAGTGAGCAGGCTGGTGACCAGAGGTCATCATGGTCTGCCTTCCCAGCACGCAGCTCCCTGAATTCTCTTGTTCCCCTTCTTGCCCTTTCCTAACCTTGTAATTTAGTTGCATGCTTTTACAAAGAGATAGGGGTACTGAAGGGTGGTGGCAGTTTAAGCACCTTACATAAGAGATCCATGCTGAGGTTGGCCATAGGGCATGTATAATGCAAAAAGCCAGGCTAGAAGCTTTTTACTGAGTGCTTTAGATGTCGTGCTTTATGCTCAACCCCAGCTACAGTATAAAATGAGACAGGAATGGCATGGCTCATAATGGGTCACTACGTAAATGCGAATAGAGCCCCTCGGTCTGGGGACCTTTTCTGAGGAAATCCTTGTGAGCAACCTCAGGGAGATGTAGACATGATCTTATGCATTATCCTCCTGATCCTGGAAAGGAGAAAAAAATGACTACTGGGAGGTTCAGGTTGTTTTCTCTTAATTTGAACAAGTCAAAAACTTCCAAATTTATAACATAAATAACATATGATATACAAATATGCAAATATGGATTAGAATGGAGTATATAGTCCAGCAGGATGTTGTAAGGCCATAACTTTGTGATACGGTCACAGAAGTTTCTGTTCTCAGACAGTATTTTATATTGTGAAGAAGCCTTACTTTGTCTATTTCTATCTTGAATAAATTAAGATCAAAATAACGGTGACTACTGCAAACATTTAGAAATTACTAATATCAGGACTGTAAATGTCCTGAATTTCTCAATCAATATAGTCAGGAGGTGTCAATATAGTCTTAGCTATAAAGCCAGAGATCAATATTTTAAAGACACTAACTTGTCCTCAGATACATGAAATCAAACATACAGATTCACTTTGGTGTGATGTGTCTTCACAAGAGACCAGCAGCAATCTGGATGAAACCAAAATTATAATACAGGAAAAGAGGTATCATGTGAAGTACAAAGAAAGGTGTAAAGATCTGGCACATCCCAGGTAGGGTTTGCTACATTAATGCTCTTTTGTTGACTCCTTATTGAGCTACATGGCCATGACCAGACCAGAAGAGACACAAGAGATCCTGCAATATGTTAGTTTCTCAGCTTTATCCTCTGGAAGAGCATTTGGGTGAATTTATAAAAGAGGAGGTGCCACAGGGTAAAGCAGAGATTAGTTCTTAAAAACAATCATAGGACAATGTTAGCATAACACAAACTAATTTCTGGACACAAGTGTCTGGAGATATACAATATTTTCCTTTGCGAGATAAATCTCACTGTACTCAGAGCGGTCAGGTGCAGATCACAGGGTAAGAGCTTTCCTCTTTTGATTCATGCATTCCAAATAAAAACTGTAATAAATATACTTCCCACAATGCATACAACGATTTTAGTTGTTGAAATAGTTAGAGACGTTATTTAAAGCACAGTAAACACTTTCTGACTCATGTAAAACACAGTCCATTCTGCTTATTCAGAGATCCATGGAGCACCAATTAACTGGTATCTGGTTAATCTTTCAGCCTTTTACTGTGAGCAAGAAGCATATGAATATAATACTGGAAGATTTATTTCTGGTATTGTTCAGAAAGATGCATATCTTGGAAATGTTGTTCATGAATCATCTACTGTCTCACAATTTTTAGTGAGAAGTAATTGTCTATGGCTGAATTTGGGATAGGAAAAATTAGAACGCCGTTCAATGGGACTAACTTCTAGGTATAAGGTTGTTGCTGCCATTTTGAACTAAGAGCTTTGATTTTGGTATAACATGGCAAGTGTTCAAACAGCCACCACCCTTTGGTATCCTCACTGATCTCTCTGCATGCTAAGAGACACGACTTTGGTGCTCTTATCAACATCACTCCAAATTTTGACCAAATTTCAAAATTTAAACCTTCCAGTACATTTAGAACAAAGATATTACAGATGAATTTCTGAAAATTCTGTGCAGCTGAGCTCCCTTCCGACCTGAGAGCCAGTACTCCCTTCTCATGGAAACATGGACATGTAAAGGTTGGTCCTTGACAAAGAGTGAGATCAGGATGTGGTTAGGGTGCTTACCCCAACATGAGTGTGAGGAAGCAGTCCCACGCCTAGTAGTTTAGATATAATATTAAATATCTATTTTTGCAACTGCAGAGTTGGCCATATTCTCCTTTATACCAGGGTTTGGATGACCAGCCTATATACTGAGGTCCGCACCTGAAGTAGATTTCAAGAGTTTAATGAGATAAATCTCATCTTTCATGGCTGGTTGCTCCAGCAGCTAGACCAGCAGAGAAAACTAGAAGTATACAATGAATAATTTGGAAAAACAACTGCTGCATAATGGCATCTACATGAGCGTTTGTTCTGGGGTACTCCTGTGAATACTTCTACTCAAATGTGTTGCACTGTCCAGGTAGTTTTTGTCCACTCCATGCAACTGAACACATCAAATGCAGCAAAAAAAATTGACATGAGGTCTAGTAGATGCCGTCTTTTGGGTTGATGTTCTTGAAGCAATTCTTAAAGAAGTTTCAAACTCAGAATGTTACAATGAAATCAGAACAAAGGCCAGGGTCTGGAGAGATTAAAATCATGTTTCACAAGGAGAGATCCCATCTTTTTTGCATGATCAATTCTGTTAGCATGTCGAACATCTATCTATTTATTATCTGTCTGTCTGTGTCTATCTATCTATCTGTCATTCCTATCATGATCTCAGTCATTATGATTATTAGGCAGACATGATCTGAAATCACCAACTCCTTTTCAGTCTTCACAGTCTGCTCTGCTTCTGCAGTGCCAGAAGAAGTGCTGTAGATGAACAACCTGATTGCAGTACAGAAATTGTGCGATCTCCCTTCCGACTTTTATCTAAAATCAAAAGATTACCTGACTGTAATCCTGGACTTTCATTTTGGAATTCTGCCTGGAGTGAAAAATCTCTTGAAAGGATTTCAACTTTTTACCTACATCCTTGTGAAATTAGTTTGGTGTTTGACAAGTGTTAACCATTTTCTGACTGTTAGTGGGTTTTTATTTCACAACGAAATTAAAAGACTTGCAAAACAGTCCAAGAAAATCAAGAATTAATATTACCATAATAGCAACCACCCCATTTCCTAATGAAGACATACACGAAGAAGAGTATAGCCTATTATTGTTGGCTCATATTGGCTGGTGGCAGAAATAAAGTAAAAATGTTATACAAGTTGAAGGAAGGACACCACTTTCCAAGTAATCACAGTAAATTTAATTCCAGTGGAGTAAGTGGCCACAAGATCCTCATTCCATTTGTTTGCCCTTATGTCCTGAGCTTTTTGGCAAGTACGCTTTTTATAGCCCATGGTACATAGCACACAACATTTCTAACACATTGTATCATAATGACTGAAATCTCTAAGCGCTGCGGTAAGCCAACGAAGTACCAAAAATAAGAAGATCCTTACAGTAAACTAATTGAATAAAACAAATCAGGGGAGAGTACTTCTTGTGTAAGAAGATGAAAGAATAGGCCTACAAAAGAAAATTTTCAAGGAGAAGTGTATGGGGAGCCATCAACATCTGAGTTGAGAAGTTTGCCCAGAAACACAGCTTTCCCGGCTCTGTTGTTGTAAACATGGCTATGTGTATCTTCTATGGCTATTTGTACATGTATTACACTTTGTAAAATGGTTTAGCAAGTGTTCCTAGCGTATTTGATGAGATATAGAAGGCTTGTGAACCTTAATAAAATATCCTGCATCTGGTAAACAGCAATAAATCATGCTGCTATTTAACACAATGTGGATTTCATATTGTATAACGAAATAATGTTGCAAAATATTTCAAAAATGTGTGTGAAAGGGTGATAATCCTTTTGAACATTAATTTGCAAGTTGTCATGCTGCTGTCATTATTGAACTGGAGATACTATACTGCTAATTTCAGTACAATATAATTTGTTTTTCAGAAGGCCGTTGTCCAAACGGAAAATGATGGATTTTCCATCATTAGACACAGCTAATGGAAAAAAAAAAGTCCTTTAGAGCACTTGGGAGAGGTCAAAAGATCAAATGATGTAACACTGATGAAAAAGAAAGGACAACTAAAATTTTAAGGAAGTAAGAAGGCAAGTACACGCCAAAAGGAACAAGAAGGAAAGAGTAAAAAATAACTAGTGACTAATATCAGTTTCTTCTTGCCATGAAAAAAAGAGTTTAATGTAAGCATTCATTAACTGAAGACAATATTTGAAAAAATGGAGTTGTGCTATCCCACCATATAAAGTATGAAAGGGAAAGTGTACACTTCTCACTAATGTTGTACACCACCTTCACCATCCCCTCTCATTTCCTCCTTTCACCCACCTCTAGTTTATGTTATCTTTTTCCTAAGAGGATCACCTCCAATACACCAGTGATTGATTTAATTGCCTCCCAAATTCATTTTTCCAGAGAACCTTTCCAAAACTTTGCCCCATATCAGTGTAAGAGGCCAGAAGACCACTCACTTTTCCCCTAACTAAATTCTATTCATAAAGGAACTGGTTTCTAGTCTATACTTACGCCTTCCGTAAATCAAGCTAAGGGGTTACTCAGAGCTGTCTATGCTGTCCCTAGGGATGAATATTGTGTTAGCTGGGTCAACAGTAAAGCCCTTTATCTCCATATTAACATGCTAAATTATCATTGTCTACAGCCATAGTTACATCCCTATCTGATCTCTGTCACTACAACTGAAAGAGCTCCACTGGGCTGAGTTTTTTGCATTGCATATTCCACAGTGTCACTCAGATAGCTTAATAAGTAGTAAGTAATAACAATCTCTCCAGAGAAAGCTTTCAACAAATACACATTGTCCCTCAGTTTTTAATTTCAGTGACATACATATTTCGCTTGCCCTGTTAAAACAAATAAGGACTTTTGAGCATGACTGAATAATTCAAACTTTTTAGTTTGCTATGATCACTGACTTTTCCCCTGCATTCAGCTGAAAACTTGCAAAAATTTTAGGCATCACACACAGCACTTAGAAGAAAAATCTCTAATTACATCAGTCGGGGCAATGAACAAAGAGAGTTTGATGTAAGCATTCATTAACTCAAGACAATATTTGAAAAGAAGAATTTGTGCTTTCACACCATTAAAGTATAAAAGGGAATGTTTTCATCTCCAGACCTTGGTAACCTGAATTGCCCAGGGGACACAATGGCATTTTATGCTTTGAGACAGCCAGTGCTGAATCACCAAGAGAATTTCAACTTAAACATTTTCCCTTGTTAGGCAAGGGAAGAAAGGGTGGGACAAAACCTAGTCAAGTCAGAAAGTTGAATAGAAAAAGCAAACCACAATGAAGTTGATTTGTGTTCAATATTTCTCTTATTAGCTACCCAGCAATAAAGTTAAATGTCTGGATCACAGGATACAATGAAAGGGAAGTGCATGAACAGAATTAGGAAAGCCTTGAATTGCTTTTCAGATATGTAGTAAACCTGATTTTTGCATGTGGATTCTGGAAAGAACAGATGTCTCAAGAAACAACTTTGCAGTCCATCCAGGGACTAGTGAAGTTGCAAATGCCGGTGGTCTTACAAGCATGAACACTCATTCACAAGGTCCCCTTCCACCATTCTCATCAAGAACACATTGGGGCACCTCTTCTCCACCTCCTAGTGTCACTAGACTTTTAAATAACCGCTGACTGTTACCTACTTTCCAGGAATCTACTACTCATGTTGGTTGGCGGACCTTGCCCAAGCATGCCATTACCCCCCATTCAGAGAGTCACTGCATCCAAAGCAACGGAGTTCCCTGCTTTTGCCAGATTATGCAAAGATCACACTTGCTGCAAGACAAGATTGAAGAAGGAGAAAGCATTTAGTTTACTCCCTTAAGGAAACAAAAAATTGCACTTCAAAAAGAGAAGCAAAGTTAAAGTGTAGAAGAACAAGGTGCATTGTCAAGCTTGTGCTTAATAATAAGACTCTTTGGTTAGTCCTGCTTCTCACTGGGTTTATGAGACTTTCATTTCCTCTCTCTCCTCCCCCAAGGCTGCTTCTTCCTAAAGTCTGCTCAGCTATTCTGTAGTTAAGAATGGAACTGCTTTTCCTGTGCTTCTTAACAAGCCTGAGAGGTTAGAGAACTACTTCTCACTTCTCTTGCCCCAAATGAGAGCTGCAAAAATAGCTCTCTTAATTCCCATGTTCATTACATTTTACAGTCAGTGTATTCTTTTCCATGCGGATGGATTTTCCTGTTCACAAAAATTCCAAAACTACAGCGAAACATCATGCAAAGTGGTCCTTGCACTGGGCTCAGCACTTATGAGTTGCTGTTAGCTTCACCCAGAGAATAAACAATACACATTTATGACACAAGTGCCAGACCTGTCACTTTGGAGCACATTTTCTGAGTCAACTTCCCCTGTTCCATCTTGTATTAGATTTTGGTTATCCTGCCATCACCAGTGGTTATCCATTTCAGGACCCCAATTCCAAAATACCATTTCAACATGTTTTTAAAGGCATTCTTATTCAAGACAGTCTTTTTAGCATACACCTGATTTTAGGTTTGCTTGTAGGTTACCAAAACTTAAAGATAAGCACAAACTTAGTGACAGCTTTTCATTCTGATTTGAACTGTTTTCTTAATCACAGTCCATATAGGTGCAGTCTGTGAAACAGAGTCCCTGTCTTCACTTTCCCCACTGCTTTAACTCTTTTCCTTCACCATCTATTCCCAAGTCATAAAAAAGGCACTCAGGAGTGACTGCAATAAAAGTCACACCATTCAGAAGAAAATACATCTGTAGTGCTAAAAAATACTGTCAGCTTGTTATAGCGCAGTGGTGGACTGAACAAAAGAGACATGCTGGTGAGTTATATCATCTTCTGAAATGCAATTAAAGCAATACTATTGAGAAGTATGCATTGTTCTTACACATGGTTTTTGTCGTGGGAGCAGTGAGCACTGGGCAGAGTTAGTAACCATCATCTACTGTGCAGCTGAGTTTCAGAAATGCCTAAATGCAGATGTCTGCGTATGTGCTGGGGTCTCTGGTCCCATAACAAACAATGAAGACCTGGTCGGCATAGTCACTGGAGCCTGTAGAGAGATTCAGTTCACCCTAAGGTAGGCTCCCAAAGGTAGATCGGCAGAGTCATCCTGTGCGGTCCGTTGACTGTTCTGACTAGAGCCAGCATAGACCTCTGCTCTCACCAGAGGTGCCCTGGGGTTTCCAAGACATCTGTACAGCACTGGCAGATATGTCACGGGACTTTAGGAAAACCCGCCTCTTTTTGCAGCAGCAGCCGGAAGCGACACAGCATACTTAATTCAAATGTAGGCACTTAAATCAAGTCCTAATCTGAGACTAAAGGCCACCTTCCAGGTGACCTCCAGCAGCCACCAGAAAGATACACGGGTCTCCATCAATTTCTGCAACACATCTGACAGCCCTGGGCTGAGGTCTTGAAAACCCTACAGCCAACGGCCCTGGATTACTATGTGTGGGCAACTGGCGCAATTCCCAGTGCCCAGACAGGAGGCACTTTCATTTTGTCATTGGATATATTTGAAACCCAGGTGCACTCAGGAACCAAGAATTAGAACAGTTAACAAAAAAAGAATGGAATCCATTCTCACATAAACTATGTTAATTAATGCACATGAGAAACCAAGCTTATCCACAACATATTTATTTTTTTAAAAAACATTTAATTTAAAATGTTTAAAACCAATGTGTTCATGCTTCAGAAAGCTGTGCTTGCTTACCAAATGCATCTGGAATACAAATTTACCTCATGACAAAACTCTTTAATGTCTAGGTGAAATAATTTTGTTTAAATTGCTTAATATATCATTTTCCATAAAAAGTGGTTCTTGCAAACCTGTTAGGAATGTTCTGTACACTTTGTAAGCAATTACTGAAATTCAGCAAATAATAGAAGGCTCTGTGTTTCCTGTTGCAATGAATGCATCAGATGGAAAAATTCAATGGAAAAATTCAATGGAAAAATTCATATGCAGTGATGTCATTAAAGATTGTATCATCAGGACACTGAACAGGCAACCTTAAATATATATTCTATTTATTATCAAATTTTAAGTACTTGCTTTTGCCACCTCCATGCCTTTAATGTAAATGTGCCTTTTAGTGCATGTAAGTATTGAGGCCATGTTTGCAGGCAGTCACTATTTCGGTCCTGTTAGCAAACAGCCTCACACTGATATCATGCTGGATTCGCTTGTGTTTGTATAACCAGTGTGCCATTTTGACAGTCGACTGCAATTCAAATCCCTTTGTCAATATTCCGCACCACCTGTGATGCAAATGTAGATTAATCCTGATTTTCCTTGCTTACTTACTCTTTTTGAGTAATGTAAGTGACACATGTCAGAGCAAATCCTGCTCACCTTGAAAGTCAGCAATATTTCTGGCACTGCCTCTGAGAGGGAGCACATTTTAGCTGTTTAGAAGGATGCACACTGGAGTTTCTCCTTATAGCTCTTCATATGAAGTATGAATAAAGCAGAAGCCCACAGTCTGACGTATACTATTTAAACAACTGCCTCTCTACAGCTCTGGAATTGGGTTCACTGGGCTTTTTTAGCACAGTTTCCCAGCTGCAAATAAAATTAATAAATAATCTCCAGTTCAATCTCTTATTTATTTTGCAGTAAGTAGATGTCACATTGATGTGAATATAGCTTGGGGTATCACACTACAATGAAATCCATTACCAGCATGCCTGGGTCCAGATATTATTTCTCAATATCCTATCAGCTTTTTAACTTTGCATTAATGAAATGTTGCTTTGTGTGATTACTACAGCAAGAGGTGAATGATGCATGAAATAAAAAGCTGTCAAATCCTTGAGAATGTGCTCAGCACAATGACACATGCCTGCTTACTATATTCAAAGGGTTTGAATGATATTCTTCTCAAGTGGATCTCATACTTAGCACAGATAAGCACTGAAACAAATGACAGGCACTTCACAGGATCTGACTGAAAGTGGATTCAACATCAGGAATATCTTGTGCAATTTTCCTTCATTTTAGGCTAAAATGAAAGAAACACAAGGTCAGTTTATCCTGTTACAAATTAATTTCTGCATATGGACATTTCCTGAGACAGCTGGGGACAGGTTTCCCTAAAATAAAGGACTAAATAAACTCTTCAGTGTGCAAAAAAAGACAGTTCTGGAGGATATGACCTGCAGGTGCATAAACTCTCTTACGTGGAGAAGGTGAAAAGGGTTGAGGGTTTACTATGTCTTCCAATACGAGAACCAGGTGGCATCAAATGGAAGAGGAGGCAGGTTCAAAACAAACAAAAGGTGGTTTTCCACATAACTCACAGGGAAGATGTGGGACCAGTGCTAAAAGTTCGTATGGGTCCAAAGCAGAGCCCATAGGATTGAGATCAACCGAGCGTTACATATATACACAGACAACAGTTCTCGTTCACATAATCCCCGGGCTGCAAAAGTTTAAAGTATGGGAAAATATCAGGAGAAAGTAACATATACATTTTTCCAATTTGCAGACATCTGCTCTCTGCCTCTGTAGAAGGAGGGTTTTGGGGCAGACGGACCTTTGGTCTCATCCATTATGACTGTATTAAGATTTCTAAGTTATGCTACCTTGTGCTGTTTTTCACTATTCAGTACATTTTATGAAAGGCGATAATTATTTCATGGTATTATGTCCAGTCATAAAACACAACCCCCACGTCACAGCTGTAGTTATTCATATTAGTGATGTACCTAGATCTCAGAAAAGATTTGGATCTTATTGTACCAAACTCTGTAAACAGATGCACAGCAATAAGAGCAATTTTGTCCTATGTAGCCTAGGAGAAAATTAGTTCCAACCACAGTTAGATCGGGTCCAGAATGACCTCCCAAATAAAACAATTCTATCTGTTTAGAAGGATTCATTTTAGTGTTTCTGCTTATAACTCTTCACAACAAATAACAAAGCAGAAGCCCTCATTCTGATTCACTTACATCACTTTCACATGATTAATGCAATAAAATGCAGTGGAAATACTCTTGCTTTACAATGTGGTAAACAAGAGAATAAGGCTCATTATTTCAGAAATGGCAATTAGTTATTCACTTCACTCACGCTTAGAAATAACTGCTATAGCTGCTTTTACTGCAGAACACTTCTTTTTTGTTTTGGATCCTGACTGCTATTTCTGATGATGTTCAAATATTTTGAGTTTGACTTAATATGCAGATCTGTCTATATCCAAGAAGGTGAAGTTCAAACTCCTTCAGGAAAAGCAGAACACCTAATAATCTCTTCAGCATCTTTGTTGTAGATTTTTTTCCCCAACCCCAATGTTTTGAAATTACTAAAATTTGGGATCAGGAGAAAGCAGGAACATCCTCCCCTTCCCCCCCCCCCCGACAGTTTTTATAAAATTCTGAATATCAAAAAATGTAATTTGCTTCAGTGAAAGGCAAATGCAAAACTGACGGGTCTCATTGGCAAGACCTACTCAGTGCACCTAGGCTGCATAGGGATGATTTATTAATTTAAAGTGGAATAAGGGCACATTTCAATGGTACAGCTGAGACAGTCTAATGTCTCACTGTGGCGGAGAACAGGCCGTCCTGCTCCTCCCTGCTACCAGCTGCTGCTGATTTGCCTGTGCCAGATCTGGTGCAAAGCAGTCTCCATCATGGGCTTACTTGTTTCACTGAACTGAAAGAAAACCAACACACCGAAGTAAGCGAAGGGTGTTCAGCAAACTTAGCAAATTGAATGGGCTCAGTGGAGGCAGAAGGCACAAGGACGAGCGCTGGAGGCAGCCTCCACATGGAGCGGCGCAAGCAGCGTTAGGAGGGAGCATAGGATACTAGATGGACCTAGCCATACCGCTCAAATGTGCAGGCTGCAACACAACCCTCACATTATTTCATAAGCAATTTCATTCATTAATAATCATTGTGTCTTAACGTCACATGGGGCGCCGGGGCAGACAAATGCACTGTAGCGTTGATTCAGCCAGTCTGCTCTAGATGTAGCCTTGAGTGAGTTTGGTCTACTTGACACTAGGGCCAGGGATCCATCCCTGTGTATTAAGTAGTTTAGGTTGATATATTCACGCTTTGGATGAATTAAAAGCAACTTCCTTGTGCAAAGAAACTTTTAAACTCTATTCTAAGCCTAACCCTCTGCAGGCAACATGTCCCAGATTCAAATTCCAGCTATTCCATCATCAAAATTGGTCAAATAAAGGGTCAAAATCTAAAACCTTCTTTACATTGGTTTTAAGTCAGTGTTTTTTCACCAAATCAATAGCTTTAATATTGTTTTTTGTTAACATATTATGCATCAGAAGTTATGGAAATATTGCTTCTCTACTTCTCTCTGTCACTCTTAAAGAAACATAGAGTGATTTACGGGCCAACTTTGCTATGTGTAGTGCACTGAGATTTGAATCCACTCAAAATTTATGAACTGAGAGCTCCTAAACTTCTTTCGTGTTAGACTAACAGGTTTTCTGATATAAGCTATAGATGTCACAAGTTCAGACGTCTGCTTGAAACTCAGACAGCCAGTCCACCGTACACTTTTTTTTCCCCCCTTTCTGCACCTTGATAATGAATATGATTCTATCATGTCACCTTCATTCAGAAGGTTTTCACGTCTGACTGTATTGTAGTTGGCAGTACTGATCAAATCACAGCCGCCAGATTCCCCTCTTCAACTCCCGCTCCCCTCTTTGGCGGAGTATTTTCAATCTGATGACTAAGGGCAGTAAAACTCAATTTCTCATTCTGCTGTGCTTCGCCAGGCTGCCTTGTTATTTTAAAGTCTCTCCTCCATATGGTGGCATGCTCTGGTCCCCATATTTCACTGTCTTCCAGGGGAGCACTAGTCCCCTTATCTGATACCACGTTGCCCCCTAGTGACAAATACTTCACTTTTCTCATGCTTCATTCCCTCCATCCCGTTCCCGCAGTGCTGACTTCTTTTTTCTGTAGCATTCCCAGTTGTTGTTTTTCAGAACATGCCCTTTTCTATTCTATGCAAAAGTTCCTTAATCTTGTCCCTCTGGGATATTAGTTGAGTCAGACTCATTTTGGCTCCAGCGTGCAAGAACGACCCAAGTTACCACTCTGCTCTTAACCGCAGCTATTTATACACAATGGGCTGAATTCACCCAGGCAGAATTTCTGCCACGGGGCTTAGTTATTGCAGAAATCAGCAGTGACTTTCCCTCCATCAGCATGACTGCAGGTGGCCAATGAAACCTGATGTGGAGAAAGCTCATTGGAAAATGGGAAGCGCAGCAAGGGCTTGGGGGCTAGATGCTAATTTAATCCCATAGCCTCTAAATGGCCCCCCTCCTCACTTTCCTGATATTAATACGGTGGGAGTTAAAGTGGAGGTTATTGGCATGACATATTCCACACACAAAGAAAAGGATCAGGAAAGGCAAATCTATCCAGTTGTCTGGGCCTTTTGGGAGAGGACCTCTCACCCGAAGGGCTAGGAGGGTGTCTCATGCTGCAGAGATGGAAAAATGCATTTCCCGAGCAGAAGGGAGGGAAGAGTGCAGATAAGCAGTTTTATTTGGGTAAGCAACAAGATTTTTAGTCCTGGACTTATAGCACTAAGCGCTGCCTGCAAAGGAGGAGGCCATTGCAAACTCCTCACCCGTTCCCATACGGTTCGAGAAGGACAGTGACCCACATACTCCTCATGCTTCTCAATATATATTCAGTAAGTAGGAGCATGTGTCGCCTGCAGCTGCTGACGCACTTACTGGGATGGGTCAGGCACTGACTTGTGGCTTTGACTGAGTCCATCCAGGCCCTTTCCTCATCTTAACGATTGTATAATAGGTGCTCATAAAAACACTAGAGAGAGCTGCTGCAGTTATGGGAAATGCTACAATAGCTGATCACTATTCCTTCCAGATAAAGAAATAATTCTGATTTTACACTAAGTTGGGCATCTGAACTGCTTTTTTCACTCAGGGCTCTAATTCAGCATAATCCTGCATATTAAGATAATTGTCTTTGCATGGGTTTTTGCTTAATTTAGTTTCCAAAGACACTAACTTCTAGTGAGACTTCCAGAAGCCATGCTTTCATTACATACAATCCGTCTGGACTACACGATCGCTTTAAAAAAATGGTTATATGGGCTCTGAGCAGGTCCAGATCTGCCACAGTTGATGGGAGAATACAGCTGACGGAAAAGCTCATTGACTAACAGTGTTTTTACTATGATAACTGGCTATTAAACACCCCAAAACCAGGGTCAATGCTATAAAAATTATTACACTAGTTCTGATTAATACTGCTGCTAAAAGTATGGCACCATTAGATATTTATTCCAAACTGTGTCATTCAGTTACCAAGATACTATTTGTTCTTTCTTGGCTGGGACTCACTATTTTCCTTCTGTTCTGCAGTCTCCTTTTAGACTCACAGCAATATAAAAGTGCTTCATAAGTTGTGGAGTGAATGCCGAGCATTACCAGAAGTTATTACGTACATCAAGATGCCAGGGGGAGTCAGAGCATACGATTTTCCAAATGTTGAACAAGACGGTGAGTGAGGTATCCTCAGATTTGCAGGAACAGGCTCTGGAGCTTTTCACATCACCCAACAAACAATCATCTAAGTGACAAGGACTGTTTGTTTGGGTTTTTTTTTTGCAAAAAGAAGTTTCAGGTTTCTTAGTGTCTGCTTATTTTGTTCTTGGCTTATTCTGAGGAAAAACAGACAGATGTATAGTCCAGCTAAGACTTCCTATGACTCTGGAATAGTTGTTTGAATGTACTAACAATCCGAAGTCACCATCTGATGCAAACGGACAATATCCATTTCTGTCACCAGAGGCTAAGGAACAGCTGCCCTGCACATGCACTTATGAAGCCCATTTACAGCGCATTTCTTAAGCAGAGTTTGCCTGCAGTATAGCATGCTTTTATAAAGAGCCTCTCTGCTCCTCATTACCTTTCTTCACTGCGTTGCCACCATGACCTTCTCCCGGTGATCTGGTCAACATTCTGCTTCCAGAAATCTAATATTAGTACTGCGTTGTTTCTCATACAAAATGTAGCAATGACGGCCCCGATAAACAACTGAAAACAATATCACCTGCTGCCAATTTCTAAATCTCGCTGCTGGTTAGCTGCATATCATTATTGTCTGCGCCACAACATTTACTGCTGCTCTTGAAGGAGCTACCACATGGGGTTGCCTAAGACGCTACCAAAGAACAGCCCCGTTAGCGACTGCCTCGATGTGACCAGACAAGTAATTTAGCATTTTGCAATCACTAGACCATAGTTCTTGGACGAAAACGAGATGGTGGCAACAGAAAAGAAACAAAAAATCCCAACCTGCTGTCTGGAAGGGAGACAAGCATTTTCACAAACGCAGGAATTAATATGGAAGTTTTTCAGAACTGGGATTTAAGCTGATTTGTTTTCCTAAACAGATTCATCCATCCTTAGCCAGCAGCCGCAGAAGTCCCTGCTGGGATAGTCCGCAGCTCTTCTTCTGCTTGTCCCCAGCTGTGCTGAACTAGTGTTTCCAGAAGTAATTACCTCATGGAAGAGCAGCTGAACACCCCGAAACACGAGGAATTGCTAATTCAGTGCTAGCTAGGCTGATTCACCAAGCTGAAAATGCCGGTTCAGCTCAGCTGGAGCAGTGGGATGACACGGGAAGGTGGACTGTCCCAACAGGGACAGGCTGCTTGATGGCTGGGTGGGAATGGATGGCTGATGGTTCACGAAACATGGGTCCCAGACACCATCTACATATTAGAGAAGAGCTATATCAAAGAAAGACAGCTTTTGGTGTGTGTTTGTGTGTTTTTACACACGCACCAGACAGTGGCAGCTATGGGTATGTGGGATTATGTAACATAATCACCAACCGGCTGAATAATGAATGCTGTCTGTAATGCAGTTTATTTACTGCAAATTACCTTTAGCATCAATACCCTAATATTTCAGTTTCCTGCAATAATAAATTTTACTGATTTGCTATCATCAGGCTTGATTAAATTTTATACCTGTAGTTGGGAAGCTGTGATATATTAGATTAAGAAAGTAGTTTACGATGTTAAAATTAAATCGCATGACAACCGAGGTGTCTGTAATCATGAAACTGAAATATTAGCTCCTTTCAACAATACAAGAAGTCATGTCTACTCTTTGCAATACACTAAGTTATTTCAAGATGGTCAGCTGCAATTGATAAACACACAAGCCCTCTTACAGTGGCTTCACGTCCATCCTTCTGTTAGTCCTTCCTGTATATTAAAATAAAACTAATCCACAGATGAAGTACCACTGATGTCTGCTCTTTGCCTAACATTATGCACAGCACTAAGATACATTATCTTTCATCTCAAAGGACCTCAAAGTGCACTACTGTCTGTTACCGAAATCGCTTATTCTGCACCAAAACTCAGCTGTCAGAGAGAGAGAAAATAACACTAGTTAATTCATTCTGCACATACCTCTATGTGAGCTACAGGGAGCTTCTCTAATTTTGTGCTTTTATCAGTGCTGTCTATACATTATTATTTCACTAAGACTGAACTGTGTAAGCACTAAATCCTTACACAAAATCTGATATCCTTTTGTTCATTAAGTCATCTTACATTTCTTTTTACCAACATCTTTCCAGTACTTAAATGTGGTTAATAATCACAACGTGTGGCTTCACAGTCCATCTAACTTGACGGAAAGGCTTTAGAATAGTAACAGGTATCTCCGTCTTTCACTGTTACCGCATTCGCACAGTTTTGCTTCGGATATCCAACTCCAAAAACAGAGTACATTAATTTTGTCCAATGAATTAATATACACATCAGTTATGTTAAATATTTCCACTCTACTGCACAAGGGGCTTCTGGGAGCAATTCTGCAGAGAAAGAGGGCTGTGAGAGCGATTCCAGCTATATAATCACTGATATCACAGCACACAGCCAACTTATCCACTCCTTTGCATTTGCATGTTGTGATTTACGCATCTGTAAAGTGGGTGTAAGACACTACAAAATCATTTTGTCTAGGTGAAATGACTAAATAAGGTGCAAGAAGGCAGTCTACTCAGTGTCTCAACTGATTGTAGTTAACACATATAGGGCAGTTTTGCTTTCATCTATATCCATTGAATATCATTAATCTCAATGGGAAACGGACAGGATTGCCCATGAAGTTTATATGGCCACAAGAGGGAAATATGACGAATTAAATTGCTTCTCAGAAATGTGATGGTGTTGTCTACACTTATTTATAATTTTAAAGGCGATCAGCACGGTTATTATCACCTCACAGAGACACAAGTGCCACAATGTGAAATCTGCATGAAAACAACAGCTGTCAGACAACAGTAATTGCAAGAAAGTACCAGGGTGAAGTGAGGCAACTATGAATTCTCCTTGGCAAAATTAGCAAATTCATCAGAATTAGCTTCTGCATGACCGAATGGGATAGAATCACATCTATGAGCATGCGGGTCCTCCAAGTACTATAAAACTTAGCATTAATTAAAATGCTTATTTTCCATCTGTACGTTGCAATCCATTTCCATTCTGCTCTATGTGTGCACTCCAGCAGCAACTTTGCAATACAGGCATTTCCGTTAAGATTCCCTCTGTCAATAACAGGATCTGGCACACAAAGAACAGTGACAGTCGGGAGCAGGGGAGATCATCACTGTGGATGCAAGTTGCCATTTGCATGCCTCCAAGTCAAGTTTTCTGAAGAATCAGCTAACGTACCTCAAGGACCCCTGAACTCTTGGCCACGGCCCTTGGGGATATCATGCACAGATGATCAGTCGCAAAGGAAGCCGCCCTCGGTGCTCCCAAAAAAGCACGAACTGTGACAGAGTAATTTCAGATAGACCCTTGCGGCCATCCCCTGTCATTCGGCACTTATGCTGTCAACTTAAATGAAAGGACAGATGAGGGCAGATGCGCCTGGACTTATCTCACTTCACCTTTAGCACTTACCTACAGGGCAGTCTGGAGCTACCTGTGTTACTCCATTGAATATACAGGGCGAAGCACATTAAACAGCTACACAGTCAGGTTCCTCTGTTAAAATTCATCAGATCAGCCTTCCATGGCAGTCTGAAGAACATACATACTTTTTGTCGTTTGTGTGTCTTATAACATTTATAAGTTTATAATATTTAAGTCTTAAGGTGAGTGAGGATTTAATCACAGCATTTAAACAAAACACACTGTAGTGTCTAGGAAGTTGGAGGACAAAGAAGGCAAAAAGCTTATAACTGATATTTAATAGCAGGTACAAGAATTTGGAAAATCTCTGTTCATTCTTTTATACTAACTGCTGCATCTGCCGTTGGTTGCTTCATGATGTCTATTGTATATCTTTTTTCCTATTTTTTTCTCATTATAATTCTAATTTATTATAACTAGTGCATTTATGATATTCTAATACAACAGATCACAGCAATAGCAATTTTCAATTAGTTGAATAGTCCAGATCACCCTGGGGCCCAGCACTCAAAGTTCCTACTTCCTAAGCCTGAATTCAGACTGTCATCTTCTTTTATGGCTGGAGAAATTGGAGTCCTCCAGGAGAAGAGAGTGGGCCAGTGTATTTTCCTGATGTCACCACCCCAGAGATCAGATTTCCATTGCCAGCAGGCAGTTTTGTGCGTTTGCGGCGGTGCATGCCGCTTGCTACGTGTGCACGTGTAACCGCCCCCACAGGGCTCAGACGCAGCGCTTCCTCCCTTGCTTCCCACGACCCACGAATGTCGCTGCTCCGCCTTCACTTCTTTTCCAGACTACTGGATCCAACTCCGCAGATTATTTCAATTTAGAAAGTTTGGTTTTGTTGGGTAAGCAGGTCTCAGATCCAGAATTCGTTCAGAATCTAAAGGTGACGCAAGTTTTCATTCTGCAAAAGGCTGGTGCCCGTCTGGAACTGCCAATAGCCTTGAAAATATCCCATGAAGCTGACCTGACAGCTCTCGCATAAATAGCTCCACCTGAAGCAGTCTGCATTGAACAGCTAGACTTCCACAAAGCACGTCTAGTAAGTGAATTTTTTTTTTGAAGCGTAATTAAAAAAAAAAGTAAGAAAACTGTATTTTAATACTCAAAAACAGTCTTCCTCAATTCCCTATAAATAGCATCAGCTGCTCAATGTCTGAACTTCAGCACATTAGATCTGCGTAAAGCACACACCAATTTAAATCCTTTCACGTTACAATAGTCTAATCTTCCCTGTTTTACACAGTCATGTTTTCTCTCACACGTTAACTTCTGCTCTCCCATGCAATACAAGATGTGATAGTTGATCTCCCTCATCTACCTCTGCTTATTCAGCAGCCAGCCTGTAGCTCCGGTGAGCCCTACACGCCCGTCTCCTAGGGCTCAAATTAATTGCTCTTCTCTTTAGCGCTGAGGGTCAAAACACACTCTTCATGCCCAGGCCAAGCTGGCACAATCAATAGCAAGCAAATTCATTTTATCTTTATTGCTGTTTACTTCAGACAGCAAGCGCTTGAACCAGAGCTAGGCTCCTCGGCGCCAAGGGCTGACACAGCTTCAGCGAGCACCGAGATGCTCGGTCTCCGTGCCAGCTATGAATGATACGTGTGCTAGGAGTCGGGCTGCTTTGTGAGCAACGTTCAAGCGGGTTTTGATCATCTGATCAAAGAGCTCTGTAAATCAACGTGCGCTTTAATGCGGTGAATATAAAGTTTTGTTCCTTGGCGAACGGAAGCGACTCGCTGTCTGTAGGGCAAAGCTGTTTATAGCGTAAACCGCAGCGTTTGAATTGTCATTTTGCACTCTGTGCTGGGATGCTTTAAAACAGGGAAAAAGCACTTGCAAATAAGATAAAAAAATTATATTCTTTCAAGTATGAGGGAGCTAGCTGGTTTAGATGCTGAGGTAGGAGTAGGAAGTCTATATTTCTGTGACTGAATAACTAAGATTTAGATTTGACAGGATATACTTCTCATTGACCTTGGCCACAGCAATTAAGAGGTGCAGAGGTGTTTACGTCACAGGGGTGGCTGCTGGACCCATCAGTGCGCCCAGGAGCTGGTTCTCATCAGGGGTTGACACGGCTCGCTTAGTTCTGCCGGGCGCAGGCACATCGAGAGAGCCATAATACTGCAGAGCAATCACACATCCAAGTTCCTCATGTCAGGGCGCAAGAGCACCATGTTCAGGATCCTCGGCCAGGCCTTCGCTCTGCTGCAGAGCATGACACATTTGCACGTTCAGCATGAGGTGCTGGGGTTCGGATTCACACTGTGATGACCAAGGCCTGTCTCAGCCTGTGCATGGATTACCCAGAGCGTTTCAGCTGTCCTGCTACTGTTCTACCAGTGCTATTGCCTGTGGGAGCAACTGTTTGGAAAAGCAGAGCACAACATTTTTTTTTTCCTGTTTAATACAGAAAAAAATAATTCTAAAAGTTGGATGACACCAGCTCCTTAAACAGAATAGAGAGGTAAACTAATAAGCAAAAGGAACAGACAAATGGTTTCAACACTAAGAATCAAACAAAATCAGTGAACCCCTAGACTGAACATAAGCTTTTTCATCGCAGCAGAGTTTATTTTGATATTAGACTGTCTTCAGGTCATACGTGTGTGAACATAAACAGAAAAAAAATACCAAAAAGCTAAACTCATCTTAATATCTATACTTGAAATAAACTGTTCAAATCTCTGTGTGCTGTTTCCACTTCTAAATAGCCAGGAGAACATGGATCATTTTACAAATCTCAGTAAACACACAAATGAAAACAAAGAAGATGGAAAGGAAAAAAAAAGGGGGGGGGCAGAAGTTCTACATAGTCCCAAGAGTCCCTGTATCCTAGTTTTACAGCACTAATTTTGGTGGTCTCAGTAAAATTTATAGTTTATGTAGAAAATCCATAGTATCCTTTTTTCAACAAACAGGTCCTGAGTTGAGGTGTTCAGAAAGGATTGGCCACAAAAGCATCCCTCTACTGAACAGCTGTCAGTCCACAGGAGAAGAGTCTACTCAATTATGTGAATCCAGAAGATCACAGTGGTCTGTCCAGTGTGCATAACTGGATCTGAAGACTCTAAACCCTACCAGCCTTCAATGCATTTATCTCTAATGGGCCAGGCAGTAAGTATCATTCTTGTTTTGTGGGTGCAAAAGTGAGTTCTGTACAGTGCACCTACAAGCGGAACAATTAATGAGTTAGGAATGGAAACTCGTTGCTATATTGACTCAAGGTTTAAACATCTGCTAATGTGCACGTAACTGGAGTTTTTCAGAGGCCAAAGCACTTTGATTTAGTTTGAAGGTCCAGTCACTTTATCTAATGCACAAATAAACCATATCTTAATGGCGTATTACTGACTGTGTACTTAGCCTGGATCAGCTCCAGGATTTGCTAATCCAATTATCGTGGCCAAAATAAAGTGTGAACACAAGTCTTGTAATAATTCATTAAGGATCCATTCCAGCTTCTACTGAAGTCAGTGACTGTCTTTTCGGCTGACTTTTACTAGTGTTGGATCAGGTCCCACATTAGTATGTAGGATAAACATGGTAAGAACAAACAGGAGAAAGAGTTTTTTACCTTTCTAGTGTTTGTGAATATTTTTGGCAAGTTGTCATTTTTCAGTGAAAACTGTTTCATTAAAAAGCACTCCTGACCATCCCGACGACTGTGGCAAAAGCTATGGAATATAAGCTGTAAATGAGGCATAAGGATGAAATTCAAGCTTGTCCTATAGTGATATCTGTGGTGTAGCTGGGTATTGGGGCAATGCCTCTTTGCACAACCAGTGCATTAATTCCCCAAGTAGTCCAAGAACTCCCTAGCTAGTCACCTGCAAAGAGGAGACAACGGGCGATTTGAACAATGGATCAATTTGAGACAAGAACTCCTCGCCATCTTCCCAGCAAAGCCTGTGGCTAATTGTTCAGGAGCTCTGAGGAGGGAACTTCGAACGGTCATAAAGACTCACCCCAGCAGCTCCCACTTGTGCCTAGACCAATTTGTTTGCTTCGGTATGCTGATTCACATCCTGGGTGAATAATTTGACTGTCCCAGACACTCACCAGGGAGCTTCTACTCAAAAAATACTAAACAGAAACTGTTCCTGCGGATGCAGAAATGGCCATGTAGGACAGTCTACTGTGCATAGTTAAGATAATTAGGAGATGTTCTGTAGGTAACTTAAGATAATTAAAAGCAATGGATCAGTTGTGTTGGAGTGCTCACATAGGGCCACATGCCAGCTGGGTATGGCAAATCAGCAGAACAACGTTTTGGGGAGCCTGGCCCAACCCTGCTGCAGACAGCCTTGCAAGGAGGCATAGAAGAACGTGTGAACAAATTTCATTCGCTTGGTTTTCAAAACACGGGGCTTCTTTGAATTCTTTAATCACTGATTGCTTTAAATATCTTATTACTCTTTTTTTTTTTTTTAAGAATTAACTCCAATGTTTCTATAGAGCACTAGTATAAACTGCAGATTTATCTAATGTTCTCTTAGAGTTTCAAGGATTGACACAGCAAGACATAGTAGCACAGTCTGAGAGAAAGAATTTGCCTTAGAAATAGCAGACAGCATTAATAAGCATCCAGAGCTGCAAATGCAATAGTATGATACAGGGTTGGAGCTGTAACCCAGAATGAGACTGGTGAGGTGCACAGTTGAGAGTCAGTTACGAAAGTGTTGAAAACAAGAATGACGCCTTTCTAAAACACTGGAAAAGTTGGGAGTTTGTTATTACCAATTCTGTTTGGTTCAATTTTATATTGGATTGTGTTATCTAATTTAACATGAATCTATGGTATTTTATATTAACCAATTTCGTTAGCTGTTTGGCTCACTAGCAACATCTCAATGAGTTTTAACAGAAGCTGTATTAGACCCATAACGACTATATAGCACAGACGCAATGCAAAGTATTACAAAGCATAAGGGATTGTGTGCAAAGCCAGCGGTGAATAAGAGCTTCTAATCCTTGCAAGATTGGGCCCAAGGTTTTTGCTGTATTGCATTTAAATTGTTTTGTACTTGATTTTTAACTAATAGGACAGGGACTCATTACAGAATCTTTCCCTATGGAGCTCATTTACTGTTCAGTATTGTGTAATTTATAGAATCGTATAAATCATGACAAAGTTTTTCGAAAAGGCATACGGACATCGCCACTACAGCAGACATCCACAGAACTTCTTTCACAGAGGATGTACAAATCGCCGCATAATTAAATGCCATAAATGTTGAACAATTAACAACAAGAGAAAGCAGTGGCCTTTTTTTCCTCAGCTTTCTATCAGATGCTGATAAGAGGCAGGCAATGAATTCTAAGAACAAAAGGCCCGTTTCGAAAATGTCCTGGCACCCACTGTCTTGAGATTATAACTGGGACAAATCAATGCAGAGGTACACAAAAGGACAATTAGATAATGGCCAAGTGACCAGGTTTTCTATAAATACAGAAAATGAGCCAACATTGGGAGTATTCACAATTTCTGAAAACACATATGGGCTTGTTACATTCTGAAGCATGGAACACCATCTTCCAGTTCAATAAATAAATCTGCCTTTTCAGGTCTTTTGGAAGGAAGAACATGGCACAAAACACCTTCTCTTTCACGCATATCAGAAATACAAATGTGTCACAGGCTTACCTATGACTTTCCCAACCCTTCTGCATGGTAGAGCTTCACTGATCGTGATGCTGGAGGAAAGCAAACACTGAGCCCTCCTCAGCACGGAAGTGAAAGAAAAAATCTATGGGTCCATCCACCCTGGGCTGTCCAGCACTGATGCCTGGCTGAAAGGGAGGGTTGTATTTTCATGTTATCTTTCCCAATTTCTGTCCCCTGAAACACCAGGATAGGGAGGATCAGTCCCTCCAGGTTGCAGTAGCATTTGTCGTTACTCTTGGGATAAAGCAGTTTAACCTCACCCTTTTCCCAGGACTGTGACTCAAGGCATAAGGTAGCCCTCAGTAAATAAGGCACAATCTTTGCGATTTAGGATTTTTGAAGCACTTACGCACTGCACAGTGTAGTTCAGCTCCCAGACCAGCTGCAGTACAGCTATGCCCATCGTTTACTTCACCTAAGATGTTAAGTATAACTCAAACTCAAGCGCTTATCGTCTCACGCAGAGCACCACGCTAACGTGGCTACGCCGCGGCTGGTCCTGGAGCGAGCCATCTAGCAAAACCCAGGCTCGTATTTGTATGGCTTTGTGCTGCACCCTGCCTGCTCCCTAAACAACAGCCCATTTAGGGTTCAGAACTGTATGTTTCAATCTGATGTCTAGACGTGCACTTAAACTACATCATATAAAAAGTTAAAATAAAGACCTCTGAGAAAATACCCATTAATTGTGTGGATCCTATGGTACATTACTTCTGAATTCCAACAACCTGAAGTATACCTTTAAACCAATTGTTATGCGCATACACTAATATATGTAGAAATACAATATGATATATAAATGTATACATTTGTATACAGGCTCTCTCTCTCTCTCTCTCTATACACACCTTTTATAGAGAGATATATGAATACCCACACACACATCCACACATTCACACTCTATTCAGAATTTTAATGCATATTTACATGTGCTTAAGGATCTTTTTAGTAAATAAGGCACCAAGGAGTATTCAGTCAATCTAGAAATCTCCTCACTTTACATGTATTCATTTTTATGTAATTTTGGATGGGACAGGCCAGTCCCCTATATATATTCATTTAGCTACACCTTTAAGGCAGAAAAAGAAGCTTGCTATGGACAGGCAGATATACAAACAGACAGACAGACAGATGGACACACACACACACACACATATATATGTATTTGCATTACAACCTACATGTGGAAACTGCTACAGAGGGTTTGCCGTATTTCACAGTCCAGATCGTTGTAGGTGATGGGAAAAGTCAGCTTCTAGGGAGAGGTTCCGGTAAAGATTCTCTCCATCCAAGTCTGTTCGATCCACTAGCTATTCCCTCATGAGACTGAAGTTATGGACACAGCCTTAGCTGTTTTCCCCCTATAACCCCTGGGGATGAATTCATGAAGCATTCTCCGTTGCACAGATTGGCTGCTCGGATTGTTCTCTGAGGACAGGATTTAGCTTCAGCTGAACTTTCCATGCAGTGTGAATTTATAAAAAAGAATTGGCTTTCAAAATAAATTATAAGGGTGTGTTAGAAAAATAGAAATATGGCTAGCTTCTGTCTGGCCTGCCTATATATTGGTATGGCCTCTCTGGATGTTTTTCTGTGATTGATTGGCCCTGTGTGTGCAAAATGTTGGGAGAGAATAGATATTAAAGGTGAAACATGCATTATCTAGTAAGAGTCTAGTAGACTAGATCTAGTAAGAGTCAGGAAATCTTATTGTGATGGAGACAGAAATGTATATAAAGCTGACCAGGAAAACACTGCATACAAAAGATATACAGACAGATTTTACCAAACATGGGAAGTTTAACCCTCCCCCTTAAAAACATAGTTTATTTCCTTAGAAAACTCTTTTTGTTGTTGTTGTTGTTGTTGTTAAAAGCACTGACAAAAAATTTTGAAACTGCTGTCTTTTCCTATAAATAGGTATGTAAAAGTATAGGGTATGTTTAAACTGTTAAATTTATCTGGGCAGGGACCTTTCTAGCCCTAGGACCTATTGCATAGGCTAGGCACATCCACAGTATGTAGCATTTGGCCTTGGATCTCCTCTGAACTCCTTTTGTAGGATTCATTCCAAGTGTCTGAAATAATCTGAGTGTTGCTGCAGCCCATAGCAACATGTGCAGCCCATGTGAATCCGGGGCCATGCATTGAATGCTCGGAGTAGGAGGCTGGACTAGATGACCTGAGGGTAATTCCAACCTGAATTATCCTCTGATCTGATACATCCTATGTGTCAGGGATCCTATGTATCAGGAAACATCCTGTGAAGGATGTTTAAGAGTGCAAAGGAAGACTCTGTAGCAGGAAAGGAACCAAACTCCATGCAGTCTTTTTTTGCATATTGCTTTTGGAAATGGTTCTTGGTGCATCTGATTCCATGAATATTGCCTTTACGTTGTCTTGGACAGTGCTGGTGGGCATCTCCATGCGAGACAGAGAGCTAACAAATGAGTCGTAGGGCTGATCAGGGATTCAGTGCTTGAGCTTGCATCTTGACCCTTAACTTACCATGGCAGTTCCAGTCCTGGAGATGACTTTCTTATTTAGCTAAAAAAAAACTAAAAAGAAGAACAAAGCAAAAATACTGTTCTCAGTGTAATTTTCTTGGTGAAATATACACTTTACAGCATCAACAGAGGTGAGATAATTTAATGGTTCTTTCTGGACTATAACTATCTATTAATGGAAAATGTAATATACAGAATGTGCAAAGTAGCTAAAACTATGTTAATATATCAATTTGTTCTCATATGACATGGAATATGCTATATTGCCTGTTCTTTGATGATGGCAAATTTTAGGTACTTCAAAGAAAAACAACTCATTTTTACCATCCTACTCCTATTTTCATCTATCCACCCTTAATTTGTTTTTATTTTTTTGGTTTAAATTAATGTATTTTTTTCTACCAGTGTCTGTCAAAAGATGGCACCTTTGTCTAGAAGGAAAATGAGGTATAAGTGAAGACGCTGTTGAAAAATTTGTCCTAAACAATGCAAGGAAGGCAGAAATGCTCAACAGACATTTTTGTCCGCTATCTGTAACGAAGAATGCAGACAAAGCTATCTATCTGAAGGATAAAAAAGAAAGCTTCTCAACTCTGAAAAAAGAGTGTTAAAATTGTCAACACAATCAGATATCTTACAAGTAATAATCTTAACTAGCTGAAGGAATAGTCTGAAATAAAGTTGTTCATTTGTAATAGTATATTGGTAAATTGTGAGAGGTAAAATGATAAATTGGAAATACCTCAAGAGATCCACGATTATTAATATAATTACCTTATCTGAAGAGAAGTAAAACAGAGAACTATGAACTTCTTTTACTGGTATCAATGCAATGAAACGATGCTGTGCTTAATTCATGATTCTACCAATAAAGAACAAGAGGTTAAAAATATTCTTAATGCTAGTGAGCACTATGAACATTATCTTTCACGGAGAAAGGTTTTGTTGCATCAATCAAAATCAATCAAAAGTCTTCTTTGCTAAGATTAGAGAGCTTGGTTGAGAAAATCATTTTAATATTCTGTACTTTGGTTTCTCTGCAGCGTTCAGATAATGTCACATGATGTTTGTATTAAAAAAAAAATCCAAAATGTTGTACACTTTGAAGAATTACTACAGCACATCGTTTATCCAGCTGCTATATTGACCCCCACTTCAGCTTGTCAAGTGACAAGAACTTTTGGCAGAACAGACTTCAGTGGATAGTTGTAAGGTGAAGCAAGACTGCTTTAGCACGTGTCCTAAAGGGTCAGGTTTTAGTCCAACATTATGGAACATTTTTTGTCAACCACTCATCAACGGAAAAGATAGAAAATCTTTTTCTGATGGCAAATGCAGATGTTCTAAATCTTTGGGGTAGCAAATGAGAGAATGGCAGATGGCAGTTTCAGGGAATTAACTGATATAGTCCTAATCCAGTGAAATGTGGTGTAGTTCAGATAAGCAAACAGGAACTGAAAACAAAAGCTGGGGAGCTCTGGAAGAAATGTATTCATAGAAGTCCTTCAGAAGATATTAAATGCACAATGATGGGAAGCTTAAGCTAAACAAATTCAATTTTGAGATTAAGCATAATTTCTTACCAATATGGGAAAAATGTTACTGCGTGTAAATGTTGGTCCTATCTTCCTTCAGCATCCATACATTGAAATAAAGTATCTTTGGGCCACACAAGCTTTAACTCAGCTGCTTTCTGGTGGTTCTTTCAGAAATCCGTTTACTTCTACATGGGCTTGCTAAGTTGCCTTCCTCATCTCTTAACTCTTGCACTGTTTTCACTGAAATATTGATTATATCTATGCCTGCTCCATGTGTCACACACAAAGTCCAGATTCTTTCCCAGATCATGTTGCAGTTACTTAGATATACTCTATACTTTAAGGGCTTTGTCTTGAAGGGTGTTTGAGTGGAAGAGAGAGAGGAGATGATTCACTTTTGAAGTATCCAATATTGGTCAGAACTGATTGAATAGAAGAAGAATTTTTTGTTTTTGTTTTTGTTTGTTTTAAAAAATCTTCCTTCATTGATGGTTATGTCATGTGCAGATGTTTTGGGTTGCAATAACAGTTGATTTGGGAGCAGGAAGGACCTTCTTCCTGATCAGAATAGCTGAAACCCTAAATGTTTTTGTGGCAGTGCAGTTTTGCTGCAAGGATCTGCTGATATCTTTGACATCATCAATTCCCCAACTGTTACAGAACCTTCAAAGCAGGAACTGATAGGAACATGAATGGAACAAGTCTCCTGCTTCTGAAGTCAGAAACCATATGGTGTCTTTCATACAGTTAACAGGCTTTATCTTAAAAGCAGTTAGGTTTTGTGCTCCTTTTAGTGTCCCCTGATTTTCCTAAAAATCCTTTCTGCACAAGCCATAATTAGAATCAAAGAATCGTAGAATAATTTATGTCAGAGGGGATATCTGGAGGTCACCTAATCCAGCCCCTGATGAAAGCAGGGTCAGCTAGATCAGGTTGCTCAAGTCTCTGTCCAGTCAAGCTTTGCATATCCCCCAGGGTGGAGATCCCACAGCCTCTCTGAGCCACTGTTCAAAAGTTTGACTATTGTCATGGGAAAAAAAAAACAAACTTCATACTTTATAGAGTTGAATGCATCTTCTTTAAGAACAAATATCACTAGAACTGGGCTTTGTTCTTAAGATGAAATCTTGTCAGAGCTTTGTACAATTAGTCTTGATCAATCTGTATTAAAAATGACTTGTGTATCCTGGGAACACATTTGACTTTTTCACAGAGGTTTCATGTTGAAACTTAATAGTCTTTCGGTGATGAACTCTTGTGATGAAGGCCCTTCTCTTCTAGCTTATTCTAACTAATGAACTCCTAAATGATAGTGGACAGGTTTGAAACTAGTCTTCCAAGTTTATTTTATACTATCTCCTTGTACTTTATGAATTTCATCCCTGTCCTATTACTTCTGGCCTCAAGGTCATTTAGTTCTTTCACTATGATATAGCAATACTTTTCTGTCTCAATGATGTGTCACGATTTTTGCTTCTATGCCAAGACCATAAATAAAAACATTAAATGCAACTGTGCCAAAAATTGATTTTTGAGAAATTTCAGTAGTAGTCTTAGCTTCCTTCTAGGCGAATACGTCTGTTTTCATTGAGCATGCTGTCACCTTTCCACTTTTACAGTTTCTCTGCTAAGCACTATCACTTTCATCTTAATAGTTCCACATTTTAGTCATACCAAATTCTTTAGTCTAGATGGCAATATATTCCTTTTGTTTATTAATCAATTATCAGTGAAAGCTATCAAGTTAGTGTGGCCTGATCTACCACCAATAAACTCATATTGCATTGCCTCTCATTTTCTTTTTACCCAAAGACAGTCATTTTTCCATCAAAATGACTGAATCAGTGGCTCACTGGCCTTTTATTTTCTCAGCTTGGTTTAATATTTTGAAAATGGAAATGTAGTAAGACAAAAGTCCACGGACTCAATATTCAAATATTTGGTATGTTAGAGCTAAAACTAGTGATTCCATAGTGGCTTCTGGCCTAAATTCTGTGAAGGTGTGACA
This sequence comes from Apteryx mantelli, assembly GCF_036417845.1. Lineage (NCBI taxonomy): Eukaryota > Metazoa > Chordata > Aves > Apterygiformes > Apterygidae > Apteryx > Apteryx mantelli. The sequence continues at coordinate 7,318,559 of NC_089978.1, forward strand.
CAAAAGCATAGAAAGTATTTGGAAAAACACTGAGGAGACGATTAAGCTTCCGTATGTAAAACACAACAGGAAAAGGGAGTTGGGGACATCCTGCAAACTTTATTTGCTAAGCAGCAAGTGTAATAGTATATTAGCATATTTTAAAGAAACAAATTAAAGAAACCTCCAAGAGAGGATGGGGTTTCTTTCTTAAATGTTCTGACTGGTCTTAGCTTTGGCTGCTTCCTAATCTCTCTGTATTTCAACTTCACCAAATATCAGCACACCCTCCACAGCTCCACAGAATAAACCTGCCAAAAGACAGTCGCAAAAATACTTGGACAAAGACAAAATGCCTTCGTGCTGCACTTCCTCTAGTCCAGAAAACAGATTAATGTCAATTGAAAGGAATCACAGATTAACGTCAGTTGAAAAAGTTAGATGTGTGAGCAAAAGGGCTGGCTTGCTTTTATATTCTCGAGACCATTAACTTATATGTTTGACATTTTAACACTTTGCCCCAGTTTATTGTACATGTTGTTAACGTTCCCTGGTGAATCTTCAAGATCAAGAGGTACAAATGTAAAAGGAAAGCAGGCATTTTTCTCTTGCCACATCTAAGTCTCTGTTTTATATGTTAAAATATAGCTAAGTGGATAAGCAACAGAAATTTAATGATCTAATTACTTTTCCTTTTATTCTGATCATGAAATTTGCATGACCAGTTAGCAAGTGTATTAAAATGAGGCTTCAGTCTTGCAAACGTGTATGTGCATGCTTAACTTTAAGCAGTTCAAGAGTCCCAGTGAAGCCAGCAGTACTCAAAATACTTTGGAATAAATGTATGTGCATTTTTCTCTTAGAGGGGTGCTTATGATATCTTTGATGTAGAATTCCTGCTCAATAAATTGCTTAAAATTTCAACAACGTAGCTCGTGCTATTGTTGCACCAAATTACCCACATACCCAACCAGTGCAGCGTTAATTGCAAATCATACATGCGGCTCTAAAACACTTCAATTTATGATTCATATCATGCTCATTAGCGACGTAAGTAATCATGGTCTGAATCTACTTCTGATTATTTAACTCACACAACTAACCAGATAACTACATAAGCCCCTCAGTAGGCAGAAACCGGCATGCATATGCATAGCATTGCACCCGGTGGGGAACCTGGCCCTCGATACACTGAAAGTACACAAAGTGCAAAAAATCACACCAGCTCGTAAGGCCCTAACTCCAGCGCAAAGCCAGATGAATTTCAAGTGATTAAGTGACTCACTCGCTGAAGTGGCATAGTACCAATTATGCTCGAGAGGTTGTTTGAGCATCCAAAATACTGAGTTCGCTTTCACACATATCCCACTATTAAACTCTCATGCCCAGAACGGTCCTGGAAAGTGAGCAGCTCTAAAACTGAGATTGTCTCTTGAATGTGAAGAACTTTCCCTCCCCATATTATCTCTAAAACCTACTCACTATTCCATCACCTATTTTCCACTCCGTCCTAATTATTTTTTTTTTCCTTCAACCAAAGTGAGGTCAATAGGTGCTTCCCACATCCCATTCTTCTAAAGTAGGATGTTTTGCTTCACTTCTCACAGAAGTAAAGAGGGAGAGAGAGAGACAATTTCAAGGAGATAATGCATTTGACCTCTCTGTTAATATTCAGAATGCCGGTCAGGAAGGTTAGGAGCAAACATCAGCTTTCTTTCACACCTCTTAGCTCATTCCACAAATTAATAACATCATACTGGGAGCAGCCTAGACCCTGAGTAATGAATGTGAGCAATAGTTCCTGCTGGCTGCTTCCGAGGATGCATTTATTTTTCTCATTATCTTCCACACAATCTCCCAGCCATTGTCTGCTACCCCTGCTCACTCAGGAAACCTCAGAAAGTGCTAAAGATGTCAAGAAGCAATAAGCCTCATTTATTTTTATGGCCTTCATCAGCAGTTTCTTTTTTGCTTAAAGGCCTATAATAGAATCCACTGATTAGAATCAGCACCATATCAGAATATAGATATGATAGCCCTTTTCTGAAGGTGAATGGACGACTGAAGGACACTTTCTGCGTTTGATGTTTCTGGAGGATACTGACGCTAAACAAAATTAATTGTGGGATTTTTTTTTTTCCTTCTTGTTGCTTTCCCAGACATTTGGAAATTGATTGAATAAAATGTTAAGGTGGATAATCTTAAAAATTCTAATTAATTATAAGAAAATTATTCAGCTGACACAATACCGCAAGGTAAGGAGTTGGATTTGACAGCTATTAATAAAATGGTATAAATGAACAGAGCAACTCCCATTTGTAAAGTGCCATATTTATTACAAAACTAAACCATGAAGCAAGTAATTAGGTTCTGTTATTTAGACTTTTTTCAGGTTAACTTCAAAAACATATGATAAACATATTCTTTGTCCTCTTCCTTACACAGTTCTGACCTGAAAAAAAATTCTGTTTTCAAAACCCAGGCATGTAAATCCTATGCAAAAAATTGAAAAAGTAAGAAATAGTTTCTCTTTAGTGTGTATTTATTTTCCATATGCAACCATAACAGGTGAAGGCTAGCAGACTTCTCATCCGGTTCTAGCCCATAATTTCGGATTGCTGTGAACTTAACAGCTAACTTTGCATTTGATTAATTAGCACAGAGAAGAAGACAGTGAGTGTCTCCTCCAAGAAGAATGCAGGGTGTGCTCATAGTGCTACCATTCTCCATGGAATTCTTGCATTCTTACACCTATATGCAATTTAAAAGTTGTTTTTTTTTTAATCTGTAGAGAAAATTCACCCAATGACTTCCTTGATGATGGCTAGGAATATCCACACAAGCTGTTTATAAGGAACAGATACTATACTTTCAGTATACTCTCTCCCTTACTTTGCTTTAACTGGCTTAGAGAAATGATACCTCAGGGTCACATCCTTTCCCAGCTGACCTGAGTAAATCTGTGTGCTGCGGATTTGCTGGCAGGATATGAAAGTTACTGCATTTGACTATTACCTCGCTTCTGAAGAAGTAGGGCTCAGGCCAGTTCAGGGACTAATATTTTAAGAGCGAAGCTTCTCTTTTTCAAAGCAAGGAGGCACCCTGGACATGAAAAATAGAAGAGAAATCTTCTGTGTTAGGACTGTCCACACAGAGGTGCACCAAATCCATTCTCTGTCTGAAAGCCAAAATCTGGCGGGCTATTTAAATATGCCACTTCTCTCTCCTATATACAACATTTTATAGTGCATCTTCACAGTCATGAAGTGTCATTTTGTCTGGGTGACCAGGGAAAGGGGCTAAGTTGCAGTATCAGAATAATGAAACAGCAATCTTATCTGACGTGAACTGATTTACTATACTTTCATGAAGATTACATCACCTTCGGACCAAGACTTGGATGGACTTTAGGCAGAAAACACACAAACAGAAGAGAAAATTCACATACGTGCATCCTAAATACAGCACACAGGGAAAAACAGGAGAAAAATATGTCGCTGTTCTCTGATTAACTCGTATAAGCGTTCACTCAAACAGAACTAATCATCTAAGAAAAAAAGAAAAGAGAAAAAAAAAGCTGAATCTTGATGCTGGGGCTGTTTTAAAATAGCAGTGGGCTATAAGCAAGGTTTGTTGTGCTAAAATTAAACCCTGTCTTGAATGGTCTTTCATAATTCACTTTTGTTCGTTATAGGTAACCAGTTTCGCCCTTTCTAGCTAGGACTTGGGATATGCATGCCTCATTACATGGATGGGCTACTATGTAAAAAGTTACTAAAATCTTGCTGAACTGAAACAGACAGTAAAAAAAAGCCTGGGAAGTCAGTAAATGCAATCCATCTTCATGAAAGATGGAACGGGAAGCTGTACTCAGCATGACAGCAGGAGGGGACCATTTCTCTCAAAACCCTGTTTTTCCTCAGCGACAGCTTTCGCAAAGGGGATGGAGAATATTTACACTCAGTTAGTGGCAGTGGTCAAGCATACATGATTCCCTGCTTCCAAGGAAGCCAAGAGCTCTGCCCACATCCCCAGCATAGAGATAACAGGATCAGATAAAAGAAAAATCCATGCATGTGTGCAAATGCATACCCATACATACATGCGCACACACACAGAGTGAAGAAGATGAAGAAGGATCAAGGCATACAGTCGACTGCAGGATAGTTTTTCAAGCTGGCAAAGCTGAGTCTAAGCAAGCCTGAAATCCCCCCACATTGCCGTACAACCGTGCCGTGCTGTAGAAACTGCTCTTTTTTCCTCACCCGTGAAAGCTATGTCACTTGGGTGTATTCTGCACTCTGGCCCTCGGTTGGCTGTCTCTTCTGGCCTCCTTTTCTGCTTTTTGGCAGTATGCTGCTATTCCGGTGCTCTCCAGCATGAGATTTTTGAAGATGCTGGCAGCCCTGGTGTTGATTTCTAAACTGCAGTTATTCCCCCTTTCTTCCCAATCTTATAACCATCGCACTGACCGCTTGGACATTGCTCTTCCAGGTCCGTTGCCCCCTAGTAGAGCCAACGGGGTCTTGAGGACAACCTCAGAGCACTCCTCAAAAGACAACGCACTAAAGAGTGAAACCGGTAACGACAGCGAATGCAGTCCTACCACGTACACGTGCTGTGTTTTGGGGCGTTTCAGGAAAGAAGAAAATCCTGCCCGTTGCCCCCCTGCTCTGTTGCATGCACGGTCACACCAGAAGCAAACCTTGGTTGTAACCGATCTGCTCCAGTTCACAGCAGAATTTAAATGCAGACGTTCGGTGCTAAAGCCACTCGCCTTTCCTGAAGAGCTACAGCTCATTAGTCGGCAGCGGTAAGAGGCTCGTAAACATCCTGCATGGACCAGCTATTCAACGGAAACAAAAAGCTGCACTTTCAGTGCGAGTTATAATTTTACAAGGAAAAACAAGCCTTGCAGTGCGGTACACCATAACAGTGCAAAATATGAACATCTTCGAGCACCTGCCTCCAGTAATTTTCTAAGTCTTTGTAAAGGATTGTATTCATGATTTTCACTGAGTTTGGACAGCTTTCGACAATTTCCGCTTAAACAGATTTTTTTTTTTTTTTTTTGCTTTCTCACGAGTTTCATTCTAGATGGATGTTAGCGGGATAGTCAATCATAAACTCACACTAAACAGAGTTTATGCTTTTCCAAGTCAGGGATATAAAACTTACCCACCTTTTACTGCCTGGTCTATAAAACTATAAACAGGCGAATTTCTTCACTCTCATAAAACAGTTTTCCATGACTAAATAAAGAAAAAATGCCTTTTCAACTCAGGAAATTCTTACTACTGCTATTTAGCAAATACTTTCTAGGCAGACAAAGAGACAGACTGATAACAAGGCAGCTTTCCCAAGACAATTAAGCTAACAATAAACAAAACAGATTGAATAATTTTTAAATATAAACGCAGGCAAAATATTGATTGAAACAAGGATGATTCCCAGTTCCCCCTAAAGCAAAAGCAAGAGATTTTCAGTATGTAAAATAGGCCCCATGGTGCCACATTCTTGAAGGAAAGTTCATAAATACAAGTGTGAGATTCCGGAGTAGTGATTTTTAAAACTGTACAAAGGACCCATATTGCATGTAAATCACCTGAAAACACAGAGCATTACATTCCACATCCAGAATCATTAATCTCTCGGACATGACAAATCTTTCTAGCAGGAGGGAATAAATTCAAGATAATAAGTTTTAAAGTAATGAATATCTCTTGCCTATGAAGTGCTTTAATGACTCTCCTCGTCAGAATTCAGATTTTATTATTAACTCTGCAGAATGGCAGCAGCCTGAAGAGATACAGTTACAAATCAATTTCACCGCTCGTTCCTAACGAGTCACTAATTGACCTCAATTTCTGACGGAGTCACCGATTTCCTCCCATACTTTCTTCCCCTGATGTGTATATCAGAGGATTTGGTGGCTGGTCAAAAAGGAATTTATTTTAACTCTCTGGTGCCTCACGTAGACTTTTAATGGCGGAAATGTAAATCATCTTGCACGCGTTAACTTTAACGGTTGGGATGTATTTTTTGATCTCCTTTTATGGATAAGATGATCATCATTTTGTTAAAGCAAGTGTTTGATTTATCTGCTTTAAAATAGGAAGGGATTAAAGTCGAGAAAGAACACTCAGATTCTCCATATAACCCTAATGATTATGAACTGTGAAATATTTTATTCAGCTTTCATGGGGCCTTAAAATGAAGTGACATTAGAATTAACAAATGGCTGTGGTAAAACACAGTTTATTAAAGCCTGTGAGATTATGAAGTATATCCTCACAAAGTTTTTAAGGTATTTGTGTCTTGAATAGCCAAAATGCATTTTTAAAATTCCATTGCATCAGATTTTCTTCTGATTTATATCTGTACGAGCTAAAATGCTTTTCCAAGTGACACTGTGGAGCTTGATGCACTATAAAATGAATGCATCTGGCCTTTCCTAAGCAAGAGAAAATCTAATGCAACTCCAGATGTTTTAAATAGAATTATCGTACCAATCACGTCTGAGCCTATAAGGTAAAATAGACAATATGTGAAAGATGCTGGCTTTCACTAGTCATTTGAGGGAGTGTATTCACTTTAACTCTTATCTTAATTAATTACAAGAGGGATTTTTGCTTGTTTGTTTCCTGCAGTACTGCTGAAATAGCATCATTTGGCTGTTTGCTTGGGAATGTCTTGATCTGTTTAATAATAAAAATCCTGTTTTACAAAATTAATGAGAAAGCTAAGGTACACAGGCAGATGGTGAGGCCCTGGCCTGAGGTTTAGCTAACGGGACAGAACAGGAGAAAATGCTGGACGCGACATGAGGAACAGCCGGATGGGACAGAAAACGGCGTGAGAACCGGGCAAAAGTTACCGAAGCATGGGAAAATGGAGGGAAGGGGAGGAGGAAAGGGGCCGGTGGGGGCAAGGAGTCTGCGGGTCCGTACGCTTGTCCGGCCAAGCCCTATGCCTGGTGACCGCAGACTGTCCTCATTGGTCTGGTGGCCAGCAAGAGGAGACATCTGCACATGTGTGCAACCACTAGTGAATACGGTGCTCATGTTCATGTGAGGGCTGCTGGCGTGGCTGTGGGACCAGTGAAGGCACTTCCCGCTGTCCGTGTTGGTCCGTGCGGACATTGTGCCGTGTAAGAAAGCTAGAAAAGCAAAATTGTGCTCAATGCTCACATTCAAGCCCAGCTTCTGAACATGTGCCGAATGCTCTAATTCAGCCACCCACTTTCAGAGCTGATCATTTTTGACTTCCACACGAGGGAAGGCCAATTCTACGGATCATAAGGATCTCAAGCCTGTGTTACATACGGTCAGACTTGCTATCATAGTGACATATTTTAACCTTCAAGTCCATGGAATTATTGTTGCAACTCAGTTGTCCTGACTATGCAAGCTTAATGACGAATACCTGATTCCTTAAAAGAAAAAAAAGACACACACGCAAAAAAAACCCAGAAACAAAAACAAAAAAACACAACAAAACACCTCCAAAATCAAATGCAAATATAACAGACCTGTAGATCTTTAGAAGATATTTTTAACTCTTGCAATATCCTCTAATCCCATAGTGACACTAATACATACCTTAATGTCATTCAAATAACCAGCAAAAACGTTTTTTGCATAAAAATTCAGAGGGAGGCCCTTTGATTGTCCTACTTGCCACAGTCCTTTCACTCTGTTATTTTATTTTACTTTTTTCTGTATTTGTCCCCCAGGTTTTGACTCAGTTTTCAACAGTGACAGAAAACAGTGGGGAAGGAAGTAAATCAGATTCTGTACTAAAAGCATAATATCATTGTGTTTGTAGGTATGAAGCTGCCTATTGTTTTCTAAGAATACCAAAAAAAAAAAAAAGAAAGAAAAAAAGCAGTAGTCACTAACAGACCGGGAGATAATCCAGGCTTGAGTGTGATACAGACGGCTTTAACATGCAGTATGTTAGTGAAAAATGAGAAAATTGAATGTAAAGAAAAAAATAAAGAAAAAGAAGGAAACAAAGCACTCATTATTTATGCCAGAATTTCTACTTCTAAAGTAATACAGACTGCTGTGAAATAATGTAACAGCTGCAGCTGCGGAACGTAGGGAAAAGCTGAGATTTGCCACTGGAGAAAAAGAGGAAAGAAATATGAAAGCTCTTTGACTTTAAAGAATCCTATGAGAATAAAAACCCTACTCACTAAAAATTCCTGGGCCATTTTCACATAAATGCTTCTATCTTTTTTTACAGGAGAAAGCATGGAAAGAACAGTTTTCTCACTAGTAGTAGACCTCTTCTCACTTCTTTATGATACTGTGGCAAAGGGTATGCCTCTTCACACACTGATGGAAAAGCAGGAGAAGATATTTTCCTGGCTCTGTCATTTTACCCTGATGTTTGTCAATGTGAAGGAATGGTCCTGATTTAGCCACCAGTACCAGTGAGCCAATGCCATAGCTTCAATAACTTGTCTGTATTAAATCTTGTAATCATGTTTTGGCTAAGGTAGTTAAATTCTTAAATGGAATAATTGTCTGCTTCTAGGTACATTTAACTCTAGCTTAGATCATTCACTGCACAACAGGCACCATTAAAAAAACATAAAAAAAAACATGACAAGCTTCTTCCAGGTTGCAGCCAGCCTGGAGCAAACATTTGTGCTCTGTCTTCACTGGAATTTAAAACGCTTCTGACATGCTGCGACTCTATTGAAAGTTATAGTGTAATCAAACCCTAATTCTGAAAAAGAGCAGGTCCAAAGTGTGCCATTTCACAGCTTTCAAGTACCTTCTAAAGACCCTTCAAGGGCCTGCAATTAAGTTGAGATGCAGTCTGGTGAGGCTGATATTTAGGTAATTACTATGATATTTATATATTCATATACATGCGTCTACATATCTACATCGCCACGTCCTTTTTATGTTGCTTATCTTCTGCAGTGGTAATCTATTTGTCTTCCGTTCTCTTTCTGTACCACCTTGCCCATAAAGAGAGCGATCCAGAACCCTAAATCGGAACAACAGTGTTTCATACACACGTTACATATATAAACACGTGTTCTTGTGTGAGTTCCCATGTGTCAAAAAATCTAATAGGATGAACCTTTTCTGAGGGCATCCTCGGGTACTAAATCTTTAACAGGCTGTATTATGCAAACAACAGATGTTCATTTTTGCACCGCACCATTTTTCCTCTTCATATATTACAAATTTATTAAAATGTTTAAGTTGCAAAGTCAAATCACAGAAATAAGCTATAACATATTAAACTTCAGCTCAACCTCCATCTGTATCTGCATTTGCATGATCTCAAGTTACATGTTCCGAGATTTATTAGCCATAGGACTCTGCCTCATTTGAATAATAGCTAGTTATTCCCAGTTTATCTTTGTATCTCATTTTGTATATGTGCCGGACATTATTTAGCACAAACAATTTGAATCTTGCAACAGTTCAGCATCATTAGTTTCTTAATGGGTGCAGGGATGGATGAAAAACAGCAGGAGAGAGGAATGGTGTAGGCAGGGCAATGCATTAGGGGCTGCGTGTGGAGCAGACCCAGGCTGAAGCAGAGAGCAATAGGAGTCCCCTAAAAACAGCCTGGTGGAAGGATATATCATAACATCTGCAATCAAGGATGGGGTTTGGCCCTAGAAAGTTCATACACACTTTGGGGGAGACTTTTCCTTTAAGAAGTTTTAAACACGCATACAAATACACATAAATGCATACTCACACAGAGCTGGGAAATACATTGCATATACTTATTTCAGGGTATGATTTCAAAACTTGTGGTTTTGTTAGCCCTGATTCATGATTTTTGAATACAGGGAACTGGTAATTCTGAATTTACTTGCTGTGAAGTATGTGTTTTCTGCTCAGATCTGTTCAGATGATGGATCGACATCAACAGCTTCTGTAGCAGCTGAATTGCCCATGACCAGAGTGTCTAGCACAAAAATAACTTGTTCATTTAAACACCACTATTTTCAAATATTTAAGACACATTAATACGAACTAAAATAGTTATGCCAAACATAGCTGGACATATTTAAATTGAGTAAAATGTGAGGTTGTATTGATAAATTATATTCTCAAATAAAATATGTTCTAGAGGCCAATAACATTTTAATATTTTATTACTTATTACATGAGGAATTAAATTATCTTTTCTTTTCCTAAATCTCATATTCCAAAATTAGGTTAAAGTGGTTTTCTTCTTTTCTCTTGCTGAACCCTTTCCTAAAGATTTGCAACTATTTAGAGATCTTAGTTTATAAATATATACATGCATACATATTTTATATATATATATATATTTATACAGAATTTCTGCTGAACTAGATGTGCATCACAACTTTGATATTTGCAAAAAAATCAACAAAACATAATTTAAGTGGGGGAGCATGAGATCTGGAATACTACAGCCTTGTAAATAAATCTCTGCTGATTTGGAGCTGATGATGGGTTTGGCAAAACAATCTATGAACACAGCGGGCGGGATTCATCTCAGTTTTAGATACCTAGACCAGACTTCTTATTATAGCCTTTCTTTACCATTGGGGCCGTGAAACAAGCACTTGCAGAGTATGTTTCTACTGTCTATTGCAGACGGCTATGTTAGGATGAGCTGAAGCACATCTCAGAAAGCTTGTTTCGCTCCCTAGACTAAGAGAGTCCTGTGTGAATGGCTTAGATATAGACATCCACCTTTCAGTTAGATAACACAAATTCTGCTCGGGTCCCTAGAGTGCTTTTGGATCTTCAAGATTTTCTGTCTCTAAACAACAAGGCCTACTGTTAAAAATGTAAACCCAGAAATAATTTGAAAAATGCACCGAGTTTCCTAATTATAGGCACTTAGAACATTTTCTCATGTAACTTCTGATTTTCAGGTGCAATCCATGCTATGAATTACAAGTGACTCTCCTGTCAGGGTGCACAGGGGCAATTTTGATTGATTGATAGATCAGCCAGTCTATTCACCATCGATATTTAAAAGGCAGTACTAGGCGTCTGGATCCACAGACAGCTACGCTAACCATTAGACCTTCTCCTAAAACCTCTGGCTTTAATATTGATAACAGATATGAACCTTGTACTAGTGTTCCATTCATTCTGGTAACACCTCATGCAAATTTAGAGCCAGCTGTTTTTTTGGGTTTTTTTCAGTTTTGTGGGGTTACTGATTTACCTCAGCTGCGAAAGGAGTTGCCGGGCATCGTGGTTCTCTGGAAAGAGCCCTGCTTTGCACTCAGAGAAGGTGCTCCTCCGGAGAGCTTTCTAATTTTGTGTAAGCCACGTCAGCAAAGACCACCCCCAGGGTATCTACTGAAGACACCACTCATTCGTCTTGCAAAATGTCACAACTGTTGGATGAAACACAGGAAAGAGCAGAGAGAGAGAAAGAGACTTTTCATTCATAGCCTTGACTGTGATGCCTTGATTCTACATTGCCTAGCTTGAAACCTCTTGAAAAACTCCCTGGACTCAACCAAGGCATGGAGGCAAATATCTCCTCCCACATGTACTGCTTCCAGACTATGTCCTGTGTACATAGATTTTAGTGATCAACAAACCTACCTGGGTGAAGAAACTAAAATCTTCAGGAAAAAAAAATTCTTTATAAACACATACCAAATGGAAGAAAAATATCCAGTAGATCTTTGAACATCTTCTTTAGCTGTATATCACTCAAGAATCTGGCTACAACAGATACATTCAGGTTTCTACCAAATATTAGCCGCGTGCATTATATAAACACCCTACTTAGCCAGATGGGTCACAAGAAATGGATGGCCACACGTGTGCTGGGGGTACCGAAGATTATTTAATTCTGCCTACAAAGTTGCCCCCAGAGCCCCCTTATGGCTTTCCTAGGGTGTGACAAAAATGCCTGGGAACATGCCTAGCACTGAGGCTGGCTGATGCAGAGCAGCCGACTCATGAGCTAGTAAAGTCTCAGCCACCAGACAGAGGAGGTAAAGTGCATAAAGCGCCTCTGGGGGAAGGTCCCAGCAAGGATCCCACTCCCAAATGGAGCTCTGGAGCTGTCTGAGAGAGCAGGAGCTGGCAAGGGCAGAGAGCGTGGTAGGGACGGCTCCAGGAGTTTAAGAGCCCGCACAGGCACATTCCCATGCCTGGGAATGCTCTCCAGCACTGTTTAATTTACTGCTGCAGGTAGAGCCGGAGGATCTTTCATCCTAAGCGGTGAATCAATCTTCTGTCATCAGGATGTTGCTGTCATGCAGAGGGAGGAAGTTAGAGGATGGATGTTTGGTGAAGAAAAGGAAGAGCCCTTGCCAGTACTTTCTACAACAGAAACTTTGCTGAAGTCAAGTAACCAACATTGGCTTGATGTTTCTTCTTCAGTTTGATTAGGGGGAAAAAAAAAAAAAGACTATATCTTACAGCTATCTGCATAGCAGGGCACACAACCCAGTTTGCATTATGTCTTTATACAAATTTGCATTATAACAGAGATTTCAGTCTTACAGTACTCTAGGAGGATAGATTTTAACAGCATCTCCAAAATAACACATTCTCTCAGTAACATACACATGTCAAAGGCCTAAAAAGGTCACACCAATATAAAAACCAGTCTTCTCAAATTCACTCATCACACTCATGTTGATCACAGAGAATAAAGAAAAGAAAAACACTTTTTATAGCACCTCTTGAGTGTTACACATTGGCGGATTGTAGATCAAAGGTGGGGAAAGGGGGCGTTACAAAGCTGCAGAACTACAAAGGAGAGATATTTATATTATCTGCCAAACTCTGTACATAAAGAGATTTCAGCGCAATTGCCACAGTTGGTCAAAACTTCAGCAGCAACATCAGAAACAAATATTTTTATATAGTTATTTAGCACAAAAACTTTATGCAAATTTAGGTGTGATGATACTGCAAAAATTTCTGAAGGAACTGCACGCTTTCTGGTATTCCCACAGGCCCCATCGCGTTTCCTCTATCATATTTCTTGATTTAAGTTAAGTAACATTTTTATGTAAACAAACAAAAAAAAAGGATTTAGGTGATTCCTATAGATTTTTTACTATTTGTCTGAAATCAGACTTCAAGAGAAAAAGAGCTGGCACTTATCTTTTTAGACAGCTGCCCTCCTAAAGTAAAATCTAACAATTGCTGCATTGCAAGAAACTGAAACGTAAAAAAAAGTAATGGGCATTAGAAACAAAACAACAAGAAAACATACAGATGATGTACTACATCATCTATTCCATCTCTGTGTCTAGAAACAATGATAATTGCAATTTTGCCCAGATTAATGTTTGGAATACTAATCTCCAGACTTTTCCCTCCCTTCCTTCCTTTTAAAATGTAGTTACGAAATTCAATTGTGAAATAAATAGAAAGAATTATAGCATGTGAGCAAAACCAGTTGGCTGATGGATGTTTGAAGGTCTCAACAACATTAGTGTTCAATAGGAGAGCTGAGTATATCCAGGTGTGTTATATTCTTACCAAGATGTGCTGGTTTATATCAATGTGGGCAATAAAAATATTGCAGCCGGTGTTCTTGTACAACAGGGCTAAAGTATCACAAAAGAAATCTTAATGCAATTGTTTTTGTTCCCCTGAGACAGAAAACTTCATTGGGAATTTGAGAGGGAAAGCTTGGATTCAGAAAGACTTTGCCTGAACTGTGGACCTCAGAAGTGCATCCCACCCCCAGGGCTGGGTGCGTAGCTGGCCACCTCCAGCAAAACCAAAGAGCAAAACCGAAGAGCGCCCCGCAGAGCGTATTTCCTGCATGGTGCCTGCTATGTCTGAAACAGTCTTTCCTCCTGAACACCAAATAACCCCTGTAATCACTTCATTCTAGTCAATTCACTCTCAATGACACTCTTAATCCATGAAACATTTGCAATGAGAGCCCCATAATGAGATTAAAATAGCCACATACATCTTATCTTCTCCATTGTCACACATGACCTTGTACTTTCTCATGTAGCCATTTGTCTGACTTTGGACTGGATCTCCAGCACAGGTGGTTAAATCTTTGGATAAAGAGTATTTTTCTTCTCTTTAATATGCTATCCTAATTACCTTGGCAGTCCTCTAAAGACAATGACTTTGCCATTGCAGGATCTTTAGGCATTGAAATTGGAAAGGGATGGTTTGGTGACTATCGAAAATCAAAAAGATCTTCATTTACTCATGCAACAAGGTTACCCGTCAATGCAAAACACAAGAGGTTTTGCCCAAACTGAGCTAGCTTTAAACAGAGAATTGAAACAGGACTATAAAGCTGATAAAAATGGAGCTTCAAATCAAGTCCAAGAGATGGTAGGACACAAGAAATGTAGGATGGTTAATGAAAGCCAGACGCTGTGGTTTTGCAAGCCCTGACTACACAATACCTCATCATTATAGTTTTAAGCACCTGTTTTGCCTGCTCTTTCATATGTGTGACAGAGAGCAGCAAAAAACTTTTATGAATAACAGTATATGAATGATAAGAAAATAGTAAATAGGACTTATTACTTTATTTCCATAATAGGTAAGACTAACTGCTGAGGATTAGTACCCTCTTATTAATTTTGCAACACAGGCTTTGTAGTTATCTTTTTTATATATTTAATTCCTTTTTTGTTTGGATTTTCAAATGTTAACAAAGGAAGCAGTCCTCCAACTACAATTTTTAATATCTGTTTTGGGTTGTTTGCTTTTTGCCCGTGTCTTTTCAGAGTGCATTACTACAGCATATCAGTTACAGGCAGGTCTCATTAGCTGGGAGATTACTTGAATAGCAACCTCGAAGTCTAAAATGCCTCCCTGTTTGAACTGAAGGCAAGTTGGAAAGCATAAACCTCTGCAGTCTCCTGATGGCATGGTGCATAGTGCTCAGATTTAATGTTCCCATCCAAAGTTTCAGCCCGCGTGACAAGGGCGAGCACCGGACGGATCCGAAGATGAGCTATTTGACAGGGCTCAGCGGCAGGCTCGCTGCTAGCAGCTTTGCAGAAACAGCCTGCTGCCACCTCCCTGCTGCTCCGTGGATAATTTTCAGTGCTGTCAGTCTGCATCCTAATTTGTATTACTCACAGATGTCCCTGAAAAGCCACATACCCTGGGACCATTTTTATGACACAGGATGTGAAATGAATGTGCCATAATTTTAAATTAAACATCTGCAGATTTTCTCAGTTACCTAGATTTCAAGAAATCCTGCATCCATTTACAAGTTAATTCAGTTTAGTACATTCAGATTCTAAAAGAGCATTGAAGATCCTTATATCTTACAAGAACATAAGACAACATTATTCAAGCGGAACATACAACTCAAGTCTTTTGCCACACTGAAGAAAATCAGGAATAGCATCAGAGAAATGAGCAGAATTATTTCAGTGTAAATCTGTTAAAAGCAAAAATAGAACCAGAACCTATAGTTTTCAAATTACTGCATAGATTTGTTAGGCCTAATTCTTTGTAGCAAATCCTGAAGTCTAAATTCCTTAGCCTCTCTCTTAATTAATAGTAATGCATGTTTGAAATCTTTAGATAGGAGATGGGCCTAAATTCACTCTCAGTTTATGGATTCAAATTTCATTTATGTCAGTATACTGATGTCATTGTCTCTGGAGATAAAAAGTCCCCAGGGTCCGTACACTTTGGCTTAAACGTCTATTGATTTTAAAGGCATGTCCTCTTAAAATTTCCCCATTTTCCTTCTGGACTCCCTGCTCATGTTTATGTATTCAGATTATACCAAGAGATTTTATTTTTTTATAGTTCAATAAACTTCCAATATTCAGAGATATGTTGCAATGGGGCTTAAGGATTGTATTATTCATATTATTTGTAGTTATGTACAATACTTAGCAAACTAAAACTCAAGGCACATTAGTGCTATTTTGCTATGCCAGAAAAACCCTGGTGACTGCCCTAATTTGACTATAGGTGTAAGAACCACTCATTAAAATCTAATGTCAGACTCAAAGCTAGCACAAACTTTCATTATGCAAACATGAAATCGACTGAAAGGGCTAATGAGGGTAGAAAGATACCCCAGATGTCAATAGAAAACAATCTACTTCTAACACAGCTCTTCTTCTGGGAATTTCCTCCATCTACAACAAAGATTTTGCTTACTGATTTCCTGGTACTTGTTAGGCTGAATAATCATGTAGGCACAGTAAAAGAGTATGGTGAATCACAGACATAACTTATTTCTTAATTTTATTATATGCTTAACTCAATGATTGCTATTGTCCTTGTTCTTCTCAAACAGAACACTAAGTTTTAGCCAGTATTTTATAGTCATTGTATAGTAAGAATTGACAGACTAAATGAAATGGATTGATGGATTTAATGTTTCTCCCATCTGACTGATTCACATGCCACAGAAGTAAGTTTTCTGTTTTCTTTAAATTTTACCTCAAATGCAGTCATAGTTTAAATCAACTATTCTGTGTGATTCTGTGATTCTGTGAAATAGACACCCAGAAAAAATGGATGGATTTAGGGGCAGATTTGGGTGTTGTTCCCAGCTCTGCTCTTAGCCTGCTGATGACCTTAATTCATTAACCTCAGTTCCAGATTATAATTTTCTTTTCAGTAAAATGAGACTGTGGATAAGTAAGTACAGAAAGGACCTGAAGAGATCACCTAGTTCATCACTCCCTTCTGAAAAAAACTTAATTATACCTACCAAGGCTCCAAGACATGTTTACCTGATCTGTTCCAAAACCTACTTTAATAATCTGGTGATGATGGTACTTACTGTCATACAAGTGGTTTGAAAGTTACTGATGACAAGGACTATAGAATCTGAGCTGCCATTATAAACGTTATATTATAAATTCTATATTATATACTGTCTTAACCCAAGTGACATCCTTTGGGTATTAGGAGGACCACAGACTTTGGAACCTAATCTCAGACTAACTCACTGTCACAGAATCACAGAAGAGTTGAGGTGGGAAAGGACCTTTGGAGATCATCTAGTCTGACCATACTGCTCAAGCAGGATCACCTAGAGCTCATTGCCCAAATCATGTCCAGATGGCTTTTGGATATCTGCACAAATGGAGACTCCACAGCCTCTCTGGGCAACCTGCTCCAGTGTTCAACCACCCTCACATTAAAAAAGTGTTTTCTTGTGTGGAATTTCCTGTGTTTCAGTTTGTGCCTGTTGCCTCTTGTCCTGTCACTGGGTACCATTGAGAAGAGTCTGGCCCCATCCTCTTTACGCCCTCCCTTCAGATACTTATACGCATTGATAAGATCCTTCCTGAGCCTTCTGTCCACCAGGCTAAACAGTCCCAGCTCTCTCAGCCTTTCCTCATAGGAGGGATGCTCCAGTCCCTTAATCATCTTTGTGATCCTCTGCTGAACTCAAGCAGAGTACCAGCTGCAGACTTTGTTCTTTTGTTTTGTTCTTCCTTAGTTACTGGAAAAATTGGGAAAAATAACAAATTAAAGGGCATGGTAAGTTTTAGAGTAACAGCAGTTTATTCCACTACAGTTTGTGGTGTTGGCAATAAGGCGTCACTAATCCACATCTGTTCAGGACAGGAATATATTGATGATGGAAAAGCTTTGCTCATGTCTCTGTTTGATATTTGCCTTGGGAATGTGAGAATACATTTGCATATTCTAGGAGAACCATAATACGAATAAAGAATAGCTTTCCACTAAGCAGAGTTGTAAAATAGAGCTTAATATGGAGAAAACATTTCCTAGCCATGCTATCTATCAGTATGCAAGTGAGCTACTCTTTAAAGGAACAGGTGTACAACACGTGCTCAAGCTATCAAACTATCACATGATTAATCTGAAACTTTATTACAAATCTAGCCTAAATTACCCTTCTAATGCGATATGGCATGACCTCCATCTCATGAGAGCCCAAAATGAATTCATAGACAGCCACATACCTTCCAATTATTGCTGTAAGAGACTGTAATTTAGGAAGCATTACACTTACTGAAAGTCACCATGAAAAATGAATCTGAGCTTTTAAACAAGAATTAAGATAAATCAGTGTAAAAAAAAAAGTTAAAAATGCAAACATTGTTTTCTTATGAATACTTTCCAATTATTATGGGGATTTCACAAAATAGTGATACTTTTTATAGTTTGCCAGCACATCTGAATACCATGAAAAAAGACAGCATGAGACAAAACTGAAAGCCAAGAATGTCTGATACTTATTCTAGTGTTTGTGGCCTTTATGTAAGTCACAACTTGATGAATAGTTAAACACATTTGATAGGATAGAAGAATTAGACTGAAATCATTTACCAGTGCCCTGGGGTCTATGTTCTTCTCTCTAATTACAGCAGCTTTATTATGAATCTTTGCAGAATCAATATGGAAGTACACCCCTATGAGTTATTAAATGCCACCTTTTCCCATAAAGTAGAATTTAAGTCTAAATTCAGTGAAGTACTTAAACATATAGTTAAGCAAGAGTAGCCTCACTGAATATATAGCAAGAGGCAAATTATTGAAATTTAAATATTAACTAAAATCTGTCCTAGAATGGATAATACTAGCTACATAGCCCACACAGAACACTTTTTATTGGTAATCTCCAGTCACTTTGCAAAGGAGAAAGATACCATTATAACTATGTTACAGATGAAAAAAGTCACACAGAGGTAAAATGATTTGGCCAAAGTCACTTGTAGATCATTGGCAGAATTGTGGAAGAATGTCAGATCAATGCGTAAGGTCCAGATCAGATCTCCATTCAGTAGGCCATCAAATGCTTAACAAAATCATAATGAAAGCAGTGCTTTGCATGTCTCTAATTTCATTGTAAAATTTCATTTTGTGAATTACAACATTGTTAGAAGAATATTTCAGCTAAGGGCAAGAAGATAGACCAGATGTAACCATGCTTTGTCTACTATATATAGTAATACAATCCATAACTTCTGATTACTGAATATACATATTACATATAAACCCTAGACTCTGACAGATTTGATCAGTATCTCAGTAAGGATACAGGAAACCTGAATGGACAGAAGACACAATTCAAACAGATTTGTTGCTCATGTTATCCTATCCTTTGCATCTCCCAGTGAGGTAGAGCAATAGTGTTATCCCTTTTAAAATATATAATTGCTTAATTTTTACAGAAGACAATGAAGTTACTTTAAAAAAAAATGATGTCCTAGAAATTCAGCTGAGTAAATGTAGACCTTTGCACCTGATCTGCTCATGCTAGACTTCCTTTAAAATTTGTGGAAGAAAAACAGTTCTCTACAGCACAGTACATCCCATCCAAATTTCATTCAGAAGACCATGGACCATTGGACCATGAACAGTTCAGTTCTGAACGTAAACTGAATATTCACTGAACGTAAAGTGGACTTAAGGTGATTAGCTGAAAATGAAGAAAACTATACTGTAAAAATCTAGACATAGGGGTGGTAGCACATCTGACCCCTAACGGTAATTTAGACAAAGATGTAGTCTCAAGGGGACTGCATGATGAGAAAACCTTTCACATACTTCTGGGAATTCAGAAGAAGATTCAGGAGATGCTCTGCTGGACCATGAAGAATTGGTCGGAGGAGTGAAGGTTGGGGGCAGCCTTGGCTGCAGTGACCATGTGATGGTGGAGTTCAGAATCCTGAGAGGAGAGAGCAAGGCAAAAAGCAGGATCACAGCGCTGCACTTCAGGAGAGCAGACTTTGGCCTGTTAAGGTGTCTGCTTGGAAGAATCCCATGGAATAGGGCTCAAAGGGATAGGGAAAGAAAAGGGGTGTAGGAGAGCTGGTTGATATTCAAGGATCACCTCCTCCAAGCTCAAAACGGTCCATCCCAATGAGCAGGAAGTAGAGCAAAGGTGACAGGAGGCCTGCACGGATGAACAAAGAGCTTCTGGAAAAACTCAGACATGAAAAGGAAATATAGAGAAGGTGGAATCAGGGAGAGGTAACCTGGGAGGAATATAGGGATGTTGTCCAAGCATGCAGGGATGGGGCTAGGAAAGCCAAAGCCCTTATGGAGTTGAATATGATGGGTGATGTCAAGATCAAGAAGGGCTTCTACAGGATCATTTAAGCAAACTGGACATAAACAAGTCCATAGGCCCTGATAGGATGCACCCATGAGTGCTGAAGGAGCTGGCGGATGTCATTCTACGAGAAAACACCTGGCTCTTTAAAGTTCTCAGGTTTTGCTTCCCTTAACAGCAGTACTGAGAAATAGCAGGAAACCCTGGTTTGAACTGATTCAAACCTCCAAGAGAAACTTATGGATTTTTTTAAAAGAAGGAGCATCTGTGGTGGGTATATTCCTGCAGCCTTGCCTACATCTCTGATGAGACCTGACATTTTTGAAGTATGGTCTACTGCGGTAACCTCTACTTGCCTTTATCCTGCTAACAAGACATCTGAATGACACCACTTTCAGCCAGAGTCAATATTCAAGGTCTTACAGTTTGCTTCTGTTAGCAAGAAACCCTATTCAGTGAACATTGAAACTAATGAAGCTTGCCTTCTTCAAGATTTGTATCCTATCTTCCTACACTTTCAAGAAATTTCAAACTTCCTACATTTTCTCAAGGTCCCATGTACACCAGTGCCTCCAAGTTTCTTCTGAAATCTTACACATCTAATAGCTTCAGTCGTCACCTGGACACTGGGCCAATACAAAACTACATTAATGCTGATATCCTATCTGGACCTTGCAGGTGCATACTCCACCTATATATGTATATATATGAGCATGTGGTTGAGGTCTCAGTACTTTTTATTCAATGGGGCAGTGAGAGAGTGTCCTACTCAACAGCTGAGTTCATGAAACTGGTAGGAATAAATATCTTAATGAATTCTAACTTTCTATTGAATATATTTGAAAATGGCAAAGGAGCTCAGAAGTTACTGGAGTGCAAAGGAGACACAGAGAGGCAGACACAGAGAAAAATTGCATGTTCTTTTTGCTTCAATAATAGGCAAAAAAACTCCAGTGCTAATAGAGTCAGGTAGTTCTTGGATGCAATCCTATTGATAAATTAAAAATTTCCAGAAAGTTCTTGTTCTGGAAACAAGTTAGTTTTGCTACTATTTTCAAGACTCCTTTCAGGCCTCATCCCCCCCAAAAAGTTTAGACTCAGATATGCCCTGTTTAGCTTTTTGCATGTATACAATTTCATAACCAAGTTACTTCATAACTGTGAATTCACCTAGACCTATCTTAACTGTGGGATGATATTATGGAAGTTTTCATGACTCATTTGTATACCAGGGCACTGCTTTCTCATCCTCACAGAATTCAGTAATTCATCCAGTCTTCCCTGTTCTCCTGCTGTGGTGTCGCAGTAAACACTAACCATTGAGATGCAGGCTGAAAGAAATTTCTGAGCGGAGGGAGGGAATGCAGCATTTTCCAAGATATATTGTCCCAAGCAGCATTGCAAGTTACTGCCTCATGGGACACTACAAGTCAGAATACATCTCATGCCACAGATATGCAGACTGTGCTGTTAATCAGAAGCACTGTGAGACAAGCTCACACAGTGAATTAGTGATGCCATAAAATCTTTGCAACCAAAATGCTGATCTGCTTTTACTTACAGATAGACATTACATTTTTCTAGTAGAACAGATGTTGTCAAAAGTTAAGGAGTTTGGACTTCTTACGCGAATGTATTGATACATTGGGAGGTGACCTTGTAGTATTTACCTTTTAATTTGTATTTTGAGCAGATGAATAAATGTTCACCCTCTTCATACAAAAAATCAATGCTTTTTATTGTTAACACATGCATTCAGAAAAGTTTGGGAAGAGGCTATGGAAGACAGTAGTAGCAGTGCTCTATTAGAAAAAATTATTGAAACAATCCCTTATAATTATTTATTGAATGTTTTGGAAGAGGCATGACTACCTTGGTTCCCAGGCAAGCATGCAAATAGTAAAGGAAGTTACATTTCAAACTTAACTAGATTTGGCCTTCACAAGGAATCTGGCCCATAAGAATCCATATATCTGTCATCATTTGGCAGAAAAGTGACCCCACTCTCTGAAAAAAATCCTACAGTACTTAGGAACAGTGCAGTGAACTTCAGAGAGTCATGGACTCATAGAAATGTTCATTGGAAGGGATCTATGGAAGTCAACAGTCCAACCCCCCCTGCTCAGAGCAGATTTTTTTGTCAACTTTAGATCAGGTCAGTGTGGCGTCGTCTAGCTGAATCTGGACAGTCTCCAAGAATGCGGATGTAACCTGTTCCAGTGCTGAGCTGCCCTCCTAGTGGCAAAGTTCTTCCTAATGTCCAATCTGAACCCTTTAGGTTACAATTTTTGGCCATTATCCCTTCTTATACTGTCTAGTACTGCCAAGAATTTGGCCCCATCATCTTTGAAATTGTCCTTTGTAGGCAGCTATTAGCCTCCTTTTGAACAGGCTAAACAAGCCCAGCTCCATCAAAGCCAATTCTCAGACCACGTGCTCTAGACCTCTTGACCATCCTGGCAGCCCTGTGCTGAACAACCTGTTCCAACTGACCTTGCTTGGAGAAGAGGTGTTGGACTAGACAATCTCCAGAAATCCCTTCCAGCCTCAACCATTCCATGATTCTGTGATTTTTCCACCACTGAACAGTCTGTTTTTCCATCCCATATGTCCTCAGCTTCCAAATGAGAGTATTGTGGGATATGGCACTAAAAGCCTTTCTAAAGGCACTGTTCTCCTCTCATCCACATAGGCAATCATGTTACTATAGAAGACAATCAGGTTGGTCAAGCACAATTTGCCCTTGTTCAATCCATTCTCAACTGCCTTATTGTCTTTCACATGCTTGGAAACAGATTACAAGCTGAGTCGCTCCATGATCTTTTGATGGACCAAGCTGAGGCTGATCAGACTAAAGTTCCCTCTCATCTTTGACACTGTATAGGTTGGATTACATGGAGCCAATTCATTCATCTCTCTCTGACCTACAGGGAAAAGTAAAGCCTCCTAACAAGGAAGAGATCTCAGAGAACGTTTTTCTTTATGTGAGTCATAAGTTAATCTCTGCATCAGTGCAGTTACCTGCTACCACTAAACTGAGGCTGCTCTTAAAAATACAATTTAGCCCTTTTTGACTCCTCCTAAACCATTTATTGTTGAATCCATTTCCTCTCCTTTGACTCTCACCTTGTCATTATGCTCTGTCTTATGCTTGCTTTTCAGTTAGCAGGGAAGAGAGGAATGATCATTTTAGTGCTCATTCTAGGCAACAGTAATAACAATGTGAAAGGTATTTTGGTGCACACAGCTACAACAAAATCATGATCCCTTATCTTCTGTCCACACTGCAGTTATCTAGTATGCAAAGAAACCCACCAGGGGAAATGAGGTGACCTTCAAGGTCTTCACTTTCATTGCAACAGAAAAGTTCATTTTTTGCCCACACATACAGACGTACATTTTTTAATGGAGGTGTTTTCTTGAAAATTTGCCCACTGTAGAAGAGTTCCCCCCTCTCCCCCCATAGGAATTCTCTTCCATCCTCATTTACTCTACAGATGAACTCCAGAGTGGCTAAATAAGTAATGGAGCTAGAAGATTGAGAAGTGCAACAGAAAATATAACAAATCAAGAAAAAAAAATGTTGAGAAACCAGTCTCTGCTTCCTAGCTACTCAAGGGGGCAAAATGATGACCCCTGTTCTGCTGGATAGTGCTGTCTTTATTGCAACCAGCAGATCTACTTGGTGCAGGGCATAAAATGCCCCAGTTAAAATGTTAAAAGAAATACAGCTGCAGAAAGTGTCTAATCACCCCTGTCTCCAACATGCAAACTACAATGAAGCCCATTTACTGTAAAAAATAAAAAATAAAAATAAAAAAAAGATGTACAAACAAGTAAACCTAAACACAACCATACAATTTGGTCCTTAAGTAGAGAAATTGTATTAGTGCTCTATTGCTATGCCAATGCATACATAATTCAAGTGTGAAATGACTTTAAATGCAATTTAATTAACCATGGTACAGCTTAAGGTTGCTTTGTACATAACAGAGTTGGGCAGCTTCAGAATTTCCAAGTCCCTAGATATTGCTTCCACCAAGCCTGAAACAATTCACTTGTCATGGAAAATCACATACCATACTGGGTGCTAAATAGGTATTCAGAGGAATTATTATTCCAGATAGTGCAAAGAAGAAAGAAGGTAAAGGCGGAATTCGCACCAGAGAAAGAAATTTGTCAGTTCTGCAGAATGTCTGTTATTGTTCAGAGAGCCTAGCATTTTGTCTAATGCTTTTCTATGTCTTATGTATTGTGAATCCTGCCAAATGAGTTTTGTTAAATAGCCTTTCACGATGTCTCAGAAACCCCCCAAATAAAACAAAAGCACACATCCACTTTGGGAAATACATAAATACAATGCAATTTTCCAAAAATTGACTTTTCATTTTGAGGAGCACTAATGAGGAGTAGTGCTTTAACATAATATATACATATATGTACACGTACACACACACACACACACACACACACACACACAAACACAACATTATTTTTTTTAGGTTATCTCCTGAGACATTTAGCAAGAATTTTATACAGTGATATAGACCTCTTGTCAATAAAGTTTAAAGTTTTACTGATATATATTCCAATGTAATCTGGTTCCCCTTTATGGGAAAGTACCATCAGCTCTTTCTTTTTTGGCAGAAAAGTATCCCTTGAGATGAATTACCAATGCCAAAAGCCCATGGGTAATCTTTTGTTAGAAATTAAAAAAAAAAAGAAAGAAAGAAAATAAGAGTTGCTTGACAAAGACAAAAACAGTGACTAAGTAATGATAGCACAGCCTCACTATATAAATCAAATAAAGAACCTATAACATTTTTACCTTATTAACTTTAATAATTCCCATTTTCCTGGTGTCACTATGCTGTCACCTACTGGTCACAGAGTCACTTTTTTAAGTATAGTCATTTGAAGAAAAACAAGAAGCAATACGGTTTGCTTTGGAAGATCTGGAGCAGCTTTTTAACCAGTGAAAATTAATAAAAGTTTCTTTAAGGTCAGTGGAATTTGGCTTGTTTACAGCAGCTGAGTGGCTAATGCTGACTGCAAGAGAGAACTTTGGTCTACTCTGCCACTGAAACCCTTGTGATCTCTGTCTCATCTTAAAATCCATCAGGGGGTATGAGCTTTCATATTAAAATGGCTTGCAGCCACAGATTTTTCCTGCTGTGAATCACTATTGCTTTAATGCATGGAATAATGCCCATCTTGGGACTGTTTACTGATGTGCTGGCTCTGTTTATCAGCAACACGGCTAACGACCAAAACCTCTCCAAACTTCCTTCACGCTTACCCCACTGTTTTGCTGCTTACCTTGCTCCTCCTTACTTCTTTCTTGTGTGTCCTCTGCTATGTAGGGTCATCTCGACTGGCCGTCACCTACCTGTTTAAACCCTGGCAGTCAGCCAAGAGCTGGCCTTTGCTGTTTCAGCTCGAGGGATGTTGCATACTTGTGCCATATGCTTCTGATTACTGGGCAGTCGTGCCTCATGTTCAGCACGGTCCCGTGCTGACAGCCTGGACTCTGCCCTCTGGGAAGAGGAGCGCGGATCAGCCCATATAAACTCCAGCCGCTGCAGTGTCTGCATGTACTGGGACTCCCCGAAACAGGGAAGAGGAAATAGCTAAGCCAAAGTTTCAGACTGTGGCTGCAGGAACAAAGAGTAGAAGCTGTGGAGTCCCGTGGCCAATAGTAGGTGAATGCTTGCAGAGTCTGCAGCTGCTCTGAGGAGTTGGATCGTATGTTCACAGCAGATCGTTATGCTCAACTGCTGCATTTTGTGACCTGCACCTCTGATAACCTGCCACTGCCAAAACAAACCTAGCAGGGGCTGATCCAGAGGGCACCCTGCGGAATCATCCTTGAGAAGAAGAAAAATCCACATCCCCAACTTTGTCCTGTTTTCTCTCTTTCCCAAATCCAGCAAGATATGGGCATCGTCAAAGTGTCAGTCCTTGTATCTTCTGGGCTTTTGTCCCATGCGTTATTACCCCAGTTTCTCTCTGTCTCCTTCTTCCCCTACTTATTGCGGGAAAAGACATTTGTGTTGGAGTGTAGAAAAGGGCTGCTCTGTTTTCTCTTCTTTACATAAACATGCAACTATAACTAAGGCTTTTGCATCCCTTCACGTGCTTCCCTACTACAGTGTTTATCATCTTCTTGGCCTCCTGGCCATTTCTCCAGTCAGCTGCCTTCTAGTTAACCAGTATTGATGGCAGCATCACAGATGGAGAATAGAGGAAGGAACAGCATTTTCAGCTTAGCAGTGGGGCAGAAAAGATGCAACATTAGAATAGTTTATCCAGCTCTCAGCTTCATTAACATCATTAGCTCTGAGCCAACACAAGATACTGAGTTCACCTGCCAAGTCACACATACTCCCAAAGAGAAACATTCTTAAGGCACTTAAAATAATTCACCCCCTCTTTGAGTTACTACAAAATTATATTTATTTTTCAGTGCACATTATGTTCCTCCTAAGATGTTATAAAAGAGAACTTAATCCCCAAATAGATTTGCTATAATTGGCAGAGTTTTCATGGCAATGAATCTCCTTCATCAGTTCCCAAATACCTGTGGTTCCCTGCTTTTTCTTTGCCATCTCATTTTCACTTCTAAGTAGAATCCATCTCTGTCTTTGAGGACAAACCTTAAGGTACCACTTCTTTAAAGCAGTGGCAGCCTCCAGAAATGTACACACAGTTACCCACACTGTTTTTAGGTAGAACCTCAGTGCTTGCGTATTGGCTGCATGTCCAGTCTCTGAAGGAAGAAAAAGAACATGACTTATGGCTTGATGTGTAACTGATTGTCCCACCCTTGAAGCGTGCACGAGGGATGGCTGCACAGAAAGAAAGGAAGAGGAAAAAAATCTGGAAAACAGAAAGCGTTGGAAGTACATGGGAATCAGTTTATCTCAACAAAGTAGTGACTTTCTGGGTGAGGACTGTGCTCTAGCCTATGTATGTGCTGTAACTCTGCATCCTTTCACCTTCTGGTTCATATCTTTCATTGCAATATGTTCAACTCCTTTTCCAGACTTTATGCATGGGATTCATCTCCCTTAAATGTTGTTGTCTGCAATGCCAATATCGATCTGTGAGGTAGTCACCCTTGGCTCCTTTGTAGCCAACAGAGTTAAATTGGCACTTTTATGATATGATTCATATGGTCTGTTTTTGACTTTTCCTTCAAGATAAGATGACTCATGCTCTACAAGTGCTTCCTTTTCTGCATTAGCTATAGAGGGAGCCCAGGGTGACTGGCTTAGATGGAGAAATCAGCATTGTCAGAAAAATCCCACTGTGTGCGTCACAGAACAAAAAAGAGAACAGTGGATAATGGGATATGCCCGTATCTCTGCAAACAGCGAAGAAGTAACTCTTCTACAGATAACCAACACTGCAGGAACCCTGGTGGATACATGCTGTGGCTTTTAAGTATGAACGTGGCTGCACAGTATATATAATTTAGCACTTTAAGATTTCAAAGCACTTTAAGTTTTCAAACTAAAATTTTTAGTGCTTACAACACTGAAGAATATATTTATTATTATTATATATATAAAAAATCCTTGTTTATGTTCATGGTTCTATGCCTTGAAAAATTCAGCGAAATTTTTCCTTTCACTGAGTATTTATTAGAGTTTTATGATCAACCAGACATACATTATGTTGAAATCACCACAAAAGAGACTGTAAAATGGTTCATACCACCATGCATGCACATCAGAATGTGTGTAAGAATAGTGATTGAACCCATATATATTGCCTAGAAGTGACATACACATTGTTCAAAACATGAGCAGTTACATCTGGTCTGTAATCCAGAGCCACTGCAGCATATCGCAGATATCCTCCCTGTCAAAAAACAGGTGGCCAGTCTGGTATTCCTCTTCTATAATCCACCCACAAGTCACTTTTCTTTGCTCAAAGACTCTATAAAATTCATCCTCCAGCTCTGATTGGCTCTTTCATCTGTCTTTCTTCTGTATGCATCAAGAGTAACAAGAAATTAGTCCAAGCATTTTACAAAGAGAAAGGCTAAGAAATGGGTGGACCTTCTATTCAAGGAGAGGCAAAGCTATTGAAAGAAGATGCTTGAAAAGTTAAAATTTTTGAGCAAGTTAAGATTTCTGGGGAGAGATAATCTCCTTTATCAGACCAATAGATATAATGATCTGAACCAATGAGTATACAATTTTTCATACATTTCATACATCATCAACTACAATCCAGTGGCTATCACAGTTAATAGTAATGACAAAGAGCCAGAACCTTGAATATGAAAAGATCAGGTCTGGCTGTGGTTAAACAGGTTGGATGATTTCAAAACAGTTCTTCCTAGTAAATTTAAAGATCTTGTCTGATACAATTTCAGAGCCTTTGAGAATTTTGAAAGGGTGGGATAAGAAAAGGTTAAGCATGATCCCTAGCTTCAGAAATGGGAGAAAACAGGAATAGCCAGAGAAAAGATAAACCTCACAGCTTACCTTTAAGGAACATAAAATGCTTGCAGAAACAAAGAGAAATCTAAATTCCTGTAGGTGTGGTCTGGAGTGGAAGCCAAGGAATAGGCCCATGAATGGCTTAGGCCCAGCTATACAAATTCATTAACAAGCTCCAATTGCCTTCCTAGCCTTATGCCCTAAGGGAAATATATCTGGCTATATATAAAACAGCTAACCTGCTTATGAATAAGATCTGGAATGCAGTCCTAATTCTACCCATGACTTTGGAAAAACAGCATCTTCTATTATTTATCTTTTTTGCTTTGACCTTTGTAAGAGAGGGATAAATTATGTGTTTATCTAGCTGTTCTTCAGTTCTGTTTGGCAGAAGGGAGAGGCATCTACATATCAGCATCTTACATATATCAGCTAATCTCAGAATGCCATAAGAAACACTGTTGTTTATTATGATATAAAAATATTTTTACCGTTTTTGTTGTGAAACCAAAAATGAATATCCTACCAAACAGAGAAACAATAACATCACTTCCATCCCCCATTGACACACTAAAGAGAAAATTACATCAGTCAATCAAATAACAGAAAAGGCGCAGAATTATCATTTTTTTCAAAATACAGTAGCTGTGTTGATTATATTTGCAGCAGAATAAAATATGTTGAAGGGTAACACATGGTCAAGTCATGCCTGAAAATTCTGTTAACCAAACCAGAGCTATATGCTACCACCAGTGTATGTGGTAGAGAGAATCCCTGTGTGCTAGCCAGGAGATGCCACTTAGTGTAAGGACCATCATGACTCACACGGTTGTGCTGAATCCCAAGAAAAACTGGGAAACTAACACCACATTGAATTTTGTGGAAACATTTTATACGGACCAGGATGGATTTTAAGTTTCAAAAAACATCCCATATCTTGGAAAGAAATAGGCCCACTTTTTTCAACAAAAGACATGATTTTGAAATGACTGATAGGCAAATCATCACTCTCGAATTTTCACATTTTCTCAACATTTCTTTGAATGGAAGATCAATTTTCTGAACACAGTGTCAGATTGCAATAGCAAGTTCAAGTCTGATTTGGATAGATACAGGTCCTTAGTTTCGGGTGTTGTTAAGTCATCTACTGCCCTGCCATGCAATTTCTAATGTGTTTACATCAAAACCCACTAATAAGGTAGGAAAAAACTATTATTTCTGTTTTTCAGGTGGAGGTTTGAACTTTCAAAGGGAAAAAAGGATTAGATCTAGCAAACCATTCAACAAATGCAAATTTTCTTTTCAAGCCCCTTTGTTTCTGGAACAGCATCTCTGGAGTGTCAGTCACCTAGCCTGTAAAACGCGCTAGGGATACTAAGTCTCCCATAACAAAGTTCACAGCTACCAGCACATTCAAGGTACTGAAAACCTCAGCTTGCTCAGAGGCCACCTAAAATCCACAGCTATTCAATAGAGAAAAGTTGAAGAACATGAACAAGTTGTAAATCTTATTCTTTCTGGAACTTTAGTCTGGTCAAGTTGTTAAGCTTCATGCAATAAGTACTGGATGAAGTACTACAGTCTTTTTTTACTGAGGAACTCAAAACTAGATCACCTTAATGGGTGCTTCTGGCTTTTATAGTCCATAAATCTGCTGTCCAAGAACAAAAATGTTTTAGCTCACATCATCTGATAAAATACAGTAGTCCTTCTATTAGCTCAGAAAGTGCGGACCAGAACTTTTCATAAGAGAAATGAAAGATGGATGGTTTTTAACTGAGGTGATGACCAGGTTTAAAACTAAAGAAATGTTTATGTTTGAGGCAGGAAATGTGAATCAGGATTTAGCCTCTATGTGTAAAGCTCAAAGTGCTGTGTATAGGGGACAACAAACAGCCATACTTTCCTTTCAAAGTTATACAGCGCTGTGCTTTCAGTAAAATTTAGAGGAAAAAAGAGACAGCATTTCATCTTTAAGAGAGTACATTATATAAGAAGAAATTGACACACAGACATGAACCTTAAAGAAAACTGGAGGAATTTGCTATTGAAGAGCTGCAGAATTATCATCATAATGAATTTGAAAGGCTTTGATGTAGGGAATGATGTATCTGTGAAGAAGATGCTTCTTCAAACATCAAATGAGGCTGAAAAATCCAAATGTCTTCGGCATTGGATTGTCAGCTAAGCATCAAGCTCAGAAATGCTGATTTACTGGCTGAAAACAGGTCACAGAGAAAAAAAGGTGGCCATTCTGTTGACTGACATGAAAACAAGACTTCTATTTCACAAAAAGTATTGAGGTTTGAAATTTGAGGGGGCTTTGTTCATACTGGCAAGAAAACAAGGCTTTAGACAACAAGAAAGAGAGAGGCAAGGAGGCCCCGGAATAGCTAATGACCCTGCAATTAAGATATTCATCCAGGAGGAGGGAGACATAGACCTTGTCCATGCCAGATGAGGGCATGTAGTCTGGAAATCTTTGAAATGACACTGACAGAGTTAGCCCCGGAGCTGAAAAACAACATAACTAAAAAAAGTGCTGGTGCACTCTAGCCGTTGGAGCTGCAAAGAGGCTGAATAACTGCCTCTAGCAAACCACTGTGCTAATTCAGTGGCACTTCCTGGAGACAGAAACCAGCAGGCCTGAAGGTCCTGCACCAGGGGGTTCCCACTCATCCTGCACCACGTTCTCTGCAATGGATCGTATGGAGCAGAAGAGACCCAAGGTGTGGTTTCTGTACAGCTTGTTGTGGAGCAAGACTTATCCCTGGAAACATGCAGAATCCCATGTGAATGCTATCACTTGGAGTTCATTTTGGTGATGGGTCTGTCTGTGCATCTCTTCTTCTTCCACTGGGCAGATATGCCACCCTTGGTTTCAAAATGTCAGAAGTTATCCAAATAAGTATAGGCTCAGAACGATCCCAATCCAGCAAAAATCTTTTCCTATCTGTGGGAGAGTCTGTGCAGCCCTGTCTTGGCAAAATGGCCCGGATACCAACAGATATGATAAGACTGTGAGTGCAACCAGTGTGAGTGAATAGAATATCTAAAATTGTCTGAGAAGGCGTTTGCCCCAAAACTGATAACGCTATGAGGAAATCAACAATGACAAAGTTTGCATACGTCAACCATCAACCAGCTTAAGCTACGAAATTAGTGAGAGACATTTCAAACAAAGAAGGAGCCAGCTTGGAAAGATGTGTAAAGCAAGAATGTCAATTTGCAACTGCGGGGAGAGATGTTGGAGTGCGAACACAGCAACAGTCAGCCTGGGTCGATGCTGCCAGAAGTTGCCCTGGCAACATCACAGCCTCTGTCTAAGGCTCACTGGACACCGCGTGGATCCAACAGCAGGACAACCCATGCTCTGGGAAGAGGGCAGCGTTTTTGTAACCCACACATCCTGGGATGGGAGGACACCTAACTCTGTGTGTTGGGGGAGGGATTAGAAGGATGTGTTGAAATTTGTAGGCATTTATTAACTTTTTGTAAGTATCTAGTATTTTTCTGTTGTATTGCTGATGTTGTGAATGTGTATATATATATATATATATATATATGTATAGTGAATGTATAGTTCACTGATTGCCAGTTATTTATGTGTTGCTAACATATCAGTAAACCACTTTGAACTTGATTTGATTTAAACCATATGAGCCGAGCAGTTTTGCCTGCAACACTAGTCTTCAAAGTGCACAGAGCACTCAGTGCTATAACAGTCTTAACAATCTGTTTTTCCCACAGCTGCAGTTTTGATCTCTTCCAAGAGGTTAAATGTATTTACTTTTGTTGTAAAAAATGACTGCTGGCTTACTTGCCTATCCTAAGCCCTATGAAAAGCACCTTTAATTCAGCGAAAGGCAGCTCAGTCCTTCTTGAAAGTTACAGCTTTTTAAAGCACCTGTTTTAACCTCTCTCTTCCCTTCCAGTTGAGGGTCACAAAATAAGATACTCTGCAAAATTCAAACCACTGAAGAAGTAGAGTGCAGTCTGCCAAAACCTTAAAGTAGGAGTTGGCCTGCTTCAGTAAGGAGTGTACCACACACATATTTCTCACCTGGAAATCATTCTTTGCACACTTTCCACTATCTTCTCTTTCAAAACCTGAATCAGGTTCTGCTTTCAGCAACATCAGCACAAGTCAAGAGTAAAAGTATTCATCTGTAGAGCTGCTGAGCACCTGCATCTCCTTTCAAAGGATCTGTGGGAGCTCAATGTTGCAGCAAGGCAAGACTCTTCTTTAGGGTTTTAATTTAAGCTAACTGTGTTTGTTAAAAATATTGGCCAAAATTTTTCATGTGCTAAAGATCAAATGGGTATCTCTTTTTAAAAGATTTGCTACTGGAGTCCACGGGTCTGTTCAATTTGACTGGCCTGGGCCCAAATGATAGTCTCTTTCTGGCACCACATCATTTTTCTGTAGGCAAAAATGTAAAGAAGAAGATGTAGACCTGTGCACAAAGAAATGGCAGCTTTCTGACAGCAGTTTTCATCCTCTGCAACGGATCTACTGCACTCAGCACTTCTCATGGGAAAGAGCAGGTGGTCGATGGGTTGATGCACAGAGAGCTGATACTATTTGGTAAAACCTCTGAATTAATAAAACCTTAATACTCTTCAACAGATATAATGCTCTGATAGCAATATGACTTTTAGTGGTATCTTACTTTTCTGGTTCATTTGCTTCATTGCACATAATCATTGGTCTGGTATCAAATCTCTGAGCTAATAACTGTTTGCTTGGGCTGCCAGGATTACAATCAAAATACGAAATGAATATTTTCTTGCATGTAGGAATCTTTGGGATTGGAACCTGCCCTTGCCAGTCTCTGTGGGTTTTTTTCCCCCTAATTTAATAGACTTGGGTTATTAAAGCAGCAAAAATGTTGTGACCTGAACTGATCCTTGAACTGAAATGTGGAGGCATCACAAACTTCAATTTTTGTTTAACTTTTGTCAAGGAAGTGGGAAGATAGTAGTGTCCACAGTTGGATCATTAGCTTCTTTTCAAACTGATACCATATAGCATATATCATATCCAGCAAGGCTACATTACAGAATACAGTTAAGCACGTGCCCGTCTCCTTTGGAAACCTGGAAAGTAAGGTACTGCAGAATGAGGGTTGAGAGATTTCTATTGCCTGCAGTTTCCACATGTCTAAAGTTTATCAATGAAGTAGCAGTTCGTGTTCATATTACTTATTTACATCTTTTTTATTATCCTGCCATTACTGTAATTATCCAATAAACTTAAAAAAAAAGAAATTCAAGTCATTCCATGGTGTTCTATTTTATTAGTGAACCACCTGAGAAATATATTAGCTCATAGAAAAAAGATTAATGTGCACTCTAGCAGCCTGATCTGTTTCCATGTTTGTAATTAAGTTTTTGACACATCATGCAAATGTTAGGATTTAAAGAATCATGATGGGCCTTTATACAAACTACAAGCTGCTTTGAGAAATTAACCGTTGTGTGTTAATGTCATGTCACACTCTTTGGAGCAGCTTCAACTGCAAATTATTAAAAATAAGCATATTATGCATCATGGGTGATAGAGTTGAGCCCACTCTGGAGTGGCATCCTCTGGAGAGACATCCACCCTCTCCTTTCATGGATGGCCTTTTTTCACCCCAGATCTGGACTTGCTCTGCAGTGAAGTTGGTCTTGGTTCAGGTTCCCCCGTAATTACACAACCTGCTGTTCCTTGGCACTCATTGTGTTTTTCAACATGATGTTTGACGACAGAATAAATTGGTAGTCACAGCTCTGAGTCTGAAAAAAAGAGGTATAGCTGCCTGCGTTACCCTCCTGTCACACTGCTCTGCGGTTTCAGGCTGCTGTGATGGCCTAATAAATAAGATTTTTTTGTAACTACTAGTAAAAAGCCACATGCTTTGTATTGACCTAATACTGCATGTTCTCAGGACTTGTTTGGGCTTGTCTTGGCCCTGACTGATTTTAACTTATTTTGCAGTGATAGCAATTGTCTAGTTTTCAGGTTTAGTTTGGGTTAGCTTTAGTTTATGGTGATAACAGGTAGTTATTCTGTGTAGGCTGAATTATCTACAGTTCTAAAATAAAATGTGGTTTGCGAGACTGCAGACACAGGACTGTACCAGAGGTCCCGGACAGTGAATGCAAATCACAATGGTCAATCAGTGGTCACTACAGGAGTACAATCTTGTGAACCTGGTTAGATACAACAAGAGAAGAGAAAACTGAATAACTAAGGCTGAATGAAGAGAAAGCTCACATACACAGTGTTAGGAAAAAGCATAAAAATAAACCCAGGTGGATCCCAAGGTGGAGAATGGAGGGATAACTGATCAAGATAACATGAAAATCCTCCCAGTGAAGAACTTGGGACACTGAGAAACCTCTCTGCTTGAGAAAGACTGGCTCCATCAACCTTAGGACACAGAAGGACACTGGAAGGGTAAGCAGAGAAAAGGAGTGGATACCAGGAAGTTTGTCCTGTTTAGCTATCTTAGTAGTATTATGTAGGCTTTTTTATGTTAATTTGAATGACGAATGGTAATATTATTGTAACTGGACTAACAAGAACTCTTCGTTGTACTTTGATTAGACTGTGAAATTAGACTAACAGTTAATTCTTGGGTCCACATATAAATGGTATGTTCCCTTTGGTCCATAATAAAATTTTTGAGTGTAAAAAATGATGCTGGGGGAAGAGACAAAAGGTTCTAGATCTGAAGCACAGGGAATATCCCTTGACTGACAGATCCTGGGGTTGCTAGCGCAGGAGAGAAGTTCTGTCCTTCTCTGTCTATGTGTGCCCCAAGCACGTGGGTCCCTGTGCCCTGGCCAGAGTGGCTTAATGGTGATCAGTCAGGACCAGCATGAATTTGTCACTGAACAGACCAGAATTCAGAGGGTGTAAAAGTGGATTAAATCATCTTTCTTACCTGCATCTAGCTACGCTTTCTAATATACCTTCTGCAAGGTGCAACATAGAAGTTGGCCCTTTTTGGGCAGCAATTCTACTAAGATAGTCAAGGAAAAGACAGCCTGAACTTGACCCAACTGCACCAGGCTCATCACAGTTTGCAAGTGTTTCTAGAGTTCATTGACAAATTGGTACAAATATCAACTGAAAAGAGGACTGAAGGTCAGGAGAATAAAAACCAATGAAGTGGATTAAGCTCCATCAAGAAAATGAACTTTTATTCTGGAATAAAAAGGCCATTTAGGGAATCTTTCCAGAGTAGTTTCTCTCTTTACTTTAATCTCTCTTTTACTTTAATCTGTACTGATTCCCATGTCAGGACTAACTTTTCTTTTTTTTTTTGGAATAAGCAGATTAGAAAGCCGCACAACAACAGGGTGGATAGCTCTTATCTCTGTGCCTTAAGAAAAGAAAAACAGTGATCTCAACTGCAACAGAACTGTGAATTTGACCTCAACAGCATGCAGGACATCAGAATACTTTCTGAAGAAATACTAATTACAGACAAGGTAGTGACTGAGAAATAGGCTTGCCAAAACCAGATTGTACAGACTTAATCGATATCATGCATAAATGTCTGATTTTTAAATGTATTCTGTATAATTTTGTCACAGGAAATACAGTAATCTAGATTCTTTGAAAGCACTTAAAATAGAAATCCATTTATTTAAACAGGATGAAATAGAACTTTTAGGCAGGACAAGTAGCTGATTGCAAAAAAGACTCAAACAAGTGGTGCTGAAATAGGAACCTTGGTAAAAGGGAGATTATTGGAGAAGCTCTTCAAGGCTGTTTTTGAAATTCTGGTGATGGGTACAAAATGCCCGAGTGCTGATATTTCTCTATAAGTGAAGAAGTGGCAAGCACTAGAGGAAACATTGAAGCTTAAGAAAAATTTTGGCATGAGAACTCATTTAAATAAGTTTAAGCTGGAAATGGGAAAAGATATTTATATCCATTGGAGCATGAAACTGAAGCAGACCACCTCTTTCTA
This sequence comes from Apteryx mantelli, assembly GCF_036417845.1. NCBI lineage: Eukaryota > Metazoa > Chordata > Aves > Apterygiformes > Apterygidae > Apteryx > Apteryx mantelli. The sequence continues at coordinate 7,354,959 of NC_089978.1, forward strand.
CAGAATACAGAACAGCCCAAGCCCATTGCATGGCAAACACAGGAGAAGGGGGAAAAAAGTAGCAGTGTGAGTTTAAGTTTTCAAAACTTCAGCTCCAGCAATAATGCATCATTAGCACACAGACTCAGACTCTGAAGCTGCCAGCCAGTGATTAAACCAGCCAGGCCATTAATAACCTGCAGCATGTAAGAGGTTTTTTTCTCATTGGATTGTGATTAGGAAGCACCTGTGCTTGCATTCAACTTAATTTTGAATCAGCACAATTGCGACAAATTATACTGTGGTTAAAAAAGCTACTTTGCTCCCTGTTTTACCTTGAAATGATTTCAAATACATATATATATATATATATATATATATATAATTTTCACTTTGGTGTAAACACATCTCAGAGAAGAGGAAGAAAACATTTAGAGAGATCTACAAGGAGCCTCACAGTAGCATAAAGATCTCTCAAGGGGAAGAAGAGAAGAATAGGCAATATCATGAGATTCAAAGACCTAATCCACCACCCGACATCATTAACCCATAAACACAAACATCAGTTGGACACCTAGCCCTAACTCAACAAGAACATTATAAGCTCAATTTAATTAATTACCTAAATACATTAATCCTATGTCACTGAGGTGCTCTACAGTATCTGGAACATCCATACAAGACTGAGATATATGACTTGGGACCTATAGAAGAGCTTTGCCTTTCAGGACTGGCAGCTGATGGTGAGACAGGATAGCCCAAGGCATCTCAAATAGCACAAAATACCTGTGTCTGGGCAACTGCCTCCATCCCCTAATGGCTGTTATTCTCCCTGAGCTCCACCATGGGTCCTGGCAGATAGCCCTAGACAGAATGAAATATCTCTCAAAATAGGTATGTCAGGATATAAGTTGTACAGGAAACATTCATTCTGGCATTTACAAAGCTTTCAGTTCTACGTATTGTATCCTTAATACACATTTTTCCTTCCTAGTTCCCAGTTTCAGTTCCACTTCTTCCTTTCCACTTCCCCTTTTAATTTTAAATTTCTTTCAAATTTCTAATATTATATCTCCAACTCTGAGAATTTCTCATTTTAGTGTCAGGATAGATATAGTCAGTTGTGAAACATCTCCACCCAGGTCTTATTCCTTCTTCATTCAAATGATCCCTCCAGGAAAAAATGTTAAATTAGTCCCTATAGTTTCCAATGCTCCATGTTCTGATCTTTGAATCCTGACCAGAGAGAGAGACCAGAGTGCCTAAACACTACAGTTAGATGAATTTTCAGCACCTTAGCTGTAAAGCTTTATCAAGTCTCCCTGAAAGCATTCAAACTTGTTTTAATTTGATTTAACATTTAGCCAAATTTGAGCAAATTTTCTTGGGTGCAATCAATTTCTCTTTTTCCTCCCAGATTTTAAATACTTGCACTAAAACACTTCAAAGAAAAAAAAAAAGAGAGAGTGTTTGTTTGTTTTTAATTATAGTCTGTTCTCCCTTAATGGCATTCCTGTAAATAGTTCTTTTTCATTAAAAAAAAAAAATGGTTAAAACTCAGCAATGGAGAACAGATCTTGAAGCGGAAAATGCCAGGCAATCTGTCATGTTACTAAAGAAGTTTACTGAGCGGAGATGAAATAATGAGGTGTGGGACAGGTCTTTATGGAATTAGACAAACAAACAAAACCTAAAGTAATCTTGTTCTCCAATGGCAGATGATTTACAGGGAAGGAAGGAAGGAAGAAAGAGAAAAAAGAAAGAAAGAGAAAGAACACGAAAGAGAAAGAACAGAAATCAATGTTTTCACCACTGTCTGGATTGTTCTCACAACTTCAGGTCCTTGGAGAAGAGTTAATATTTATCAGCTCTTCAGTTACCGCATTGCACTGTGCTCTGACTTCATATTTCTCATGCTGCTCCTCTCATTTTCTCCTTATGGATTTCAGTGAAATAACATCAAAGGCAAAAGGGCAATCAGCCTTCAGAGCTATTTCCTCCCTTTTTTTTCCTCAGATTACTTGATTTCTCATGATCTTTACGCTCCTTCATGTTGCTCAGCCATGTGAAGGATAAATAAAAATACCAAACACTTGAATATCACCTCTACAGGACAAAGGAGAAAACTAACAGATCTCTTCACACCTCTATAATATGTGATTCCCCAATGATAATTAGACCACAGTGGATTTAAGACAAGAGTTAACTGCAAGACTTACAGTGGAAGTTTAAGTTTTGAATTAACATTTAAAAGATGCTCATATGAACTATCCAGTCTTTTGAATCTGCAATCCTCAACCTGGCAGTCTTGTAAGAAAAGAATCACTGATAACATTTCTTGAATTTCTCTTTTTAGTCACAGCTGGAAGCTTAGCAAGAGCAGCATCTCTTACTAAGTTATTTTCATTTTTTGCCTTGCCCAGCTACTGAAATAAAAAAAGATATGGCATTTCAGGACCTCAAAAGCTTTAGTTTAAAATCAGTTCTAAAGCTGGACAAACTTTTGCTGTGCTTTTTTTTTTTTTTAATTTATTTTTAATCTATATCAGAATGTCTTTAATATGCAAAAGATTTGGTTTATTTGTTATTCTTTGGATTAACAGTACCGGAAAGGTCTTGATAAGTCTGTTCCTGGGTATATTACCTCTATTAAGCAGAAAATTTTTCAAAGCCAGGAAACGGTAGTTAAATGCATGACTACTATTGGCATTCAGTGAGATGCAGGTATTTAATTATCTTACAGCCATTAGAAAAATACCAGCTGTAGGAAGAAACAACCCTTACCCTGCAAAGATCATTTCCAATGAACAAGAAAGGATTAGTGGAAGGACTCATTTATGCTCACTTTATAAATTTGTGAAGTTAGGCACAAAGACATGAACTGCTTGACCTTTAGCCTATTTTTTTTCAGGAAAAAAAAAAAGTTGTGTTTTCAGCTCAAATGGATTAATAGAAACAAAATCCTGGCACCATGGCAGTGAGTAGATGTTTACGGGGCAAAAAATCCATGGAAAGCTTACATGGAAGTCTAGAACTAAACATTTTTCCAGCCCAATACGTGAGATGCCACCTGGCAGCTCAAGCAATGGTGCGCTCCGTCAGACAGTGGCGATAGGACAGCTCTAAACATATGAGAGAGCCTGGGGTACACAACCTGGAGAAGCTGCAACCAGGAGAAGTTGCCTTCCAGAAGGCCCTTCGGCATGTGGTCCTCGCTGCAGGACACAGGCTCCAAAGCCTTCAATGCCTTCATGTCATTATCGCCTGCGTAGGGTTTGTTGGAGCGTGCAGCAGGACAGAAACCTGCAGCACTGCTTTAAACATATCTTAAACAGAACTGCTGTGGTGCAGAAGCATCAAGAAGAGAGTGAATTAGTGCCTTTCCTATGTAACAAGTAAAGTAGTACAGATTTGAGACCCTAGAGTATGCAACAGTCCTGGGGAAAACTAAAAGTGAGAGCATCTCCAAAACAAATTTAATTATATCAGTGCCCTCAAAGTAAGGGCATGCCTTTCTTTCAAGGTATGAAGATTAGGAAACTCCATGTAAATGTAGAATCCGAAGTCTGATCAACTTGTCAAATGCCTTGTTGACCAAAATCATTCTTTTTCAGCACTGGCCTTGTATATGTATGTTTATATATATATTTATATATATATACACACACACACACACACACACATGTATATGTGTGTGTGTGTGTGTATGCATGTATGTCTGTATATGTGTATATATGTATATGCATATGCATTTATCTATATCATATATATTCTATGTATGTGCATATGCTTAGGATAAATTTTGTGGTTTTAACATAAGCCTCAATAACTCAGAAGATCACTGGATAACCTAATTATAAGATGTGATATAAGGTCTGGGCCATATGGATAGTCCCATGTACTTGAAAGGGGCTAGAAAATATTAGAAGTATAATTTTACAAATTATTTCTAAGATATGACCATCTAGGAAAATTAATTTTACTGGTATCATAGTATCCAAATTCCTTTAAACATTTAGGAAAGATCAATGGAAAAGTGTTGATTCTAATGGCATTGGGGATCTCCCAGATTGGAGAAAGATAGAAGGCAGGCATGGGAGATGGGGGAGTAAGAGAGTTTTCTCTCAATTTAACTACAATAACAACTTGTAAAAAGCCTGAGATTTTTTCTTCTTTCTTTCACAGAGAATAAATAATCCTATTTTCAGATAAAGGGTTATGCTTGTACCTACAGAGCTAAGTTTATTTCAGTCAAGATTTTGTCTGTTATGCTACCTGAATGCATGTTAGGTTAAAAAAAATTACATCCCCCTAGTCCATTTGCAATTCAAATGTGAAACTTCCAGCAAAACTGCAGTGCATCAACCCAGAACAAACAACTCATCAAACCCCATAAACATGGCATGATCCCAGTAATGAAAAATGAGCTTTGCAACAGCCTGTAATTAGCATGGGAATGACAAGCACATTCTAAACCTTTCTGAACATATGGGCAATTATTGAAGAACTATGACAGTAATGCATCAACAAGCATATCCGTCTTACTGTGGTTCTACACTCTTGCTGCTTTTTAATGGATCTTAACATGCCATTTAATAATTTGGTGAAAACCTCATCACCCAAGAGCAATGAGAGGGGCCCACCCGTAGTGAGAAGGAGAATTAAAAGAATCATCACCTGGAAGGAATGCAGAGATTCCAGGTAAGTTCCCTAAGACTTCTTATCTTTCCAACCTTCAATCTTCACTACTCTGCAACATTGAAGATGGCATCAGAAGAAGCCAACCTTGTAATTTGCTGATGGGAATTTTGATATTTCTACAATAACAGATGTTCTCCTATAATGAGAAGCGGAAGCAGAGGGAAAAAAACAGACCAGTACAAAATAGGTCAAAGAAAGATGACTGTGGGCTTCATCAAGGACCTTAAAATTGTGAGTCTATTGACCCCAGAAATATTCATATGCCAAAAAGCTGAAAATTGTTATTAATATCTTGTATTATGATAGGACCTAGAGGCCTTCCCCTAAGGGGAGAAGAACCTTCATTGACGAATATGTTGCATGGAAAGTAGAATAATGAATAAAGAAAGCCAATTTTAGAAACTCTAAATGGGCCAGAAAAATAGGAGCTAGTAGAAAAGCACAGCTACTGTCACTACCTATTTAGAAAGGGAAAACTGGGGTACAGAAGAAGGAACAGCCATTGATCTGCTTGCACTTGGTTGCAGAGTTACACAAATAACTCTACCTTGCCATCAACACTCAGATTTGTATTTATACTTCACATCTAAGTAGTTTCTTTGCACTTGCATCGGAAGACACCAGTGAAACTAAATATTGAAACCAAAATCCCCAACTCAGATCAGAATTTCTACCCTAAAACCTCCTTCCTTCAACCAGTAGAGCTCAAAAATGGACTGCAGTTAGACTTTCATTATATGTATATAGATTTGGGGAGGGGAGGTTGGAGTGGGAGAGGAGTGGGAAGCAGAAAGATTGGGGAAAATATTCTCCTTCACACTGAACCACTTCTCCCAGCCTAAGTTATATAGCAGAAGAAAAGACAGGAGTGAGATGACATCAATCATCCTTATGGATCTTTACTTTTTATTCATTGTTCTATTGATCTCTTTCAGCACTATTTCATAGGTAGATTGCAATAAAAGTCATTTCTTATTATGTCTCCATTTTAACTCATAAAGCATATGACACAATAGTTTTTGAATGAAGGACAGGTTCCCTAAGGGAAAGAACAAAATCCTGTGTAAAAGCACAGATTTATTGGTCTCTCCTTCAATAATAATGATTAAAATCTAACCAAGCACTATTGCCTTAATAAATTATTCAGCTCTCTTTCCCCTTTCTGCATTCCAACTGGATGCACTCCAGAAACAGAAAAGTTTGATCATAAAATGCTGAAAATACTATCTTCCTCATGCAGTGAGCCATGACAATGTTAAAAACACACTAAATAACAGCATCTTGCAGGCGAGAAATACTTTGGCCCAAAGCCCAGCTGACCAGCGAGTGAAGAAGGAAAACAACACAAGCACTGGAAAGCAGGGGAGGAGATTTTCTCAGCTCTTTCCATTTTCTAGGGAAATTCAAGGGCACAGTTTTCCCTACTCAGCCCCCCGATTTGCTCTTGCAATGGAACAATGAGAATTGTCCCCGTTACTTTAACTCTCTCTCCTCTCATACACCCCTCAGGGTTATGCTGAGGGTTCATACCCATCTATGAAGTGTCTTCGCCTCACCCCAAATCTCATGAATCTTTCCTTGTCAAGGCATTTTCTGCCTAGGATTCATCCTGGCATATTGAAACTAAAATTCAAAATTCAGGGCTCCAGCCCTGAAGCAGAGATTTCCAGAATGGGGCATGATGAGAGATTTGCTGCAGAAATAAAGCTGGGAAAGGATGTAATTTCTTCTTTAGTTTACAATCCTGTCCTTTCATTTTAATCTGTTAAAAATATAATGTTAATGTTTCATTTAAAGCTCCTGATATGATTAATGTATATTGTATGTTCACAAACGATGAAATACAAGCCTCAAAAGGTAATCCTTCATATTCAATATACTTATATATACTATACATCTGAACATTGCCTCCTTTTGAAAGGAGCAAGCCAGAAATAATCTTCAGTCTTTTCATTACCATATAATACGGACCTTCTTATACACACTGAATAAAAATTTGAGATGAAATGGCAAGGAGACCAGCGTAAAATAGATAACATTTCTATATAGTGATGATGCATTAAAAAGAAATATTTCATATAACCACTTCAAGTTAACCTTTATACTGCAGCTATAGTGCATAATTATGTTTCTGAATTGTTAGGAAAACACTTGTCTATCAAGAAGACACTCAATGTAGATAGGAGTGGAGAGAGGTAATAGTCATTTAAAGTCAGGTTAATGATTGAAACTATAAAGATCTCACATTAACTTTCCAGAAAGGTCAAAAGAGTCATATAAGCAACCATTTTCCTCTTGTGATTCTAATTCATCTAGTTTTCAATCAAAGACAATGTTTTAAAAGCATGCATGCCTAGATTGACATAACCTGGTAATGAGATTTTTCAGCTGAAAACAGTTTTCTTTAAAACAAGTTCCCTAGCTTTATGGTAAAATTAGCTGCAATGTTTGATAGATTAACCAGAGGAGATTATATTTATACAAACTGTTATAAGAAAAGATTATTGGTTTTGGAGTTATTTTTTGCTATTTGGATCAGATTGTCCCAACAGATGTGTGCATAGTCCCACACTTAAGGTATCAAACAAGACCACAAACAGAATTTAGTTTTTCATTGTTTAAAGTACTCAGGACCTACTCCTTCAGGTCTGATCTAAAATAAATTCAAATTCAGCTTAAAGCAACAACGCGTGCAGTTTTAAATGCCTCCATTTAAACCTATCTCAACACGCTTTTGATATTAAAATCAGCATGACATACAGAACAATTCCCTCCCAAAAGCAAGTTATATCAGTGTTTTGCGATCTACTGTGACGGGCGCTAAATGTAATAGCTTCATTTAGAAAAATAGGTACTGAATATGTGAAGCACCATTTCCAGGAGTAGGAATTTCACTCAGTCACAGAGCATATAACTTTCATTTCACATACACACTGCTTTAAAATCTGAGCGTGTGCTCCCAACGCAACTTTTACTGACCTTTAGGTCTGTCCAGAAATTGATCTCAACTTTAAACAGACACTTTGAAACCACCACAGTGGCCACAGAAGATAAGGACAGCTCTAATTCAGGATAGCATGTTCCCCTTTTAGCTGGAGGCCAATATTAGATGACCAAAACAAATGGCCTGCCTGCGTACAATTCATTTTCTTAAACACCTTAGAGCTAGCCCTGTGTAAATGCCACCTTGCATTGAAATAAAATTTGCCACAACGCATCCCGTGGTGCTCTCCAGCTTCACTTCTCCTCCTGGTGGGGACTGTCAGGAGAAAGTGATGACTTTCTACATCTATAGTGACAAAACCTGGGGGGGGAAAAAAGAAAAAAAAACCCACAAAATTTCTCGGTGTAGTTACTCCTCTCTGCAAACAAGAAACCCTTTGAATTTGCAGATGTGTTCCCAAATTCAGACCAGGAATGAATGTCTTTGGAGTGCTATTGTTACTTGTTTTTTTGTGGCAGTCTCTTTCATATTCAGAGTAGGAGGAAGAAAACCTGTGGTTGCCAGACCCTATAAAAGTCCTAATTAATCGGCAGGTGGATTATATATATCATACTTTTTGAGACATATGAAATGTTTGCCTCCCCTGGAGCAAGCAGCAGCTTCAATATCCGATTCAAAAAATTGAAGGCTTAGCCATCAGAGCAGTGAGGATCCAGTTTGGCAGTAGTGAAGTTAGGAGAGAAATCCTTTACTTGTAACATTAAATTAGTTTCATTTATGGATAGGAATATAGGATGTGGTGGTCTGTGATAGCAGGGAGCTGAACTTGTTGACTCATAAGGTTTCTCCCTTCACAATAGCAGCTGGGTTATTCTTTCTTGAATATACCTGTTGCGTATCATATACTTTTGCTGCAATACAAAAACATTTGTTTCTTATGAATCATGACAAGCGCTATGTTTCTCAAGCCCAGAATACGTTATTCGGACTGAAATTCCACATTTTATTTAGAAAATGATACAAACATATCCACATCTGGTTAGATGCAGCCCTTAAATTAAGACTTTCCAGGATGGATTCAGAGAGACGAGGCTACTGTGTGAATCCTCTGTAGTAGAGAGTAACATTACAGACCTAGCTACTTCTACACCTGGTGTTATGTCTATTATTTAATATTACCTCATCCCCCAGGATGTTCTTTCAAAGTCAGTTCTAAAATGCATACAAGTGCATCTTAGATATTCTGAGCATCCAAATAGAAAAACACAGTCGTGCAGAGGTGCTGGCGGGGCGATTCCTAAGGGAGAGTGTGCAATTATCCGGAGTGAAAAGCAGGATAGGAAGATATCGACAGAGCAGGACTTATTGAATTTAGGAGTAACTGAGCAGGCAATGATATTGACTCTCAATAAAGTTTTCACTCAGGGCAAGATTTAATCTGTGAGAAAAATGATCTTAATGTATAGGCGCATGATTTAATTGTTTGCCCAACAGAAGACCTCAAGGAAGAAGAAATAAAGTGAACACCTTAAGCCTGACAGAATGAGCACAGATTTAAGACTTGGGCTCGCTGTCCCTCTTTCTCTCTCTAATTCCTGTTCTCTTTTCTCTCTCGCACACACGGACACGGACACGGACACGGACACACTCCTTCCCATTACAGGGGTCTTTCTGCCTCGCAGCTGGACCACAGACTTGCAAATGGGGCTCTGATTTCCACCCACAGGCGAGCCCGTCACTCTGCATAAATATTTTATATTTTTCATGCATGTGTTAGTGAGAGCAGGGCTTTAATAAGCCAATATTTTAGAACAGATGTATCTATCTGCTTTTAGCACATTTTGCCAGTAGTTCAAAGCATTTTAAGGGAACACAGCGGTTATCCCGTTTCACTTACTGGAAAAGCAAGCAAATCAAAGCAAAGTTGCTTGTCCTTCTTCATCCTGCAGACTTACAACAGTGCTTGAAATGGAGAACAGACCTTCCAAGCCCAATCCTACATGTATCTTTGCATCCTCAAATGAAAGGGCTAAGTCTCAGAAATGTGTTTCACCTGAAGCAAATTAACATTTTTCTCCAGACTAGATTACTGTTTTAATCCCCAATTTTACCTCTGTTAAAACCTTACTGACCCAGAAGACATTTGCGCTCTTTCAAATGGGAAAAAGTGGCAAGAAGGCTTATATTAGGATTAAGCACATTTCATTGTGCCTGCTTACTCTTATGCAGAATCTCAACAAAATTAACTCACAGCTAACAGTAGGAGAATCATAAATCAATAAAAATACACTGTAAGAAGCAAATGATACACATATGAATTAAATTTGCTAACAGTTTGCACAAATAAATCACATGATAATGCTGATTAAATTTAAAATTAGAGGTTTACACATAGCATATGGGATTATAGAGTGCTTGCAAAATTTTCTCATGTTTTTGGACGGTAGTTAAATGCCATTTTTTTGGCTACTAAAAAATCCTGAAGGTTTCACTTTGTCTGTGTGGCACAGATGTGCCCTGCTTAAGTGAAACAGGGCAGTAGTAGAGCACGCTCTTCCTCTAGATTTTGAATGGGGAGAGATGAAAGCCCAAATGCTGCACGGAGGCACACCTAGTCCAAGAAAGAATGCTAAAGAAATGGGAGTGTCCAAAATGCCATTTTTGTACTATCTATTAGCTCTAAAGCAAAATACAGAAGACATCCCTGAAGCAGCATGTTAGCTTCTTTGGATCCTTTCCTTAGGTACTCAATTTTCCCCACTCACACCATAGAGTATTTAGGCAACCTTGGAGATAAGTGTTTTCCCAGGATGCAGCAAGACTTCAGTGTCTCTTTGAGGAAAAGCAAGGCCCTGAGCTAAATTAGGAAGACTCTTCAATTAAAACCAAGACTATTTCCAAGGGCATGGGTAGCTATGTATTGCCAAAAAGTTCGACTAGCTCTTCTCTTTGCACAGATTATTTCAGAAGATGGACAATGGTCAATAAAGCTCCATATTCAGCTCTTTTAGAACATATAACAAGGTTGAGGAGTGTTTGCTTGTTTTCGCACTGGGGAAATGGTGAGTTGGTTTATTTGCTTTTCAAATATGTGTAAGATCTTATTATCTGAGCTGTGTTTCTCCAGTTAACGCTTAGGCATTGATACTTGTCCTTGTCCAATACTCACCTCCAGAGTGCTGAGTGCAGAGGGAGTTAGCAGTGTGGCATTCCTGCATGGCAAACCTTGAAATCTTTAGTTTGAATACATAATGCCAATCATTCATTTTCATTTTTTTTCCAGCTAAGATCAGAGCAGTCAGCACAAAGCGAAATCGGGTGAACTTTTGGTAGTCATAAGACTAGAAGCAGCTATTCCATTGCAAGATATTATCTTAATCTTTTAGCAATTAGTTATCAGACAATACACAGATAATTTGTATTGTGTCTGTCACACTGAGGCCCTTTGCTCTAAGGAAAAAAAGCTCAAATACTATCCACTTTGGCTTGCTTAGCCATTAGGAATCTATGCCTGGCTTCTAGATCCGACACAGAAGAACACAGGGACTACACCGGACCTTAGTTTTTTCCATTGCAGGGATAAATTTACCTCATGGTTACCCCAATATACTCCACTCACAGAAAACGCGTATTGCTTGGCCAACATTTGCTGTACCTATGTTCTTCTCAATCACAGCCCTAGACCTTATTGTGCTGCAAGCTGTTCACAATTGCAGTTTCCTTGGCACATTTCTTTGATGCTTTCACCTCAGTATATTAAACCTTTACCAAAAGAGATGCAATTCTGTTTACAGTACGTCAGTGAGATGCTTTTATCCCTTTCTTTTTAAAAATGATCATCAGAGTATAGAGATTTTAAAGAAAAATGACCAAAAGTATCAACCTTCTTGGGTTTCCAACTTACTTTTACACATTTATTTTTAGGCAAATGTAGTCCTTTTTTGCAGCATGGCTGCTGTTCAGAGCACTATTCCCACCACCTGTAGAGGCAACTGTGAGTATTCCGCCAGCTTAGACCCAAAATATCAAACTGGGTGCCTGGAAAAGGAAGAATACCCTTATAATAGCAAACTTTGGTTTAAATGATTTTCTTGGTAACCCATAGAAAATTTTCTTCACTTGTGAACAGAAACCAGCTCTTTAGAAAGGACTCTCACTTTCTGCCTGTCTTTGCCTTGTATAACTTTTAACTTCTGGATTGTTCCAGCTCATCTTCAGAGTAGATGTAGCCTCTGGACCAGATAGTGCTAAGACAGGGCAAAGGGAGGAGGAAGAATTACTATTTCATAATGCAAAACTCACTGGGTCTGAAACGAGGGCTCAGTTACACAATCAAGTTAAAATGAGTTAACAAATTCTCACCTATCAGCTCTGTGCCAGTGAAATCTTCCCAGATGAAATTTAACGTGACTGAGCTTAAACTTTTCTCCTCATAACCCTGGGCAACCTGAATTTCTTCACATTTGTCCGGAGTTAACACCCTGTGCGGACTGTGGCAGAAGTTAAGCAGACGTATGGTAACCCAGTAGGATGATTAGGACACCCTGACTTGAGCACGTGCCTAAGCTGGTTGACAAGAATCTTAAGTACTGCACATCTTAGCTTTTGAGAGCTTGGCATTTCTTTGAATAGGAAAAAAAAACCCAAAACAATGTAGATGTACACACACGTAGTCATTTTATTACTGCAGATCAACTGGCAACACTTACGAGGAGCAAATCAAATGCAATTTGAGAACTCATCTATTTCTGCTGCACTCAAACTAAATCAGCCTGTTGAGAATTGCAGTGATCGTATGGATAATTAGCATTGTGATTGTTATATTTGTTTCTTTATGAGACTTTAATGCATTATTTGTTTCTCCCCCTCTTCTTTTTTTCCCCTCTTGTTATTTTAATGTGAATTATTTAGTCAAAAATACTTTACTGAATCTATGAGAGCAAATGATTTGTAAAATATCCACCCACATTGTCCTTTTGTCTGTATTATTAGCTATGACTGTATCTGTTAATACAGATTATCTCTCTGTGAAGGAGAATTACTGATGTTGCAATAGCATCTGTAGTCACTGGAAAGCTCGTAGCTCTGTATGAGAGGTGGATCCATCCCCAAGTGGGCTTCCAGTTCAACATATATAGACATCAATTAATTAATTGTGTAGGTCACAAGATTCTCACCAGCAATATATATATATAATAATAATAATAATTATTATTATTATTATTATTATTATTATTTTCTTTCAGAGCTTCTGGTGTTAGGATCTGGAAAAATCTGGATGGCTTACCCTTTCAGCTCTTTTTGAAAAAGCTAATTCATCACAGAAAAGTCTTCTTATTCCCGAATATATCTTTACATCATTCAAAATATTTTTTTAAGGAAAAAAAAGATTTTTTTTTAGATTTCTCCAAACAAAACTCAGTTGTACAAGATCATGCAAGGGTATATTTTTCAGGAAATTGTGAGAATATGGAAAGAGATACTTATAGTGAATTTATTTCTGTTGGAGCCAAGGGAATCTGATTTGCACTCTGAAGCCCCTGAGTTGTTCTTCACTGCTTCTGTTCTGTAATATGATTGAAGCGCAGGTTATGGGTAAGTGAGACATCAACATGAATGTTTACTAGGGCACATATTTTTCATACTGAGGATTCTTGTCAGACTACCAGATGACTACTGTCAGATGAGTTCCAAGTTAGCAATGGTTTTAAGCTTGAGCTTAACTACAAGACTGAATTTAAGTTCCATTTCTCAGGTCTTCAGCATGTACATACACTATACTTTTAGAAATTAAAAGTGTATGTTTAAATCTACCTGTAGAAAGACAGGTAAAATTACCTTCCTTAACTCTAAACATGTTCTCACCTCCTGTCAATTTAGATGAGATCTGGGAATAAGTTCATATGCTGTTAGGGCCAGTGATGCTCTTTTCAGACTAAAACCTACTGAGAAGGAAAGGATTGCAGAGACTTCAGATTTTGACCACTTTCAAAAGTTCAGCCATTTCACATGGGAGTGCTGAAATGTTTGTTCTTTGTTGAAAAGCTGATCCCACTATTTTAAAATATGTGAAAGCACCTACAGACCTTGTGTCCCACCTTTGCAAACATTAAGTAAATGATAAATTCCCCATTGGATTTGAATTACTTTGTTCTATCAGGCCAAGATTTTGAGCTGCCAGGATAAGCAGTAAGATTAAATTTATTATTTATTTATTTTTTACACTGGGGTCAAGATCTCACATTTCATTATGACTCTTACAACACTGAAAGAAGCTTGGAAGAAACTAGTACCTTATGTTATGGGGAGTTTATGTCCCTTCAGTAGCAACACTTGCAAACCAACTTTTAGTGGACACTACAAAAATATCAAAATGAAGAAACTCTGTTGCATACTAAAAAAAACCCCACCCTCTTGAATTTATGCTAGCAATAATACCAATATAATAGCGTATCGAAATATGAAGAAAAAAAACATACATTTTTCACATGTTCACATTATATTTAAAGATCCATCCGTTCTGATTTACACAGGTTGTTACACAATAAATTTCTGACCATTTAAAGAACAACACATGTCAACACGGGTGTCATTGGGTCAGGAGATGAGAGCCTCTGAGGTCAGGAAAGAAACCTCCTTTCCAGGATCATACAGGGCAAAACAGAATTTACCAAATACATAAATGAAAAAATTAAAAAAACAAACCATGACGTGGTTTGTCACCATATTCTTTGTCAAAGACAAAGCAAGATATGATGGTTGTCTGAAGAACATAAAATGTATAATATATATAATATATATAATAAAGTATATAATAAAAATCCAAAAATCAAATATGAATATAAACCAAGACTCCTAATTCAAACGGAGTTTGTATCCTAAAACAGAGAAAAGACCCTATAGGATTTTTGCTGTTGATCTCTATAGCAGCTGTTCAGATCCAACAGTCATAGGATCAATGTAAAACCCTAAGTCAGGAAATCAGCTGGCTGGAGCTGTACTACAGTCATCCCTGCAAACCCCGTGCATGAAACAGTGCTTTGGATCATTCAGATCACTGCAGCTTTGACAACAAAGCCCTGACCCTTCCAGTCACTGATCCAAACATTCCTCTTTTTTTCACATGATCACAGAAATAGCACTACTCACAAGAGTTCGGTTAAATATACAAAATACTCCCAGCACTGAAGCCTAAAATAATTTCCACTGAAGATGCTCTTACAGGCTCCCATAACATCTCGCCTATAGTCACAGTTTTGTAATGTTTTGAGAACTACTCTCCGTTCTGCTATTGACATTGAAAATTATTCTAGTTCCATGATATCTGCAACTCCACACCATCTGCAGACCTAATGGTGGTCATTCTTGACCAAAAACGTAAAATGTGCTCCACATTACAAGCCTTTCTCCTGTGTATTTATCTCCTGCTTGCACCACCACTGTCTTTGCTGGTTCTATCACTCTTCTTAAGGCCTCTAGATGTAAAGGGGCTGACTACAACGAGAAAAGCTGTTACACAAGTACAACAAAAAAGCTAATCGCTGCCTTGGCACACGAGTCCACTAATCTATCAATCTACCAGTCTGGAATGATGGGACTACATTTTCTGTAGCCATGCAATTTCATTCCATGTTCCTTAATAGCTAGTTATAGGGTATCATAAAAATTTAGTCCAATGAATTTGAGTGAAATGCTTTACAATGGGGCCAATAATCATATGAACTCTAGGTAGGTTCTAGGTAGTAATTATTTGATTTTTATAGCATGTAAACAGGGAAAAAAATAGTTGCAGAAGCCAGAAAAATGAAAAGGAGATTTTGATGTCTCATTAGTTATGTAGAGATAAAATGTAAATTTCCACTCAAACAAAAAAAAATCTGAACATAACAGAGATCATTCTGTCAAGCCCATTCTCTCTGTAGTAATTATTTTTACAGTGGTTTTTGAACACCATATGGAAGTTTATGCCAAATTTTCAAGACGTAGATAAAATTGCTGTGCAAGTTTAAAAATTAAAAAAAAAAAAAAGGAAAAGAAATGGAAAGCCCTTTTATAGTTCTCAGTAGACTGGGTGTTAAAACATTTACCTGGCTGAAAGCAGATGCAAACACGAATCCCTAAGGTGGAGCTGAGAACTGATCCTCCAGTGTCTCAGGTGAATTGCCCACCCCTACAACACTGGCTAATGGGTATGAGAAAAGTTCTCACGGTGGTTTACCAGGGTTTCATGCAGAAAATGTGCCACGATGCCTCCTCCCATGATGCATCCTCCAGGTAACACTGCTAAAGAAAAATATACTACATGAATCCCCAAGGAACACTGGCTAGACTTCTCAGTGCTGGCGTGACCATGAGACATCTCCGGGCATGACTCCAAACAGATCCATAGGAAGCCAATTGACTGGTATAGCAATATCTGTCTGGAGATGTTACCTACTTTCAGTTTTAAACAACATGGGAGTGGGAGATATGAGGACTGAAAGTTTGACTTTGGCACCTACAGGTGCAGGTGGCTGTTGTCTGTCACTTTGTGGACCTAAGAAGCCTAAGTAGCTAATAGAAGAGTCATTTTCTGAGCACCAAGGTGGCAGGATATGCCTCAGCTGGATATGCCTTAGCTAGATGAGATGCCAGGTTCTTCATGGAGACCACAGAGTAAAGTCCTGTGACATTGAAGTAGTGATGCACCACTGACCTTTTCTGGCTTAACTATCTATAAAACTATAGGACTTCTTGGCTGCATGAGAAGTTCCAGGAATTTTCATGTAGTTGCTCTCAGGAGTAAGAATGAAAGCCCTCAACCGGGGCTTGCAGGTCCATTCTCTGTCTACCCCAAAGTAACCTAACTAAAATCGCAGAAGACTGGATACTTGGTCACCCTGAAATATGGATCAGAGCCATCAAATTTAATAGCAAGATTCCTATTGATTTCAGTTGGAACTTCAAGCTTCTTTGAGCAGTTCCAACTCTAATATATTCACAACAGTAACTTCAAAAGAGATTCAGTCATGATTATCAATTTTTGTGGAGGAAAACACAAAAGGCTGCATGAACTACAAGACAAACCTTTCTGGAGTTATGTTATCTTTTGGATATTATCATCGATTTGAATCAAAGAGTAAGAGACATTTACATTTCTCTACCAGTGCAATGTTCCATTCACTTGAAAAGGGAAAAGTTTGGTTTTCTTAAAAAAAAAAAAAAAAAAGTAATTACTATCCTTAATTATCACAACTTTGATGCTGGGATTATTATATCACAAATTCTTTAATAATTTAAATTAAAGGAGGGACAGCAGTAAGTATGCCTTGTAACTCTAATGACAAATAATGATATGCTTCTTCTTAGCTCAATTAATATGAATAAGCATTTAAAGGATTAGTAAATGCTGTTTTGAAATCATTAGCATACCATTAGTTCACACAAAAGTTGAAAAATAAAATAAGCATAAATGCCTGGTCAAAGGAAAAGCCCACATTCCTGCATAATAATGAAAAAAATAGTCAGCAGCTGCAGTAGTCAGGTTTATTTGCTAAAAGCATAGATTATAAGACTCCCATGACCTTAGCTACTTTATCTGCAATAGTCTTGTAGTTTTGTATCATGCAAAAATTTTCACTCAGAAAATCCTTCTGCATACCAGAAAGTGAGTTTCACAGTTTTTAAGTCTGCAGATTCTTTTGAAAGGAAGATCTTAGAGGATGTGATGATCTCTTTGTTACATGGATTGGACAATACCTAGTGTAACTGGGCATTGATTTCCTGTTGAAAGCTGCAAGTATTGCTATAATAGAGGTTAGAGATTGTTTGTTTTGAATGAAAAACTTAAAACCAGTTGAAATCAGGGCTCTGCTCTAACAGGTTCAATACAAACATACATAGATGTTTTTCAACTCCATCCAACTCCAACTAAAAAAAAATCCTTTAAATATATTCTTAACAGAATTATACATGCTACTGAAGCTACCTTTGAAGACTCTTTTGAAGACTATTCTTGGAAAAAGGAGGGGAAAATCATCTGTCTTCTGTCAATAGACAGAAAATGATGAAGCGTACGTGATCTGAGATCTTTGAGGACAACAATAAACTTGTGCTAAAAGATATGCCAGGTCAGTGAAAACAATGACACAGATCACAGCCTTCCTGGAAAGCATCGCACCATCATATCCGAGAAACAATACAGTGCTGCTGTCTTTCTCCCCATTGATTAATCTCACCTGGCTTTAAACGCCTAGTAGTTAGATATTTAAGCCTGAACTAGAAACTCTATGTCAACTGAGAAAAAAAAGGGGAAAAAAAAAAAGAATGATATACATTCACAAAAATTTTCTTCTGGAAATGTCTTTTTGTTTTGTTTTGTTTTGTTTTCCTGGTATCTACACATGAAATCTCAGCTGGATAGCTTTGTTTTGGTTGTATAAATATTTAATACCTAAGTAAACAGAGATGAATCCAACCAATGCACAACAGATTGGGTCAGGTCCTCAGTTAATGAAAGTTATTATAATTCAATGAAAATCATCAGCCACTAAGATGCAGAGCCCTGTGAAGTCACTGAGATATGACTTTCAAACAATTTTTATATGCTTTTTTTTAGACTATAATATTGTCCCATTGGTACTGTCCTGTAATTTTTACACCATATTGTTAGGCAGTTAAGTTTAAAATGAGATAACAGGGGAGAGAAAGCAGAAATACAGGAGGCAGTATTATCATTATGAGAAACAACGGTGCAGATACTCAAAAAAAAAAAAAATTACTGAGCTTTCGGTAGGCTTCCTGGTGAATGAGACCTTTAAGAAAAGATTAGAGAAAGGATAATGCATTAATTCTGTGAATTTTTACACGGGTCTCTTCCTAAGCATGAGAGAAGAAACATTAAATGACTTAAAAACAGAAGAGATGTCATCTCCTGCCTACATTTGGTCCATGAGCTACAGTATCTTATGAATGAAAGATGACAGATGTGATATAAAATCTGTACTAAATCTTGAAAACTAAACAGTATCAGTCTGACACAGCCGGAGAAGCTACTAAAGAAATTTTAAAAAGATGGCCAAGACCGTCAATACAATGAGCAAAGAACATGCAATTAAGCCGTATGCTGTGCCGTTCCAATAAAATTACTGTGTAATACACACATATAAATGTTTTGCCCATTTATTATCATAGAAAAAATGGATCTCTTTGTAAGTGGTGGTAAATGACAAAAATATTTTTTATCAATCAGCCTTCTTTATTTCAGTTCCTTTATTTCAGAGCTTGTATGATTAACTTTTTTTTTTTTTAAGCTGAAGAAATGTCAAAGCCTTTTAAGAAGCTAAAACCGAATTGTTTGTATGTCACATTCAGTGAACCAAACTTTGGTAGTAAAATATGTGGGAGAAAGAAACCGAAATGAATGTTGGTGGAGATAAAATTAATATAACCAATATTGCAAAAATGTAGCCCTTTTGGCTTGTCTTCTTGGTAAAGCTGAGAATCCCTCAAGTGATTTGTTTTCTGTCTTTTTCAAAAATAAATTCCTGCTTTTCAGCAATGTATGATTTATTGTGCACGTAAACAGAAAAACTCTATGAACCACCTGAGATTAGTTCAGGGTCTATTGAACAGAGCATATTTGTTTAACAATGTTTTGAATAGGAACTTGGATTTATTTCTCTGAAATACACCTTTTGATCTTGGTGCAATTTGAAGCCCATCTTTCACCTCCTGATCAGTGAGTTATCCCTTTCCAATTCTGTCAGCAAATCAACTTGATAATATGCTCAGCTGTTTGCCAAACTAAGGAAGTGGTTCAGCAAAGTGTCTTAAATGGTGCTCAGCTCTGAACATGTGAATAATAAGGATCTTAAAGATTGCTTTATGAGAAAATAAGTTGGTTAGGTAATAGAGAGAGTGTGAAATGAATAAAGCTATGTGAAAGCAGAGAAGGTCAAATATTATCTCTTAGAGGAAATAAACAGTATTTGCCTACTATACAAGCAGAGTGGGGCTCATGTTTTGCTTTTGATAAAACTAGAGGCACTAACAAGAACAGAAAAATGGAATATGTCTTTTTTGTTGGTTTTGCTGAAGTATGGGCTTACAGATGTACATGTTGTGCCTGTTCTCAGGACCTTTGCTTTCAGTCTCATTTATTTCACAGAAGCATGGAGGTTAGAAGGGACTCCCAGAGGTCATCTAGTCCAAGCTCCTGCACAAAGCAGGTCCAGTTAAGACAAGTTGGCCATGACCTTGTCCATTCTACTTCTGAATATCTCCAAAGAAGGAGATGTCACAGGCTCAGCCACATGAGCTAATGTTTTTGGCTTTGAAGGGTGGGATTCATCTCATTTCGCCTGAGATGTACATGCATACACATAAGCTAGTTAACTGGAATCTATGACTAGTACAGAGAACTAAGTAACTTGAGCATCTCATTCTAAGATAAATTTCTGCAGCATATCAGATGAATTATGCTCTGGATGTGCCTCCTCTTCACTGACCATAAGGAAAGCCCAGTTCACTGGTTCAGGTAGAGTGTCTAGACTATAAACATCTGTAGTCAGGTGGGATGAGTCTTACGCAAATAGAAGTAAATAAAAGCTAGTAACCCGACATTTTTTCTAGGAATGCAAAAGTGAGTTTTTAAGAAAAAATGACCCTGCTAAAACTACTACAAATTGTTAAATCTGGAAGAAACATTTTCATTGATTCAGTAATAAGAGGGGCATGGCAATTCCCAACCTTCTTCCAGCTGCTTTAGAGAACATAAACCTGACAACAATACTGTGCTGTTTCTAGGGCAACAGTCAGCTTTGAAACGAAATTAAACACAGAAAATCCTATAAAATAATCATGGAGGAGATCTGTGCATGTTTGACCATCTAGTCATTGCAGGTTTCATCTTCATTACCCAATTCTCAGTGCTGTGGTTGCTATAGTTTTCCCACATCTTGACCAACTGGGTTTCCACCACTTCTCTTAGGAAATTCCACTGGGAAGGTTTTCCTCTGAACACTGGTCTTCTCTCTTTACTCACAATTGCAGTCCTCATACAGAAATCTATTTCTTTGCTTATGGCTCATAAATGCCAAAATATTGTTTGGTAATGCAATGGTAAAAATAATGGTAAATACCCTTCCTCTGAGGGTAGATCCATCTTCCTTCACAGTTAATGATGAAACTCCCATTGACCTCCATCATCAAAATTAAATGTTTAGCCATAAATTAGTCTTTTAATTATTCCTCATTATTCAGTCATTTCAGCCCCTTAATCATGAACTCCTTCCAGCACCTTCTATGAACAGCTGCTAACTTGATTAAGTTTTTTTTTCTTTTTTTTTTTTTTTTGTTATTGTCAGAAGCAGCGTATACACAGTATTTCAGAGGTAAAGTACTACCCAGAGAAACTATCCCCAACCTGATCAAGGACATGACACCTCTGTATACGCAGCTCTCAATCATGTTTTCTGTTGTGTCACACTACAAGCCACTTCTCAATCTAATTTACTGCTGGTGCCTTTTGCTCTCCCTTGTCAGTGCTGTGGCATCAAGATTTCTTTGCTATTTTCTTTTTTTTTTCCTAGGTAGCTAGGCTTTTTCTTTGACATATCTATTCTTTTCTGGTTTTCTAAACTGAAGATTCCAATTTCAGAGACAGCTAAGGAGCTGCACACACAATCACACAGATCTCACCTCTCACCGTGAACTTGAAACAAATGCCACAACACTATTCAAACATGTTGATTAAAGTTTGATAAAATTAGGCACAGTTCAGCCTTTCTTGCCACTGCTTGGGCTGGGCTCAATAGCTTTTAGGGTTCTGTCATGTTTTTGCAAGGGAGGCAACTATCAGATTTATTTATTTATTTATTTATCTATTTATCTATTTTTGCCACGACATTTGGGTCTGCCCAGGACCCAAATGATTTGTCTTAGAAATGCAATCCGTAACTACATGTGGGGACTTGGGGGGGGCTATTTAAGCCCTTTTTTTCCACACTGGCCCACATTCTGCTTTTCACAGGCTGGCAGCATTTGTTGATTCCTTTCATATAAATGTTATTATCTTGTTGGAAAAGAAATCTTAATTTAGCTCATTTACTGGAATTTTCCCCTTTTCGTTCTGCATGGGTGGCCCACTATCCTTCCTGTTCTGTTCTTTAAAATGTAAATATAAATATTTATAACAGTGAAACTTGGGCTGTTCTAATACTAAGACGTTTTATCCCAAATGTAAAGATTCTCCCTGAAATGGCAATAACTTAACTGCAAACACTAAACCTACACAACAGGTTAGCGCAGTAAGTTAAGAATATCATATCTAATTGAAACTGCAGGGGAAATTCATATCAGTAAAATGTAATTATCTGAGTTGGAGCTCTTCCAGGACACCTGGGTTGTCTCCTGCTCTTGCAGAGGCTGGTATGGGATCATTAGCGACCACACATAGTCAGGATCTCATTTTCCATCTCATCTGAAAGGCGACATCACCTCCAGCAGTACGGTAGCCATCGCACCATGCTGGGGCATAAATTGAGAGACAGTCTATGAACGGAAATGTTGACAGTACCTCTCACAGCACCTTGCTGTTCGTTGGGTGCCTCTTCCAGAATGAGCCTGATTACGTGGCCGCAAGGAAATAATTTACATTCTGTATTGGATTTCTGGGCTTGTGCCTACAGCAGCTTCTGACAGTTCTCTTAAAAACAGCACCTCTCCTTTAAGCTCATTCTTTCCAATGTATGAGTTCTCCGTCTCGCACTGAAGGAAAATATGTATCTGATCATTAGGTTCAAAGAACCTCAGATGAAGTCCTGTCACGTAAAGAGATTTTGTAAATTACTCTGCAGTCATGCAAATATGGAAAAATGCCACGGCCTTGCTAGAAAGCAATCACTCCTTTCAAAGCTGTCTTTAATCACTCAACAATATATATTCCAAATCTTCCGGTAGATTCCACATCCATTGACAGTGAATTGATTAAATATAAAAATTAAGGCAAGATTTTTCAGTAATTTTGGATCTGTGAATTCTTGATTTAAATCTTGATTTTAGGTTATGACTCTGCCATTTACATGATAAGTCACATGTGAGACAGTGCGATGTTTGACTGGAGCTATTCAAGCTATTAGTTATTTGCACTGGTAGAGAAAGTTAAAAAAAGAAAAAAGAGTTCAAGCAATCCCCAAGGCAAGTTGAAAGAACTGAATGAAGCACATATTTTTCCTTACACACTCCTGTGCTCCTGTGAATTTGATGCAGTTGTCAAACAATGTCACTTTGACACATGGCAGCACCAGATAATAAGATTACAATAAAAAACAATCAAAAGGGAATTGAGCTGGGTCATTCTTGACCCGCTCTGTCATTCACCCTGGGGATCTTTTAAAGGTATCTGATGACAGTGCAGCCAGAAGGCTATGTCCTTGAATAACTCAGCAGCTGCAGAAAATAAAAGTCATCCCTGCTTCCCTTTCATTGCAGTATTTTCCATGCAAATCTCATGTCTTCTGCACATCTCTCCTTCTCTACCACTTACTCTTTGTTAGCATTGCAGAGGAGGAAACCTGCAGACATGAAAGTGCAAAATCGGATCTCATCACCAAGAAAACGCCAGAGGGTTTCATCTGCCTTAACAACCGGGGATTGGACTTCAGGTTATTGGACAAAATTCAAGACAAGTTTGCTAACTCTGGACTTGATCTGGGATGTGTTATTCTCTCAGCAGTACACAGAATTGCTACCATATTAGGTACACAACCAACATAATGTATTTTGCATTTTTTAAGAACTGTTCTGGGCTTTTTTTTTTTTTAACCTAAATATAATTCCCAAACCTGGAAGTTTTCAAGAAGTTGTCATTGGAGCCCCACATATAACATATCTGAAAGCCACCATTCAGCAGTCTACACAACCCCCCACTCTGCTCCCACCTTCAACGACCGGGGTGAAAGTTCTCCTTTCAAAGGAAAGTCTGAGGTTTTTCACATCCTGGAGCACCTAACTCTTCATCCATAAAACCTCATTCAGGTTGAAACAACTGCTACTGCTCATGTCCAGAGAACCAGAATTATTTATTCAAACAGCATCAAGGCTGGGTGTCCAGGGTAATAAATATCATTGCTACATGACTCTTCCTTCCATGCCTGATTGCCTCAGGATTGCCTGTTATAAACCATTTGTTGGAATTGCCTTAAGCAAGTTGGGATGATCCTTGGATTTCCAGTGTAGTCAACATTTACAAAAAAGGGTACATTTATGAAGTTATAAATGATCTAGGATCCCAGGACTGAAATTAAAAAAAAAAAAAAGTACATGTACTATATTTCCCAGTCAACACTGGATTGTTCTCTCCACTCTGTGATCTTAAGGCTTTCTTTTTTCTAGTTTGAACTATTTAAATCAACAGTGCTTTCCCCATTCTATCACATTTCATCACTGAAAAATGAGATTTTCCCCTTCTCCCTTCCACCAATATGTCCTCTTTGCTCTGCTGCCTTACTGTCATTGTGTCTCCTTAAGTCACTGTAACATTCTTATTTCTTGGTGGTCTGTAAGACATGCCAGGGGTCCCAACATCTCTTCTCTTGTTTCTAAACACTTTTTAACCCACATGTGTTGGGTTAACCCACTTGATTCCATAACCAATGGCTATGCTTTTTGGGACAAGAGTTTGCCATCCATGACTTCATTAGTTAGCACCACATTGGCACATAGTCCCAAGCTGTGTCACGCGAAAGTATATAAAACATAGATCTAAACATCTGTGTCTTGTTAATCAGGTGACTGAATAAAAAGAAGCTGAGTTTCTGTTGCCTCAAAGACTCACTTTGATAAACTTTTCAGATTTACAGATAGGCATGTTCTGTCATGGCTGACAGTTTTCAAAGGAAAACATTGTAAGGAAAATAGTTTTATTTCTCACTTTAATACTTTAGTAAGATATTTTCTTATATAAATATTTTTGAGGAAAATACTTTTAGGAGTAGTTACCGACCACAGAGTGTGTGACCATAAAAACAATAATTAAACAACACAAAAAAGCAATCACAGGTTACTGTGATTTAGGTTATGGTGATTTGACAAAACCACCTAACATTTTCATGTAAAAAAAAAAATTCCAATAGAAAGTTGTTTTCATCAAATTTACACTCAAATGGCAATATTTCTGCTCAGTGTCATACAAGGAGACTGATAACATGGTCTTTACCTAAGATCCATGATGACCTTATCCAACAGAGGATCTGCTTCATATTTGCTAAATATATCTTCAGTTGCTATAAGCAGTTACCTCATGTAGCTAAACCTTTTTTCAGTAGTTTTTTTGTTACATAATAGTTACTTTTGCATAGCCTTGACATCTTAATAATTTTGCAGGTCCTTGACTGACTGACTTTGCTTTGATTAAAGTTGGCCTTGCTTTTTTTACTTATTTTTTTAGATCCTTCTTGTAAGTATAGGTCTTAGGTTTTTCTAGCAAAGAGCACTTCAGAGCACCCTCTCTTTCCCACCCAAGTCTCCAGTGAACTCGGTAAAGCAACTCTTCCATGCACTGTATGCCCATGAGATGCTGCAGGTGAGCCTTCTCTGTTTAAAAATTACTGAGGGAAAAAACGGTGGATACACCAGGAGGTATTTAGTAGTCTCTGGAGAACCTTAATAGCATTTTAATTTTTTTTCAAATTGGAGTCCAATAAAAATTTTTAGGAGTTAGGTATTTGGTCAAGCCTCACAAAATTCTAATTTTATCTTTCTTAGCTTATTTAATGAGTATGGCTTTACACATAACTAATGACTAATTTTCAGTGGGATTAATTTAACAATACAATGCAAAGTATAAATCAGTAGAGACTAATTCTCCTTGGGAGAGAGATGTCAGTCATATAGGGGCAGGACTGGGGCCCACACAGGATTTTGTGCCTCATCCTCAACACGCATCTTGATAAAGGGACTGCTACCAGCCAATATCAGATCTTCTCAGAACCACAAGGATTGTTCTGTGGCCTCTGGGGTGCCACCTGTAAAAGCTGGTGCTGGCCAGGAGGGGGACTATTCTTGCAACACTAACGAGTCTAAAGGCCTGTTGTCTATGAACTCTGCAGTTGATAAGATTTATGCATGTTCACATGTATCTACTGAACACACACTATCCCTTCTTTCTGCTGCAGTGGTGGTTTGTTTTCAGAATTTCTCCATGCAAAACCCCAACTACCAACTATCTTGTTATAGTTGTGTTTCTCTAGCCATTTTTCACTGCTCACTCCAAAGAGTTAAAATTATCTCCTCTTCTCCTGCTCCTTGGACACCTAGTATACTATTACACAGAATAAGTCTTGAATGCAATCTCTCTTTTACTCCCGTTCATCCACAATTAATATAATCCTTTTCAGTCGACTGCTAAAGTGTTATTGTTATCCTCTTCCACACAAACATCAGTCCTAGTACTCACCCATCTGAAAACAACAAGTTCTTTCTGAGAACTGTTATAATGAAAGAGGGAAACAAGTTCACATTTTCTGGTGAGTTAGTTTCTTATCTTCTTTCTCTTGTATATTGGTTCAGGCAAAATTAAAAATAAATGAATGCATAAGCCTATTCACACATTTGCAAGAAAGGAATTCAGGAAAGTTTAAAGTGAGATGAATCCCATGTGACTGGATTATATGACAGTTGACCTAATAGACTCTAGTGTTTCCGAGGAAGCTTTAACGCTTTGTTATGCAAATCTACAGGAACATGTATTGTTGACCAAATAGACTCTTTTGAAGCTGCTGAAATCTATCATGTCAATGAGGACTTAGAAACTCTTCACCATGCACATGATTGACTAAGCAGACAATAAGAGCTTCTTTGGAATACTATTGTCTATTGTGCCAAGGGATCTTGGTGCTCATACATGCATAAGTTATCTTTTTCATTTGCTCATACATTCATATGCTATCTCTTCTTAGAAAATTATTATTCTTTTCAATAATCTCAATAAACTCAATCCACTCTCATTTGTTTCTTGTAAACTATCAAGAGAGGAATGGCTTGATACAACTCCTTTTAAACAAAAACACTCTTATAAATAATGACAATTCACTTTTTTCACAGCAACATCAAGAACAAGTTTCAAAGTAGGTACTCCAAGAGGCCCGGAGGTGATTAGAC
Source organism: Apteryx mantelli (assembly GCF_036417845.1). NCBI lineage: Eukaryota > Metazoa > Chordata > Aves > Apterygiformes > Apterygidae > Apteryx > Apteryx mantelli. The sequence continues at coordinate 7,381,723 of NC_089978.1, forward strand.
GATAAGTACTATACTTCAACATCACAAATTATCCAAGTGTTCATCATGCGAAGTCAGAAGTGTCAAGGGTGTCTCATATAGCATCTGGAAAGGTTTTTGTTCATTTGATTTTTACTGCAAACAGTCTGGCATGGTCTGTTAAGAAGTTCTTGTCATCAGACTGTGGTTGTGTAGCAAAGCAGCCCGTCTGCTTTCTCTGAGCTGCTTCAATATGGGTCAGGTGGAAGGACAGAAGAGAGAGGAGCTTGCTCTTCTTCATAAAGGCAACAGAGGATGTGGGGTAATATCTGGGAGGTAGAGTTTGGTGAAATATAGTGAGGAGAGTATGAGCAGAGAAGGGGGACTCCTGGGAGGAGCAGGCTTCAGAAGGGCTAAAAAGAAGCAGGTTTTTCTTAGGGTCCTAGAGGGAATTGTGAAGACTTTTTTACAAGAGCTTGAGCCCCAGAGATCTGTTGTTTTGAGAGCATGCCTGTAAAGAAGTAGTCACAGACAGAAACTGAAATACAAGAAATTCTGTTTAAACATAAGAAAAAAGCTTCTTTACTGTGAGGGTGGTTGAACACTGGCACAGGTTTCCCAGAGAAGCTGTGGAGTCTCCATCCTTGGAGATATTCAATACCCAGCTGGACACAGTTCTGAGCAACCTGCTGTAGGTGACCCTGCTTGAGCAGAGGGGTTGGATCAAATGACCTCCAGAGATCCCTTCCAGCCACAACTATTCTGTCATCTGTGCAGTGAGCAGAGGGAAAACGTTTTCTCTTGAATATTAATCTCTCCCTGTCTGATTTCCTCTATTTCAAAGATCTGTGGTTAGTCTGTGTTCCACTAAGACTTAGTTTTAGAGATTCACGGCCCTTTTGGGAACTTTTATGAATATTTTTACTACTGTTTATATTTTTTTTAATTAAATTCTGCATCTGGGTTGTGCAGATCTGGTTATTTTAAAGACCTGTTCTCTCTTTTTAAACATTTTTTTATACAGTGCAGCTGTAAACTCTGTGAAATGTGGGTCTGTAATAGAAAACAGCAACAGATCCTTAAACGCATCAGCATTATCTGGCACCTATAATTAGCTACCACAGGAAGCTGGGAGCATTCTCATTACTCTAATTAACAAACTATGTTTTCTTACCTAAGCCCCCAATGTCCATTTGCTAACGCCAGTACTGCTAATCTGCGTAGGCCACCCTAGTGTTCTTACAATATCTGCTGTAATAAGTCTCTCCACTGAAGCCTACTGTGATTGTTGACATGTACTATAATGCCTGCTTAATTACTAAACTACTAAAAAGTACCTGCTTCTATATGCTTACAGCTCTGAAAAACCTCCTTTAGGTAACTGATAGTAACATAAACCAAATGCTTAATAAGTACTATCAAGAGAAAAAGAATGAGGAAATGTGAAGTTTTCCTTTCTGTTACTTTCTAGTATTTGATGGAATGATGTTTTACACCGTCTACTCTAATTTTGCAGTAGATGAGAATTTTTTTCAAGCTAAATCAATACTGCAATTAGGAATTGCTGCTACAAGTCAATAGGCCCCAGACTCCATTTCTTTCTCCTCCATTTCTGCATTTTACTAACAAATGTATCAACTGGCAAATGAAGATGGAAAAGTTGGATGTTGCATGTTGTTCAGAGTATTACCATCAATACGTTAGAAACACAAATCAAAGAGCAGATTAAAGGTAGTGACAGGGTGTCCACGAGTGCCCTGGAGTATGACTTTGATCAAGATAATCAGCCAAAGACATGAAAAATGTCTATTGTTCTACGCAGCTCAAATTTTTTGATAGTATCATGCCATTACTGTGTTATTGCAAGATGTGGAACGACTGATTGTTCAAAAGAGGTTATCAACTTGTCCCTCAACGCTGATGTATCACTAATACCCTTTGCCTCAAAAAATGTACTCCTAGACAACTACATCTGTAGATTTATCAGTTTTAGGCTGAAAATATAGAAATATGTAAAGAGATGAAAAGCATGATCTTAAAAAAGTTGAGAATTTAATTATATGGTGTGAATGAAGACCTTATGTGAACATGTGCTACATGGGCAAACTCCTTAATGGATGCACTACAGTTGTCAGCATTAATGTTAACAAATACTCTTTAGCAATATTACAATTCAGAGTATAACCCCAAACTGGTTAAGACACTGGAAAGAGTCTTGCTTAATGTTTGGTGCTGTGGATTGGACATAACTAATTTTTCACTACATTTTAGGTTTAGCAGTGAATTGTTCAATCAATCTTTATTTTGCTCGCCCAGCAGATTATCTGGAGGAAAAGGAAAAGAACCTGTAAGTGTCATTGCAGCAAATTTCTCTAAATCCTATTCCACACATATTTGTTGTTTTACTCTGACATGATAAGTATCATCTTTTCTTTACAATTCAGAAAATGAAAGCAATATGTGCAACTCATCAAAGTTTCAGTTGAGCACTTAATAACTCTAATGAGTGGTTTCCTTGTTTACCAGATCCTCTCAAATGCTTTCATTTTTCACTATTTTATCTTTTTTTTCCCCCTATCTTCCTAACACAATAGAAACAGTAATTTGGTTAGTTTATTTCATCTAATAATTTTCAGTTATTTACTCGTGAGCAACCTTAATGATAATTAGAGCAACAGTCCCATAGAATTGTGAATGCTACTACTTATAACTGTTTTTTGTAATTACGTTATCACTGTTTGGAAACTCACTTCCTCCTTTTGTGCTAGATGAATTTAAAAATCTAAGCACAGTGTTCATTGCCGAATCTACTAAATAATCTTGTCACACACATTTTTTTAAAGTATCTATAAGGAATATAATGACAGACCAAACATAACTTTGACCTTACACGTTTACTATTAAATTCTCATTTGCTTCAGTGGAGAGTCTGATGAATCAAACCAATGCTACAGAATCACCAACTGACATCCACCTGTTCACATTTATCTATAGATGACTAAACCCAGAGGTAAAAAACACACTAAACTGCTCTCTTCACCTCTGAGTGCTCAAATGATAAAAAACATTTAATCAAGCAAATTTCTCAATTAAATATTAATAATCCCAAATACTTGCAAAACATTAAAAAATAAGAACACTTTTCTTTCTTCCAAATACTCTCTTATTCTAAGAAAAGAAACAGAACCTTAGGTAATTGTTCTATTATAGTTTCTACAAAAACAAACTCATCTCAATTACTCTGAAACAAAAATCTAAGTCATGTGGTGCTACAATTTATACCTTCAGAGAGTACCACCTGGTGTCAAAAAACTAATATTGCAGAGAAAGACACCACTCTTTCATCTTCTTAAATGGTTTTAAGATTTGTGAGGTTTCCTCTTTAAACCCTTTCATTTGTTTGTGGGGTACTGATGATGACAACTTCTTCCCGTCTGCTGCAAGGAAAACGATTTCAGGGAGAAAGTGATAAGTATGCACACAGTGTGGGGGAGGATGGAGTAAGAGCCTGGAGGAGTCTGATTAAAAGCAGGAAGAGATATATCAACATAAATATATTTATGGAATAGTCAAGAATAGTTAGTGAGATCTTATTTCAGAAGATTTTTATTCTGTTTTGTTTTATGACTCAACAGGAATAGAAATGATTACTTCAAATGATAGTCGTTACCAGCACTTTGTTGAACTTACTGTGGTTCTGGTTGGTTTTGCTTTCATATGAGACCTCCCACCGAACCCATGACTTTGAAACATGTACTGAACCTGCAGGGTTTTTTTGTCGTCCTTGCCTCTCATCACTTCCCCTTGAATTACTCCCGGCCGCACACCGTGCAGGGTGCACAGGAGCGTGATCAGCTCCTCTCATTAACAGCGTCCCGGGCCGCTTTGGCAGGGGCAAAGGGTTGTGACCATTAGGCTGTTCTCAGCATGGACTCCACAGCCCTGCTGACTCAACCCCATGGCCTCTCTGCGTTCACCCCCTTTGGAGCGATCGCCAAGGAGAGCAATTGCTGGATGTTGTGCTGGGGACGTGCAGCGCAGAGCTGTGCTCACCGACCTCGGAGAGGGGATTTGTTTTGTTTCTAAAAGGAGTCTGTGTCGTTGAGCGTGCTACGTCTGACTAGAGCAGCTCGCTGCACACGGTGCTCTGCGAGACGGCAGCACCCCCCCGTAAGCTCTTTGTCTGCACCCTTCATTTAGTCATGCTAAAGTAAAGGGAAGGACATCAAGGCATGCCTGTACAAACAGAATACTGATTCTTCAATTTGTTTGGTAAACTTACAGGAAAAGCATGTCGACTGCTGTGCTGCAGATTTATTTCAGCTACTAGACTGTGCTCAGATGCTCCAGAGAAGGCTGGGGAGGTGGTGGTGGGGGGGGTCTTTTTTTTTTTCTATTTGATTTTAAAGAGTATCTGATATATTAACCAATGCAAATATGACAGCCTATGGTCACAGTCCTGTGATTTAGGACAGGATCCACTTCAGGTGGAAGGGTCCTTTTGTCCATTGAAAATAGCATCATCAATAGCCAAAACTGTTTGTTTGGTCTGTGCTGTCCATTCTGAGCTCAGCTCTGCTGTTAAATTGATTTGTCAACTTGTGTCGTCTATCTCCTTTCAATATTTTCTCTAGCATTTCACAGTACCAGCTCTTCCTCGAGTTAAAGCCCCTAGAGACAGGACTCACCTTCATTCAAAGGAAGGACTTGCCCATCCTTGCTGGGTGGAGAAGGGAAGTCTTCATATGCTTTACAAGTTAGACAAAAGCATTCAATATGTTGCTTCTAATAGAATATGTATAAAGGGGTGACATTCATCTGACTAAACACGGGTAGTTGTGTACCTGTTTTGCTCTTAACTAGATAATTAGGACATCAGTTCATATGTGTAAATAATTTTTTCTACAGAGAATGAAGAGCACCTAGGACTCTAGCTCAGGTAGAGACGCTTGCAATGGTAGCCCCCACATTTACTACCCACCCTGTCACTAAATCATTAGGCACCCACTCTTTCTTCTGTTTGTTTCCTTCCAAAACGGGTGCAACAGATGGCATCATTTTTTTGTCGTTGTTTTATATTCCTATTCTATTCCTGTCAACATGCACACTTATGAATGAGTTTCAGAGCGTCAGCCTTGCAGAACAGTCGGCGAAGAGCATAAGTAATCCAAATAGGTACTGATGCACATTGGCTTCATTTGTTCATTTATCTCAAAGCAATCATAATGCATTCAGCTGAAGTGTACATACGCACCATATTAATAGACAGTCTGCCACACATCAGTCAAAACTTTAACATACCATTCCCTCTCAGCTCTTCCACAACTCTGCTTCCTGACTTAAATTAACTCATGTCACAGACACAGGGTGCAAATGCATTTGAAATGAACTTAGTCTTTGAAAATTTCAGTGCTGTTTTAAGTTGTTTTGCAGCATGCTAAGATAAGCTGTTTCTGATTTTCAGGACCTGCTCAGCAAGAAATCCTTTCACTTGCAGTCAGGACCAATGTTTGTTTGAATGGCAACTGTCTGTTGAACAGCAAAACCATGTTTTGTTTATGAACATGCTTCCTTCTGAATAGTTTATTTCTATTGCACTCAGCTGAGAAAACAGATACAGTTATACAGAACATGCCTTCCCTAAAGGCATGTACTAAATAACCGAAGCTCCTGTTGTTGAAGTATTCTAAGTAATGCATTTTGCTTTCCACAGTTCTTTTAGGAGCAGGATTCTGTTGCTGATCTACCTCCTGCTTTCCCCCACTGGTTTCCAGGAAGGAACTGCAGCTCAAAGAGTTATTGATCATTTCTTTTTCTCTCTGCTCATTTCACACCTCCTTTCTCAGTGGGATATATATATATATATATTTTTTTTTTCTGACCAAACGATGAGTCTTTGTTTTCTGAGTTATAGCTGTCACATCTAGAAGTCAAGGATCCTCCTATTCACCATCCCCAACACTTATCTTTTCCAAAAGCAAAGTAAACAGACATGCATTATTCTGGCTGTAAAGGACGTATGTAAAGGACTCTTACTCTTTCTTGGGTTCTTGCAGGAAAACTCTGGTGCTGGAGTGGTTTTCTTTTTGCTCCAGATACTTTTGAAAGGCAGTTTGGCCATCTGGGATAACATCAGCCCAAGATTCAGGAGGTATCTAATGGGATTTAGCTAATCAGGTACAGATTTGTACATCTGAGTTATCACCTCTTTACAGTCTACAGAGAAAAATGAGCAATTCTCTAGTAAAATTATCTTATCTCCCTAAAGTGGATATTTAAAAATCTGTCCATTGAGTTTGGAGACCTACAAGGTAGGTTAGAGACAATAACTCAAATGTAGTCCTAACTTTGTGAGATAAATCCCAACCCTCCTATCTTTTCTTAGCTTTGCCTTTAGCAAGTTGCTTTGCTCCTGTACTTCCCCTCCAACCCTTTCTGTCATGCAGCTTGTGGCACCGTTTTTGCTTACTACATATCTCTTTTCTCCATAATTTTCAACTAATAGCTCCACATGCCGCCACCATAATAACTATTGTCAGTGTTCTTAATCTGCCCACGCCTTGTGGAACAATGTAATTTTTTATAGTTACTATTTCACTGTTTTACTTTAACAAAGATCCTATGTTTCCTTTGTTTTGTTGTTATAGGAGATTTTGTACTGGTAGTGGATGAAGTTCTGTGAATCCTTCTGGATCTAAAGTCTATCCTTTAGTCAGATTCAGTTGCAAGGGTTTGAATGACTTGGGATGTCTTCTTTGATCATTTTTGTCCTGCGACATTAACAGGGTGCAGCTTCTTACTCTAAGACAAAAGCCAAAATAATAATAGAATAATGTCTTATATCATTTTTCTCATCTCTTTTAAAATGTCATCCAAAATCATGTATTTTCCCCCTTGAGAATCCCTCTTAATTTATCCCTATTATTTATCTTATGACTAAACACTTAATTAATTCTGGGTACATTGTGTTTACGCATTGTTTTGTTTCCTGCTGCCTTCTGTTTTATTCTACTGAGTGAAGCATTTGAGGATGAGCTTCTATAAAAAAAGGCTGCACAGTGCTAGTGGTGCAGTACACAGCCTGCAAAATATAGCTGTCCACACACTCTATACACATACCAGGAGAACACAGGCATAACCACTGGTTATTAAAAATCAAAATTCTTATCAGTGTGCCTGTTGCAGTGAAGAACAGGACTACACTCTTTGAAGCTGAAGAACCCCAGGTCTCTGGACTGCTCTGTAGGCCATTAATTAAAATAAGATTTGTAAAGAACATTCTAATTGTGAATGAATAGTTTGGAGGGTTCTAAATAAGCCTCCTTTTATTACTGACTTTTAACCTTTAATCATTTTGTCAATTTTTTTCCATGACATGACAACTGCTTCTCCCCTCATTTTTCAGATGCTTCCACATTTCTGAGTTTGTTCATGATTGCTCTGCTGACCTTTAGAAAGAGCTGGACTGCAGGAGTGCATTAACAGCTTATGGAAAAATGTACGGTCGTTCAGTATGTCGTGTGCATTTCTAGTTCTTTAGAAAGCCGTGTGTAATGAAATATGCCATGAGTTAACACTGCAGGTGATAGCTTGAAGAATTCTCTCCCTCTCTTTCATGCCCCATCTCTTTCCCCTAATAAAAATGCAGAGAAGGGAAAGCTTTTAGTAGGATATCGTTCTGTCATCACTCAGAGCCAAGAAATCTGACTGAAGGCTGATTCCTTTAGATTCAGAAGTCAAGCTGCCTGACGTGGCCTCCTGAGCGACGCGGTGAGCGCTGGCCCGTGGGCAGCAGAGTTCTCCATGCCCAGGTCCTTGGGAGGCTGCTGTGTCTGGGAGAAGCAGAGTAGGACTAAGCTTCGCAAACCCGGGTTCCCCTCCTGCCACTGGCAGCTAGAGTAACCTCGGAGAAGGCACCTCCGTTCTCACTGCTCCTGTTTCCACTCCATTTAAACTGTAAATCCTTTCAAGCAGCCGACAGTCCTTTATAGACTTTGCATCATGCGCATTTGGATGACACTTCTGCGAGCCTACAGGCAATAAGATAATTCAAATGACAGCTGAAAAGGGCATGCATACTTCTTTTTTATTTTCTCTTTAGAATCTCAAAAGCCTAGAGAGATGGCTAATTTTTTGTTTTTATTTGTTCTTTAGAGAGTGTTCAGATTGATAACTGTCATACTCACGTCATTATAGAAAACTAACATGACAGTTAATCAGCATTGTGAATGTCTCACAAGTTTATATATATATATATTTTATATATATATATATATATATGATTTAAAGCTATTTGTATTTTTCATATTTCACACTTTGATCCTGGAGATATTAGCCTGAAATATTTAGGGAGCTGGAAGCTGTGGAAAAACTAAGTCTGTAACCCAAAGTCAGCAGGTTTAGTCTTGTTCATCACTGCTGTTTGGCTGCGACTGTAGGTAGGAGGAAAGGAATCCTGGGGCAGTGCAATGCCAGCCTGAAACTGATAATCCTACCCATAGCCCTCCTGCAGTGCTAGGATGAGGCTCAACAAAATGTTTCAAGGAAATTGAGCGGAATCACCCCCTAACCTGGGTGGTTTTAAGTAGTACAGATGTCTTCATTGTTGCTATAAATAAATAAAGTGGGGCAGAGGGGAAAGAAGGGGCTGCTGAAGAGTATCAGGATCAAGAGAAGCTGTCTGAAGAAAAGATACAGTCTTTTAGACCTAAGCAGTTGGTGTTTGTGGCTGAGTTACTGCAGCAGAGAAGAGAGTGCTGTCGTAGGTTAGGAAATGTGCAAACCAGAATGAAAACAGGCAACTCGAGGGACCAGAGATAACTGAGGCTTAAAATGTAAATAGCTAAAGAGAAATCTCTGGGGGAGAACATTTTTGCAGGACTCTCACAGGCTATGCATATACAGGTAAATTAAGCAGGATGAGGGGACAGAGATGTTATTGCATGTACTGTTGCTGTTAGCGCGGCCCCAACCACAGTTTTAGTGCAGGTCGGGTTGTACTTTCCCAAATAAGGCCCATCCAGGGTTTGGGAATTAGCACAGATCATTGCCATTTTCCAAGAGACACTCTGGATGCACCATGCCAGTTTAGCAGTTAAAACAGTTCAGCTGTACGGAGGGAGGCAACTCATTCCATGCCGGCGGGTCTCAGGCTGAGAAAATAGTGCCTGGTCCATTTTTATTTAAGGACAGACCTTTTATTAAGGTGGTCAGAATGTTCAGAGTAATGAATAATATTTTTACTGGTAATCTGGAAAAAAAAATTAGAAAGCCATTGCAATTAAAAATTTCAAATATTAAAAGCAACAGGGCCAGTCAGTTATCTGGAGAAATCAGGACTATTTGATAAATCAAACAACAGTATTTTAATCTATTTGAATTGAAGAAAGTCCTAGAGCTAAGGGAAAGGTATACAAGCCATCTTTGCCAACCAAGTAATTATGCTGTGGAAGGCAATGACTCTGGAAAGGATGTATTTGTGATGGTATCTAAGGTTCTAATATGGTCTCCTTCTATACTGCTGTAATAATTGGGGCTAATGCATATCTTGGAAACATGAACAGGAATGGCACAAAGACATTTTATTGCAGGAAAGAGCAATACTCAAGGAAATTTTTTCAACCAAGCTCTTCAAGGAGGCATTCTAATTTGATAAAAGAATCCTTTTTCCCTTTGCAGACTAAAGTCAAAATACATTATTGTACAGCTAGCTAGTGAATAATGAAAGTTAAAGAGCTATTGCACACATGGATTTCTATGGCACACATCCCTCAGCCAAACTTCAGAGGATTTTTCAGAAAAGCATGCAAGATTCAGTGCTGATATACTGTACTGGGACAATGGAGAGAAAGAGTCTGTCCTGGAGAATTCTCTGTCATAGTAATAGTTCTCAGTAAAATGATACGATAGAATTCATACAGGAGAATAAAGATAAATTGTTATCAAGTTGGTAAGTAATATGTTTATGGATACCAGTAGGACTCAGGACACAGAAAGACATGTACGCCTTTTCCTCTCCCAAGGCGAGGATACAGAAACAGAAGTGCAGTTGTAACCTATCCCAACTAAAAGAAAGCTGAAGCAAAAGGAGAGGCCAACAAATAATTAAATCAAGTCTCAGTTACCAGCAAACAAAATATAGGAAACTTTAGTTTGGATTTTACACTCATTATGGGGAGCTGATGATTTGCTGATGGGCTATGGTCTTAGCAGCCCAAGAGCAGACCGATGACTTACTGAACTTCAGAAAACTCAAGCATCAGTCTACTCAATACCTCTGAAACCATAGCTCTAACTGCTCAGTGTCTTGTTTGTTCCCACCAGAACTTTGCAACCCTCAACAAAAGCTCTGAGTCTTATTTCCCTCCTGCACTAAATGCAGACAGAGCTATTAGCACCAAGCCCAGCACCACCACATAAAGGTGTGCTAGAGCACGATGAACGCGGCAGCTGCACAGTAGCCCTCAGCGGCGATTTCCCCAGTTAGCCTGAGCGTTGCAGGAGCAGGCACATGGCAATGCAAGCAAGATGCAGGACAGTCAGACAGTCCCCACATCCCAGCTTCTCCGTGAACTCTTTCATGACACTAGTGGTGAGAAATTATTGTGCAAATATTCCTCTTTCAACATTGGAATTATGAGAAGTTTTTTGAGGTTTTTTTTCATTATCTTTTGTGTTGAAAAAACACGTTCAGTAAATGTGTTACGGAAGTCGTGCACATTAAAGCACCTGTGCAGTAGTGGCCAGTGAGGATTTCCCTGCTTATCCTCAATCTTGCAGAGGTGGTTGTGTGGCAACTCAGGCTGAACACAAAAGGGAAGTGTATGATAAAGATACAAGGTCTTTTATAAGGTCATGACTTTTTTTTTCTGTTTTCCAACCCATCCTAGCAAGATGAGAATATTTAGTTCTTCTTATTTTCATAATAGATAACCCAAATTGTTATGTTTTGTTGCAGTCCCCACTAGCTAAAGAACACAAGAGCTGATGCTGCACTCAACTGGCACTGTCACGCCATTGTTTTACTGTTAAGTATTAATCATGTCTCTAATCCTCCTAACTAATTGCATGAATCTGCAACTATAAACACCACTGGCTCTTTTTCTGCTACAGTCTTATTTATAAAACACTTCTGATTTTTTCTCCTTTCCCAATTTGGTTCTTTTGTGATCTCTTTTGGGCCAGACAGCCTCCTCATATATATATGCTTTCTTTGAGTTTATTGGATTTGCATCAAATGCTGTCATCAAGGAATCTGACTGCTAATTTAACACTTTCATTGACTCCAGCTCATTTTATTTAGGGTTTGATGTTAGCATGGGTGACCATTCCTGCCTCTCTCTCTCTCTCTCTCTTGAAATCCCTGTTGCTTTCTCAAAGCCTTAATTATCTGACTCCGGACTCTGATGGGTATGGTATTTTATGCTTAGCATCTCTACAAATGTTATGGAATCAATAGTGTGAGATTAAATAATCAGCCTTTAAACAGACTTCACTAGTCAAATGCCCAATAAAGACATGGATTTACATTCATGCTGGAGCATGGTGTATAAATGCTGAATTACTTATATTCATAACAGATTATTGAAGCCATTAAAAAACCATAAGCATAAAAGTCTTTCTTTATAAAACTAAGACCAGAAATATTTGTGAGAAAGAACTGGGCTGAGATTATGCATTTTGAAAAGCTTTAAGAAAAGTAGAATATGCTAATTATATCAAAGGATATTTCCCGTGATTAAGATTGCTTCCATGCAGGAAATAGACTTTCAAGGATTCCTTTGTATCAACTCACCAGGTTATTTAACACAGTTTCAACACAAAGTGAAGACATAGCCCAAGAAAAAATGAATTGTTCTCCACATTTCCTGTGGTCTCCTTGGGACCACATCAAAGTAAACTTTTCTTTCATAGCCTTTTGGGTGTGAGCAATAGAGTACATTTTTTTACAGCACGCAATCTGTCCCTTTTATATGACCCTTCTTTGAAAACATCCATTTTATTAAAGTTGGAAGCTAATTGCAGTCATTATCCTCTCCTTAGATTTATAATAGTTTAATTCATATTTGTGCATGCAGCTGTTGGGATTGACTGTAAAAAGTACAAACCCACATGGCCTTACACAGCATTCTCTTAATTAAGAACCAATGTCTCCTAAAGTAACAATAATGGATGAAGCTGGGGGCATTTATGGAGAAAAGGACATATGCCTGAGATGCAGCCAATGCTCAGAAGACACCAGAAAGGCTTCTAAAGTAATGAAGGAACAGCTTTATTGGCACGTAATTACTTAAGAGAGATGAAAACAAATCCATGCTACTGAAGCAAGTCAGTCACTTGTGTGACTAAGTAGGTGTAGCAGACATGCCATCTTTGCTTATGCTTTTAACAAGAAGAAAAAAAAAAAGTGTCCTTTACACAGTGACAAATAACTATGAAGCATAAAAAAGTTAGAAGAAAAAATAGCAAGCAGCATATGCAGTCTAATTAGGAAAAGTTCTCGTTGTACAGACAGTCAGCCAAATTCTACCCTTAGTGACAGTCATGAAACTCCACTGGAGGGGAACCAGCAGCAAATTTTTAATGTTTTCAACCTGTACCTCCTGTCTCAGTCTGCAGTACCGCTTAGTCATGCTACCTTTTCCCCAAACATTTTTATCTTCTAAAAGGAAGTATTCTTAGACATTGCCTTCTGGACTCTGTTTTCTACTGTCTCCCTGTTATTCAACAGCCTGAGTTTTGTTGGCCAGCTCTCCAGATTGCTCTGCCTTCTCCACCCCTTGAGATACCTACATAATAAATTCCCATTAATTAAAATGGGTTTAATACTGTTTTCATAAGCGCTTCTTCCAGAAGTTCCATCTGAATGTGAGGAAAAACTTCTTTACTGTGAGGGTGACAGAGCACTGGAACAGGTTGCCCAGAGAGGTTGTGGAGTCTCCTTCTCTGGAGATTTTCAAAACCCGCCTGGACGTGATCCTGTACAATGTGCTCTAGGTGACCCTGCTTGAGCAGGGGGTTTGGACTAGATGATCTCCAGAGGTCCCTTCCAACCTCAGCGATTCTGTGATTCTGCGATTCTGTGATTCTGGACCCAACCCCTACTGAAATAAAAGGGAGTCAAGTAATTGATGGCCTTAAAGAACAGTAGGTTCTCTTACGCAAAGATCTGGACTAAAACACATGCTAGACTGTTTCTGTTTTTCCCCGGTTGAGTGAATGCCCTCATTATTCTGGATCATTTTTCCTCCCAACACAAACTGACAGGATGTCCCATAGTCATCCTAGTGACCTCCTTGCAGAACACACTTCTTCGTGATTCTAGTATCACCCTTTTCTGCTGTTTAGTATTATGAAGATGGGATAGTTAAAAACTCAATAAAAACTGGTAGTCTACAAGGCTTTGAAAATCACGTTAGATGCCTATGTACCTCTCTGAGAGCATAAATAATCCTAGGTAAGGTCACAGGGAAAAAGAGAGGCAAGAAAAAGCAGTGAAATTAGGTGTCCTTTCTCCACTGCACATATTAGCTTAAAACTGTCTTTCTTCACTAGCGTGGCTGCCTTTTCAGCCCTTCCTCCTGCTCATATGCCCTTTTGATTTCTATCTCTGGCCCTACGCATTCACCCCTTGCTCAAAGACTTTCTTTTCAGAGATACTGTCCACAGCATCCGTTTCCAATAAGATAGTTTCAAGCACTATTTTGGCTAAAGCTGATCAACTTCTCTTGCCTCTCTTTTTGACAGTCTTTCAAAACAAGTTCCTCATTTTCTGTTTCCACTATTCCTGTAATTCCACCATCGTCTCTGTACCAACAGACACACAGTTTTGGTGTAATCTGTGATACCTCTCTCCCCTGCCTACACTGACAGTGTCGTTTACCTCGTGTTTCTCTTCCCCTTCCCCTCTCCCACATTTATATCGTCTCCAAAATGCATATGTTCCAACTGTTAAGCTTTGAGCATTTTCAGCCATGAAATCTGTGATAAAACTGTGAGATCTGGGAACATCCTGTGCCTATGGGTTTATGCTAAAACCTGACCTGGTTCAGTATGTCTCTGTTTTCAGCCAGAGATTCTTCTGTCATTGACCGTGTCATCTTTCAGTATTTACCACTAAAAATATTTTGGCTTGCAATTGTCAAAGTTAAGTGTTTACACTGTAAACGTGCAACAAGCCTCCACATGTGAATATAATGTCAGCGTGAAGCACCAATGGTTTGGGAAGAAAGGTAGCTCGATCCAGCAAGAGTATGAGTGTTGAACAGTTGTCAAATTGCTTCTGCTTGGCAGGAAAGCTATCGACAAGGTCAGACTGAAGTGCTGTGTTAACACGAACATCCAGATTTCCACTCCCTATTCCATTTACTTGGATGCTGCTTCAGACTCATCCCTTCCCTACAGCATGGCCCTGATTCCAGGCTCGGATGCTTAGTAATACTTAACTAACATTAATTCAAATATTTCTGAAAATCAGGATCTCAGGGAAAAGACTGTTTCCTAAATTTATCCTCACTTGTAAACGTCACGCAATCTCAAATACAGGAGGGCTTTGAAGATTGCCCAGACAGCAGATGGACATGCCACGCCAACACCTTCAAGTATGGGTTATTATTTTATTGCTTAGTATTCAAATATTCTGTTAAGGTTTTATAGAACGCCACAAACCACACAATGTATGTTCGCTTTAAGATTCGTGTGTTAATTAAACGTTTCCAACTGAATGAATGAGTTCTGTATTCTCTCTCTTGACAATTGAGCTCTGCATCCTTAATTGCTCTGCCATAGGTCAAGCAGATGATAACGTGTTTGCTCTAGTGGAAATAAAGAATTTACTCCTTGTTCTAAGCATTCAGCTCCTCTTCATATACAAGTGTAAAAATCTCCACAGTATTAAAACAGTATAATTAGATAATTGTTATAGTCAAAGCTATTTGCCTCAGATTAAATAAAATCCTAAATAATTTCAGTTTCTGCCCCTGCTAATTAGAGAGTTTTTTGTGTGTTTCATTTAAACATAATGCTAGGACCAATTCAGCACTTTCACCTCTGGGACTCCATTTGTTATGTATTGGATCCTTAGAGACCTAAAGCAATTAAATTTAAATTGAATTTATGGCTTAATCCTTCCTTGAGAACTGCAGGACAAAAATTATTAGAGCTTTCCAAAGGTTTTCTTTTTTTAGAACACTTCTCTTCACCAGCTCAAACAAAATTGTACCTGTTTGCACCAACAGTAAATTTGCTCTTCTCAGAGTAAGTAAATATATTGTTTTTCTGACTTATATGCAACTTTGCACAAATCAGCCTTCGAATGCTTCATGTTTAAATACTGACTTTGAAGACTGCAATGAAAACAATTATTTTACGTATCTGTATACTCAATCTCTTCCTGTTTAAAGTGAGTCTTACCATGATCAGTTACAGTGTGCTACAGTTTAGAGTGTCTGGCCTAAATTTTTAGATTTAGAAATGGGCCACATTGTTTCTTCTGTTGGTTTGTGGTAAATGAGAGTGCAAAAAGGATAAGGTTCACTTGACATAACATCTCGTCAGTCATCTTGAGCTCCCTTAACAATCAATGCAGTAGAAATAAACAAATTATGACACAATTTATCTGCCATAATTTAGATGTCAACATCAGGAGGAGATGAATCATAGCCTGATGAAAGTGCCTGATTTTCTCAATTAATTGTGAGTAGAGCTCAGGATCACTCTGAAGATTACTCATCTGGTGTTGATGTCTGCATTTGATAAAATGAATGCCTTCCATAAACTTTGAAACTGCAGCACATGGATGTGGAAATGTAATTTTTCTTCTTGCTCTAACTGTAGCTTCCATCCAAGAAGTATATAAAAGCAAGAGGTGTAGGATCTCCTTGCTACCCAGTCCCTTAGGCAGAAATGAATTAAAGATGTAGTTGTGTAAAACTGCCCCTCTCTAAGAATGGCTCACTTTTTATAGAGTAGTTTATATGGATTAAAATGCTTTAATGAAGCATTAAACAAATTAAAAATGCTGTAATAAATACTCTAATGCAACAGTTAAAGGAAAGGCTATGCTGTTTGTTGTGCTACCTGTCTTCCAAAAGGAATCATTGAAATCATGCTGAAATAAAGGGAAAAGATGGAAGTTGACCACAATGAATATATATTAAAACTTAAGCAGTGCAGGGAAGTGATATGGAACATGAATAATTTCTCTGAAAAAGGCCATGATGAATCATGTGATAAAGAATAAAATGCCTATCTTTTCATTATAACCAGAACAAAATGAATCCTATCAGTGGTATACATTCATTACTAGCTGAGGATGGTAAGACAAAGAGAAGGTAAAAATATTCTTCTCATTTTGTGAGTTTGGAGTGTAAGTGAAGTTTGAAGTATTAGTGAAGTTTGAAACTTGACATTAAGGTGAATAAGGATTTAGTGCAAGTTTAATAATTCCCTTCTATTTCAGTGTTAACTAAAGAAAATGCTAAAAGATATCTACTAATGTTATACACTGTAAAACTGTCTTTACAGATAACTAGAAACCATTTTTTTTAAAGAATTTGGAACTCATGCTAATTCATTTAGATGAATGGAAAGAGAAGGAGTTTTCTGTACGTATTTTTAAAAGATCAAGTGGGATGATTTGAGCAATTATAGGCTGACTAGACTAAAACTATTTAAAAAAAAATAAGTCACAGTTACAGAAATCGCTTTTAGTCATGCCAGCTTGCATAATATGGTAGAATATAAGTCATCAAAAAAGCTTCGTAAGGCTCTTAGAAACATGATTGTTTAAGACAGAGTGATATAATATACTTAGATTTCTCTGCTGGATTTAAATAACATATGCTTCTGTATGATCACAGTGACATTAAACAGATAAAAAAATAAATATTTAACAGACAATTAATGATTAATAAGGAGGCCTTTGGATTGGTTGAGTATTTCTGTGAATGACCTGGCAGGATACAGCATAGACTTTGATCATGATAGCACTGGTCAACTAAGCTGAATTTATTTTTTCACACAAAGCTTCACCTATTTCATTACGCATGAATATACCAAATATCCACACTAAAATCACCACGTGTGTTCTCTGAACACTGAATGGGCCTCATGAGAATTTAAAAATACAAATCTTAATTAGCTTATAAATTGAAATTATTTTTAGCTAGGTCTTTAAAGAACTGTTGTCCTGTGTCAGACAACTTTGTCCCAAATCACTTTAGACCAGACATTGCATATGTCCTTAAAAATTGGTGGCACAGTGAATAATGAATATGTTCCTTGAACAGAACAGACCTCTAAATATTGTTTAGATGAAGGTTTTTTTCACTATCATTTCTCGCTGCTAAATTTCTCATTCAGCAGATGTTAAAAAGGTGTCCCTTTTCAACAAAATCCAGGGAGAATTGCTTTCTCTGAAAATGTCTGCCATCTCCCGTTGTTCCCAATGTACTATATTCATTGGCAGTAAAAGTGGCTTCTTTCTCAATTTAAGTTACTTCTGCATTTTTCTCTGCTGCATAAAATCAGCAGTCACCATGTTCTCTGAGGCAAGCTGATTTCATTCCTGCTGGTTGCATTTGAAAGTAAAAGTTATCTTTGCTAGAAACTGCTTCTGTTCATGTTCCCAGTCAGAATAATGGATCATAGCTGCTGTTTGTCCCAGACCAAAGCCTCAAATGCCACTTAGGCTGATTGTATGTATAAATAATAATACTCAATTTAAAGCAGGCCCTGTGTGAGCTTTTTACTAGTCACCAAATATGTTAATGCTCTTGAAGTAGTGGAAAGTTGTGTTCCTTGGAAAAACACAACTAATGGATTCTTTTCCCACAAAATAGCTGCAGGTATTTATATCAAAATAGCAGATAATTTAACTGTTTCACCTATGTTTTTCTATTCATGTCTCTCCCTCAATAGTGGTTGCCTTCCTCTCCACAGCTTAGATCTGTTTCCAAATCTCTATGCAGATTCTGACACAATCCATGTGATAGCTCATTAATGCCATAATTAGGCATTAAATAGGGGGTCTGTCTGCTCTCTGGTCCCTTTCCCCTAACATGCAAACTTTTCCATGCCATATTCCATTGGGATGTTCCTTCGAGGAGCCTGTTTTGACTCTGTTTTGAGGAGGAGACTGGACTAGAGATCTCCCAAAGTCCCTTTGAACCTTAATGATTCATAATTCTATACCATTCACACAGATAAATGCTGCTGTTTACTCTTTTCTATCTGCATAAGACTCACCACTCTGAGATAGTTTGAACTTCACATGTTTTCACCCCCATGCCCTTACCGATAATCCCATGTTCTCAGATACCACGTCTATTCCATACTGAAGTCAGAAAATTTTAGAGAAACAAGGAAATGTTTACAGGGATTCAGAACAAAGTGAGAACTACTTGGAGAAGGAGAACCATTCTTAATATCCTTTTTTATCCCCCAGAGAACAAGGAAAGAAAATTAAGGCTTATGAGGAAACCAACAGCTTGACAGCAAATTCCTCGTTTTGAAGTGGCTTCTGATGCCTTTGTTCATCCTTCAGAAGCAGAGTCTTACTCAACAGTAAGGCTCTGCTTCTACTGAGGTTGTGCTTTTGTTTAATAGAGCTTGATCAGAACTGAATGTTAAGTCTCATTGTTACATGGTCAAATGTTTTGGAATATTTTCATTTCAGTGTACATGAAGACCCATTACCTGTGAAGTCCAATACATGAAGTGTTCACAACGTTGTCTCAAAAAAGTCACAAGTGGTCCATTTTGGTGATATCTAGAGATAGACAAGTGCGAGCAAGAACAAAATGATCCTATCTATTAAATATTCTCTTGTCAATTGCACAACATAATTATTAATTATGAGGCATCTCCACTATGACTAACAGAAGTAGTTGACGCAAATCATCGTACACTTGACTATTCTGATCTGTGAATAGAGAGCTGAGGTGGATGGGAGACGCTGTTAATGCAGGTAGGGAGCCTTGTCTTTGCCACCTGGATTCTTTTCCAATTATTTTTCTATAATTTAGGCTGTAAAATCTTTTCTGTAAAGGCAAAATCGCATACCAATCTGAATCTTTCTTTTCCCTCCTCTCACTTCTCTCTGTCCCTCACAATCTATTAATCTGTTCTGGTTTATTTACATTGCAAATCAGAGAGAAAAAACAGCAAGGAGAATGAGCAATCCTTGCCTGGAGGGCTTGACAGTGTTCTTATGAGTGATTCATGAGCAGGCAGGAGGTTTGTGAAGAGTGGATGGCATAGCAAGATTTCTTTTCTCTGCAGTAAGATAGCACTCATTATGACAAGAGACTTGAAACAGGGACTGCTTCCCATTTGTGTTATGTTAAGCAGATGAATCCAACCAGTTACTCTACTCATTCTTCAAGATTAAAGGGAAATGGAATAACATAAAAAAGATAGTAATGTCTATTCTTGCATGAAGAACTGATTATGAGCATACAGCACATCTTACAAAAATATTTTATGGATGTCTATTCGTGCAGGTCGCTGTACAATTTCACAAGGTGAAGTGGTAGAGTAACATCTGTAAGAACTCCATGTCCATTGAACTATTACCTCAGAACTGTGCTTGAACATCTGCAAGGGCTGATAAACCACAGTTTTAACAGTGAGGCAGTCATTAAGGAGGCTCTGTATGATTATGCAACATTACTTTCCAGCATATAAAATAACATTTTCTCAGAAGTTTACACACTGTGACTGGTCCACCAAGAAAAGATTGCCCTTTAAGATAAAGGAATAGGACCTTGTGTTTTGCAAAGTACAAGCAACAAGCAGATCTGAGTTTTGTATGATCATACCATAAAATCCCCTAACTTTCCAAGGATCTATCATAATTTTTTGTGCCATTTTGTGCCATGTACTTTAGATAAAGGATTGTCTTTTTCTAGTTTCTTGTACCCTTGATGCCATGATGTCTGAAAAATACATCACTATGTAGTGACAGTCTAAAGTCCAGACCTTTCCCTTCCTCTCCCAATATGCCTCACTATTTTGACTCACTCATACATTGCTTTAAATTTACAGACTACCATCCTATACTTAAGACATATTTAATTGCCAGCCTTAATGGTAGTTTTTTCTCATTTGACCATCAGATTCTATCTGCAAAGATCAGGCAGTTTACATATTTTAGAATGACTTTATGCTTTATTTCTAATCCATCAGCTCAGCAATGAAAACAGGAATTAATGAAATCTTACAGTTCACTCACTAAGTTCACTAAGGGTTGTGTCGAGATGTTCTATGCTACCTCTACCAAATCTGGGAATTTCAGGTAGTCACACTGAATTATTAACAGAATGGGACCCTACTTAACTCCTAAGATCAGTCTAGAGTGTTTTGGCTAAAGAAATGCAACCACACACAGAACTCCACAAAACTGAATTGCTTTCTTCTTTAAAACACTTTTTAAAATTCTCCCAAACCGTTTCCTATCCAGATTTGTGATATACTGTTGCTGCATGTCTCTGTTTCCCTCACATCGTATTCAGTGTCATGTGAAACAGAAAAATAGC
Source organism: Apteryx mantelli (assembly GCF_036417845.1). Lineage (NCBI taxonomy): Eukaryota > Metazoa > Chordata > Aves > Apterygiformes > Apterygidae > Apteryx > Apteryx mantelli. The sequence goes on from NC_089978.1 coordinate 7,402,218, forward strand.
ACTTTCCTGTGCTTCATGAGATTGCACTTGGTGAGTCAGCCATTGCTGCATGTCTCTCTTTTAATTCTGAGAGTGTCAAGTGTCTTTTTTTTTTCTTTTTTTAATTTTGCAAGTCAACATGGCATGACCTTACTGGGACTTATAGAATTTGTCCAGGTAGTTCAATTAAAACTGTCTAATGTGCTGTAATCACTTTACTGTTTATCCGTCTAAGTAAGGATTTGAAAAGAAAAATCAACAAACATTTTATCCTTTTCCTTTTCTTTGTTTTAGTATATTTGCACACCAGCAGAAATTGAGTTCAGCTTATTTTAACAACTGATGCTCTGTAATGCCCAATACGGTTGGTTATTTTCTTGATTTATTTCTTTCTTATTTAAGCATTTAACTCTTGGAAGCCCCAAAAGTCTAATGTAAAATAATCTTATTTCTTTCACAGACCAAGTATATCATACATAACAAAAGTTATCCATACTATCTGGATACATGCTATATATTTCAATGAAACATAGCACTATATTTTGGGCAATGCTGTAGTTGGACTGTGTATACATTTATCTTCATTAAATGTCTTCTCTTTACATTCACCTTTTGGGTACTGAAATTAGAAATATGAATAAGCCAGGGAGTAAATGCCAGAAGCTGTGAATTTTGAAAGACTTAAGCACTGGCATGTTCTAGTCATTTCAGTGTCAGTAGGATGTTTCTGCCAAAGGGCAAAACCTACCTGTACATTTTAGACTCTATACATATTAAATTTCAAATTTGAAACCCTGCCTACTGGTTAGTGTGCAACCTTCTGTTTCTCTGATAAAAGCAGGCACTTCTGATTTTTTTTTAAATATATATTTAAAGCAAAATTAAATAAAATAGATTAATGTCATTTTATTGGATTTGGCATAAAAAACATAACAAAACATAAAAGAATATTGCATGCAATTAATGTATTTGTCAGCAGGCATGCAGTGTTATATTAAACTCTCCAGATACGTTTTATGTAGGTGGAAATACAATGGAACAGGCATTATGAAAAGGAACTTTTCTCAGGAGTGAGAGGTGGGAGCACTGATCTAATCTGTTGAAGAAAACAAAGTCTTTTTTTCCAAATTAGACATCTAAAATCTGATATGACAGCAAAAATTCTCCTGAACTTATTAAAAAAAAAAAATCATTCTCTTTGTAGTTCAGCAAAATTTCTAGGGATTGAGCAGCCAGGTGTGTTATTAAAACTGTAACAGTATTTATTTCTATTCTTTTTGATAATAATCTCATAAGGTCACTGCCTTCAGGAAATTTCAGGCAATACATAACCAGATCCTCCAGTGTAAGGCATGATCTTCAAGTCCAATGGGTTGAGACCTACTACAGAAAATTTCTTTAGCAACTCAGAAGCTTTTCTGGTACTGTTTTTTGTTTGCTTCTGTTTGTTTATTTGCTTTTACTTAATAGTATTTTCTAGCAGGTGGTGTGCTGGATTAAATTTAGACCAGTACAGTTGTTTTTTCTCAGTTATGAGGTAGCTTCTGCTCTACCCAACTTCTTCTCCCCCATCTTACCTACAGTAACATTTGTCTTCCTTTTCAAGTGCTTTGAGATCTGCTGATGCTGATGAATGGTACTATGCAGACAGTGAATATTATTGCAGAGTAAACTGTTAGAGAACAAGGCAGTGCGGTGAATGCTTGCAAATATTATGTTCACCTGGTTATTCTCTGTCAGGAAGAATTAATGGTAGATAGTTTTCTTGTGAATTAGCTAACCTGCCCTTGGGGAGACCAGACTTTGAAAGCACAGTTAGTGTCTGACAACTTTCAAAGGCAGCAGATGTTTCCGTTTTGTGGGCAGGTAGGATCTTACTGCTCTACAAGCACTGATGTTCTAGATCTATGCCAGTGTATTATCTCTTTCATACTACTTAAAGATTCAATTGCACTTCACCCTGCTTGGCAGAGAAAAGTTATTATACATATAGGCTGCTGTGAACCACTACATCAACAGAACCACCCAATCCAGAATTTCCCCTGAGCCTATCTGGAAAATATCCATTCTGACTGTGCTGTCATTAATAAGACATTGGAAACACTGAGCTAGACCCTGTTATCCTCTAAGACTAAAGAGGGCCACATACAGATGGCCTAAAATCCCTCTTAATCTCCTGTGCTCAGTTTTTCTTATGGACTGGTATTTGATAGCTTTCTGCTCGTTGTCCAAAGAGGTCTTCATATTTTCACATTGAATAACAGACATTTTGGTGAAATTTATCTATTTGTATAGACAAATATGTATACAGGTTCTAAATATCTGCAAAGCCTCTGTAAAAGCCGTATTGAGGTTCTCCTGTCAAAAGGTATTTGCCACGTAGTAGTATATATAGATTGCTTTGTGCCACACTCCAGAAGCATCACAAAGAAGAAGGAAATTACAGAAGGGTAGGAATCATAAGTTTTCTGTGCTCCAGCAGTGCCTGATAGGGGAATCCCTGGCTTTTGTGTCTGTGTGTGTAGGTTGTTCTAAATTAAATCATAAGCTGTTGTGAGAAATCTAAGGGCAAGTTCAGAAGTTTTACACTTCTGTTAAGTTTGGAGGAGGCTTCTCACCTCCATCCCTGGAAAGTCTCACCTCCATCCCTAGAAAGGTGATGGAACAGCTCATCCTGGATGCCATCTCTAAACATGTGGAGGAAAAGAAGGTGATCAGGAGTAGTCAGCATGGCTTCACCAAGGGGAAATCATGCTTAACCAATCTAATAGCCTTCTCTGATGGAATGACTGGCTGGGTAGATGAGGGGAGAGCAGTGGATGTTGTCTACCTTGACTTCAGCAAGGCTTTTGACACTGTCTCCCAGAACATCCTCATAGACAAGCTCAGGAAGTGTGGGCTAGATGAGTGGACAGTGAGGTGGATTGAGAACTGGCTGAATGGCAGAGCTCCAAGGGTTGGTGAGAACTGGCTGAATGGCAGAGCTCCAAGGGTTGGGCTCAGCAGCGCAGAGTCTAGTTGGAGGCCTGTAGCTAGCAGTGTCCCCCAGGGGTCAGTACTGGGTCCAGTCTTGTTCAGCTTCTTCATCAATGACCTGGATGAAGGGACAGAGTGCACCCTCAGCAAGTTTGCTGATGATACCAAACTGGGAGGAGTGGCTGATACCCCAGAGGGCTGTGCTGCCATTCAGAGAGACCTGGACAGGCTGGAGAGGTGGGCAGAGAGGAACCTCCTGAAGTTCAACAAAGGCAAGTGCAGGGTCCTGCACCTGGGGAGGAATAACCCCAGGCACCAGTACAGGTTGGGGGTTGACCTGCTGGAAAGCAGCTCTGCGGAGAAGGACCTGGGAGTGCTGGTGGACACCAAGTTAAGCATGAGGCAGCAATGTGCCCTTGTGGCCAAGAAGGCCAATGGTATCCTGAGGTGCATCAGGAAGAGTGTTGCCAGCAGGTCGAGGGAGGTGATCCTCTCTCTCTATTCAGCCCTGGTGAGGCCCCATCTGGAGTACTGTGTCCGGTTCTGGGCTCCCCAGCACAAGAGGGATGTGGCACTACTGGAGCAAGTCCAGCGAAGGGCTACAAAGATGATTAGGGGACTGGAGCATCTCTCTTATGAGGAAAGGCTGAGAGAGCTGGGCCTGTTCAGCCTGGAGAAGAGAAGGCTGAGAGGAGATCTTATCAATGTGTACAAGTATCTGAAGGGAGGGTGTCGAGAGGATGGGACCAGACTCTTTTCAGTGGTGCCCAGCGACAGGACGCAAGGCAACGGGCACAAACTGAAACACAGACAGTTTCATCTGAACATGAGGAAAAACTTCTCCACTGTGAGGGTGACAGAGCACTGGAGCAGGTTGCCCAGAGAGGTTGTGGAGTCTCCTTCTCTGGAGCTATTCAAAACCTGCCTGGACGCGATTCTGTGCAATGTGCTCTAGGTGACCCTGCTTGAGCAGGGGGGTTGGACTAGATGATCTCCAGAGGTCCCTTCCAGCCTCAACCATCCTGTGATTCTGTGATTCTGTTAACTTATGGGAGAGATGGACACCAGCTCTAACTGATCTCCTTCTTAGCTAAGAAGCAGAGACACATTTTTGGAAATCTGGCCTTAAATAATTCCCCATTTTGATCGTCCCCTAGCAAAACATCATTAAAGCCCTTGTTAGAGGTAAACTTAATAGAAGCATGGCACTGGTTGCTTTCAAAGGTACATTGCTTAAACTAAAAAGACCCTTCTCTGCCACATATTGTCTTCTAAACATTTTAGCACTGCATTTCTTGCCTTATCTGACACTACTGTGATGCAAATATGCTGATAGCAAAGTCTCACAATAGATCTAGAATGTTTCTAGTTCCTGGCTGTGGAAACGAGATACAGATTCTTTATGGAGAAAGACTATGCACAATATATTTAATGAAGTATAAGAACTTATGAGGGTTTTGAAACAGTAATGGCTGGTTTGTCAAAGAACCTGAATAGGAAAAATGGTACCTCCAATATATAGACAGTAATAGCAGGTTTTTAAGGGGGAATTAACAGCACTAGCATGGAACTTCTACTGCTTTTCAATATGGAGAATAGATTTATTTATTTTTTAATTGCAGAAGTTTCATGTCTCATAAGCATCATGTTTCAGCTTCTTCATCAATAATTCTGTGGCAGAGAGTTAAAAGGAAATGAAATGAAGAGGGCAAGTAGCTCAAGCATATTGAGTATAAACAAACTGATCTCAATTTTCATTATGAAAAGGTAATTTGTAGAATGATGTTTTGCAGTCAATCATAGATCTTTAAAACATCAGCAGAAACCTCAGAACCTGTGGCTCCCAAAAAAAGGAAGCCAAGAAAACCCAGCATTTCTCAGTCTGAGTGTGTTTTCAACCACTCTACCTGACTAAAGCAAACTTTTACAGGTACATCATCCACACAGTAAGTAATGCAGGAAAGGAGGAGCGAGCCGGGCTGCGTCCTGCTTGCACTGTCGTCAGCACGTTGGAGAGTTCCTGCAAGTGGCCAATATGAGACCAGACACGAAAATAGAAGGAGCATAATTAAATTTTCAGATATCAAAGCTGAACTTGGAAAACGAGCCGTTAGAGACCACAGGAAGCTTTTCAAACATGATGGAGAACTATAGCATCCGTATTATTGATTGAGAAGTTTAATTTTGAGATTCTACTACAGCTTCATCTTGCATCTTGTAAATGTTAACTTTTCTAAGGAAACAGCATTATCTTCCTTTAATAGAACTTTTAAGAGGAATATTAAACTTCTGATTTTTAAAAATTTCTCACTGACATGGCAAAATCCACATTATAGAAAGCATTTGTAGAGAGTATTTATTTTTTTCGTAATGGTTTGATGAAAGACATCAAAGCATAAACTTTATAATGTTTTCAGCTATACTGAGTAGAAAACTTCCTAATACTTGAGAATATTGGATATTCATATTTCCAGGCTTTTGATGTAGATGTAGAACTGTTATAGAATATTATGTCATTGTTGAGGTTTGGTAATGGTGAGCAAGTTGAAAGTAAGAATATGAATTATTTCTTTAGATCTGTTGAAGACAGAAGGGAAAGACACATATTGACACATTTTGTAGATATTGTTGTAGATAGTTTGAAGGCAGAAAAGGAGCATGAATTTTCTCCTTACCTTTTTATTTCCATGTTTTTAAGATTGTGGGTGAATGGTGTGTGTTTCAATTATCACAGAATGTTGATCTTGTTTGCAAAAATGTATCACCATCAGGATGAAAAAAGGAGGGGCAAAAAGTTTAAGAGTAGGGTTTTTCTTAAAAACAGTTCATAACCAATACTTAGACACCGTAATAGCTTGATCTTCTTCCTAGTTTGTGCACCTCAATGTGAATTTAAAAGACTGTTTAAGTATCCATTTTTCCAAGTGTAGACTAATGCTTTTTAACATGATAATAATTTCAAGCAGATGTACGAGACAAGTATGGGGGGAGGAGAGAGTGACTAAAGCAACATTCCACAGTTGCAAAATGTCCTTGAATACTTTTATGTGGTGTTAGCTATGTTTTCATCTCTATAAATTCCACTTTGATAACTCACATTCCTATAAGGACACTCTTCCTTGAAAACAAGTTCTTGGAAAACCTGCACAAAATCAGAGAGAGAATGAGGAGGAGTGGGGAAACAGCAGAAGGAGGTTATTTAGGGAAGCAGAGCAGTCTACAGGGAGCTGGTAGCAGAAAAGATGCTCGGGGAATTGGGACTACGGAACACCATTTTCCTTTGAGCGTAGCTCAAGCTGCTTCTACATCTCATTTTTGTTTTGCTTTACATATGACTTGCAGGTTATATGCATGAAAATATTAGTATCTATAGTAACATTCCACAGAGATTCACTAACTGCACACACAGATTCTGCATCATGATTATGGAGTTAGCTACAACCATCTGTTTCAGGTTCCTTCACAAATGAAAAAGAAAAAAAAAATGAACAAAAAAGAGTATGCAGAGAAAAGGTGGGAGGGTCACAAACATCATCTGTGGTAATTTCTTCATTGGAAAAATATATGCTAGTCAATTAGAGACTTCTAAAAGATAAGCAAGTCTAACTGTATGGTAAAAAGCTATTAACGTGTTTAAAATTTCAGAAAGAAAAATACGCACTATAGTGGATTGTTTTTAGTGTTACACTCTATGCACTTTTGAATTTTAGTCCCCCTTGCAATACTTATGTTCTCTGAGAATCTGAGATATTCATTAATCGCTCCCCTATTTCTAGAAAATTAAATTTGACGATTGCACGCTTATGTCACTTCTGGGGCAAATTCTGTGTTTGTGGGCTCAGTTCCCCTGGATTTGGTGAAATTGCACCCAAAGTGAATTGGTTCAACGTCTGTAAATGCACATAAAGATAAAAATAGGCACACATTATAAGTGATGGAACTGGGGAGATGAATACAGAGGAGTCACCTTTGTTTCTTCCAGTTCTGTCTTGATTCAAACACTATTTGATCAAATTGGAGTAACTGTTGTATAGACAATAAATGTGCTGTTCAGCAAAACAGTTCATTCCTACAATATGCTCTGTATTGTACCTACGATAATACATCCGCAGTGTGGATTACAGGCCCTAAATACTTCTGACAAGATGAAAGAAAATTTCTATCAAAAAATTTCAGTTTGGTTCACTGAAGTAATATTGTGTTCCTTGCTCTGGTCTATTCAGTGTGCTGGAAAAGACAGATCTCACTCAGAAACATGTTGCAGTAGAACAGCACTGTTCATGAGAGAAGCACTACTACATTGCGCCAGTTTTAAATAAATAAATAAAAACATAATATTTCATCACTACTCCCATTACATTGTCATGTTTTCCTTCCCCCTAATTTTCTTTTCCCACCAAACCTAATTAGCAAGATAAATGTGTAAATAAAAGCTTTCTTTCTTTCTTAATGTGCTCTCTGTACAAAATTCATTCACAAGGACCACAACTGAGGATTGATGATATTAGTCCTATCACCATGGGATCAATTCTGATACCATATATAGCTTCCACTGTATCCACTTCTTTTGTTCTTGCAGTATAAGGTTGCTGCTGAGTTGTAAGAATTCTACTGTGCTGTAAGTATAGCAGGGGGGAAAGAAAACCTAGGAAAGTCTAAAAGGTTTTATTTAGGTTGAAGAAAATAAACCACCCCAGCCACCATGGATGGGCAAGAACCACAAACTCCAAACAGAAAAATCAAAAACAGTGATGACACTGAGATTTTATTTATTTTTTTTTAATCAAAAGAGCAGTTTATCAATCAATAGTACTTCAAAAAGCCAGTAAAATTACTGCATAGGTTGTGGCAGAACTATCTACAAATATTAGGAAGAATCCTTGTTCTACAAAAATCAGAGTGAGATTCATCTGATCAAATCTTATGACGGGATCCACCTCATCTATCTTTAGAAACCTACACTGTAGATCTCTGCATCTGAATTGCTTACTTTAATTTGCACCAGTTGAGTGAAATAGGTATTATTTAGGTAACGACTCATTTGAACTTAGTTTTTTATTTTAAGATGAGATGATTATTATACCTTAAAAGTTCCTAGTCTTTCCTCCACTGAATCTGAAGAGAGGTCTGGGTGAATAGCCGAGGTCTATGTACTGTAGATATACAAAGTTAGGTGCATTGAATCCTGACCTAGATAGGTAAGCTTTACCTGTTTCATCTCAGGTTGACTGTCCAGGCTAGGCTTGCTGTCTAAGCTTTAATTGTCAGTGAAGAGGGCGAAAACTGTCTTTAAAAAGTGATTCTTCCTATTTATCTAAAGTTACTTATCTGATGATAAAGCACCCTCTAGAGGTACCTAACTCTCTCCGCTGGCTGTAGAAGGAAGAAAAATGGAGAGTATAGGCTGGATGCCAAAATCACAATAACTAAGGTCCGAGAAGACTCTACATTCCCTTTCGGATAAAGAAAACTTTTAGCAATGAGCTATAATCTTGTGTCATCTTTCATCAACCGTTGGACATAAATAAAAAAGCTATATATTACTCCTGAAAGGCAGTAATGATGACTTGGTTAATGAGATGCAGAGCCTTCAGTTTCTGGTTCAACTTCAAGCTAATGAGGCTGAGAATTATTGGGATTGGTTAGAACACACACACACACACAAAAAAAAAAAAAAAAAGAACTGGAATTTTGTTTTAATGACAAGTTGTTTACCAGATTTAGTACAAAGAAGATACTGGTCTCACACCCTGTCTAAGAGATTAGATATCCACAGCATAATAGCGTTATAGCACTTCAACTGGTATTCTTGTCTGAAATTGAAGTTGTGACTCCCCTAGGTCATGGTGGAAGCTCAAAAGTATCAGCTTCACTTTATAATGTTGCAAGTTCATCTGCCTATATTTTTAATAAGTTTTCCAAATATTTTTCATATGTAACATAAAACCAATGGTCTGAGAAACTCAGTAATCCAGCACATTAGTACCAATCAGCTTGAATGGTTAAAGTGAGTTACCTAAACCCACACAAACCTGGGATTTGCAAAGCAGACAGAAAAAGCAAAGTATCCAGCTCTCACTTAACTGTGAATGGAGAGTAACAAAGTGAATGAATGGCTTGGTCTCTCAAACTGATGGACTGATGCACCCTTTAGGGACTTCTGTGACCACTGAAGGTTCTGGGTATCTCCAAGGTGGCATTCAGTACTTTGCCTAAAAGCACAAGAAGTGACGAAGTTGCTGGAATGATGGATTGGATTCCTCCATGATAAATACTTCTATACTGAGTCAGATGGATGTTAATGATATTGCAATTTGGAAGCAAAAACCCAAGAAAAATAAGGGTTAAGAAGAAGAAACACCAAATCACAGAATAGTTGAGGTTGGAAAGGATCTCTAGAGATCATCTAGTTCAGCCCCTCTGGCCCAAACAGGGCCAGTTGCAGCAGGTGGCTCAAGACAGGAAATGAAGACTGGAGGACCATGATGAAAATAACTAATCTTTGTGTTATGTTTGGAAGTTTGGCCAGAAATACTCTCTGTGACATATGCTCTTTTGTTTTGTGTTAAGTTTGGCTATAAATCAATGTGCCCTGAATGACAGGAATGTTCTGGGGCTCTGTCCACCCATGTTTGTTGATGGACAATAACAGCAAGGTCGCTGTTGATGTAGCAATTTGTTTTGGCACAGTGTAGCCAACCCTATATTTTTATCTAATTATGTTGTTAAGGCCCTGTAGTCTTCTTTGTCTATTGTCTTGATAGTTCAATGAAATCTGTTTTAAATTATATGAAAACCTCAGCTGGTGCAGTTAGATACAAGTCAGCTGCAGTGAAAGAATATATAACACTACACAGCGTCTGAATATCAATCTTTTTCCTTTCTTTATCCATGATCCATAGAGAACCGAAACCCACTGGGACAGTGCCTTGAAGTGTGATATGCAATTGTCACATTAATTAGAAATTGAGCTTCAAAATATCCCTTGCTGAACCCAAACAAGTCTAAACAGATCACTTGGTTTTGTATTCCTGAAGCATGTCAGGATGTTTCTGGTTTCGTTCAGAAGCGAGAGGGAAGATGTTAATTACATGTCCTTTTGTATCTGTTGATATTAAAAAGTAGTGAAGCAATCCAGAGAATATCATTAGACTTCCACAGACAGCATTATACTTTTGTATCGCTTGGAAGAGGATAATTTAGGTGAAAAATAGTTTCTTTTAATATTTTCTTCTATTATTTTGACCTACCCAGAATATTTTGTCATCAAAACTGGTTTTCTTCTACTCAAGACATGTCATTCTTGTGCAATTTTTTTTTGAAGTCAACATTTAAACCCCCAAAACATGAGCAACCTTTGCCTGAAAGAAGTTTTGTCTCATAGGAACACCTGATATTGCAATCTTCTGATTCTTTCCCAATTCTGTGCATAATCTAAGTAAATCAAGAGGTAGAACCTTACAGAAAAGATTTATTCCAAACCATTCCCAGTGGTACTTTCAGGCCAAACAGAAGTTTAAAGCTGACTTTTATTTGTATATGATTTACATAACTTATTGTTGTATTGCAATAGTAGTTGAAATGCAGTTATTAGTCAAAATTTTTCCATCTTCACTATTTCCTCCACAAAATTGTTTTCCTTTAGAAAGTTTTGGGTTTGACTGCAAGTATGCCAAAAGTGTCCTGTTCCACTGAAAACAATCCAATTCTTGAATACGGTCATGCTCCAGCTTGAAAAAGTTGCGGTGCCTTCTGCAAATTACCACTTTGTTCCTTCACGCTTCTTTTCTTCTTTGATGTTCAACCTCCCTAACTCAGCTAGGGACTGGGGTTGCTGCAGCTGATCTCCCTGAACACGTTATTGCCGTGGCTGCTGAAGGAAGCAGACCCTCCTGTCCTACTCCTGGCTGTTTATTCCCCTCCATGCACTACTTTCTCCTATGTTTCCGAGAAGAATTTGTGTAGCCTCAAGAAAGATGACTTTGGGAGAACTAATTCTGGCAAAAAACAACCAGGAAAAAAAAAGTAATTTTAACTTGGATCAATGACTCAGGTTGGTTCATAACTGAAATTGGCCATTGAATTATGACTGTAGAAGGCACTACCCCCCATTCCAGAAGGGCAGATAACCATATATTATACAAGCTTGGACTGTAGGGAAAGTTGGACCACGAAAGCTCCTTAGCCCTAGGCCAATATTTCTAAGTCAAAACATTTGGGGTTTTGTCTGATGTATTTCCATTTCTACTAACTAAATTTCTATTTTTTTCTCTTTAGAAAGGTCTCCACAGAAGAAAAGAAACAATCCACCAGCTATATTTCAGGCTTCATTTTACTTTCAGACACACTGGTATGATCCGCATGCATGCTGAAAAGTCAGACTCAAGCCCTGAATCAATAGTGTTTTCTATTCAATGTATGCTTCCTGTCCTCTTGCTCTGTCGTACGCATAAAACAGACTTCAAAACATGAACTGAAGAATTTTTTGCTTTCTGATTACAGTGTATTATAATCTACTCTTGCCACTGTAGTGGAATGTCTAATGCATCATAACATACATATTTATGCATATATAGATATATATGTATGCATGTGTGCACGCAAACTCAGATACTTTATTCTGTTCCCCACATTTCTCTGCAAACCTCTGCTTGTTGTGAAGCATCTGTGTATAAAATTTGAATTCATATGATCTGTTTCAAACACATCTAATATGATGTCTATTGTGGCTGCCATCTGTCATGCAGCAACAAAAGTGATTTTTCCCCCAACAAAAAGAAAAGAATGTGCATAATATCAACAAGGATCTTTTAAAAATGTTAAAAGACCTACAGTAAACACATTCAGTGTAAGTCTCAAAGGAGATATGATTCTTTCTGAATCTCCATATAAAAAGGCTTTTAAAGTTTACCAACATTTGATTTGAATTATTCAGCTTAAGCTAAACTGTTACATTATTCATGTTAAGTGAAGCACACAAATAATGCCAATTTTGTCTCGAAAAATACATTTTTTTTCAGCTAACTTGGAAGCAGGTTTCAATTTATAGCTGAGGCTTTACCAACTCGTTAGAAGAAAACCTGGTAAGAAATTTCTGACTCAGTTCAACAGAAAATGTGCTGGCAAGTCATTGCATGTAAAGGTGACTGCTAAACATATGCCCTGAACATTAAATATAGCCATGTCAAAAACTCAGCCTTTGAACACACATATCTAAAAGCAGGCATACTCTCTCACCCTCCCCTAAAAAGTTCTGTAGCTTTGAGTAATAGGTGAATTTCATGAAAGAACTTCAACATCATTGAACAGAAATCAACAGAATTTTTATGTCTGAGTCTCTGTGTCATCACCTTTTTAACTGTTTAGAAAGGTATCCCTATTCACAAACACACATAAGAGCTACTGCTCTCATTGGAGTACTAAACATGAACAGGATTGGGCAGCTTATTAGGGGGAAAATAATTCCAAAGGCACAAAATGATAGTTCTGCTCATTAACATTCAGTGAGGATCAAGAAATTAATTGCTATTTTGCACCTTCAGGCAAAGATCTCAGAACTGGACAATTTTGTCATTTAGGACTAATCCAGTTCTTATGTAGGGCAATGGGAATGTGCTAGCAGTTCAACCAGTAGACATTGTCTACTTCAATTTCTTTACATGTAAAAACAGGGAATATTTACCTCTGCAGTGCAGTTGTGAAGCAATAAATTTACCACTGATTGTTACTATTGCTATTTCTGTTTCAGTTGCTAGTTTCCTATTGGGCAAATCAATCAGTGTGATCTCTGTGTTTCAGATAGTTTCCTCAGAACCACCCAGACAAAAGTCATCATTGTTTCCTTATTTTGCAATTCCTAAAGAATCATCAATTGCCTTTTTAGCCTCTTTTTTCCTTTTGTCCCTATTTGATTGCTAGTGCTGACTGACATGATAAGTCTACCTCATCATTCTTCATTGCGTGGAATGTGGTATTTTTCCTCCCTTTCATCATTCAGCATGCAGACATGTCTTTTGTCTCCAACTTTTCTTTCCTTTTGTCTTCTCTCAAATTATGGTGATGATTTGTGTGATACAGATTCATCAGTGTCCTTTTTTCTTTTACTACCTATGCTGAACCAAACTTGTCTTCCACTAATCTTTACATAATATGAGACTGACTACACTGAGTTACATTTTCCTTCATGAAAGGCCCAATTCAGCAACGTACTGAAGCATAAATTAAGCACATGTTTAATTACCTCTCTGATGTGGAGTATATTTATTATTTCTCTATTGTACTTCTATGACTCATTCTACTCTCTGATGGATTAATTTAATGAACGTCTGCTTTATGGTCATTTAATTGTAAATTCTGTTCATTTTATCATCTATTTAATCTTTTTATTTACTTCAGCAAAAGACCAAATCCAGACAAAAATAAGATCCATTCCAAACACTTGCACAACATATAAGTAGGAAAAAAAAATCCAAATTTAATGCATGAATATAATTATTCCACTCCTGCATGTGTCTACTTATCTGGACTCTGTAAGGTACCGGATATGCAATTCATCATCCTGAAAGAAAGATTGTTCTTGTACCATTGCCCATCCACAAGAATGAAGCAGCAGAGATCTGGCGTGAAAGCCTGTAGTTTCAAAATATCACGTATAATTTTATATTTCCAAAAGCTTGAGTAGTTCTGACCCAGATAATTCAATGGTCAAAAATAATCCTGCAATTCTGGCAATGTTTCCTAGGCTCAAATGTAAAGTCTAGACATATTGCAGCTTAGTTAACCACGTCTCTCAACTATGTAAAACTGGCTTATGAATCTCAAATTATGTTCCCCAGAAACCATGTGAAAACCTACTGGCCATTCTCTGACAAGACACAGGCAGGTTATTTTACCCCAAAATGACTGCAGCTGGAATGAATCCAGCAGGACACAGTGGGATAGACTAGGTTTTGTGGCAGTTCATTAAAAACAGAGGACTGATCATGTGAAGACGATGAGAACCTCCTAGGGACTTATCTGCTAGGGTCAAAGGTCTCATAAGATTTGTAGGCTGTCTTATAATAGATGCTGTGAAGTATATATTTTTGCCAATACTACGCGAGATGTGTCCTGAAAGTCAAACACAGGTTTTAGGAACCAAGCCATAAGGTTGAGCTTTTTTTCTTTCTTTTTTTTCCTTCAGGAACAATTCAAATTCCACATGGGAGGAAGGTGGTTGGAGGAGTGCTGGGTCTTATGCAAGTAGAAAAGATGAAATAAGTAAAAGTCTTTATATTTTTAGGATCTGTCGAACCTTCCAACACCTGCAAAAATGAAGTGTTTTATGCTAGAAGCACATTTAAAGCAGTCATTTTGAAGGATGGTTTAGCTGAAAAGAGGGAGAAGCAAAGGAATGGAGAGAGGCTTTCAGATATGACACGAGCATCCTCCAGAGAGGTCCACAAGGTGGGCTAATTTACCCCATGGACCTCCCCAACTGTGCTCTGATGTTCAATATCCCTTTTCTCATTACTCCGGCTGCCACGCGGCAGTGACACAATCTACTGTTGTTAGCTATCAGACCTGTCTTCTGTACTCCCCGAAGCATCCCGAAGTAATCAGCAAAACATGTAGCAGAAATTAAAGCCGAACTGGGGCCAGCAGAGCTAAGGATCAGCATTTTAGGAGTTAAATAGTGGGAGGCAAATAACCAAATGATAGACATCTGCATATTTAATGGTAAACACAGGGAAAATGGAATGCCAAACATTGGCAAAAATGCAGCCACCCCAGAGGGATCCGTAACCGCCTGCTCAGAACTACTCCGTGTCCCCTTACACTTCACATAATAATTAGGTTTTCTATAGGAAATGACATGGTGGGAAAATCTTAAAAACTTTCTCTTTCCACTGAAGTGTGCCTATCAAGTCATGATGGCTTTTTCACCTTCAGAACATCATTAATGGATATTTTTGACTATCCCTCAGAAATGTGGAGGAATTTAAATAAATAAATAAATATATATATATGTGTGTGTGTATATATATATATATATATATATACACAAATAGGCTGCCCTGGTATTTAAAAACTTCTTGGCATTACTGAGTATTTAAAATCCTTCAAGCAGAAAACGTCTATTTTAAGTTTGCAGATATGAAAAAGCAAACAAACAAACACACAGAAATTTGTTCTTTTAAAAGTACCTGAAAGCTGAGGCATGTCAGAGAATGACTCATTTCTTTTCCAAAGGTCTACAGAAAGCTGGAGGGGAAGATAAGCTGTATAATAATAAAAATGTTGAAAGAGAAATGTTTTAAAATCTCTTTTATAAAAACAGAATCTTTCCATGGTATTTCTTACTTCTCGTCTTTCATGGTGTCTCTTTTTTTGGATATTAGGCGTCTGAGCAGCACAAAGCAAATTCTACAGTACAGAGGAGCCTGGTCCTCTATGTGAGAGAAGACAAACAATGATATTTTGTTCTGTGCTCCTTTCACAGTTATGTCTAATATCTCCACAAAGTCTGTGCAGGCAAATGTCAAGAAGACGGGGGGAAGCAGATGAAATGGAGAGAAAATAAATTTGGAAAGCTTTGCTGAAGCATATTAAATGCAGATTCATCTGCATGACCAACATCCCAAAGTTGCCCTGTGATATGCATTTGCAAAGTGAGGGAAGTATTTAAATGTCTTAGATGATGTACGCAAACCGAAAAGCACATTTTCCTTAGAAATTATGAATTCAGGACTACCCAAACCTTCCCAGCTGGAATTCTCTCAGCAAGTGCATACAGACATAGTGTAAGTAGCCATCCTGTCTTTAAAGGCTGTTTGAAACATCTGAGGTGGAAGAATGACCAGAGCTTACAGAAAACATCCTGCTTGAGCTTATAACCGCTGCCAGGCTGCTCTATATTTTCCCAAGCATGGAGGAAATATCAAACGAACCTCAGTACAACCAACATGCCCAGGGCCAGCCTCTGCGCAGAGACCAGCTTGGATGGATCATCCCGCCGGCATAGCATTAACCCTCCTACCCCGCCACCAGAGTGGCTGTAGGAAAGGTGCCTATTTGGAAATTTCCCCTGCTACTGCTAGCTCCCAAACCCATCCTGAGGATTATTTGGCAGAGGTCTATTTGGCATAGCCCAGCATCGTACCAAGGACCATTGTCGTAACTGGACAGAAAAGGCAGTGGAATTCCAGTGCCCGGGACCAGCACTGCTTAGTTTATACATCCACAGAAATAACAACTGCCTCTTCATCCCTTCTCCATCCTTTACTGGCTTCTTAGCTGGACTCTACGTTCCCTAGAGCTAGCTTCGCTTTTTCTAACGTTAGTACAGGTTGAAAAAACCCTTTCCCTCACCTTGAATTTAGCGTTATGAAACTGCCGAGAGTCCATTTTGCCTTCTCTTCAGCCTGCAGTTCATCAGTAGCTCCCTTTCAGCCAAATCACTGGGGCCCTGCAGGTTCCCTCGGGTGTTCGGCAGTCTATAGCTCCCTGAGCCTCCTGCACCTGGACAGCCACGTCCTGCAGAGGAAGGCTGCTTTTTCCCTGCTCAGCCCAGGGATTGGTCAATATTATCAAGGAACCAGACAGAAACCATCAATAAAAATGATTGTGTGTAGTGTGTTCAATACTTGTATCTTAGTTGGATCTATTTCTCCAGTTCTTTGCTCTATAATTTGAGGGTAGCTTTCCAGGGCTTCCCTTTTACTTGCAGTTCCCTTTCAGCCACTGATACCCCTCCTTACATTCTCCTCTCTGAGTTTAAGGCCACAAAGTATAGTAAGGAATCAGTCTCAGAGCTGTAGGATGTGTAAACCCCTCAGGTAATAGTATTCCCATGGAGCTTTGTGAAAGATAGGATCTTTGTGATGAGCAGAATATGACAGCCTTTTTATAACCAGCTTTTATGGCCAAAACTCTATCCTCGGGCTGGTAGGCACTGATCCCATTTTATGTATTTGGAACAGCTTATATAGCCGAAGCAGGGGAAAACGTAGTAAAGACGGAGGAAACTTTTCTCCATTTCAGCTTATGCAAATTAGACAAGGTTTTCTCCCTGCGACACAAGGAATTTCCCAGTATTTCAACTGGGTCAGGCATCCACCTTCCATCATCAAATCGTCTCCCAGAGTTCATCTTGGCAGGGCTCAGCCCACAGAACAATGTAGTTAATTGCAAGGCATTTCTTTTCTTTGGCTTTTAGGAGACTGATAAGCCTCTAAATGGGATGATTCCATCAGGTTTTTTCTTTCTTTTCTTTTTGGGACTTTACTAGCAACCAGCCCAGAGAGGCAGAGCCTAACTGGTCCAATGTCTCCTGGAGATAGCAAATACGGAGCAATGTCCAGCCTAAGGCCAATCAGTAGGACTAAGATAGAAACTTCACTTGGTTTTCAACAGTCTTTAATTAAGGAAGAGAATTTCTCAGGGCTGTAGGTGAAGCAGACAGGAAAATGTGGTGTTTACTTTTGTGCTGCTTTGATTCTTGCTTTGTGTTCATGTGTAAGATACACTGCCACTGTGAGCTTTCCTTATCTATGAAAGAAGAAATGAAGCTTTTATCACACGTCTCAAAAAGAAGCATCATGTTTGAGTAAGCTAAATATATTGCTCAGGGCTGTCCTGTGACAAAGCTCTTCTTTCATTATTCATTAACTTATATAATACTACAGAATAGGTCTTCCATAGAACTTTCCATCTTCAGATATCAAGGACTCTGGAAGTAAACAAAATTCTTCTATTTTATGGATTAAGTCAGCAAGGGATGAAGAGCAGACATGATGAAATGTGTGCAGTAAAATGGAGTAATATGACAAAATTTTAAGAA
Source organism: Apteryx mantelli (assembly GCF_036417845.1). Taxonomy (NCBI): domain Eukaryota; kingdom Metazoa; phylum Chordata; class Aves; order Apterygiformes; family Apterygidae; genus Apteryx; species Apteryx mantelli. Next base: position 7,419,994 of record NC_089978.1, read on the forward strand.
ATTACTGTTGCTTACATTCTCCTGTCTCATCAGACAGAGTAGAATAGAAATGCACTTTTAACCTGCATAACTATACATATTCTTTCCCTAATTATGTTCTGAGAAACGGCTGTACAATTTTTGAGAAAACCCTATGAAAAGATTTGAATCAATCACTCATTGATAATTTCAGCTTCAAGTTATTAACTTAGCTAAAGTTCCTTCTGACAAATATATTAACAACTAAAAGTATACATTTAAATTGAGATGTGACAGACCAACGTAACTATAAACACTGTAATCAAGTTTTTCTACAGCAACAATTTATTTTCTCTTTAAGAAATCACGCTAACAAGGATTGTGCTAGAGTTACTGGAGTTACGTTTCACAAGAGTTTTAGCATCCTATGCAGCTAGAAGCATTGTCTGATCATTCAGGAACATTTATTATGAGTCTCTTGGATGCCACCACATTATACCATTAATACAACTAGCTTTGCCATAGTAGCCTTGTCATTGTTCTTTGGGAACACATCAGCCCATGTTTTGTCTCTTAGTGAAATCTCTACTCTTCAGCCTGCTGACAAAACCTATTTCCTAGAACAGAGTCAGAACTCCTATTCACCAACGGTGATCAGTAAGAGGAGAACGTATGTGCACTAATACACAAATACAAAATTGCCTAAGGACAATCCAACACTCCTAAAATGATAGCTTCTTGCATTTTATGTCTCGGTTTGTGTACGATTTTCTGCCTAAACTACGATCCCTTAATTGTGTTAAGGTCTAATCTTTCCAAAACTAAAGTTGAGATGTCTGCAGAAGAACTCTCGTGTTCCTGGATTCCCCTTACAACCCCTCTAAAGTTTACTGAAGGAGTTAAACACTACCTGGGATGAATCAGATATATCCAGAGTGACCATAATTTAAGATCGTAAAGTAGATGAACCAATGTCTAAGGGCAAATAGGTATTACATTTAATGAAATAGGAATTAAGAACAAATAGGATCTCATTTAAGTTCAGATTTGTGTGAATTTTCAGGGGTATCCAAGGAAGAAGTGTTTCATTGCATGCCTGTCCCTAGGGGTGATGTATGAAGCTGAGAAAAGTAGGACTGTGTGATCCTGAAGTATGTACTTGTTAGGTGCTCTTATTTTCATTGAGTAAAGAGTAGCAGCTCACAAAAATCAGTATTAAACTAAAACTGACAATATTATTATTCAGTAATATTATTCAGACTAACCTATGCAACATAGTCTTGTTTTTGAGGACATCAGTTGATTCCACTCATGGGTGATATTCAGCACCGATGCTCTGCACCTAATCTGTACAATGACGAGAAGCTAGTCATTGCACTTGGGAAAATTGCACTTTGTTATGTCTGTAACTTGCTCCCCTTCTGCTTGCTTTAGTGCTCATGACCCATGTTTTATTTATGAATAGGTCTTTTAGCACACAATGTTGTTTAAATTTACTTCTGAATAAAAAGTCACCTTAAAAAGTTCCTGAGTATTCTCATGAATTTTAGAGAGAGGGAGACCTATGGAGATCCATGTTCAGTATTGGTGTCTTCAGTGACCGGTTCCTAATTTAAGATTTTGTGTATGTGAGAGCAACCTAAGTGCTCTGAAGCACTACTAGGCTGGAATTAAAAATGAATAGCATCTAATCTGAGTGTACGCTGCTGGGAATTGTCAAGGGTATACAAGACAGAAGTGCCGTCATAGGTCGCATGTCAGCCAGGAATCTGTATGCACTGACTAGCGTTTCGTTCATTTACAGAGGCTCATATTCCCACTTTCTCAAGAGAAAAACATCTTCAAACAGCTTTCCAAAGGCTGTTCCAAACCCTACATTCAGACAGGAGTCTTTCCATTACCTGTAAGCCTTACCCATAGATACTCTGGCTATTGCAGGATATTATTGATATTAAGTTTGAAACATATGCAGCAAGACTATTTAAATGAGTTGTTAATTTTGCAGAACCAATTAGTCAGTGCTTAAACAACAACACGTTTTCTCTAATGTACTGTACCAATGCTAATAACTTGTGCTCTTCCCATCTGTTTGAATCCACCTGTTATCATTATTTTATACTTGCAATGTAAAGTCTTTGATGAAGGAAACAACTTAATAGTATATGTTCATGCTCAGGCACAATGACAATACTTTTTGCTGCTGTCATAAGCCACATACTAACTATTTTCCTTTAACGTTGATATAGTAATCTGAATCTATATCAGAAATTAGAGAAGGATGCTCTTGGGAAAAGAGAATTTTACATTTTTTTGAGGGGAGATGAGATGCTGCAAAGAAATATATCTAATGTTACCACATGACCACATGCTCTTATTAAAATAATATTTTTCACATATATTTCACCGAATAAGGCTCAGCACAATTTTCAATGACAGCATGAGATTAATCCTCTGGGTATCTAAGAATCTTCCATATTATGTTCTTGATCCTGGATGTAGAAACCTGCAGATATTTCCATCCTTAGTAATCACTTTGCCTTAGGAAAGTGATTTAAGACAGGAAAATCAGACAACTTGGGACAATGGGAACCATTGTTCTGAGCCTGTATTATTGATCTAGATCCAGAGCTGGTTGATATTTCTCTATTCATCCTTGCTATTTTTCTCCTTCCATTTCCCAAAATATAAGAAATACTTCAGTTTCGAAGCTTCTAAGTGGAAATAGTTTTTGTTTTATAATCCCTGGTGGTTGTGATTCCCCACCCCCCCCCCACCCCCAAATCATGAAGATACCTCAGTGGGAGACACAGTGAAATGAATGAATCAAGTATTTATGTGCACACTTGTGCAATCAAGAAGTAAAGAGCACCTGCCAATAAATCACAGCTGGTACCCTTTATAAAAAAACATACTATAAATCCCCAAACTAAACTAATAAAAAAGAAAATGGAGACAGCAGAGAGCAGTTTTAAAGAAATATCAAGTATATAAAAGTACTCTTTTTGGATCCAGGTTCTGACACCTGTGTTTCGGTATCTGCAGTATAGGTTTCTGCAGTTGAGATCAGTATGTGTCAGAGGGGATCTGCATCAACGGAGATTGAGGACTTTATTCAGTTGCCTACTCACAGGTATCGAGAGACACCTGAGATGCACCCATTACCCTGCCTGGCCTCCAGGTCCAGGGAGAACAATCCCACCTCTCTCTCCAACAGGTGCTGTGCCACGTCTGCTAGGTGCTGAGTAGCTCTCTCATGCTAAGGCATCTCTAGCCCCAGACACCTCTCTAGTGGCCCTGGGCAATACTGTGACCTAAAGAAGGATTTGATAGACCAAATGTAGGTGTCTAGGACGAGCTGAAGAGTGACCCTGCTAGGAACACACTGCTGTAACCTCCAGTGCTCTGAAGCTGGTCTAGAGAAGTCTTGGAGGCCTGCAAATCAGAGCAAGTGCAGAGAATGGGCTTGGAGCACATAACCGATGCTGACCAGGGCTGACAGTTTGTGCAGAGACACAAAAAAGAAGCTGAACTGCACTGTATGCACTAATATGAGCATGCTAAGGGCAATGGGTAGTTCAGCAGTCACAACCTAATTTAATTCACTAAAACCAAAACCAGAATTTTATCCTAACATAACAAATGACCTTTCTCAAGGTTACACTCAGTGGCACTGGATTCCAGACTGGAAAGCTGCTTCTTACACTGTTGTCCTCTGTCCTTTCCCAGCAAGAATAACAAAGCATATGAGAACATATACCTACAGGAAAAAGATCTTACATATAAACAATGATCCTACTGTCTTTTCAGCCTTAACCACCTGTGTTTCATTAATGCTTCAGGGGTGGTATAAAATCTTCCTGCACTGCAATAGATTTTGTCTGTTTTCCTAAAAATTTATGAGGATTAGCCCTTCCTGATAACAGCGTGCTACCAAATGCTGTAATTCTAATCAATGGGTGGAGGCACGATCTGTGGCTGGATCCAGGACTTTTAGACCGGTGTTCACAGCAGGAACACAATGCTCCCATTTGCCACCTGTCCTTACAGCGTGCTGCGGTGGCCAACAGCATAGCTGCTATGAGCTGATCTCAGGCAAACTCCAAGCAAAGTTGTGTCTCCAGGTGAATTCCAGAAAGTATCCAGATCTATGTAATCAACACAAAGACATTTCAATCTGCTCCTGTGACTCTGACTAGGAGCTTACACAGTTTCTTAAAATGTTGAACCAATACTGTAACATTCCTGCCTCTATAAACAAGCATATGCTACCATTCTACAGAAACTGAACATAAGGAGTCATATATGGAGCCAAATTTTGCCTTTAGATTTAAGGAAGGAGGTCCCAGTCTCATGGCCTGCAACAAGGTTAAATGTTTTCTTGGCCACTGTTTCTGATTCTTATCTCTGTGTCTGAGACAATCTGATATCCTTATCTGACATCTGCTATCCTTCTCTGATTCTTATCTTCTTATCTCTACCTCACCTTATCAGTTATGATCTTTTCACTTTGGTGGGGTTACTCAAGATTTCCGTAAGACACAAACCTATTTTTTTCCTTCTTTGATGGCAGGTGCTATCACACATCTACACATCTAGAGTATTTCTGCTTTGAAACAGCATGTTTTTTAGAGTGAAAAATCTAATTCATTTTAAATGCTACCAGTTCTTTAATGCCACTTGTGACTGATGCCACAATCACAGACTGTACATTTGGCAAAGTCAGATCAACCCATATTGAGCAGTATTAAAAATGTATTCTATCACTTGGCAGTAAGGACTGTAACGTGACATGTCATGCAGTGTCACTAAAGACCTGTCACATGCTGCCGTTCCTGTTTCAGGATCCCTCTGGACCAGCTGCTATGGTGCACTTTTTACTTTGCAAAGACAGCTTTTTCATTTCTCCGGCAAGCCACATGGGATAAAGATGCTGTTGTTCCCAGGCAAATTTTTATAAGCAATTTCCACTTAATCATGTCATCTTCTCCAGAGATTTTAGAAACAGCTAAGCAGAATGAAGAATATTTCCAGCCTCCATCAGTAACTTTTGTTTGATTTTACAGAGTTACTGTAATTAAGCAAAGAATATAAGTCCTGCTATTCTTACCTCTAGTGCAATAAGACTGAGAAAGCAAGTACTGTCATATTCACGGTAAGTCCTGCACCAAGGACTTCTCAGCTTAGTTTGAGACAGCATGCAGGTAGGAACAAATAGCAGGTGAAGTAAAGATGTAGATAACAATAGTGAGATTGCACAGATAGCATGTTTTGACAAGCTAAACTGCTAAAAGCACTACTCAGAATAGTCAAGCAGTATGAACAGTGGAAGTATTTGGTAAGTTTGTTATGTTAGTGTATTTATAGGTTTGATCTGGCATTTAAGGAAAGGTTAAGCTGAACAGAGCATGCTGTAGGAGTGCATGACACAATTGTGTCTTGTCTGACTGAGAACTAGACTGGGTCTTAGAAATATAGGACTGCAGAAGTCACTGCAACCTAAGAGTAGTCCTGAAAGGCATCACAACTGTGAGAAACACCTGCTGAGGTTAAAATCCCTGTCTGATCTTCCTGGCACTGGATAATAACTGAAGTTTCTGCTTTCCTCAGAAGGAACGTAGTATCTCCTTTTAGCATGCGGGAAGCAGCTCCAGGAAAGCCTCCTCCTACCTTCGTCATTGTTTGGCTTGCCACCTTCTTGTCGTGGGAGTAGGCTGAGAACAGGATCTGCTCTCCAAACTGTACTTGAACCCCAAATAAGCAAAAATGTAATGTGGCCTACTAGGAAGACAAAACAACACACTATTGGATTTCTCCTCCTCCTTTTTCAGAAGTGCCAGGAGGTGTGATCTAGGCTTAGAAAACCTAAACCTCATGTTGGTACCAAGGAACGAATCCTGAAAGTGTCTTCTACTGAATGGAGTCAAGCTCAATCTTAGCCTGCCTTGTTCTGTCACGTGATCATGTGTCTGGGAGTAAAAAACAGCAAGGAAGATAACACTACATAAATATTCTTCATTCATTACAATCAAGCCTTAGTTTAACTCTTACCCTGAAGATTCTAAGCTTAATTTGGATTAAAAAATGGGTTCTTATACAGTGCAATAGTGCTGTAAAATATTATCCAGGTGAGTACTGAATGCTTAGAGCCTCATCCAACATTTTTTATGGCTCATGGTTCATTCCTAAAGATGGTGCTTCCAGATGGCAGGTAGTTATTATTCACTGTACTACACTTAAAATAGAAGTTTGGTTTTGTTCACAGGACAAATTCTGAGAGGTGTCAGTGACCCACGACTTGCAAAGTGCTGAGCACCAACTGGCATTTGGGCTCATGCTGATTACATTGTTAAAAAATATCAGCGACACTACACCTCTTCATTAGTTACACAGAGAGAAATGCTGTTGTCATGTTTTTCCTTGATACAATCATGTTTTCATATATGAAGTATATCTTACTATCTCTTGTATATGTTTTAGTGTATGTGTATTTATAGATATTTGTGTGTATATATATATATTTATGTACATACATATACTTGAGATAGATATTTCTGAGAAATATTTTATTCTTGGCATATAAACATGAAGTTCCTGAAATACAGCTCACACTTTTTATACTCTCTAAACCCATATCTGAGCAGCACTTGATGTAACATTTGTAAATTATACTTACAACTGGCTGATACATCACCTTTTACAAACTTCATTCTCTGCTCGACACCACTACCACTTCTATTATCCTGTTATTGCCACAGTTTCATCTTATCCTGTAGGTCCTGGATATACAAATGCTTGCATACGTGTACACATACAGTTAAATACATTTCATAGTACTTTTAGGAATAGGACCATAATTTTTTTAGAATGGAGTTTCTTACTTGCATGGGACAGTGACTAGCATAATGGCCTTCTGCACATTTTTGGCATTACTAGAAACTAATGTAATATGTGAAGCGCACAAAGGAATAAAATCTTAGCCTATGTGGACTTGACGTGTTATTCTTGCTCCCTTAAAAGAGCTGATAATTACTGATCACCACAGTGAACTCCCTGGAGTATTAGATGTCCCTCTTAAAGAGTTTAGGTTAAAAAATAAGAATATTTTCTGCTGATCCTGTTAAAGGTAGCAGAGTGCAGACCACACCACTTAATCCTGATTCCCACATAATCAGTGGTGAAACTCTGTACAAGAGAATTAATACCACGGCCACAACTCTTCTTAGCTAGCGCAGGCTCTAGGGTGAACCAGGCAGCTTGCACAATGTCCTCTCCTCTCTGCTCAAACTAACAGCTAGGATTTGGCACCTAGGAAGATTTTGGGAGAACCTAAGACTCTCTTGCCCCAGCTCTGTTTTGGATACAAGTCAAAGGAACAAGGTATCACTCACCTGTGATCTCCTGAGTTGCTTTGCTGAGAACCACTAAGCTACAGCAGGTGTTTTTGAGATCCCATCCTTCATTTCAGAATTGCCTGTGCGTTGCACAACAGCTACTGAGAAGACTTGTAAAAAAATTATTTTATTTCAAGCAACTCTACTCTTCTCTTCACCCATCTAAGAGTGCTAGTTAATTACTGTATTTCCCTCCTGTGATTCTCGGAGTATTCTCTTCACAAAAAAAGGAAAGGTTTGATATATTTTTTTCTGAGGAAAGTGGTGGGTGTTTAATCAGACGAATTCCAAACAGAAATCTCCATACTCTATGTTTAAATAGCAGCATATTAGATCGTCCCAGACATGGCAGCAGATGTTTGTAAAATGATGACAAAAGTTAATATGGATTTGATTTAAAAGTTTTTGTTTTCTTTTTCTCTCTCTAAAGAAAACAGTTTCTTAGCAGAAAATCATATGGGAATTTAATTAACTAAAGTCTTATTAAATGCCTTTTTAGTCCAGTCACTTCAATAAATACTAATTATAAGAGATGAAAAGACATATAAAGAATGTTTCACAAAGAACATAATAGAATAAATTTAAAGGATTTTTTTTTTTTTAACATGCTGGCAAAAACACAAAACACAATGAAACTGTTCTACATTATGCTTTGAGAAGATAATGGTGCATTTTAAAACAGAACATGTTACGGAACATGCTCCAGCAAATTTGGGAAAAACAAAATGCTTGCTGACTCCAGCAGAGTACTGTAACTTCCAAGAGAAAGTCCATTCCACTTTAGGAACATTGCTGACAAGCATGGAGCTGGGAAAGCACGGCGGGTGCAGAAGCATTTTACAAGATTTCATTTCCACAGACCTTTTAAAACACCTGTCTTTTCCAGCTGTAGCCTTTTTGTGTTCTGCTTATTTTAATACCTTGCCCCATTCACCATAACATTTTTCAGTAAGTTTGCAAGGAACGGAAAAGCTGTCATGTCTATTTTATAGAGAGAGAATGAAAATCCAGATAGTGAAAATCCAGTGAAGGTCATGTAGGAAATCTCTGGCCAATAGAGTATTTAATATAGATCTCCCAAATTCTGAAGTAATTACCTCATTCTCTCAACCATTAATTTTTCTTCATGTCAGTAAAATAATGGCTAGAAACTCTTTATAAAGAAGATAAACTTTAAAAAAATTATCAAGATTTGTCTGTATATAATATCATAGACACACTAAGTAATAATCCTTAGCATATTCCTCATTAAGGACTGCATTATTATTCAGCACAAATAACTTAAGGATCATATTCAGATGGTCACTAGTTGACTTTTGGTTCAGTTTCAGACAGTGAAATTTTCATGAATCACCTAATTTCTGGAGAAGCCTAAAATTGATCAGTTGCCTCTGTTTCAGGCTATAATGTTTGATGGGTTCGATAGGAAAGCATAGCTTTCTTGGTGTGTTTAAGGAGCATCCAGACCTGAAGATGTGGGCAGAATTTGGGCACCTGAACTCCATTGCCATTTTGAAACGGGCGAGGAAGCATCAAAACTCCATCTATGTGCTCTGAGTATACAACTTACTTGGACAGCTTTGAGGTTGCCTCCGTAGCTAGTTGCCAATTGCAGCACAGGTAGTGCCATGCACTTTTTGCAAAATAGCTTAGCACAAAGTATACCTGACCCTGTGAGCTGAAAAACAACCTCGAGATACGCACCTTGCAGATGCAAAGGAAGAGGCAGCTTTATAAGTGATTCAAAGGGAGGGAATGGAGCATCTCCACAGGGCCCTGGTCCTCCATGGCTAGATAGGGCTGGATTGTGTGTGCAGGAGTGTCCCAGGACAAGCTGGACACTCCAGCTTCCTCATGCCTTGCTGACCTGTTTCATCCTTTGGCAGTAGTTTTGGACTAACCTGCGCCTTCCTCCTAGCACCATTCCACCACCCTTAGAGACACATCTGTACATCTTCTGAAGTCCACAAATGATTCAGGAACCACAAACTAGCCAATCCCAATCAGCACATGAGAAGGAAGTGGGAAATCTGGATGTTTGGATACTTCTCAGCCCAAGAGAAGTACCCCAGCATTTTGCAAGAGTGTGCCTTGGATGTCACTTTGTAGTCAGATTTGGGACATTCAAAGCATCTCTGGATTATAACTATTATTACAGTTCAGTAATCATCCACACTAAAATGAATGACCCAGGAATAATTACTCCAGGAACTCTTGGAGCAGAAACTGAATAAGAAAAAACAATAGTAAACACCCTTTCTCTTCCTCTTAGGGAAGTATCTCCTATATAGCATCTGGACCCTACTTGGGTTAAGTTGTTTCTAACGTACTGGGTTTTTCCTAATGCTTGTCCAGTACGTGATTCAGCTTCAGCAGCAGAAGAGGAAGGTGTCTCTTAATTCCACATCTATTGTAAGCACCTGCCCACAAATGTTTTTATCAATATCCCCTTTCATGTTACTGGCATCCACAAAGTTGTTCCCTTTGTTAGCTCTCAAAACTGAATGCAGTTCAGGCTATAATTAAGGGAAATGCTGGTTAAATCATTTAGCCTTTTGAGAACAAATTCTGGCGTGCGTGAAGCAACTGGCAAAAACATATTCTGTAAGTGTCTATTGCAACTAGTTTTATCCCTCTGCATGACTCAATACTTATTTTTCTTGTGTGTCCTGATTGATATTCAGACGGCAGATAGCTTTACTGGAGATATCAGAGCACAGAGTCTGGATTTCTAAAGATTGGGCTAGGATTTGGCTCAGCCTCCTTCAGAATAAAGCCCCCTCCCCCATGTTGTAGGTGCAATTTTTCAAGTATTCTATATGCCGTGAGGAACTTTGAAGTTAATAAATATTACTGTGTCAAATAAAATAAAATAAAGCCTCCTCAGTGAGACAAAGATCAACTTCAGTACTGTATAATATATGGCTTTAGCCTCTGGCAGCGAGTTCTGGGAGTTACAGCAGTTGAAAGAAATTTGAGAACACAGCAGTGGTTTTGGATTACAGAGTACCTAAACTACAAGAAAAAATTATCCTGCAAAATATTAATAAAAAAAAGGTTTATAAGGTGAAACAGTTATGTAAATGGTCTTTCAAAACTAGTAAGAAGTAAAAGTGTTAGTACTTCAGAACTTCTGAAAAAAGTAAGGGGCAATTTTTTTTTGTGTGCATTAAAATTATAATTGCAATCAACATTTTTTCCTATATAATAAAGTATATAAAACATGATAAAGTTTCAATTCTTCGTTATATGTGATGATTTTCCATCAAGTTCTTGGGTCCTCTTATAGCTGCCTATTGCTATAAGAGTAAAAGCTGACAATCTCAGCTTTCATACCATAATATTGCCCCAGATGTGAAAGGAATATTTCTAAGGAAAATATTGCTGCTTTGGAAACTATATGGTTCATTGTAAAGCAAAAGCCAAAAAAGGCAATAAAAGTTGGGCATCTTCACGAAGGTTATTGAGAACTGAAAAGAAAACACCATTTCCATCTGTACAAAACCTTGACTACTGGGTATAGCTCATCTCTGCAGCTCAGGAATGATACACTGGAGTTAAAGAAGGTACAGAGAGGAGCTACTAAAATGACAAAGAGGACAGAGCCACTGCTCTAAAAAGAAGAAATCTGAGAGATATGTGTTCTAGGTTTGCATCATGAAGGTGGTGCATAAGATGAATACAGAACCATTAATCATCAGTCACACAGTACTGCATACACTCAAGGGCACTTTATGAAACTGGTTTAAAACAGAGAAAAGTAGTAGTTTTTTACACAACACGTAGTGAACTTCTGGAATACGCTGACACAGGAGATTGCAAGGCTGGCAGTATCACCAGGTTCAAAAAGAACTAGAGCTATTAATGAACCTCAGGTCCATAAAGAGTTATTAAAGGGAAGAGGCAGGGATTTCCCTTCTAACATTGCTAATCCAGTGACTGGATGCAGTGGAGAATGAGAATAATGGACTGCAGACAGTGGCCAGATTTGCATGCTCTTCCTAACCTGTCTCCTATTGCCTCTGTCAAAGACAGTTGAGATGTACCTGATAAAGACAAGTCTGATAAATAGGCCAGTTCTTATGTTCTCCTTTCCTTCTATCTCAGGAAGCTAGTGGAAGGTCAGGAATATGTCTCCTGATTCCTAAGGGGACATCCTAAGGAAAATCGAAAGACAAAGCTGTGGTTCTGGTCAGAGTTACAGGTTAGAGTAAGATGTACTGGCAGTGTGTGTGTGCTTGTGTATGAGAGATGTGGAGAGACCAAGAGCTCTCCACCTCACCCAAGAGCAACAGGGAACCAGGTGACAAAAATGTTCTTGAACAAAAAGTCGGTGAAATAAGCATGTCTTTTGTGTGTGTGTTTTAAATGAGCAAAATAAATTGTAGCAATTCAGGGAGATCTTGTAAGTTCTTCAGTGAGCCCAGTGCAAGAGCCAGGAAATAACTACAAAAGCAAAATCTAATCTAAAAACTAAATATATTTTCCAACTAGCAATGGGATGAAATAGGTGAATCTATCTTTAGATTATTGTCATTATCTCAAAACTTTTTGCAGCTATGATCCCTGTCACACACCTCTAGTGTCATGTGAAGATGAATTTCTGGTGGCCTGAAGACCCTCACTTGTAACGGATGTTGCCTCAGTCAAAATCATATCTTCTAGTTATAGAAACACTGCTCTGTTGGAAGATGTTTGGATGCTACAGAGATGGAGTGCTGTAAGAAACTGAGTAGAGGTCAGCTGAGTAGGACAGCATATAATGAGGCAGTGGTCAAATAACTTTGGTAAGAGCACAAGACATTGCGTACAAAGACTAATGGCAGTTCTTAAAAAAATCTTGATCTTATTTCACGTTTGTAAATTTGCACAGAGAGGAGAGGAGAGGGGAAATGGAGAAGGAAAGGAAATTGCTAAAATCTTGGCAGAGTTTTCCATAGATAATAGCTGACATACAGGTGTCCTTGGAGAATGCCCTGTGGAGGGCTCTAAAACCTTTTAGCATGCCTTCCAGCCTGTGCGCCTGGGCAGGTTTTCGGACTGTCATGCTCAGTGGGACTTCCCACCCCCATCTGGCCTTGGTGCATTCAAGAGGATGCAGAAGGCAGCTCTCATGTTTTTCCTCCTACTTCCCTCGCTGACTGAATTTCTCTCGACAAACTGATGGGGAGATGATCATTCAGATCCAAAGCCATGTCCATCTGATCTGAAGAGGGATGCCACTGGATTTATTTGAAATCACAGATTAAGCTGGACAAGCATGGAAAAGGTTTTTTTGTTTTTTTTTTTTTTCTCTCTGTGCCTTCGTTCTTGTATCTGTTTGCATTTGGCAGGCAGTGACATAGTACAGTTATTATTTTCTGTAATTCTTTAGAGAACCATCTTGTTTTGAACAAAGTGTAAAGTAAAAATAAATATCTCTTAGTAATGAATGTCTTTTACTGATATCTAAGTTTTCTTTTTCCATTCATCTGAGGCATAGTATATCATTCTTAGGAAAAAAATATATATATAAAATAACGTATGCGTGTTTGAGGGAGGGAAGGCAAAAGGACAATATTAAGGCACTGCACGTTTCCAAATACAGTGTCAGACCTCTCAAGATATCACATTTCTGTCTAGTAATTATCGTCCTTCTCTACCATTTAACACAACTTCAGTGCTGTTCTGTATTGTCGATACAGTGCCCATTGAAGCCACAGAAATCTTTGAACAGGATTCAGAACAACGGGTTTAGACACATATCTTTGTTCTAAATTTGAGATATCGAGTACATAGTTCTAAAGCAAATTATGTTTATGTTGTCTAAATAGCCAGCAGAGGTAGTACAGTGACTTTGCAAATCTCCTGCAGGAGGTCCTGTCTGCTTACCGTGGGTGCCTAAGTTTGGGTGACTAGGCTCTCATCCAGAGGGCATTTCAGCGCACCTAATTCTTCCCAGTATTAAATAGAGAATTAAGACACTGTGGCAGGACTCCTTCACCAGGTGCTTCCTTTGCTTTCAGTGGTTCATGTCTTTAATCAGAAAACCGTCTCTGCTATTTGACCCGCTGTTATTCAGCCTCATCTATTTGCTGGAACTAGTTAGTATCTGTACTTTTTATTTTATTTGCATAAATAAATCAGTTTTCAAAGTTCAAAACTGCAAGGAAATGTAGATGTAAAAACCCGTAAATTTTTGCTTCTCACTTATAATATGTTCAATAAGATAAGTTCATGGGATAAAAATTAATATATAACCTACCTAAGCACATATCAGACATCAATATCCATAAACCTTTGTATATTTCTCCTATAGAGACTTTTAAATGCTCAAATGTTCAATGTTTAAATGTTTTAAACATTCAATATTCAAATGTTAAGATGTTTCCTTGAGCTTACGAAGGACTAAAATTAAAATTGGCATTCTTGCAGAGCAGATCTTTAATTGTCTTGTGAACTGTTTTGCATTATGCATTTTCAAATTGCTATGTTTCCATTTTTTTGTGGCAAGTGTAACAGGATGTTAAAGAAGGCTCAAGGCAAATGTTCTAAAGAAAAGAAGAGAGAAAGAGAGCCTGCAGATTTTAGGAATAGCAGTATTTATTCTGAATAAACATCTTTCTTTACCATTGAAAAAAGCTGGAATGCAATTCTTTCAGTGATACAGCACTGTCACATAAGAAGATACCACAGAAAAATGAAATGTTATTACAATAAAAAAGCTACACACCTCGTTTTTACTCAAAACTGTTCAAATGCATGTCTCACTTGTGATGGCAATAATTTTTATATGTGCTCATGATAGATTAATTCCTAATTAGTTACATATTCTTTTTTTCTTTTCAAGAATTCACACAGTTTCAACCTTGTAAGTTCACTCAAACTTTATGCATCATCTATGGGCTTTTTTCACGTGTCTCTGGACAGTTGTATCAGTATGTGGATGGTTAATTGTGCTGTTTATTTGGAAGGATTTTTTCCTATAATATCCAGGTCTATAATGGCCTCCTCAAAAAAGGTTTATCTGAGATACTTCCAAATGGGAATTCAAACCTATTCATTGGCATTTGATATTATTATTTCAATGGGAACATCATAAACAAAATCTGAACTAAATGAATTTGGTTCAGCAAAGCTCATCTTCTTTTTGTGATCTCCTCCAATAGGCATAGAGCTGATTGAAATCCATATTGCTGAAAGCTTGCAAAATGTGAAGCACACATGCCTGAGCCTTCTAAATTGTCATCAGAGAGATTAATCACATTTGATATAAGGGGGGAAACTGTTTGCGATAGGAAGAGCAGAATGCTCTCCAAACCCTCTTTACATGTAAGCAATTAAGGGCCAGGAATATACCCACAATGGCTTTGTCTACATGCTGGCTGATCTATTTTATAATAACTGAAGGTTCAACAGACTTATATTTAGTGAAGATCTCTCTGGAGTAGAAATACTTTTCTCTAATCTTTGAGAATCAAACCCTTAGTGACTTCTTCAGTTTTGTTTATGAGTACAAAATTGTTCTTGTCTAGCCAAGGAAGGGAAATGAAAAGATTCACATGACTAGTTGCCATTAACCAGTGTTGTTCAGGTTTTGAACAAGCATCAAACATGGCAAAAGAGTATTCATAATCAATACTTTAACCCTATTAATGAACCATTGAAAAAAATATATGAATTTTGCATAATGGAAATTACAGGTTGCTCTCCAACAATATTTGTGCCTTCTGTTTTATAATGTAGCAAATCCTTGTATCCTGCCAATAGAAAATGCCATAACAGTATACTAGGCCAGGGAAACTATTAATCAAATGAAATGGAAGATGCATACAGTATTTGCTCTTGAAATAAATGCCCACTTTTTGATTTTAAAGATGATGTTCATTCAGTGCCCTAAATTCTTCAGGCATCAGTAGGTATCTGCGATCTCTTGCACGTGTACTGGCCATTTAACTTAAAAAAAGTCAGGTGGGCATTCACCTACTGATTAAGCCATTTTAAAACATACTACGATTTTATATAGGTACGAAGAGAGAAAGACACAAGGCAGGATCATATTACATCAGTCCCTGCTCCCCAAGTAAATCACAGTGGGAAGCAATCAAGTTGGATAGACACAGGATATCTAACAGCAGGTGATGGAAAATTAAAAGTCAACCAATGTTTTTTGACAGCACTCATTGAGATAAAAGTCTTTCTGAAATACAATTGTCATTTCAAACAGGAGAAAAATAGCATAAATGGCTGTAAAACAATCTATCCTATATATTCTGAGATTCAGCTGATTTCCAAGAAGAGAGTCTATGGATTTCCGGTTCTTACTTCATTCTTTTTCTTTTTTTTTGCTTTCTCATGCTTATTAGAATATGAACAAGCACTGATTTCTTTAACATTTCCTTATCTTGAAATATTCATGCTGAATCTTAAAATATTGTCTGACAATTAACTATTGTAACAATTCTGTTTCATCCTGCATGGGAAAAACTTGACATTGTCATCAAATAACTGACAGAACCACTATGAAAATGTAGACTGTGACTTCTAGTTCTGCCTCTAGCCAGAAGACAACAATTCCTTTCTTTTAAAAGGATAATAGTTATAACAGCTTAACAACTAACAACATTTGCTCATTAAGAATTTTTTTTTTACTGTTTTTTTGTAATCCAGTTAATGACAGGGTAGTGTCAATCCCCTGTTATTCTGGGAGTTATGATTGGACTATGAGAGAATCAGCATCATACTTTATTAAAGACAAAGAATCATATTGCTTGTCTTGAAAGTTAAAAATGATGCTGTCAGAAACAGATGACTTCTGTTGTGGTTAATGATATGACTGTCATGAAGAAGACTGAATTAAATATCATTCAAAGTTTAAAACGTGTATTGGTAAATCACGAGATAGATAGAACAATTAGTAATGATAAACAAAGAAAGACAGACATTTTCTGTAAATATTCCTGTATTGGGAAGGAGGGGAAACTGGAAAGCAAATAATGTCAGCAAACTATGTAAAGTGGGTGAAACACTATTGACTCCAACCATAACTAAGAGTAATGTCTAGAAACAGTTACTAAAAACGAGCATTTTAAGACTGGCATGTCCAGGTAATTCTCATCTAATGACTTAAAAGATATAGCCAAAGAGCTCTATGGATCAAAAATGTTGATTTTGCAATATATTTTGAAACACTGGAGATGTTCCAGAGACTAGAATAAATCCATGTTTTGCCAATACTTAAAAAAGGATAAAATTGTTCATATGAGAAATAGCAGATTGATTAATACAGCATGGACCCACACAAAATCATAGAATGGCTAATATAAAACTCTATCAATAAAAATTGCAAGAATGCACTTTAATTAATTCTGTTCTACATTGTAGAAAATTAAACTATATTGGCAACATTTTGATATGTTTACAACTTTGGGTGATGAAAATAATGATGTTGCTGCAATAGATTTCTGTAATACACTTGACTTGAGACCACATGACATCTTGAGTGATAAAACTTGAACAATTCAACATTTGCATACTAAATGGATTAAAATCTTGTTAAATAATAAGTTCCAGAACATAATCCTAAATGCCGAATCATCGTCAAGCAGCTGCATTTCAAGTGGGATCCCACTGATGTTTTTTTAAGTTCTTTTTGGCTCTGTACTTTTTAATCTTTTTACCAATGGCTTGGGGATATATTATTGCACAATAAAATGCACATGCACAAAAACCAGCAGTTTTTGTAGATGACAATATGGTTAGGGAGTAGTAAATAAACAAAGATGACACGCCACCATTATAGTCTATAAACAAACTGTATGTGTTTCAAATATAAAAACACACATCAAAGGCAAAGAATGCAGGCCATGGTAATACAATGGGAGACTCTTATCTTGAGAGCTGTGACTCTGAAAAGGTCTTAGGATGACCAAGAGTATACAACTGAGAGCAACTTCACAGTACAATACTGTAATCAAAAGGGTTAATATCATCCTAGGATTATAAACATGCAAATATTCCACAAGCTATAAAGCCAAACTCTATGTTTGTCAAAGTTACAACTACTGTTGTAATTCTGTGCACGGTTACGGTCTCTGTATGTCAAAAAGGATGCTGAAAACATTGGAAAGGATTCAGAAATAAGCCACCGAATGACTGATGGACTGGAAAATATGTGTAATAGTGAAAAAAACGGATGAGATCAATCTGTTTAGCTTATCATAGAGACCGCAAGGGAGAGATGCAATCACATGTCATAAGCACCTATAAGAGAAACAGAACTTTGACAATTGGTAGAGTTTCAGTTTAGAAGACAAACATGCTAAAAAGGTCACTGGGAAACTAGATAAATTCAGAAATAAAGTGCAATATTTTTTAACAATGCAAATATTGCCATAGAGGATGTCACTAAAACCAATTACAAGTGCAGTCTTTATTCAGAGGGTATTTTATAAAAAAACACTGTTGGCATTGCATCTGGAAAGATGGGGACTAGCACTATCAATAGCATGCTATACCTGAAAAATGAAGGTCTCCTAGTGGTATAACTCCCAGTGGTATTTAGTTATCCAGCAGTGTTACAGGGTTTGTCATTTCTAGCCAATTTGTAGGTGTCTCGGCTGGCAGAGACTCCTGGAACTGACCCTTCCCATTCTTTCCCAGAGCAATTTTTTAACAGATCACCATTTCATCCTTTTTTATGCTTTTCTGTGTCTAAACAGTCTGTCTTGCCTGAATACAGAATGCTCTCTAGCCACACTTACCTGCCTTGAACTGTGACACCTCTTCCTATCTTTTTCCATCATGACTCTTGCAGGACTCATCTGTTTGATCAAAAGAATGTAATTCTGAGGAAGACTGTCACTCCCACAATTCCCTGACTCTGAGGATTTTGCAAGGTGCCATAATACGCAGCGTAAGACAATTTGATATACTCATCCATGCAGAAAGCTATTAAAAATAATTAAAAAAAAATCTTCTGTTTGCAAGTTTGTACAACTTCATACTTACCAAAATATTTACTGCTATCAAGTCTACCAGACAAAACATGTTAGAAAGTGAGCATCAATCATTTCAAACTGGATAATAATGCCTCTTTTCTGGTGATTGCTCAAGATACACTAAATTTCCAGGGCATTCAAGTTGTGTAAAGGGTAAAGCCTATTCTGGCCATTATTTTCCTTTTAGTCTTCAGGTAAATGGATCCAGCAGTGCAGAACTGCAGATTAGAAAGTCTTTCCCAGTTAATTCCAATTTCCTGATCTACAAGAGAAGGAAGATCACCTCTCAGAAGAAGGATTTGTTGGGCAACATAAAGTTAAATCCTTTGGAGTACTGAATCCAGAAAAATGCATTTGGATGGATTATTATGAAGAAAAAGGGTAAGAACAGGTATATGCCAAAAAATCTTGACAGTATTTTGTTACCCTACTAGTCAGATTCATCCACCTGACCTAGCAACATCTTGTAATCATCTGGTGCACCTCTAATAATTTCTAACTGCCATCATGAATCTGAAACTATGCACACCAACAGCCCACATAAAACACCAGTTTGCTGAGGATATATCCTTCTAGAAAGATGGATCCTTACTTTTTTTGCGGCATATACGACATACAATATAAAACAAAACCACGATGCATTTAATCTGTGTCAGAGATGGAAAATTAAGACAGAGATCCTTGAGTTCCTCCTCCATCTTTCTGTACATGCAAACAGAGCTTTTTCCTTTCGTTCCTCTCCCAGATTTGCATGGAATAATGTGATCTCTAATTTCATGGCCTTGTACAGCTAAAATCAAATCCAGAATTCTACTGGGACAGAAGCTGTGTAGCACCTCTTAACTAAATTTTTCTGGTGTAGCAGTAAAGTCTCTTTCTCTGTATATAAATTGGTTTTCAAATTCAGCTTTAGGATAGCAACTTTCCTGACACCCTCAAATATAATAGGAATTCCCACCTGCACGACAATTCTGTGTGGTTGAACTTGAACATTAAACAACGTATATATTATTTTGCCCCAAACACCACAAGATCAATTCTAAAATCTTTAAGCCATTTTTTATTCGTTTGGTTGCCTTTTTTGAGGAAGAGGATTATAAAACTGTTATTTTAATTTCCAGTTTTGAGTTTTCATCATATGCAAGGATCATATTTTCAAACTTTCCTTCAATGCTCTGGAGGCTGCAAGTATTTTTCCCCAATGAAACTTGTGATTCACACGTAACAACTTGCCTCCAGGAGCGAATGCTTTAAGTACCTGCTCATATATCATGAAACACGTAGTGTGTGATCAGTTAACTCTTGGAAGAGGGGATGTTGACTGCTCTGAGACCTAGAAATGAGCTTAATGGCATCCCCATTTGGTTTCAAGCAGCTTGGAGAATGCTCAGTAAGGACATGTTCTTCGCTTACACATTTTTGCTATTCCTAAATGTCATTTTTATTCATTAGTGCCCAGGATCAGTTCCCACGGATATTATACAAATACTTTACTGAGAGCTCACTCTCTTCCATCCACATGCAAAAACATATATCAGTCAAATGAATCTTCCCTCCCTGTGCCACCCCCAGATCAGCACTGCAGTGTCGTCTCCTGGAATAATGCTCAGATAAGGACTCAGCATCCTGCCACCAAGAAATGTTGTTCTTGCTGAGAATCCTGATCAGAATAATCAATCTTGCCTACATATACTTTCTTTCCAGTGTTTGAAAAGCTGCAGCTCTAAATGTAACTGTAGCTGTTCATATCTATGAAACTTTAGATACCTTTGGATCGATTTGGATACTTAATTAAAAAAGGTCAGGATGCATGAGCAGACACAGCAGCAAATTAGTAGCCAGCATTTGTGGATCCTCTTCCTCCTAGTGCCGCAACACACTGGATTTCCTTTCCCAAATCCCACACCCTGCCATTCAGTTTACTCTCCTGTAAAATGGAGCTACTGAGATTGGCATCTTTCTGTAAGGTGCCCTCAGACCTCTAAGTCAGTATCGAAGCAGAAGGTCTATGTATTCATTAATTATTTTAGATACCCAAATGCGAACATGTCAGTCTAAACTGACAAGCATGTGAAATACTGGCAATGGAAACAGTGAAGTGGAATCTGGATCTTCAGAAAACATATAGTTTATGTCTGGTATAAGATCCAAGTCCATTGAAAGGAGTAGATGGGAGCCCGCTGCCTCCATCAGACATTTGTACTACAGTGACTGTGCGGCTGTTATTTCCTCAGCAACAGCTCAAACGCAGCCCCAGCTTCATCCAATACTGGATTTGCCTGATTTTCTCTCTTTGGGATATCATCATGGAAACAGTCTTGATTACTTAATGTTCCTTAAAACGGTACTAGCTTAGCTAATCAATGTCATTCTGTTGTCAAGCAAGATATTTTTACTTTCTGAAACAATATTGATTAGCTAATTATTGCCATTAAAAACACCCCAAACCAGCACACATTAAGCCAGTGATGGCATGGCTGCTATCAAAACTCTCACCATTAACGTTATATCGTTCTACCTTGTTTGTAGATCTTCTCTATTTTTAAACATCTTCAACTGTCTCACTGTCCTAATATTAAGCAACTTTCCACCCCTGCTTCCACCAGAAGACAGTGCAAAATTAAGGACAAACAACAGGATCCATAGCTTGTTCCAGAAGGCAATGAGATACAAGACACAAAGGTGATATGGCAGCGCATATAGATGCAGCATCTGTTTCTAATTTTTTTAAGTGAAAACTTAATTTCACCTCATTCAAAATTATTTTAGAAAGCAATTGACAACAGGAAAAATTATAAAATTGGCAGGAAACTGAGACTTGGGTGTTGAAAATTAAGAACTTCAAACTGTGAATTAGAATATATATGTGTATCTATATATATTTCTATTGCATCATTAGAAGGAGAATTTGGCTCTACAGCTGTATTTATGATTATTGAAGGATTCTTCTGTTTATATTTAGCCATAGAACTGCATACACTTAAAAGCTTTGATACCTCTCTAAAAAGGCAGCAGCCAACCTGTCTGTCTCTGTACTCCAGTAGTGTTTTAACCTGAAATTCAAAATGCTTTGTGGCATTTGCCCTAGATGCCCTTTTTCTGACTTTTCACAGTAGGTTGTAAATATCTTATGTACCTTGTATATATGATTGTATATGTGCTTCTGTGTGTGTGTGTGTGTGTGTGTGCACACTCATGTATAATATACATATTTTTATATATAATGTATATATACACAACTCTTTTATATTACCTATATATAAATAGATGCATAATATCATTTTATCTTGTGCATACCATTTATTATAAACAGTTGATTCATACTGCAGATATGGTAGGCACAACAATGTATAACATCAGAGTAGCCTCTTAAAGCCCAGCTTCAGCTTCTTAAAACCCACATCAATTTCGTGAAGTCCAAGTAGTTTCCAGAAAAGGGAGTGGTGAAAAGGGATCTGTGAAGAAGCTAGAGCAAAAAACCCTTTAGACTGCAATGTCACTGAAATAGGTAAGTAAACAGATGGGCTGATGCTTTCGCTGTGAGGTCTTAAGTGCTTTCAAGAGGGGGCAACGTCATGGTCAGGTCTGTCAAAAAGGCTTTTAAGTAAGGAAAAACACAGTCACAGAGACAGTCTTTCCTCCTACATGATCTAAGATGTAACGTGTGGATGATGTTCCATGGAAGCACCTCAAAGCCTGTCAACCAGGGCCTCAGTTGAACAAATATATAGTAATTGATGGTCCTTGCCTATCCAGCTATACCCTAAGACACCTCACTAGAGTTTTCACACTAGCTGCTTTCCACAGGCTTCTGTGGGAGACAGAAAGCCCTGGCTACATGCCCCGTGCGTCACTCTCAGCCTCACACACTCACGCAAGTGGGACTGATAAGCTAGACATCCCTTGTCAGATCTGAATCTGACCTTAAAGGACAAGACAGAACACACATATATAACAAAATAGGTGAGAAGATGAAATCAAAAAAGTAATCAAAACAAGCCACAGTTAGTCAATGCTAGCACTTAGGTGACTCCTCCTAACCAGCCTGAGCAGACAGCAGCTTTGTAGGTACTCAGTGGGACCAGCTGGTTGACAGGCAACTTGAAAGTCAATAGATTGGTAGTTTTGTTCATGCTGGAAGAGCAGATTAAGCAAAAACATTAATCTACCATAACAGGACAGTGTTGTCTTATGATAACCCTACAAATACTAACATTACTACTGACACAGAACATCTCATAGAACAACCTACACTCTACCAGCGATGTGAATGGGGAAAGGGGAGGACAAAGAAAGAAGAAACTGTTACGTTTCTTTGTCTTTGCTACAGCTTTTCTTGCCAAGAAGGGACTTAAACTCAAGTCACTTCTCACTCTGGGGCTTGGCATACTGCCACGTATGTGTCCTTGTTCACAAGCCGCGTCAGCCTGCTGGCCTCACTCTACTTCAAAAACAAATGAGGTCCAAAAATATCCTCCTCTCTGAACACGCTTTGTGTGTGTGTGTGCATGCATGTGTGATTTATGCAGAAATTCTGTAAAAATATTCTGGTTCATCAAAACTCTAATTTACATACATTTTGGGGACACTGTAGAGGATGATTAACATGATGTATCATAATTCAGAAGGAATGTTGACTGAGGCTTTTTAGGAGCCTGAAACACAGGAGCACGAGGTAGATAAGCATATGGAGCTCAGTGAATGAAACAGGAGGCTGCCTATTCTGCTGTGATTTATGTTCCTCAATGTGTGAGAACTTGATCATTTTCTGAGATAAGAGATTTTGTTTAAAAAAATCTAGCACAATGAAAAAAATGTTAGAGAGCTTGCTTTATTCATCTTTGATATGTCCAACAACTTCTTCCATCACTTCTTGCAGACTCCCAGATTTGGAAAAATAGTCAGCATGGTAACCTCATTTATAAACAGTAAGTTAAACAGTTAATTGGAAGCATATAGAAATGCTCATTTTTTGTCACCTGGATTTAAAGAAACCATAGTAACATTCATCCTGTAAAACAAAATTGAAACATATATTTGGTCTTTTAAGTCTATGTGATAACTTACCCATGCGTTTGAACCTATATTAATGTTAAATTCTCTCATCATTTATTTAATTCTTTTTATTCAGCTGGATACTGACAGTTCTCCAGAGACTTAGAATACGAGAGAATCACATAACTGTTCCCTAACTGCTTTCTCTATTGCCAAAACAATGTAAATACCACGCTCTTGCCAAGTCCAAATTTCCAACTAGTGGAAATGTTTGCCAGTAGCCTTCCTGAAAGAAAATCCCCTCATGTATTATTCACACGGCCATAGCTCTGCTTAGTAACTTTCTAGCAAGAAAACAGTATTTCCCTGCAATGAATTACTCGTCCTCACCCCCAGGAACATTCACTGCAGTTAATTATCGGTTTGCCCCGGCTGATAGTCCAGAGCACAGGAGACAAAGGAAAAAGCACTCACCATCCCAATGTCAAACTACCACTGAATGGGAAACAGAATTTCTTGCAGTAGTTTTCTGCATTCACATCACTATGACATTATGGGGTTGCTTATTGTTTTATAAACAATACATTTATGCTGGGTGGTTTATGGCAAATATTTAATAACTAGTGATATCCTGCCATCCTTCCTAGGGATGAGAATTGATAAATATGGGAGTAGTGCCAACAGGTGAGAAAAAAATCTTTTGATCAGTTAATAGCTACTCGGGTAATCTCTGGGACACAGTTCTTTCTATATTTCTTCTTCTCTGCCAGGTTATAATTTAACAAAGACCTTTATTAAAACATCTTGCGATGCCCTAATCCCTATGTCACCTGTACAAGCCCTTGGAGTGTATCCAAGCAGAGGCTCTTTCCTTTCCTCTCACACTCACTTCAGGCATTCATTCAGAAATATTTGGATGCAAAAGCTGGGTAGCTTATGCAACATTTCAAGGTAGTCTGCAATGCTTCTGACACTAGCAGTTATTCTAGACACAGATGTACCTAAATGTTAAGTGTCTATCCAATCTAAAGTGAGCACTATGTTTAGTTTTAAGTCAGTGGAGACAAACAGTCATTTCTAAAGGTCACAAAGGGAAAATCTATTCAACCTAAGCTTACCATCATGCCTAATGGAGAAAGGCAGGATCTTTGCTTGAAGAAGCTGATGGCAGCAGCAGTTCTCTCCATTTGTATGTGATAGACTGTTAGGGTTCATTTCAGTCGCTTAATGTAGAAGTCTAGTGTTATTTGAGAAGCTGCAGGATGACCTCTGTGGTCTCAAGCTCTCACTCCAGAAGGACTCAAGTCTTCCATAGGTGTCTAGCTTTCACTAGACAGCTCAGTTCCCATTCTAGTCAATAGTAATCTAGCCAATACAGTCAGTGAAGCCCAGAAAGCTATTCAGCTGACCAGACAGCAGCCATCTATTTTTAGGATTAATCTGGAGCTGAATCCTGCATTTGGTTTCTATTTGGAAGTGGTCTAGAATCACATTTACCCCACTATGTGAGAACACTCTGAACAATATTTAGCTGTCTAAACAGACGTTTCTAGCTCCACTAGGGCACCCAAAGGTTATCTAAGACATTTTCTTAATGTTGGCAGATACTACACAGGACTTGCAAGAGACTCCTGCCCTCTGAAATAGCAGCTGGAGGCCAGGTGGGATTCCCTACAGCATCTCATATATTACTGGATAATTGTTTTTAAGCACCTGAATCAAGTTTTGTATCTATCAGATCTGAGATATTCTGGAAAGTGCCCCTACGGCTTCCTTTGAGCCATGAACTATCTCTGAATGCAGAGGGACTGGAAAAAATCAGACATAGGGGAGCCTGAGTCCCACCAGGTCTAGTCTCCAGTTCCTGTTCTTATTCTTTGGAATATGGCATACCTCAGAGCAGCGCAGGATGAAAATTAGAAGGAATCACAGAAACTGGAACTCCAGAAAATCTTTCAACACTTTCAAATAACTATTGAAGAGACTAGAGTCAAGTTTCCTCTTCCCTGCTCTCCTTCTGCTTCTATGACTCTTATCACAAGGACACAGAAAAACTGAAAAGGAAGATTGAGCTCCCTTCTTCTCTAAAATACTCCTTAGCTTGGTAGTACACTACGATCATGGGAGAAGTGAATCTAAACCCACAGGCTGAAGCAGAATTAAAACTCAGGTCTTCCACCCTCAGGACAAATGTTCTGATTACTTTTCATTATGAAAAAGATGGGCATGACTACACCATAGTGACAGTGACATAGTGAAGTGTGGCCTGACCAGGACCTGTGGCCTAACCAGGAGTTAACAGCACTCGATTTAGTCTGGATCATTAAACTCCAGATAGGCTCTCTATGGAGCCTGGAAGAGCATATCTTCAAAGCAGCATCTATAGATAGACCTAAAGGTATTGCAAAGGAACTTCCAGGATAAGCAGGGAAGTATATAATGAGATAAGTTCTCACCAATTTAGGCAGTTCAAAGAGGCAGAGGACCTGTATCTGAGTCTGAGTCTTGGATTTCTTTAAACAAGAATTTCTTTAAACTTTCCTTAAACAATATATATTTTCATAATTTTTATTCAATCTACACCAGACAGTGACAGAATTTGAATATGCTAATAAAGAAGGGAGTCATCAACATAGTGTTCCCTGAGGTTGGCTTTCTGACAAGATTTCTGCTGAGAAAGAATTAGACCTTTACTTGCTATTGAGTATTACTGTGGCTGGTCTACGGACAGGAGAAAAGCCTAATACTGCTAGCAGCTGCTGGAGTGTTTCCTTAGAGTATGCACGAGCTTTATTTCTCCACGAATACAAGTCTCCATGTCTCCATCTCTCAGAGACATAGAGAGGATGAAAACATATTGTGAGGGTCTCACTTCATATTCATTAGAGTCTTTTTGGTATCTAGGGCAGACAGGAGGTGAAGGAGCACGATAAAGGATTAAACTCAGGGGCCGGACACCCTTATTTGTTTGCAGAAAGTTGCCCAGAAGGTCCCGCTGATAGTCTCAATCAATGCTCAGTGTCACCACTGGGTGTCTCACCGACCAACTTTTTCGGGAAGGTGAAGCAGTAGTGATGATCGTTGCTGTAGCTGCGCAAGGATGGAAGAACAAATGCAAGTGCAAATGGCAGCTTAGAAGAGAAAACAGGGTCTGCAAGTCACAGAGAGAAATACAAAGGTGGACAACACCAAACTGTGGTCTGAAAATTCCCCACAGAAATTTCAGTCATTACTACAACTGCGTTATCAAAAATGATTTTGAGTTAGAGTTATAGCACAGCACAGTGAAAACCTGTTCTTCCTCAAACGGGTTAATTCTGTTCCTTTGTGTGTAAATCATCTTCTTCTATTTCATATTGTTCATGGCACTGGAAATGCATGTGGAATATTCCTTATCCACCTTAGTGTTCGTATTGATGCTACTGATCATGGCATCAGTTAATTAGCACATAAGGGGTTAATTGAGATGGAGAAAAGTTCTTCTGAAAGCAAACGGCATGCCTGAAACCACACTTCTTTATGGCATTACCTAGCAAAAAAGCATCATACCGAAATAGCATTAAAGAAAGACAAATTAAACAGGAGAGTAGTAGCCAGGGCAGTGTTAATCCAGCGTGTTGCTACAAGAAGGAGTGCCATCTGGATCCTAGTTTGCTACAGTATTGAAGTTTCATGGCCTTTTCTTCCCCTTATCTTCCTTTTCAGCGATCATTCGTTAGAGAGTTTAAGAAAGTGTGCAGCACTCCAGCGTTGCAGCGTGCTTTTGAAATAAGACACTTTCGGGAATCCCTGTTAAAGCGTGCAAATAGGCAACTCTCTTATAAAACAGTTCGATGTCACTAGCCTTAGGTGGATTTACAGCCATGTAGTAGGGATCGTGTTGGCACACTCCAAAAGTACCCAAACACAATACTCATCCGCTACCCTCGCTTTTACTGGGCGGAAGCGGGGAGGCTGTGTCACCTTTGCCGGTCGCTCCAGCACACAGTTTCGAACGATTTCACCGATCTTTTGTGAGCTGTTACAAAACCCTTCACTTTACCTCCAGCGTCAGAGACTCAGCAGCTGAAGGGAACCCTGTGCACAAAATACCTCAAAACACTAGAGGGCCGGTTGGCTTGGGAAATGTAGCACCGTGTCTGAGCCTGCGACTTGAAACGCTCCTGGTCCTCCGAATGCTGGCACGCTGGAATAGCGACGCGTCAGCGCTTGCATTTTATGCGATCGGCAGACCTGCTCCAAAGATGCGCACGGGTGAGATGGCCACGAGATTGAACTGAATTACCTGTCACCTCCTCAGAAGCCGTGGTGGAGGGTCGGGAACCAGACAGCGTGGGGCTGCCGTGGTGCAGAGCACATTCAAGCAGAAGGGAAGACCTTATATGTCTTAAAGAGAATTAAAGGGAGAGGTTTGGGAGGTTTCTTTCCTTTTTTTTTTTTTTTTTTTTTCCCTCTCCTAGTCTTTGGTGAGGGGAAAGTTCAAAGGTGGTTGCTCACAGGTACCTACAGCTGTCACCACACACCGGCAGATTTTTATTTCCAGTGAGTGGAAAAAGACAAATTCTCCATTTTGGCTACTTTTGCTGGAATAAAGCCAAGCTTTAAAGGAATAGAGCCAGCTCTTCAGGTCGTGGAAATCCAGACAGCACCACTGGAAAGTGAAGTTTTACACCATTTTATACCCACCTAAACAACTTCTGTTCTTGTTTTCCCCAGTGAAAATGAGGCAAGAACTTCCTACTACTTTAAGGAGAGGACCCTGCCTGAAAACATAATCTAACCCACCAAACTGTTTTAGGTTTTTTTCACACGTATTTTCACACGCCGGCCGTGCTGAGCTTGCCACTGGGGAGCAGCAACCGCCCAGCACGAGGGAGGACGGGTTCCCCGAGAGGTGTCCCTGGCTGTCAGGGAGCCTAACTTCACTTTGATGGCTCCACATGTCACACTTCGGAGATGCAGGCACTCCGCAGCTCCTGCTGCCTCGCAGGCACCAGTGAGGTTTTTAAAGGGAATAATCACAACCAGCCTCAAGAGGGTTTCTGAGGTGTTTTCACACAGCGTGGTTCCTGCCTGCATCTTTTACTCTGTTCTGTAGTTACTGTTAGCTGGAGTATGACCCATTCATATATATATTTTTTTTAATAATACAGAAGTCATTGAGGTCTACAGGCAACTAGGATTATTTAATTTTTTTTAATGATATACCTCTAGACATGCAGGCACATACACACATGCATCCTCTGTATTTTCAAGGCAATTCTACTTCTACCTGCAGGGGAAGACCATCTCTGTTGCTTGTACAATTTTGATAAAGTACAAACAGAGAAATTTTCTTAGAGGCTATTAATCAAGTCACTTTACATCCTTAAAGTACATTGAATTTGCAGTGGGTTTCTCCTTCCTAAGCAACATTGCAAAATAAGTTTTCATTTAATGCAAATGTAGAATGTACCAACTTAACATTGAAATAACTGGCTTTATCATGATAACATTAGCAATGTCTTTGATACACTGTAGAAGAAGCTATCTAACATTAGAGAAATAACATCCCATGATAGAACAGTATCTAAACTGTATTTATTTTTATAGTTGATGAGCTGTTAGCAAAAGAATCCACAAGTACAATCAACAGATCAAGTTGGTTGCAAGTAAATAAAAGGTACAGTCAGCTATTTACTGCAGTACATGCTTATCTATATTATGTTTATATGAGAAAACACTTATACAATGCTTATTACAATGTCTCAGCCTCCAAAATGCTTTTATCTAAGATTCCATCCCCTTGAAAAGTCAGAATTACCATAAAAATCTTTGGAGTAAAAATCCAAACAGTATGAATATTCAGTCACTTCACAGCTGTTACATTTATGGAAACGCAATAACAGAAAACTTCTCAGATTTGGCAAAGAGTTTTTTACCAGATGAATGCATACCAGTAAAAGAACTTAAGTGAAAAGAAAAGCCTGGCTCACTCCTGTTTTCTAAAGAAGTGTGTTGCAGTCCAGAGCGTTTTGAAAGTTAATGAAAGAGTCTTTTTTTTTTTGAATTTCAAAATATGTATGCAAATCTCAGCTGGCACTGCATGCACAGACCATATTTAATAAACACATCAATTGGAAAGCAGTGTTCCATGTCCACAGCTAAACAGCTGATGACTGGGAATTTTGCATTGATAAAAATAATAGCATTCTATTTGCATGTGGCATGAAATGCAGTCAGAGTCGCCGTCTTCCCCGAAACTTTAATCCACTCGTACAATTTTGCCCCTTAACAAAACAATCTGTGTGTTTTACCGAGGGAGAGAAAGATCCCTGGCCATTTTTTTCTGTTGCCGTGATTTGTTAAAGCCACGCTCTGGCAACCCACAGTGGAAAACTGCATAGACCGGGAACGTCTGCAAGTGAAATGCACAGACAGAAACATTCAGCAAAAGATGCAAGGTAAAGAAGACTGCAACATACCTTCAGCAGCGTGCTCCTTCCTCCCAAGCCAGGCAGTTTTCAAGCATGTACGCTACTGATGGGACTGGGGAAGTAATTGTAAATGGGCTACTGATGAGTAGATTCATGACACCAGATGTGACAGCAGGGTGTCACCAGGTCCTTTTCAAACTTGCCTCCAGCGCTGTCTCCTAGTTCCTCCAGACGGCATTAGACAGTTGCTGCTAGGATCAGAGCTGAAGAAGCAAGGGTGCTTTTTGACTGCAGTTGCTAATGCTCCACTTTCAGGGAAAGCGCAGAAGTATGTGTGTGCCTGCACTAACTGCACACACTCATCAGCCTGCTACAAGCAGGGAGATGTGATATGCATACTGAAAGCGCTGTGCAGGGAGGAGTACTTCTGAAGCACACCCAAGCCTCTCCTGCTCGTAATTGCACCCTCCTGACCTCACCGGGTTAGAGCACTGCTGGAGAATTCATCAATAAGTCCATCAGGAATAAGCCGCGGATCTGAAATAGTGCATAAGGGGAAAGGAGAGGAGGGGGCAAAGGCAGCTTCAACCCTTCAGAGCAGCAAACTTTCTGGATAGATTTTACATTTTTCTGCCCTTAACGTTCCCGCTGCAAATGCCATGGTCCATAGGTGACAGCAATTGGATTTGATTTTAATTAATAATCTGAAAGAGGATTTCTTTAGCCATGAGAAAGCACATTTTTAACAGGAGTCCTTAATGAGAATTATTATAATTCTAGAGGTTGTAGAAGTAGCAGCAGATCCCAGCTGTGAAGATGGCCCCACGGAGCTGGATGTTGTACTGAGAAACTCTAAAAAATAGAACTTACTGTCAGACCAGATATGCCAAACACAGGAAATATCAAAATCTTTCCTTTTCAGGGGAGAAAATGAGCTTCAGAGATTGTAAATGATGTACCCAAGGTCACACATAGAATTTGAAGCCAGACCTCCTTCATCCTATCCCACTGTCTTATAAATAAAACCAGACTGCTTCTGCAGACATGAATCACCAGCTCATCAAGCAGCCCGGGCTGCCACTGTCAACAAGCTTTCAAACAACTATATGAACCACAGTTATAACTGGCCGTTTTACTGACTTCTGTCTTCATGTCTTCAGGCCAATTTATTTTTAATAGCAATATCATAATAAGGTGGCATATTTATATGCAATCTTTTCACATGAATTTGACAGTGCAGACTTGACAGGTGAGTCTTCTGCTGGAAAGCACTCCAATCTTCTAGAAAAGTGAGCTGTCACGTTAGCTTGCACACCTTTAAACAAATTAGGATTTGTAGGATTAAAATGGCTTCACCTGTCCACCCTCTGCTCTATATATCAAAGGATCTTCCTCCAGATCCTGCTGTGGGGCATTGGCTTCAGAATGGGTTGAAAGGGAAGAAAAACAGATAATGAGTTGTTAGCAGCAAGGTCTGGCAACCCCTGTGTGGTTTTGGAGATTGTCCATCCCAGCAATGAGCGTATTCTGCTTTTTTTGTGAGGTGTGACAAGATCACAGCTCAAGGTGGTATGGCTGCAGGCCATAAGGATAAACAGTAGACATGAAAAAATTTCAGAGGCTTTTCTGGAGTAGCAGCATATCTGCAGGGAATATTTTCTGAGTTAAGGGAAGAGTTTCTTTTTGGCTATTGTTATTTACTGACTACCGGACAGAACAAACAGCCTCCAGTCCATAGTGTTTGCAGTCTTAATGAACAAATAATACAAGACAGACACAGTGTAGCAGAGCTGGTGAAATGGAGTAATATTGAAAAATTACAGGATTAACCCTATATCTCTTTATTATAAATGTATTATTCTTAACTGTTAGTATATTATCTCGATAAAACTGCTCAGGACTAGCTTAGTTCTGGTTTCCTTTGAAATTAATGAGAATTTTCCTTTGGGGAGAAAAATTTGGTCCCTGAAAAACACTGTTAGAAATCCAAAGGGAAGAGTCCTGTGGTGTTTTTTCCAGAGATGCAAAATATGGCTAATTTAATATGACTATGTATCAGACACCTGCAAGCAAATACTTCAGCTCTTATCCTGTATCAGACCTGGGCATTGACAGACCTGGGGCAGTTCTGTTGGTTTTCCCACTCCAGAGATGGAAGAACGTAAGAAAGCTCCAAACCTGCAGAAACTTAATCAAACAGGCAATACACAAGCAGCTCCATTAAAAACCAGAGGACTAGTCCTGTGAGCAAAGTCACTGCACATAAGGCACGAGCTTCTATGGACATCTTTGAAGTGCTGCTATTAAATGGGTTGTCTTCACCTTAAGACTGGCTTTTACTGAAGGTTGGAGCTGCAAATATATGTCGGAAAGAGTAAAATGGACAATTTCAGAGACGAGGAAAGATTTGTGCGGTAGCATTTTGGACAGCTGGGGACAATGCAGTGAGCTGCGATCAGAAGGAATGAGAATATTGTGGGTGGGATAAGAGACTCTCGCAGTTCCTTTGGCAGGCACAGCGTTGGTAGAGGTATTCCTACAGGAAGAGCCGTGATCAGATGTGTATCTCCTTCTCCTCTGACCTGACCAGAAGCTGCCTGAAGGGTGGAAGATGTGTCCTCCCTCTGAGCTGGCAAGCAGCTCCAGGTAAATTCATTCCCAATTAACATTGTTAGTCCCACCTGAACGTAGAGCTAACTTAAATTTACATGAATGTTGTTAGCACGGCACCACACTCAGGGGAGTAATCCCTTTCTGACAATACTTAAAAGTCCTATTAAGTAGTAAATACTCTAATGGCGATTTGAAGAAAACCCAAATTTAAACATTCATTTAATCAATATTTCCTTACTAAAAAATGAAACCCCTTACAAAAATTCTTTTTTCCTATGAAATAGGCACTTCTTATGAAAAGGAACAAACGTCATCCTGCTCAAGAACCAAATTGTACTACATGTAAATTACCCTATGATATAGGAAGTTCTTTCTATAGAATATTCAGCAAACAGGTGACAACAGCAACTACCTGCAGTTTTCATTCAAAGGAGATCTCATTTTCCCTGTGAATAGATTAGCTGAGATGAATAAAAGAAAATCCATCTCTTCTTATTGTTTTTTAAAGCAAAAACAAACACATCAGAAAGCTGAATCATTTGGTCAAGGGTTTTCTTTTTAACAGCTATCTCTTTCAGGTGCCTGAAAGACAAAATGTTAAAAGTTGATTTCCAGAAACAACACCTGCTCTGGGAATCAAACTCTTTCCATGTGGCTCAAATAGGGCAACCAAACAGAACAATGATGTGGAAAATCTTAACTTTTATAATTGTGTTGGACATTTCAAAATATTTAAAAATATAAACATCATTCCATCTTAAATCAGCAGGCTAAATAATGAGATCAAAAAAGTATGGAATTTGCATAGGAAGCAAGACAACTTGCTATCTCACAGAATCACAGAATCACAGAATCGCTGAGGTTGGAAGGGACCTCTGGAGATCATCTAGTCCAACCCCCCTGCTCAAGCAGGGTCACCTAGAGCACATTGCACAGGATTGCATCCACTCCTCATTTTTCACTAACTTTAGATCAAATTTCACTAACTTTAAATCAATCCTCTAATGAGAGTCTTCAAAGATGCTTGAGCCTAAAACAACAATAATAATAATGAAAAAGAGTGAATTAAAGGTGATTAGTAATGTTTGATGCCAACCTAGACATTGACAAGTCTACAGTAGGAAATCAAGAAAAGAACTGGAAATACAGAAAATGTTTGTTTAACAGCCATTATGGGTTTTTTTTTTTTTTCACTTGGAAGATTCAGGTCTAAGGTAGACTTGGAAGACTGAAGAAGAAATAAGACAAACCCTTGAAGATGTAGGAAACTGAAAGTAGGGCTCTTTTTTGGCCTCATGAAAATCCAGAGTCAATTGTTTCCCAAGATTCAGAAACTAATATAAGAAGTGTGGGTGAAAGGCAGCAGCGATCACTTCTATTCCCAATGAATTCATTAAGTCTGCACAAAACTTCCATGTCTTTTATGCGCACAGAGCCCTGAGGCCATATACAGATACACAGATCAACAGAGTGCTGTCCGTATGGATAGTCTTGCAGCTATCAAGGTAACTCTGTATTCCCAGGGGACCGACTCTCTGCAAAATAGCACTAGGAGAAGAAATTTCTGAAAAATGTGGGAGAGGAAATTCAAAATTGCTCCTTTTTATGGTTATTCCCTAACTGGTTATTCTAGGGGTTGTGATCTCTGGGCTCTACTAATACTCCCTTAGTATAAACCCCGAAAAAACAACAAAAAACCAAAATCTTACTGAAAACAATGTGGCAAGTAACTAATTTTACTCCATTTTAAACTATTCCACTCCTGGAGTGGTCTTTACTTTAATCATGCTAGAGCATCTGGTGTCTTGTCATTATTGTAGCTCTTTGTCCCTTCAGTTCAAAATAGACCCCTCCTTCCCCTCAGCTCCCTTGAAAATCCCAAACATAATATTTACCACGTACCTATCAGTGGGACCGGTCAGGTTCAAGAAAGAAAAAAAGGAAAACCTCAAAGTCCCCCAGCTAGGAATTTCTCCTCCTTCCACATATTTAACAATACTTGTCAAATCTATATAAAATGTAGAGGAAAGCCCCCAAACCTTTCCCTAGGTCGTAGAAGATAATTTTCTCCAAGGATGCAATGATTCCAGGGCAGGTTAGCTCAGGACAGAGCTCAGAGCAACAGCAGTCACTTTAGCTGGGATTGGGGGTAAAGCTCCTGGAAATCACGTCTCCCTTAAGGGTTAGAGACCAGCTGATTCATCCATACAGTAAACCCACTTTGTGCCTTCGTGTGTGCATATGGGTGTGTGCATAATATTAATGATCCATTAAAAACATTGCTGGATGCAGAAGACCAGCGATGAGTGTGTGTAACTATTTGTATACAGATATAGATATATGTTTGTATATATGTGTGTGTATAAGCATTTGTGTGTTTATCTGTACGAATGCACATATGCGTGAGTGTATGCATTCAAAGAAACTCCTGTACTGATGTTTTGATTTTTGTTAACTTGACTGACTGCAATATGAACGTATTATTGCCTGAGAATAGAGGGTATTTAAGAACCTAAAGCCCAAATTTTGATACTACAGAGCTGTTAGCATTCTGCATTTCACATTCTAAAGATATTGACTTTTTTCCCCTCATACTTTCAGAGTGAGGGTATATGAATGTCATTTGAGAGAGCCTGTATATTTAACCTAGAAGACACATTTTTTTCTTTAACACTGAACATTAATAATTTACCCTCTTGGATATTAGAATACCATGAAATTCCACCCATATTTTTACATGATTTTTATGTGACAGCTAGTCTTCCAAGTTCCTTTCGTGAGCAAAGTTCTTTGAATGTGGTCTATACACAAGAAACTGTGCTTTCTTAAGTTATGAATAGTAAGTGATTTTAATACTATATTTGAGTTTTCAGTAACATTTGAATTTATGAAAATTAGTGGCTGACAAAGACCTGTGAATTTGAATTCACACCAAAAGTCAAACATTAAAAAAAAAAAAAAAAAGTGTGGAGAGAATGTGATGTGACTGCTTGATTACTTTGTAATTTTTTTCCTCTCTGTGCTTCTGATCTATTTTACAGTCTCCATTTTAAAGTCAAGATGAAAGTCAATTCAAACTGAAGTAACAAGGGTAAAGAGGCTGAGGTTTAGAGGACTGATCCTGATCTCATTCACACCCAGCTTCACAGAGGTATAATTCTTCAGTGTTCCCATTTGACACGATGTTAGGCAGAACTGGTGAAAAATCAGGTCCCATTGATTAGCAGTGATGTTGGGTCATGGTCCCGAATTAGCAGCCCACTCAAGAATATCCTTTTGTATGGTCTTATTCCTGATTTAAAGGCATGGCTCAAAAATACCCATCACAAGAGGTCTTGTTTTCCCTGATCACCCTAGCTAATATGCAATAACGTGCTTCTCTCAGTAAGGCAGCAATTAAAGGCAAGAATGCTGGGCCAGAAGAAGACAGGAGGTTATGCATTCTCCTCAGCAGTGATGGGCACATCCATCTGTCCTTTAAATCTCTCTGTCTACCTGTTATTGCACTTTTGAGAAGGAAACTGGATTGTTTTGCTATTGACACACTACTGTATTGGACTATGAAATAACTCGTATCTGTCTATATGTTTAATGAAAAGCGTATAGATGGGAAGGGTATGAGGTGTGTTGGTGTATGTTCAAAGCTCTTAAAAAAGACTTTCAAAAAGCTTGATAGACTGAGGAGCAAAATCCCATTGACATGCAAGGAGACATGTTCCTAAGTCATTTGGGCTTTATAAAATACACATATAAGGTACCCATACTTGAACTAATTCTTAAACTGTGATGTAATTTGGACCCTGGCCAAAGTACTTGATCTTCCAAAAAAACTTTCTTCCACATAAGTCATTCAAACAGCAAATTTTACAGCCTTTCTCTCAAGTACCTTTGTAAGAAGGAGAAGCTAAGTAAAAGTTTACCTCCTTATCCATAACAGTCACAAAGCACTGCTGGCTCCACTCACACTAATTCAGATAAAAGCAAGCAGATTTTAGTGAGCAACAGCCTTTACTGCCAGCCTTAACTTTTCACTGGGCCTGAGCATGGGGGAAGGGGGGTCCTCCCAACCTAATTTAGCATAGAAAAGGTGGATGAGATCACAACCCCAGGCTTTACGTAATTCAATATGCTACAGAACTAAAAACGCTTGATTGACGTCTGCCGTGAACTATAAACAAAAGGTTCACCATATTTATCCTCTAATTTTGTTTCTCAGTAATGTCCCCATACTCCTTAATCTAATGGGCATTTCCGAAAAAACATTTAACAAGAGCTGCCTCTTAAAAAGCAGCAACCAAACTCACAGAAACTGTGGTTGAAACAGAAATATAGGAATCTGGCACTGAAACTCATGGTATGAAAGCTATCCATCCTGCTGCCACATGTGAAAAGCAATAGTGTAATATTGCATAGGCTGAGAATTTCATACATTGAGAAGGGTCAGTTTGGCATACTTTTGCAGACTGGGTTATTTCATTGCAATACAAAGAAGAAAGAGCCATTTTCATATTCCTATTGTTCACATCCTCAAATGGTGGAAGTACGTCTAGAGCCAATGAATACCCTAAGCGCGCCTTTTTAATGCTGGACATTTTAGATCCGGATTCACCGACTTCTTATGCCTTTGAGCAACTTTGCTTTAAGCAAGGGAGTATTCCCGTTGCCTTCAGGAGTGACAAGAGGAAGCACAACTGAGCTGGTGTAAATACTGCTGGGTCAGAGGCAAGAGCCTGCTGCAGAGTAGTTAGTGAGGTGCTAATTGGATACCGGGGTGGGGAGAAACAGAACTAAGTACAGAGGAAGGGCAGGAGCCTTAGATAACTAGAACAAATGTGAGCACTGAGCCCTAGCAACAGATATACAGGGGGAAAAATGGACTCAAAGTTTGTTTGATGTAGTAAATCATTACACTGAGAGAGTCAAAGGCAGCAGAAAAGATGAGTGCTGCTAGTGCACAAACTCCTGGCCTGGGCTCAGCTGATGACTCTTTCATTAAAGCCCAGAGAGGTACAATGATACAACCCTTCCAAAAACCAAGCCAAGAAAACCAAGCCAAGTTATTTCATTGCCTACACGTAAGATTCGTATTTGAACCTTTTGAGGCTTCTTGCTAACCTAAAGTCCTTTTGTGATATCAATGATATCGATAAATGCTATTTTAAACATAGCAGAGCCAATCTAGTACCTGCTGTTCAAACATGCTGTTTGAACATAGCCTTCCCTGGCTGTGCTCTAGACTCTCCTCTATCAAAAATCACTACTTCACAGAGCAGAGTGTAAAGCCATTCCCAGTGTGTCTGTGTCTCGCACGCCCAGCAGGTGAAAGTCAGACTTGGAAAACAACTTTTCTTCAGGTAAAATATTCAGAAGTGGCTCATGCTCTTGCATCCCACATTATGCAGGATTTTTTGTTTGTTTTGGTTTGGGGTTTGGGGGTTCTTTTGGTTTTGGTTTTGTTTTTACTTTGGAATACAAATGCAGATCTCAGCCAAAGGGCTTCAAAAAAATTTAAGAAAAACATAATGTAAATGCTTTTCTACTAAGAGCTCCGTAAGTCTGTGGATTGTCTCCAGAGGAGAAACACGGAGGGTTCACTGGGCTGAGACACTTTAAACAGAGCTGGAAAGACATAACTGTGAGTGTTTCGTCATCACCAGTGGAAGGACTGGGTAAACCGGTAGATACTGCCAATCTCCAGTTTCTGTAAGTTTATTCAAAAGTATAGGTATACGTAAAGCGTGTATATATACATATATTCAGGGAGAATTGTGGCCTGTTGCTAAGCAGTAAATCTGTACATTCGTGGTCTACCTCTGTTCCAGGAAGGACCAGAGCAAAGTGTTATTTGTCATCCAGGAACTCTGGAGATCAATTAGCTTCCTAGGTATAACTTTACAGCGCTCAAAGTTACAAGCGTGTCTGTGTTACCAGACACTTGTTCCTATTTGATTCTACTTAGCAAATGGAGCTCAGCTGAGAGGAAGGAAAAAACAAGTTAGAGAAGTGGTAACAGGGGAGGGTTTTTATTCTGCAGGATGTCATCGTATCTGTCCCTTGGACTATTGTCTATGTGAACTGTGAAAGGAGGCTGTTGAAGGCTATTTTGCTATTTCATAAGTAGAAAGAGCCCCCTGTTCGATGCACTCTCAAGTAGGAGCTAAGGCAATGTAGCGATGAAAATTTCTTTCTATTGGGGCTTCAGAGTCCACAACTTTCTGACCGGGTTCTTTTAGATATTTCACACATAGAGGGCTTAGTGTTTAATACCAGTTTTACTTATTTGAATGATACTTGATGTTATACAAGCTTTTGATTTAGCAGAGTGGTAGGGCAATATACCAAAATCGCAATACAGGTGTAAGTTACTTAGCACAATATAGCAATTGCAATATACCGTTGGGTCACAATACAAATGTGATTGTCATTGCCTCTCTAATACGCTCACCATCACAACGCTGGATGTCCGCTTTGTGTTGAGATAAATCCAACTTTCCTTGCAACACCTGTGGCCAGTCACTCCCTACCTTCTTCCCTGAGCTTCACGGGCACACCACCCTTGCCTGTCTCCTCTGAGCCTTCTTCCATTGTAGGGGCTTATCCATGGATCATACAGGGAAGGAACAGCCAGGGTCCTGGCTGGTTTCTGCAGCGAGCAGAGGAGAAATGCTGACTGTGCCAGACTGAATCTATCACCAGATTCCCTCTCCTTACCACCACATCTTTAACCTGGCTTGCTTCTTCAAGGTAATTTTTCGAAGACTCTCACTCAATAACTACATAGGAAAATGGACAGGTCTTTGTCAGAGTTTCTGGGAGCACTTCCAAAATGCTGTTCTTCAGGTTTCTATTTTATGCCTACTATTTTCTGAGAAATGTTAAAAAGTAAACCAAATACTCCACAATATGTAAACATTCCTGACCCACTCCAAATTCGCATCCCTGTGACCAGGGTTCATCCTCTGCATGGCTTTCCATCAAACTGCCCTCTAAGACCTTATTAAAGGTCTTTTTTCTAACAACAAAGAGCACCAACGAGAGCTCACTGTATTTGTCTGAGAACAGGAGAAGAGAGAGCTATAGAAACAAGGGAGCTTGCAGAAGAAAGAAAACAACCACATAAATTTCCAAATTTGGCCAAGGTGGCCCGAAGCTCCCAGAAAGCACTCAGAGATACTGGCATTTGCATCAGCAAAATGTGGCAAGGGAAAGAAGAAGGAAGAATCTTTTTTTTTTTTTTTTTTTTCTCCTCCATAGGCATGGGAACTAATGAAGTCTGTTTTTTCTATAGAATTGTGTCTTGTGGCAAATTGTTAGATCTGACTGGAGGTTTTTTTTCCACAGCTGTTCATTTACAAGGGCTCTCACTCATTTCAATATCCACTGTTCAATAACGTATGAGCTGATACTGAGGGCTTTCCCTCATCCAGATATTTATAGGGAGCACTTGTAAAATTTCTCTCCCCTACTCAGACACCTACTTTTACAGATCTAGTAATGACTTCATTATCTTTGATCCCTTCTAGCCCTTTGTCAAATTTGGCTAAAAACAACCAATAAACTGACACCTAGCAACAAACGTACATGATTGCACATAAGCACAAATGCACTCAGTGACGTGCTAAGTAAAAAATCTTAAGGGAGCATTAGAGAAAGAACAGGAGAGGATGAAGACTGCATGTCCCCCTCACCCATGAAAGTGGCAACTTCTAGGTCCAAGCCTAGACCAAGAGGCCAAGGCTGAGGATCCATCAGGTTGTGCAGAGTTTAGATGATACTGCTTTCAGAAATAGGGGTGGGAATGGTAAAAAACTGAGCAGTTTTTAACAGCGGTTCCTGTGGGAGAATGGTTAAGAGAGAGAGGGCATGATCTCTTAGAAGTGAGCAATCCTGCCTTCATGATGAAGGGAGGATCCCACGGCTATGTGAACTGTCCTTGAGCATTCCTAGACCATTACAAAAGGGGAAGGCAAGTAGTGGTAAACAAGTAAAGGAGGGGGCCGACAAACCCCTCCATGTGAACAGCAACTTTGCACCAATCATATATCCGCTTTAGGCGCGTGGACAGAAGCTGTAAACCAATCATATAGCTATTGCTAGTGCATGCTTATTGCTTGTCTATATATACTCTGTGTAAGCTCTAATAAAGGGAGAACGACCATACTCATATTGAGACTCATCGTTACTCCGGGTCCGTCCCCCCACTCCAACAGGTTCCCACCAAACAAGACCAAACCGTTGTATAGCCCTGAATCGTATATACCAAGCGGGAGTCCATAAGCCTTTTTTTTAGGAAACAGTGTATAAAAATGTATGAAAAGGTGTCAGTTAGACCCAGAAATCTTGTACCAGCTATCTGCATACAGTGCAAACATGGGACTCAGGCATTTACAGTAAAACTGTTCATTCTTGTTCTATGTATGTGAAAAAGAAGAAAAGTTTTCTTTTTTCCCCCCCATTTTTCGTCCAGAAGAGAAAAATGGGCAAGAGCCCCCAAGTGCTAACAATTCAAAGTTATGCTTGAGCCAGTGGAATCTTATCACCCAGTCTAATGGAGAATAGTCAAAACTGGGAAAACTAGACAGCCATCCACTCCTGGGCCACTGCTGGTCACTGTTAGTATTTTCCTCTGTGCCTAAAGCACTGGTGAACTGGAGGGGAAGAGAAAGAGGGAGAAGGATAAATCAGATCAGTGGTATTTGCCTTCTATTCTGGGCTACAAGCATGAGGATCAGTGTGCAGTAAAGTCCTGGAGAGACAGAAGGCCTCCTAGGACTTGGGAGTGATATAATAACCAGGTGGGATTTTTGTTTGTTTGTTTTTGTTTTGTTTTATAGTACTGCCCAGTAAATCCTAACAAGTTCACGAGGGAAATATGTACTGCCCCGTCCCAGCAGATATGGAAGTGTGCGGTGAGAAGATAAGTGACTCACCAAAAGTTAAGCAGGAAGCCTGTGGCAGATCAAGGAGCTGAATCGAAACCTCTCAAGCCCCGGTATGTTGTCCAGCCCCTTAGCTGTCCTGTTTTTTCCCTGCCAAGAGATATGGCACAGCCAGGTCACCAGAAACGAAGGTTTTGCACCATGCCCAGAAACGTGCACACTGTGTGCAATATAATGTTGCATACTGCCTGCATATGTAGATGGAGTAGTTATGATAGAAGGCCTTGCAAATATGGCTTATTGAAAGGACTTTACCAAGAAGAAGAAATGTTCATACAAATAGTTGATCACTGTGCTATCTCCTTCTGTTGTACGTTTGTGTTCGGTCAGTGGCTAAATCGCTACGGCATCCCCTGGGATCCTAGCTTATCATTACTACTACATCAGTGCCTCAAGATTTTGACCATGGTGTACAGACTCATGTGGGTTATTCATTTCATTCATTTTACTTAGTTAAGGTGCTTAGGAGCTCTCTAAGCTCCATAGATTCCCTCTGCAGTCGATGGAAAGAGATAGCTGCCCTCAGAGGCCGATTCAGAGTGAATAAATCATCCCTTAGGCAGGATCTCAGCTGGAATGCTCTGAATTCCTCCCTGAGAGCAAAGGAGTTTCTGAAGATTTTGGAATCTTATTAGAAGAGAGGGTCAAGTGGTTGAAACGCCACCACCTGGCTAGAAGGGCTGGCAGAACTGGATCAGCACAACAAGAAGCCTCTTTGCCTGCACCCCTCTGTGCAGAGCGGGAGTTTGAACCCAGATGCCTTGACTAGCTGATAGTGGTTTCTTAAAATATATATAAATATATCAATATAGATATAAATAAATAAATAAATACATAAATATATCTCCTTCAGAGGGCATGTAATTATCAATGACAAATCAACACAAAAAATGTTTCAGCCCAACACCCTAAATATTTTGATTCCAAACCAACATATTTAGTTCCAACATACGCATTTGCAGTGTCTTGCAGGAGTCACTTCACATCGCTAATCTCATTTCTGGGACAAGTTCCCTGACATAATGCATCATAGTTCTCAGTCTTGGTAAAAAGACTTAATATATCAAATATGAGCTGAACATCTGTCATGCATTAGTGGAGATGAAGTCCTGGAGATCTTCCTAGTTGTAGAATAGGAGACCAAGAGTCACAGGAACTACAATTCCTATGATATATAGGGTGAGATTAATTTAACCTAAATTTAGACATCTGCAGTATAAATGGCTACATTTGAACTGGTCATCTAGTAATTAGGTAACGTGACTCTCACTTGTAGTGGCAACATACCCTGAACTTTTTTTTTTTTTTTTTTTTTTAAGAATTGTTCCGTCTGGGAGTATTTTAGTAAAGGAAAAGTGAGAAACTTTCTCTGGAAATAAGATCCTTCTCAAGAAACAATTAATTTAGCCATAAACCAACTTTTCCATAAGAAAGAGTTTTAATAGAAAACTTCCAGCCAGCCCTATTCCTTAGTCCTATACCTATGCTTGCATCACAATAATAAAAAGAAAAACACTGATCATTTTTCTGTAGCTCCACCCAAAGTTTAAAGTGAGCATTTACTTTGAAAAGTGGTTTTATGCAATCAGTACCAGTCTCCTTATAATTTTTTTTTTTTTATCTACAAGTAAAAACACAGAATTTGTTTTCCCCTAATTGCCAAACCTACAAATACACACTGGGATATGACAGTCATGCTGTGTTCTTTCCAGATTGTGCATTATTGCAAGAAATAAAGGAGATGATTGTTTATATATTTTGTATTTTCACTAGATGATCTTTACTAACACTGCCAAATGAGTTAAACATTCTCACCAAAGGACAGGATTATCTCCTCGGTGCCAATGTTTTGGAAGTTCAGTTTTCTGTTCATTTGTAGCCCATGGAAAAGACAGTGGGGGAATGACTCCTTTCCTTCATGTAGATAACAACCTGCATGCAGTTTACCTCAAAATTTGCCTCATTTCTAGGGCAGCAGATATCTGATGAGGCATTAATAAGCTCCGTAATTTTAAATAAGTCATTCATTTTCTTTGGGGTTTATGTCAAAGAGCGCTAGCTGTCCCAAGGCTAATTTAAGGATAAATCTAGGCGTATTTGAAGGCATACCCATAGATTTTATAAGAAAACTGTTTTCTATATCATAATGCTTATCCTATGCCATAATCCTTATTACAAATTCTCTTAGACCTCAGAGTTATTCAAATCCAAGTGCAACAAGATCCAGGGAGGTGGTCATTACCACTCCAGAGAAAAATCTTATATCCTGTGTACTTCTGTTCCGTCTTATATCTATACTTATTTACATTACTTCTGACCTCCAGGCCCCTCTCAGAGATAAGGAGTCTCCCTTTCTTCAGGCTACATACACTATAGTACTGTGACTTTCTGAATAATTTTCCAGTTACAGCATGTGATAAGAAGCAATAGAAGGCAAAAGAATCTTAGGAGCTAGAATGGCAAGGTTTGGGTCAGCTTTTGGAATAATTATTCTCTGTATAGAATAATTATAAATTCACAGAGTCACAGTTATACTAATCCAATTTACAATCCTCATGCCAGAGATCTCAGAACACCTCAAACCTCCTATTTCTGCAATGGTTTTTCACATACATTGATTTTGGGTTAAAGCACTAAACAAATCCTGAAAGAATCACTAAGTAAAACTGACATTAGACTTTTCTTTATTAATATATAAATCAATAAGCATAAAGGAACACATTCAATAAGAACAGGAAAAGCCTTATAAAGCAGATATCCTAATTACAATTTCAATTAAAATTGTCCTTCAGCTCTGGATGACCTCTTGCATGTAAATCACTAGATTAACTCTATCCTTCTACAACTTGGAAAGAGCACAAACCCTTAAAATTTCCAGTAATGAGATTGGTATTTTTCATAATCTCTGACATACTATCCAGAAGTAAGGCCTATAGCACTGGAAGGGATATTTGAGCCCTTAAGTTCAGCCTCCTGGTATTGTAGCAACCATGCTGTATAACCCCTTTCATAAAATTATTAAGACCTGTCATAAAACTAACTAGGTTTTTGCCCATATTGGAAAGCTGTTTCAGGCTCTAACTGCTCTGTTTTGCATCAGGCTGTATCCATTTATTCTTGTTTCAGACTGGTATTGAGACCTCGATCTTAAATCATCCTCCTTCCCTTGTTCTTACTCCTCTGATATATTTAAATGATTCTTCCAACCTGTAATCAGCCAATACAGCTGATATCAAATATCCATGTCTTTCTCCTCTGCTATTCACTTTATCATGATAGGGACTTGTAAGAACAAGATTTTTCTCTTTGAGATGCTCTCTACAGATTTTGCCTTCTTTCTGGTGTTGTTTGGTGGTATCCTACCATCATTTGTTCACAGTTGAATGCCAAGCTAGCCTAGTCAAGTCTCGGACTCTTTTATGTTCTTTCCTTCATTAATCTTTACTAGGAGATTTATTTGGACATGTTGATCTAGGTGTTGCAATAAACATGTTTTATTGAATACTCAGGGTGAATTAATGAATGGAGCTCAGTGGACACAGATACAGTAGCATATTATTAACCCTGCAGGTTCAGAAAGCCACATAACCAGCTGTGAGGGCATCTTCTTCCTAGAGCTCAAAGATATGCACTGCACCTGCAGAGTGCCAGGTTAAAAGCAATATACTGCCGGTTTATGTCACCTAAACTT
The DNA here is from genome assembly GCF_036417845.1 of Apteryx mantelli. Lineage (NCBI taxonomy): Eukaryota > Metazoa > Chordata > Aves > Apterygiformes > Apterygidae > Apteryx > Apteryx mantelli. The sequence continues at coordinate 7,464,976 of NC_089978.1, forward strand.
TATTTCAGCTTTGGTAATTAACTGTATGTGTGCATGTAAGAGATAAGCTAAGCTTCAGAATGCAAACTTATATTATTTATGCATTTATATTGCAGGATCATCTCAGAACTCCAGAGTTTTAGGAGCAATACAAACCAAAAATAAAATAAAACAAAACACACACACACACACTCACACATACACACATACCAAAAAAAAAAAAAAAAAAAAAGAAGACCTCAGACAGAAATGGTTCTAAATGGCTAAGAAAGGAGAGCCCAAGGAAATTGTAAGGCAAACTGAGTACAGTATGCCAGCTTGTGGGTTTTGCTTATTTGCTGTCCATCAGATTTCAAATTTGATGTAAAAATCATTACAAAAAAGTTTGAAAGAGCATAATGATGTTGATTTCATGAGCATAATAAAGTGTAAGAGAGAAAGTGCAATAGTATTTTTTTTAAGAACGAGGGTCACTTTTCTCCTCCCCAGATTTGTAGATCTAGGGGCTGAAATTTTGGTTCAGTTACCTCCCTCCAGCTCTTCTCACTGCTATGTGAAAATCATGCAGAGGCTTGTGTATTATAAGCAAATTATTAAAGTCCTTTGAACTGAAAATACAATTGTATACATTGTACACCTACCCTATCATTTATAAATATTATATCTAACCCTCTGGGAGCTCTTAGCACTCAGCGTTGTTCGTATTATTATGTACTCTTCCTTATGAAATGCTGTTCTTTCCTTGCTGCTTGACTTTTCTCATCATTCTTGTAATTAAAATCTCTTTTGATTCCATTTGGCATTTCACCATCTGCACACAAGGAAATACCTTGGAACTGGCCTGCCTGTGACTTCACACTGTCCACTAATTAAAGTGGGTTTTAATCGGAGATTCTTAATCACCCTTAATTTTCAGGCTACAAGGTGGTTGTGTCTGCACTCATTTCCCCAGTGACTTCCTAAAGGATGGCTGTACAAATGAAAAGTGACGTACAAATGAGATTGTGGGGCTCCATATTTATTCCTTTGCAGTGATTCCTGATAAGATTTGCTCCATTTACAAGAAAAGTCATTAATTTTTTAACTGCTACTTGGGCAGATTTCATCGGGAATCCGGAAGTCAAGCTGTGTCCTTTGCATCTGTGCTTTCCGTTGCCAGCTGCAAAATAAATAAATAAATAAATTAATTAATTAATAAACCTCCTGTTCAGTAAAGATAGGGGAAAAAAAAAAACTTGTTCCAGCTTTTGTAGTAGCATGGATGTTTTTGACAAAAATATTCTTTTATCGGAACCGCCCCACAAACTTCTCTTGATCTTTGGGAACTGAAAACTTTAAAACAAAAATCTGAAAAGTGACACTGGAAAATTTTGTCATAAAAGCTTTTTGACCATACTATTAACTGAAAAAGCATTTTTTCCCAAGTACTTCCTTTTTACTGTAAGGGTTTAGAGTTTAATCCACTAACAAGAGAACAACTTCATACTGAATTAAGAAGGCCTCTTGGCAAATAATTTTGCAGTATATGATCACAGTGGAATCTTATCGTAGCTGTTTTACTGCCTCAGACAAGTGATAATTTTGAAAGGAATAGTATATTGTGTTTATTCTTGGTTTAGAGGCAGCAGAATCCAGAGAAAACCCTGCACACCTGGGTTGTCTTCTCAGCTGTGTGATGCTGAATGATCATCTCAATTCTATACCCCACCTTTTCCCCCCTTCTACCCTGTCTTCATCTCGTCTTTGGACTGTGAGCTCCTTGATGAGAGCAATTTCTTTTAGCCTGTTTACACATTTGTTTTGTCATAATGAGACACAATTCATTATTCAGGTTGTTAGTTACTGCTGAATGGTAAATCATAATTATTGTATGTTCCTATTTCTGTCTAAAACTGCATTTTAAAGGGCTGTAAAGAAAATAAAGTTCTAGTCCATCCTGCATTGTAACATAAATCACTGCATCACTGATTATACTGTCCATCCACACCCTTGTGGCTCATTTGTCCATATAAGAATTCTTGGTATATTTAAAAGTCCTTTGCCAACCCTTCCTAGTGCACTGCATGGGCAGGTGTACAGGCAGATCATACCCCAACTGTTCCCTGTTTTAGTGGGTGATGGGAATTCATTCCATTCCTCTTGAACAAAGTTTCAGAAATTCTGTCTTGAAAGGACAGCCTTCCCTCCTTCTCCTTAAAATGGGAGTGCTGTCTGATGCCAGTGATGATAGAAGTACATTTCCCTCCCACCTGACCTTTACTTCATGCCAGGGATATTGGCTATTACGTTCCAGCTAATTCTAGTTTTCATTCCAGTTGCCAGTGGGAAAACTCTGAAATCCACCCCTCCTCTACCTTACACACTACACGGTATTAAGGGAATAGTAAATAGAAGCAATCCGAATGCCTAGGTTCAGCTTCCCTCTTACAGTCCCAAATGTCCTGTATTTGAAGCTCTGGTAGCAGTAGTATAAAATCTTTAAGTAATAAACTTCTGAGTAAATCAGACTCAAGGATACGAGAGAGAGAATGTTCTTAGGATTTCAGAGACTTGTATTCAATCTCTTGCTGCTCCCCAAGCTTCATTTATGAGACTGGGCAAGTCCCATAGCTTCTCCATGCCTCACTTCTCCATCTGTACAAGGCAGTCGTGAGATCAAATCCATTCCTAATCATGAAGTGCTCAGATACTACTCTAGAAAGTACTCGATGGAATAGCTAAGCTAAACTCCAGATGAAGTAGCTAAGAGAAACTGCAGTCCCAACTGTTCCACCTGGCCAGGCTGTGGTTCCACATGGTGGCCTTGTACTTCAGCTGCATCAGGGATATTCCCCACCTTCACCTCCCTCCGTTCTGGTGTATTCTCACGCGTTATTGATTATTGATTAGCAGCTGGAAGTCAAGAGCCCCATTATGTAGGGCATGAACTTTAACAGCTGCCTGCTGCGGAGCCTGGAGCCATCAGGGTGAAGCAAGGTGTTTAAGGAACGCTCATATCCCCGACATCGTTGCCATTGGTAGTGGGGTAAAATATGTGCATATATACAACTTCATGTCAACATATTTAATAGAGAGTAGCTGGAAAAAAAGCAAGCACAAAAACATTGGGTATTATACAGATGTCAGAAAAATCTGCCCTCATGCTGTCCACGGACAGGAGGAGATGTGAAATGTTGGTAATATAGCTTATTGCACATGTCAACGGCAGAATTAACACTGAACTGCACATCATAAAGATATAGATCATTGGTAGCATACTTAAAGAATACCGGTGGTTTTATTGATGTCATTGTTCTCCTCCTTCTATTTCCCCAGTGTCTAAACCCAGGAATATCTCATTAAACCAAGTCTTTTCAGGGAACGCCAGGGAGTATGGGAGTACAAAAAATCGCTAGTAAAACAAGAACTGCCAGCTGAAACCATCAAGATCATTATCAGCAAAGGCTTCAAATGCTGCAAGTATAACAGGGCCAGTTCTGAGTGCTAATGAGCATCCAGATAGGACAGGCATTTTCTCACCCCCTGAGGAAGGGTCATAACTAGTCTGACAAACTCAATGTGCCTCAGCACTGGAGGAAGAATACTCGTGAAAAGGTCCACAGCTGTCAGAAAACGAATATCTTTAAAGGTATACTTGAATTGAGAACTCAGATAAAGACTGTTCTGGGGGAAGAATATGTACACACACACACACACACATGCACACACATGTATACATATGTATGCATATATGCATCACAAATTTCTCCAGACTGTTTTGTGTAACGCACATGAAAAAAAGACCACATTTTATAATCCAAGATTTTAAGGGGATTATATGAAAAGACCATAAATAAATTTTATATATATATATGTATATATAAAATATATATATATATTTCCTTCCACTGCAGACAGCCTATTGATAACTTCTGCTTCCATGTTGTCAATATTTATTGATTGCATTGTCATAAGGTGGGAGTCATCTGTCCGAATGTGGCCATTCACTATGAACATACATACACATACCAGTTTAGCAGTCCTAACCATCAGACCCCTGTTGCTCTGCAAGATCTTCCCACTCTCTTACTAGTGACTATTCTGTGGCAAGACTCAACTAAGCAAAGCAAACATCCAGTGGAGAAACATCTTCCATTACAGAAACGGCTCCTCTCTCTCCTGTTGTTATTATTGTCATTATTATTATTATTCCTGTTGTTATTATCTGTCATTATTGGTCAAAGTACTGCTGCTAAGGCTGTCGCCATCTGGCATTTCCACTCAGTGACTAAAGCTTATGACTGCTGGCCACCCTTTTACCCAGAGGGTCCTTCATCATGAAGCCACGAGGAGCATATGTCCTTAATAAAATTCTTCTTCCTGATGCTGTGTTCAGGTTCTTTAGGAAAGTTGTGCCTTGGCACTGCCTTCTTTTCACCTTCCCATACACACACATTTCTGATAGGGGATTCGTAGTGCAGTGGAGTACCCTAAAGTGTCTCTAGGTACCTTCCACCTTCTTCTTCTGGGATCAGCCCTCATTGCTTTACCTGTAATGCGTCACAGCTGCTCTCACTATCTTTGTGCCCCAGCCCCCTGGACTTCTCCCGTCCTAATCACAAAGATACAAAGCCAGTGCATAGACATATGACAGCTCTAGCACTTCCACCAGGAGCACATACAGCTACCCAAATACACTGACAGTGATCCACCGGCTTCTAAGGATCGAGTAGTCCTGCTGAAATCCAACAGGGTTATTCACATGCTTTGGACTTTCAACGTTTTTTCTGCTGTTATCAATTAAGATCACATTCCCGATTCTTGTGACTTAAAAAGCCTCTCCCCAAACATTAAGGCATACTCAAATGATTTTCTTCCGTGAGAAAAATAAATAAATAAATAAATAAAAGAAGAAAGAAAACCAAGCAAGACTTGGGAGCTGAATGTAGTGAACATGTTCTTGAACACATTTACCCAGTATTCACCCAGTTCCCATACCAACAGGGAAAAATAGCTACTTCCGTTACAAAATGTAGTATTTAAACACCAGCTCTCTTAGTACTTGAAGAACAGATATTTTATTTCAGAGAATAAAGAAGCTCTGTTAAAAATGTTAGCTATACTACTTTTCTCAAAAACTACTATAGACAAATGGTTAACTTCTAAATAGCATATTCTTTTCTTAAACAGTATCTCCCCAGCTGATAATTCATATAAATCTACTTAAACTACTATGACTTCCCTTCATCTAAAGAATTGGTATAAACCCCAGAAATATACCCTTAAAAAACTCTCTTTTTACCATCCACTTAATAAACTATTATCACTTTCTATACAGAACTGGAGTAATTCCCCATATAATAGTCTTTCCATTTTCAGGAAAATGTGTGGTGTCTTTGAAATTTTTTGCGCTATGTTTGTCCAAATACTAAATTATTTGGGAATCAAGTCTTTTTAAATGCTCCAATATGTTTGCTACTTATAATACAGTAGTGTCCTATACTTGCTTTATTAAGACATCTGGCTGAATTGGGTATAATTTCCAGTATTTCCTTGCTCTTTTGTTAAGTCCAGATTATTCTTACTGTAAAATGGAAGACCATTCATGCTGTTATAATAGGTTACATAGGCTTTTTTTATAGCAAAAATACATTTGCTTTCAATTTTATAAATAAATCACAGACTTATGGTAGTTAACACTTCCATACCATGCATGACGAGGGTACTGGCAGGTTAGCACAATATGGGAATGGAAAACATGTTGACAGAGCTAAGTTCTCCATTTTATTATTTGAAAACAGTGTACTACAACAGCTGCAGCAGTCAGCTAGGAATCCTGTGCTACCTGCTCAAAGAGTTCATGTATTATTTGTGCCTGTCATGTTCCATCAGACATTTTATCTGATGTTGTCGATGCACCAAATGTTGTGTAACTAAAATCGGTCTCGTGTCTTGTGTCTCCTGCTCCATTCATTAGTACATCTTAACACATGCAGAACTCCAAGAATCATTATTTTGACATGTTGCTGCTTGATTTTTTTCTAAACTTGTCTTCAGGACCTGATACATGTTTGTCTCCCAGCATTAAGGTCACCATTGTTCTTCCTTATGGTATTGCTGATACCACTTTTTTAAGCCAGGCTCTTCTTTCAATCAGCAAAGGCTAGCCTCTTGACATTGACAACTTCATTCTAGCACCTAAGAAGGTCAAAGCAGTGGAAAGGTACTCCTCCCAGCATGGGGAAATGACAGTATAGTCTTCCAAATTCTAGAAAAGACCGAAAGTACCTGATAAACAGGATTAAAGCAACATGACCTCCAGGAGTGCAGCTCACCGGGATCGGTAAGACTTCCTTTGCCCCACAGAGGACTATCAGTGGTAACAAAATGTGTGCTATTATGCCATATGACAGTGAGGGATGGAAGCAAAGAGATTAAGTAACTGCACGGGAACTCTGTGCCAGTGTGAAAAATTGAAGCCATGCTTCCCGCATGACAGCCAATGGCTTCTGGCTTACGAGACTGTTTTCTTCTCCCATAGAGCAGGACAAACTGTCTTAGCTGACAGGAGTTCACAAGGTGGATGCCACCTAGGATTTAAAAGACTGGTAGCTTGTTGTAGAAATTCCTATCCCAGAAACTCATAGGGTACCTCTCCTCGGTATTTAGGAGCAGAGGAAACAGGAAAGAACCAGAAGTTTTAGTGGTTGATACTGACAGCACTGGCTAAAGCGGGAGATGATGCTCTGAATTTGAATGTCGCTCTAGAGCGAAGCAGCCTCTGTGTCAAGTGACAGACAAACCAGAGTGGTGCAAATGCCCAACATTATGAAAATTGCTTGCCTGGCAAGTCATCTCACCAGCAGACATATGCTTATGCTGCAACAAAGCAGCAGGGATTTCTTTATCTCTCTCCTCTTGTGTGCCTCCAGCTTCTTTAGCACTCATCTCCTTCTCCCTCTAAAGGTTTTTTTTTTCCCTCCATCAAGAAAAAAACACTTGGAAAGGGCAGGTGTGTAAATAAGGGAAAATCCTAAAAAGCCTTCTAAATACAAAATTTTTGCTTTCAAATCATATCTTTCTAATCAAAAAAAAAAAAAAAAAAGAATTAAAGAGGAAGCAATATCCTTGTCCAGAAAGAGTGGCAAGAAACAGCAAGTGAAAACAAGAAGCCTACCAAAGCTGACTTTTGATATATGAGAAACTGCAGGTGTTCCTATCTGTTGGATAACAAGTATCATATCGCTGAATGGACACCTCTCAGAAGCACACACACAGACTCTTATGGTGCCAAAGAGGACACCCATCTCAAAGGAGATGCTGAACCTGCCTCTGATCCTTCCTAAAAGCAGGAAACTCACCCAGAGTGGTAGAGCAGCACTGAGTCAGAGCTGTCTGAGTACAGCAGAGAGTAAAAGGTGTCCAAAGAACACAACAGCCTAAGCAAATTTCATGAAATTAAGAAAGTGCCAGTCTGATCCAAAGCTATTTGAAGTTAATACAGATCTCTGTAGTGACTTGAAAAGGCTGAGGATAAAGCCCTCAGTGCAGAATTTCTGCTGGAGGTATTTGAAGATTTAGTATCTCTGTAGGGAAGACAAGGCTGAAAAGGATCTCTTAGGTCATCAAGTCCAGTCACTTGTTATTTCAGATATCTCACCACACACTCCCTTTCATAGCTGTATCAGTCTCCATCTGTGAAATGTCAGAACAAAGGTGCAACAGCGTAATATTTCTCTTATGAAGAAGATAAGGGACAAGGGATAATGGAAGTCGTTTCTTTAAATCCGGAAGTAAAAATTTTAATCTACAGTGAAAATGAAAATAGGATGTTTGTGATTATTTACATGAGGGTCATTGTATTCATATTGAGCCCCTAGTGACAGCTGTGAAACACAGAAAAGGAATACATTTGCACTAAATGTACTGATTGGAACCTAGTAAATAATTTCACAATTGAGGATGCAAAAAACTGATGATAAAGATCAATCTTTCTCAGATATGCTAGGGCTCCATGGTTAAAAGACATGAAAAGGAGGGAGAAATGTGTCCAAAGTTAGCTGATTTGACTCTGAACTCAGAAAAGGGAATAGGACTGCTGAGTAAGAAGGAGCTATTTTTACAGCCTCTTTTCAGTGTAGAACCATAATTTAAAGGGCTCAATCAAAGGTTATGCCCATGTAAGTGTGATTCTCAGCTTAGAGGTTTCTTGTTAAAAAAAAATACAAACCAGTAGCTAATTTATGCTATTTATGTATTTATTAGTGTAGAAATCTAATCAAGATTTTAAGAACAAAAACATAATTTAACACATCTTACTTCAAAAAGAATACATTCTTTATGGAGTTCTAATTTAAAAAAAAAAACTCTTTTGCTCCAGTAGCTTTCATTTTTCTGTAATACTGTCCTTTGGATAGATATTAGTGTCCTAAAAAGAGGCTAATGAAAATTTCATGATGGATCATTTACACAACCACATTTTCTGCTTCTTCTCTTTGTAGGTTTTGTATGAATTTTCATTGTCTCAATTTTTGTGGAAAATTCTGGAAATTATTTTTGTTTGCCAGCTTTATCATGCAGATATCTGTATCTTAAAATTCATGTTCTGATGGTGTGAGTTACAGGTCTGCATCCTCTCACTGAAGGAAAGAAACTCTGTGAGTTAAGTTTCCAGTGTATAATTACTAACGCAAAATTTGCCTATTACCAATGCATTTATTTTATCCAGGCATTTTGGCAAATGTTCTTGTAACATTTTGGGGAGTCACCAGATGGCACTAAAACATTGCATGGTGCCAAAAATCATTACATTTGTTGCCAAGAAATGCATTACTTTACAATAATATCATTTCTCTCCACTTTGGCCATAGCTCGGACTGACATCTCTTCTAATTTCCACTGAACTACAGGCACTGGCCCTTGCTCATTGAGCCAGAGAACAGCGAGGCAAACTTAAAGTCACAGGTACGTCATCCAGAGCCATTAATCCGCTGAGAATACTATTGTCATCTGTATTCTGCTCGATACACACTATTCACAATTATATTAACTATTACCTGATAGCTCCCAGAAAGTGAAAGATGTTCTCTTCTTGTGCACTTCACAAAGCATGACAATACTTATTTTAGCAAAGAAGTTGCCTACGGAAGAACAAGAGATCAGTCAAGCAGTGTAGACTCTTATTTCAATTTTAGGGTGGATTCTTTCAGTTTAACGTAAGCCTAACTGATTAAAAATAATATTTAAATGTTTTTAAAAAACTTGACCAAAAGTCTCTCTACCCCAGTTTCCTCTATTCAACAGTGACCCAAACCAGCTACTTAAAGACGAGTATATGAAAAAAGAAAGCAAATTAAGCTCCATTAAAAGGTCTAAGAATATTCCAGAAGTCTTTTGCAAAATATTACATGCCAAATTTAACTAAGGTAATTTGATATATCTACTCAGTCCTACACTGTTATTTATTTACTATTTTGCAGTCCCTTTTATTGTCATGCCCTTTTAAGTCTTTCCCTGTCTGGACTGGTCCCTTCTCGCCATCCCCTAAGTTAAGAAAAACAAATACTTGTATCATTTTCTTAGTTCCCCCAGTTGCTCTAACTGGTTATAATCTTTTAACTAATAACTGCTTTATCATAACCTTGACAAATGAGTTTTACAAATATTGAAAGAATCTGTCCAGCTCTATTCTGAGGAAAATACACAAACTGAGGAAGAATGTCGTATGTATATGGTCCTCCTAGGGGAACTCAGAGAACACATGCAATGGCGTAAGTCATGTCAGACTTCAGGAAAAAAAAAAAAAAAAAAAACTAAAAGTCCCTACTGACTCACAGACCCTGCTAAATCACTAGTTTGTTTAGAAAGAAGAATGTGCTATTCACCCGCACTCTTTTAAAATAGAGACAGTTAAAAATTAGAAAACTTTTCATGGAAATTTGGACAAAATAAAAGGTACAGTTCTCTTTTTGAAAGCTACAGGCAGACTGGGCCAGCTTCACTTGGGATGATGAAGTCTCCTGCCCAAGTGACATTTGTTTTGCTAAAACATTTGTTTTATTCTCTTTCCTTCTGCATCTCCCTCATCCCATCTGAAAGGTCATTGACCATGTCCTGTCTAATGCTTGGACTGCAGCAGGGCCCCCTTTTCATCTGACTGCACTACCTAACCGAATGAGGCTTTGATCTTTGTCTGTCAGTCCTAAATAATACAGTGCTACAAATCTAATACTGTTCCTAACATTATTAACAGTAACAAGTACATTCTAGCGTTTAACTCGGGGTCATATTCAACATCAAAATCCTTCCCTGATCAGTTGCTTGCTTCACCCTATAGGTCCTGACTACTCAGTACTTTGAATCTCAAAAACTCATTTACCCACAAGGTCAGATTTACATATTACAGGCAGCTGAATCTATTCAACGGAAAGGACAGAGCAGAGAGTAGGGCAAGCATAGTAGTTTGTGGTGGGCTCCCTGTTTGGAGAGTCTAGAGTGAGGAGAAGAAGGTTTTTCAAGTTAATATTGGTTGGGTTTTTTTTTTCACTGAAACCTGCCTAAAAATAATTTCTATCTGTGGATTTTCAAGAGACATGGAGGGTATTCAGAACATTATCGCTGCAATCACTGTTTTTATTTCCACGTGATAGGTATTGCAAAGGTTCAAGAGACGTGCCTGAAATAATGGCCTGGGGATAGTAACAGCACCCCTGAAACAACTAACCGTAGCAGGTAAATAAGTGGCTCTCCATAAAGACATCTCACCTTCATGATGCGTGCCAGTGTGGACCCTGCCCGGGAACTCACACACTCTCCCAGAAAATGTCCTGTAAAGCCAAAGAGTCCCCGAGCCGTTCCCTGATCCCCTCATTCTCTGCACGGGCACAAAGCCGCAATCTGGCCGCACTCTGGTATCGATTCATCACATTCTGAGTTTCTGCATTACCTTATGAGCAAAGCAAGGAGGCAACATATTTTTCTCCAGAGCAAATCCACCGTATGATAGATGAAGCTTCACAAATACACGCTCCAGAAAGCATCCAATCATTTAAAGAACTCCCACGACCAACCACAGTAACCTTGAAATATTTTGGAATACTTGATAAATCTCTCTCCCACTCTAAGCTTATTTCTTTTTTGTGAAAATACATGACTAAACACTTTGGTTAAAGTCAGGAAAATACAGCCCCTCCATCATGTACTTCAAAGTTTCTGTTTGCCCAGATTTCTCTTGAGCAGCGACTGCCTTTGACTGTGTGTCACCTCCAGTGATGTTTCTGCAGTGTGGAAAAATACCTGCTGGAGAAACCCACTTTGTGGCCCTCTGCTTCATCTTCTCATCTGTGTTTTCTGCTGCAGGTAGAATTACTGATTGCTGTTTCGCTCCTACAGATGCAGCCCTAACAGTCTAAATATGGCAGCACTGAAGCAGTTCATAAACATTAATTAATGTATCCGCATTACATCCCTCTGAGGAGAGTGATGATAGAGCAGCGAAGGTGTCTTGGTATAGATCCAGAGGTGTGAGTTCATGCCTCTCCCTGGACTCATTCCAAACGTTACTCCCAGTCAGCTCGGCTGTAAATGAGTACCACATCACTGGGGCTGAGGAAATCAAAGGCAGCTGGATGGGATATTAGCCATATCGCTCCCCTGTGGGAGGTTAGCAACAGAAACTGTTGTCCTTGCCCAGACTAGCACAGTTAGCCCTGGCGATGGTTTGATTCTGCTGTGTACGGAGGTGCTGCTGTCACCACTCTGGTGAGAGCAACTGCAGCAGAGGGGGATGAAGACCCGGGTCCTCAAAGGCATTTGAAGCTCTAAACCCCTGTAAACTCAGTGGGAGTTAGTCCTGCTACTACTTGGGGTATCTGAGCCTCAGCGATTTGTCTCAGTTCTGCGGCAGAGCAGAAAATTGACCCTGACTCGTAAGTCCCATCCACTGGGATATTTGTTTTCTCTTCTGCGAATCTTTGCTGATAAAAGCAATAATTACTCAAGAGAGTTGTCCCACTGAGTAAAAGAAGAATTTCTTGAAAATACATATGCATTGTCACACAACTGGGAATAAACCTTGTTTAGTCATATGAGATGAAAGCTAATAAATACTGCTTTGCATTCACTGTCTGTCGTATTCATTATTCTTATTAAAAGATCCAACATTGTTTTCAGGATGGAACAAAACAATCACTGCCTTGGAGAGCTTATATAATACTTTTCATCCCAGAAACTCACAAGGCATTTATAAATAGTAATTAATTAAACCTTTGTAAATTATAATATGTCTTTATAGATGGGAAACTGAGGTAGACAACTCACTGTATCACTCAACACATCACTTAACTGATGTCCAAATGGAAGTAAAAAGCACAATCACTGGCGACTTGTCCTGTACTCTAATCACCAAACCCATTTCCTCCTAATAAATAATTTAAGTTGTTTTTATTTTAATGAACTATAAAGAAATGAAAATTTGTTTAGATTGCCCTAAGGTGAGTGAGGAACAAAAAAGTAATATAGATACATGGCCTCCTGTTTCTCCTCTAAGCGCCTGAATGTATTGTACAGACAACATAATGAAAGTTTTGAAAATTAAATGCTCCATCATTAGCTAAATAGGCAGAAGTAACTGTCTAAGTGATAAATAACAGAATCATGCAGCATCATTTAGAGACCATTCTACAGTGAAAAGTATCCTATTTTATCAGATATTTTTTGGACTCTGCTAGATGCACTGGAACCAATGAAGCAATAAATACATCAAAATATAGAGGTAAACAAAATCATAAAACATCCAACATGACAACTGAAACACCCACGAATACATAAATATTTATGAAGCAATAGGTACTTCTGAAACACCCAGAAGGTTTTGATTGAAGCATTCAAATTTGAATAGTCCAATCAAAGCATTGTGTGTTCACATGATCAAAGAAATAGGAATTGCTTGGCAACAAAGGGAAACAGTGGCTTGGAATGTGTTTTAAATAGGTTAATTGCCTTTAAGTTGCCCAGCATTCCTCAAGGCAATAGGGCCTAATGCCAAAAAAAGAATATTTTCAGTGTGATTTGAGTACTGAACTGCTAGTTTCCAGATATAGATTATTCCAAAGGAAATTTCAAGCAGACAGATCAAATATACCTCTGAATGTATCTGCTAAAACTTTTCCTCACATCCTTAATATTTTTTTCTAGCTCACAATCCCTAGACAAGTTGGTGCTTTGAGGTTACAGCTGTGAACGTGGAGGTTTTGAATGACAGCAGCAGAAGCCCTCAAACGCACTGTAACTCAAATGCATCCTTTTGAGATCATCCTTTTTTAGCCTTGACTCCAAAAAGAGGAGCATCCATAGCTTTGCCCATCTTCTGTTCCCCTCCATCCCTTCTCTCTAACAGAAGCCTGGGTAGGTAGACCAAAGATACAGAGCTGGGACCTTTTGCCCTTGTTCTGCTATATAAGATAAGGAAACAGCAGCAGTTTGTCTGTAAACTTCTAAAAGGCTTTATATAATCAGATTCTTATGGAATAGACATGAAAGCTGGACACAATGGGATATAACTGTAGGCTTCTTATCATCATTTTCCAAACATTTTCTACAGTTTTCTAAATTTAAAGACCAGAAAGGTCATTACATCAGACTCTTGAGTAGGATCTTCTATGTATTATGCACACTGCCCTGTAAAGACCCCAGCAATTTGTGACTAAAACACATCTTTCAGAAAGTTATCTAGCCTTTTTTAAAGATAATAAAAGATGAAGAATTCAGTGCTTCCCCTTGCAGCTTGATGTCATCAAACCAAAATTAGTCATCTCTTTCAGTGCCCCCTCAGAAGCTCTTAGGAACAATACTGTTGAGGACTGCATAGAGTGAACAAAATAGCAAAAAAAATTGATATGGATCCTGTATTTCTCGCTTTCTACTCATCCTTCTCAAAATCTACTGCTTAGTGCTAATGATGAAGCTCTTTCTTAGGAGCTAAATCCATTCTACTGGGAATACAGGCACGGATATTTAGGGTGCAGACGTGTAGCTTCAAAGCTGAAGCAAATTTTACATTAATGGGTGTTATGATACAGGAGTGAAAAGCTAGTTAGTCTACAGAGATCAAGATCTGCTGATCCTTCCCTCTCCTCAGAATTATTGTGACCTGGAATTGCAGTGTAAGATTTCTAAATCCTGTGTTGTGTGATGTCAGAGTGGGAGATGGACCTGGAGTAACGATGAGTCTCAATGTGAGTATGATTGTTCTCTCTTTATTCAAGCTTTTACAGAGTATATATAGACAGGCAATAAGCATGCGCTGGCGATAGCTATATGATTGGCTTACAGCTTCTGTCCACGCGCCTAAAGCGGATATATGATTGGTGCAAGGTTGCTGTCCACGCGGAGGGGTCCGTCGACATTTATGGAACCTAGTTCCGTCTAGACTTGTTTACCAGGTTCGTGAACACCTTCTTTTGTAGTGCTCAAGGCCGCTGCAAGGAGCGCTTGCCTTGGCCTAGATTCCCTCCCTTACCATGAAGACGGGATTGCTCATCCCAATCAGATCATGCCCTCTCTCACTTAACCATTCCTCCACAGTGTATGCACCTGAACTATTTCTTAGGTATCTAGTTCCAGCCAAGGGTCTCAAAGGAGGCATCACTCCTAAAATTATCCATAATAAATATATATTGTGGCATCAGGTAAACATCAGATGCTTTCCTGCTAATATGGAATTCATTTAGAGTAAGAGTTTTCATTCAAATTTCACTTCTGTCATAGGAATCAGCTAAAGTACAGTGGGAGACTTACTTTTGTAAAATGACAAGTTGTGCTTATTTGATAAATGTTAATACCATTTGCTGGATAAAACACACAAAAGACAGCTATTGTTGCTACATTTTGCCCAACTGAACTAACTATTTGATGAATAACAGCAAAATTTGTGGCTTATTTTTTCTCTGGTATTCAACCAGCTCTTCAATGTGAGGACTGAACATGAATGTAGGGACAGCACCAGCAGCTCTTATTTATACCACATAGCCTTTGCAGAACTGGTATTGGCCTTGTGCCTTTCCGTGATGTTCCAGTGACCTTATCCATATAAGTCCAGCATAATCTGGGCATCATTTCAATGAAATCAAGAGAATGAACCAGTTATTGTCATTACGGTTCTTCACATGAGTAAATACACAATATGATGAATAAGGTTTAGAGATTCAGGCGCTTTTACAGATTTCAGAATCTGGACCAAAAGCATGAACCAAACTAAGTCATTACAGGAAATTAACTCTCTTCCAAGCCTTTTTGTCTCAGCAGTCTTTATTCTCTGCATACACTCTGCAGGATGTTTCACTTTGGGTCATTCTATTTTGAAGAGCTCTGGTTACTATGTCACCTTGGGTTTAGCTAAACATTATCTTTAGCCTTGTAGATCACTTGCAGCAGCTGGAGGCCTCCATACTCCCCAGCCTGGTTGAATACAATATTTTTAACATTTCAGCAGGCACTTCAAGCAGACTTACAAAGGCAAACAAACTACTGTGAGAGATGAGAGTACTAAATGCAAGTGTCATAAACCATGCTTCAGTGGGACTGATCCTGACTGGCACTGAGCACCTGAAAATAAATTTGAGGGTATTCAGACAAATCACACTGTCTCTCTGGGTAGGAGCTAAGAGGCAAACTACTAATACATGTGACTTTCATTATGATTATTCCCTTAAGTTTTCTTTAGAAGACTCATCGTGTCTTCCAACTCCTTTGAGCTTAACTAAACGAAGGACTGAAGCAGCAGGTTCAGAGATTCAGAGTCTCTACATAGATATTTATTGAACCACATCTCTGGGAAGCACAAGGATGTCTGGTGTATCAAGGTCCTGCACTGCCTCTACATGCCTCCACTGAAAAAGCTGGCCCATATCTTTCTTGAAGAATATACGCTCTTCATAGCCTTTTCCTGTTCCTAGACAGTCACCAGAACTCCCCTTTCAGATATAAAAATTAAGTCTCGCAGCCACTAAAACCTGGCTGCCGTCCAGGGCTCCTGTCTTAACTGTCTACAAGTCAGATTGCCTCCTTCTGAATCAGCCCCTCTATTCGAAACTCAGGATGCTTTGCTTGAGAAACTGGTGTTATAAAAAAAAATGGCATTGTTCTTTGTATTTGTTACTGCTGACTTATTTACTATTTATTTATTTATTTATTTATTTATTCACTATTGCGCAGTGACAGGAATGACATCCGGCCCAGTATCAAATAAAACAACCAGGGATACAAACTGTTTGCAAGTTAAATCTTAGGGGGAGGGAAAGAAAGGGGTCCACAGAGAGTTGCTTGTTTATATAAGCAGTGACTCCTTTAAGTCAGTGTCATTTCAGCTGAGGAATTTAAAATGGAATTGTTGCTTCATGGTTATATATACTGCTTAAACATCATCTTTTATTCATCATACTTATTCTACACTGAAATTAGTGCTCGGTCCTCTGCATAAAAGGAAAATATATATTTATGTAAAAAAAAGGAAAGTTTAGGACTAAGTGTTGATAGATTAAATGGAGAATGAGTAAATATTCTTTGCCAAAGTATGTACTTGATCTTACTAGAATCTTCAAGTAATAAAGCACTGCTATTCTGGGAGCTCCTTAAGCATCCTTTATCTAGAAAGAAGGTTAAATTATAGCACACTGAAGCTGCATCTGAGAAGGTAAGATGAATGTACAGTTGCTTCAGGATTAATGCAGCTTTTAAAACAATTTACAGTCCAAGAAACTATTAGCACACACTAAAGATTCTATTAAAAACTAAACAGAATAGTAATATCATAGAGAGAACAAAGGAAAACAGGAGCTTAGTAGATAAAAGCTTGTGAATTAAAAAAAAAAACTTGGTGTTTTTGATTAGTGATTTCCAGATTATTGATATTTCTGCAAGATCCTCATACAAACATGTAAAGCAGCAAAATTCTGAATTTACTGGCTCATCAGTATAACAACAATGGTGTAATGTAGTGGCCTCTTTCACACCAACGAACTAAGTCCTCTACTGGATTACAGAAGACTATGCACAATGCAGGTTGGTCCATGTTAAACTTAGGAATAGTGGTCTATTGATCCCAAAATCTAAAACACATTGTTTTGATTGTGTGATGACATGATGACATAAAATGAAGGTAACAAAATATCACTTACTCTTTCCTTAATGCATATATGTTGTTGAGTGTGTGAAGAAGAGAAGGTAGTCAGGTAATGAAACTTGCAGCGGAGCCCATATTACCTAAACATCAGATCTGTGCAGTGTGGACACCACATCCAAGTCAGTCTCACCTCCCTTAACAGTCAGAGAAGAGAAATGTGCACAAAGGGAATAGCCCATTTTGGATATCAGTTTTAGGATGGGGTAAAAAGCATATTGGAAAAGTGTTTCCTTTCCTTCGTTGACTATAATTCTAGACAACTAACCTTTTTGTTTCTCAGTTATAAACTAGTTCGTACTGGTAAATCTGCATCAGTCAGCACTCAGAAGTTGAGAAAAATCAAACCTATGGCTGAACAAGCAGCCAAAATGCATAATGATTCCAGGACCAGGTCATTACTGCTGCTGTAGCTTTAGGCCCTATTACACAGATGGTTAATTGGCTAACAAGCAGGGAACGGAGTAGGAGGGAGCAAACATTTTTCAGCATGGCTCACAATCCCATCTGAGGAAGGATGTGGTCCGATGCACTGATTGATCTAGGACATCTGGCGGCAGGTGTCCACACCTCCAAAGGGCTCTTCTCATTCTGCCCACAGATTTCATTTTCCCTTGCAGTAGGTTGGATCAAGGCCGTCTCCACAGCTGATATTTCTGCCCAGTTCTGGCAACAGGACAGTACTACAAGGGTAGATGGGTTACACAGCAACTGCAGGGCTGAGTATGCCCTTCCTGACCTGTCCTCATGGCTGGTAGGTATGTGCTTGGGTCCTCACTCAGAAGAGGTGTGGATCTGTACTTTCTCCACTGATGTGTTACTCAGATAATCTCAAGCTTGCACCTGAATATGGGCTTGTATTCATACTCTGTGCTCATGAAAGAAGTATTTGGGATGCAGTGAAGGCCCAGGACACCTTTTTTTGTACAATGCTCACATATCTATTGAGACAAAAAAAAGTCTAGTTAGTTTTATAAAAGTGTGAAAAAGTTAGAGAAAATGCCAACTGCAGTAACATTAGCTAGAGTGAAGAATTAAAACTAATAACTAAACCATGACTGTGGTGAGAGGGAGTGGAAGGGGATTTCTCCTGTGGGCCAGTAAATCCATGAGGAAATAGCTTCCATCTTCCATCTTTCAACACCATATGGTGTTGACCACTGTCTGAGAGGGGACTCTGGGGTTGATAGTCCCTGGTAGCAATGATAGCTCCAATGGATTTCTGCTGGATCCTCATGTCACTCAGTTCAAATTAGGGCCAGGTTCGTATTGCTTCTGCTGTATTTGCCTTACATACACAACATCTTGTACATTTTTCTCTTTAGTGTGTGTTTTCTTGAGTTTCATTGTCATCACTGTCCCGTATAGGAGAATTGGCTCAGACATTTATTTGATAAAATCTTTTCTCTCTGAGGTATTTAATTCAACAATTTCATTGGCACCTTCATGCTACACATTTATTAAGATTTTATTGCCCCCAAGAACAGTGCTTCTTCTCTAAACAGTAATTTGTTGCTGTAGTAGTTTATCAGAGAGATCTGCCTAAAGATTTCTCTTAACAGTGCATATTTTGTATTGCAGTTCCATGTAGAGACTCACTAACAAGGAGTGAGGAAAGAGCAAGGAGAAGTTACTCAGCTTTACATAAGCAAATAAGTGGATTAGAAGAAGAGACTTATACCTGCCAGGCTTCAACCCATTCTTTGTAGCTTAATGAAAAGGTTTAATAAGGAACCAAAGTATGTGGGGAAACTGCACCCCATCTAACATGTCATTTGGGCTGATCCATGGTTTAGAGTGGAGACTGGAGTTGTAAGCAATGGTTGCCAGAGGATGCCAACCTTTGGTAGCTTAAGTAGCCATGTACCAAATATGGGACCAGTACTGATAATGCTGAAAGAGAAATTTAAACAGTCCTGAAAATGCTTGAGAATAATCACAGGGACTATTCTGAGGAGCGAGAGTGAGGCACACATCTTGTTTCAAATCCAATCCACAGTTGGGGCTAAACTTAGCACTCTGGAGGTTCCCCTGCTCAGTCGTTGCCTTGTCAGTGAAGAAGCAAGTAATGTAACTAACTTGACTGTACCAAAGGACGTTATTGGCATCTATCTCCCACAGTAACCACCAGGAAATGTTTACAACATCAAATGAGAAAACTAGAAAAAACCCTCCTCAGCATACTTCCCCAGCTTCTGACAATTTGCTCCTCAGTGTCTTGACCACAGGCGTTATCTTTGGTTTTGGCACCCATTTTGCCTGTATCTATCTCTGTGGATTTTTCTTTCGGAATTTTACAGAGTTGTTTGTTTTTCAGCCCTTGCAAACTCAGCATCACCAGCATCCTGTGGCAAGGGATTCCACAGCTTGGTTACAAACCAGGTGCACAACCACTCGCTTTTGTTCATTTTAAAGGGGTCACCTGCTAGCTTAATTTGATGCCCCAAGCTCTCACAGTGGAATAGAAAATAAGCAATCATTTCCCTTTTAACTGTTGATGATTTTGTAGACCTCTGCCATATTGTCCTTCCATCATCTCTTTCCAAGCTGAAGAGCCAAAGTGTATTTGGTCACCTCTCATAGAGAAGTTGTTTCATTTGATAATCTGAGAAGAAAAGCCTTTTTCAGTTTTACCTTAGCCTTTTTGAAAATGAGGAGAGAGGAAGGGAGAAGGAACAATAACTTCACATAGTATTTCATATACAAATACATTATGGATTTCTGGATTTGTTTTGTTCTCTGTTCTTTTTCTTATAATTCCTAGGATATGATTTGCTTTTTTGACTGTTACTGGATGATATTTGCATGGAAATATTTGTGTGTTATACCCCCAAGATCTCATTCCTAAGTGATAATCACCAGCTCACAGCCCATTACCCTGTCTGCAAAGTTAGGATTGTTTTTGTCGGATGATTTGTGTTACATCTGCCTACATCAAAATTTATCTGCTGTTTTATTGCTCCTGCAACTCTTAACGGTTGTCCCTGACTAACTTCGTATTGCCAGCAACCTTTGCCACTTCACTCTTCACTCTTTTCCCAATCACTTGTTAACTTATTAAAGAGCAGAGCCCTAGCACAGCGTCTTCTGGTCATGTGATCACATCATCTGCTCCCAATTTCCCTGTTCTTTCAACCAAGTCTTTATTCATGCACGGGCCTTCTCTGGCTCCCCGGTTTCTCTAAACACCTCTGGCAAGGAACCTCATTGACAGGCTTCTGGAAATCCACTTAAGCTGTAGACAGCTACTGTGGCACATGCATTACATTAGTAGGATTTAATTGATGTGTAAGACTTGAAATGATTCCTATGCTTAGGGGCTGCTGAGTTCACAGCTACTACACATACAGGATAAACATTCGCATCACACTGTGCTCTAAAAATACTTTCTTTTTCATAGCACCTTGCAATTGTATTTATATCAAGAAAGACACCATTTTTTTTCTGTGAAATAGTTCCTAACACAAGTGGTGATCCTGCATAGATGCTGACAAGAAAGATTTCGTTACTTCCTAGAGCATTCTTAAGCTACAGTATTCATAAAACACAGCAATTATAGTTATAAAAGCACATTCACATAAGACATTGAAGTACACACATGCACAAAGCATGCAGTTAGTCACACATCTATGCACTGCTGGCAAATAAAACACAGTTTTCTGCTTTGGAAGACCAAGAATAACAAATATGGTGAGTCCCCTTTACCGGGGTTAGCGGAGCAGTGCAGCAGTTTGGCTAGAGCTTACTTTAGATAAAAACAGTCCCTACTCTGGGCATGTCCCAGAGGATCTGCAGAGCAGTATGCTTTGAAGGGTAAAAGAGGAGGCTCCTGCCACTATAGACTGAAATCAGAGAAGAAATGGGAGGGGAGAAGACATAGGTTTCAACACACTGCTGCCCTGATCTTCTTCACTTCAGACCCCAGTAAGGACTTGTCCAGTGTAGGGCCAGCTCACACCTGTCTGGGACAGGTTCTCAGCACACCACCATGCTCTGTTGACAAGATTTTTGGGTCAGCTGGCTACACACCACCCTGTGCTGGGAAGCGAGACGTCTCTGGCCCCAGGACATCCACCAGGACACCCACCTGGGCGTCAAGCAAATTCTCTTCATCTCAAAGCTGAAAGGCAGCACTGAAAGACAAGGAAAAGTATGGTGCATTTTTCTGACAATCCACCCGACTCCCTTTCAGACTGCTAAAAATGGAATATGTATGTTTCAAAACTATGTAAAAGCCAAGGCTCTCCATTCTGTATTCCTCTGACAGCCTGTAATGAATGTTTTGACATGGTGATCAACAAATTTTATTTCAATTCTCACATTAAAAATTCCATGAGTTTCACAAATGCAGCACGAACATGAGATGGCAATCAATGAACTTAAATGCAATAAACATAAAATGAAAAACCTCACAACACAGGAATCTCTGCAAGCATATTGATTTTACACTAACAGGAAAAAAAAAAAATAGGTGCAATATTTCCTGGGTCTAGATTTAGAATGCAGGATCCAAGCAACCTCATCCCTACTGTCCCAATTTTACCCAGTTCTCTGCTGGCCCTTATGAAGAATTCTTCACTGTGGTCACTCTGTATTACCCAAATGGTCTGTTCTGGTCTGACAGAATATGTCAAACATATTCTGTTCTTCCAAACTAAAAAGTCTTCATGAGAAAATCAATCACTTAGTGTTAACTACAAAATAAGGGCAAATCTTCTCACCCCTTTCAACATCCTCCTTCCATCAAAAGAAGCAGTAAAAATAAAAAACAAAAATCTCTTTTTAGCTTTTTCTTCTTCTGTAATGCAGGAATAGAATATATTCTTTACTTTTTTTATTTATTTTAAAGAGAAATTGCCCAGTGTTCAAATCAGGGTACAGATCAGTTTAGGTCAGATTTCCAGCCTCAGAGAAGTGAATTAGATGAAGGTAACGTAATATGATATTCTCTCAGTTTGCTTTAAAATAGCAAAAAAAATTGTTATGATTACTTTGGAGGTGTAATTTTTCATTCACATCTGGTGTACATACACTGTAACCACATTATGAAATCACTCCTGGCCAATAGAGATTTATAAAGGGTGTGTATTTCATACTGGTGGAGCTTGCTTGACTTTTTGAAGGCTCATGAATGTGTATTAGCCCGAAAATCCCTAGAATCTTAGGATTTTGTGGAGCCTTTGCCCACTGTATGAGGCAAAAAGTAATTAACTTTCATATGAGAAAGTAGGCAATAAACCAAGAGATTTGGTGGTAACCTCATAGGAAAAGAGCAGAATTTGAAGAGCAGGAAACAGGGCAGGAGAATACTTCGAGGGTAAATGCGACCTGGCAGTTTTTTTATTAGGAGAAGACAATATGAGATGAACAGAAGGTCTACAGTTCTGTTGGTGCATGTTCCCAGAAAAACTTGGAATTAGGCCCAGGAATCCTTAATCTTTCCCATTTGTTCATGGAATAAAGCTGAGGTCCTGGAGAAGAAGACAATATGTAATCAGGAAATTAAAACTCTATCAGAGCATGTATACTTATAAGTTTGCAATATACATTTATGGATTTTCTTTATATTTTTGCTTTCTTGAGAGGAGACAAGAGGAAACATAGCAAGAACTTAAGAAGTAATGAGTGACTTAGATAAATTTCTGTTCTCCATGATTAATACAAGAACAAGGGGATGTCTGGTTAAATTAATTTGAGAACATATCTGTGCAACATGTTACTAGACTGCAGAAGTTGTTTCTACAGCATATCACTGAGGCCAAGGCTTTAGCATGTCCAAAACAGGACTGGATGTTTCAATATATTTTTGAAGAATCTTGAAGCACTTAAAGAAAGCACAAGAGGTAACTAATTATGCCTCAATTATACCTCCAGACACTAGGCATGCTATGAAACCAGTCTCATATCTACTTCCTGTGGAATTCATACATCTTTCTTTTCTTCTTCCTTTTGATGCTGGCTATTGTTAAAGGCAAATAGTTCATCTTCTTATAAATAATTAGTCAAATTATCTGTCAGTTTGATCAGCTGGTACAACTGGGAAACTGTACCAAAATTAGTATGATGGGTCAAAATTCATAATTTCCTTTCTGTGGGAATTGCTGACATTCGCTTTTTCATTATTATTTTTATTTTGAATTATAACAAAAAGCCCCAAATTAGAATTGCTTATGGAAAATATTAGAAAAAAACAATCATTTGTTTTGATCCTGTTATCACAAATTTTACATTATATTGTAATTTGTGAGAGAACAACATTTTCATGTTTTTACTATTATGTCACTACATGGTTTGCATAATTGGGTATGAAATGTCATATCCACTGTGTTAATAATTGCTATTCTAAGTGGTAATTAGTTTTGAAATTGGTATTCTAGCTGATAAATTGGTGTTCTAACTGGCCATTTGTCACTAGTTTAGTAACTGATGTTTCCTTATCCTGAATAGTATAAAAAACATATCACAAGTAACTAAAAAATTTGAAAGTGGAAGGATGAGACCTTTCAATTTTTTTTGTCATAACTAATTTCTTTGAAATGAAATTTTAGTGAAATCATCTGTGAGTGCTGACTAACCAACATTGTCTATTCAGAAAATTGTTCCATTGGCCAGTTCAGCTGCAGTTACTGAGTTACAGAATATATTATGGTGAAATAATTTCTGCTGTTGTGAAAACAGCACTGAAGAAAAGTTTATATTGGAAGTTTTTAGTTAATGATAGGACTACTAAAAGTCTTCATTCTGTACAATATTGTATAAGATAGCCATCCAAGCCTTGTACAAATTTTCTGATTTTTCTCCTGAACTTTTGCTTCCCTAGGCAAAATTATTTAGCTTTATATGACTGTTAGCTACAGGAATACAATTTGTCGTATTCCAGTTAGTAAACCACTAGGACTGTAAACCTGTATTAATGAAGGCTTTATTGTAACTGACGCTGAAATCTTCAGCTTGGAATATTGTCGTGCAAATGAGCAACAGTTGGCCATAGTGTCAAAGGATGGATAACTAAATAACCCTTTATCATAAGACTATGTGTTCCAGCTGTAATTTTGAATAACAGGTATTTGCAGAGAGGCTGGAGGAAAAAAACAGAAACTGAAAAGCATCAGGGATACAGGGTTTTCTCAGAAAATGGGATAATCACCGTAGCTACACAGAAGCGCTCATTAGTTTAAATGAATGTTCTAATCAAAATGGCAGAGCACATAAGATGGAGCTGGATGTATGACGAAGTATGAGAAAGAAAATGCTTCGAGTGTGTTACACACAGGGTATCGCAGGCAGTTTTATGAGAGCACGTGAGGTGTAGCAATGTGGGAATTTGGGAAAAGAAACCCCTGAGATCAATACCAGTTCCTGCTATGTCTCACCTACACTTATGTTCCCAAAAGAGATCAAGTAAGTAGTTCAATCTTTCTGTTGTTTCTGTCTTGTCAGATCGAGACTGTCAGGTTTTGTGCATTGCTTTGAAATAAAAAATATTGATACAATTGTATTATCAAGGTTTTTACTGGTGTTTTACTGATGTAACATCTCCATTACAAACTATAGTATGAAAGTTGAACATAACAAGCCACAGCACGTTAATTTTAGTGCATTGTCTAATTCATGTGTATGTCATATACAGACCAGAAATTGTCTCACACTGACATTTAGTGACACAAATCCCCTGATGTGTATCTCATCCCATCAGAGATTCATTACTACTTGCCAGTTCATTCATTCTGTATTATCTAAGAGCATTGACATAAGTAGAGCCCCTACAATGTATATAAAAGCCACAGATTGACCATCTCTCCAGTTCCAACTTTCTACTTCTATTTACAATGATCTACTACTTAATGTGTCATTTTCTTCATCCACATTCCCAGGCCCAGCTTCTACCCCAGCTGTTATCATTTTAGGAGGCAGAAATTGCTTTCTACCCCATGTAACATACTTGTCTGAGAAATTTCATTATATCCATCTTTCCTGCAAGCGAGATAACATTATACCACACTGATAGTTTGTGTTAACTTTAGGAAAGGAGCAGTTGCTGAAGTCACTTCTGTGAAAATCATACTGGCTTGAAATAATTCTTATACCACCTTGTAAGTCCACTGACTTCCACGCAGTTATAAAAGATTTACATCATTGCTAAATATTCGGGTCCCACACAGTAGCAGGCCTTGGGGATTAATTATATGGAAGAGGCAGACTTTTAATGAACGTGGAATTTAGCAAGCTTATGCTCTTAAGACTCAGATGAGGCAACCTTCTTGAGCAAAAAGGTTAAAAGGAATTAACCTGATTTCTCTCCTTTTGAGTCAGAAACTCTATCACTAAATAAGTAATAGTAAATAAGATGTTGTAACCTCCTCCTTTATTTCTTTCCCGCACAGACTAGTTTCTCACATCCTCCATTTCCTTTTCTTTAAAATACAACAAAGAAAAAGAAAAAAATGTAGAAGCTCTCAAATTTCCTTTTTCATGCACACACAATTTTCACATTAGCTGCCTTAGTATAGTTAGTTCTGAACCAGTACTAGGAGATAGCTTGTTTGTAATGTTTCTATTTTTAACTTTTAGAAATATTGCAGATAGTCACTGACAAGCAGAAGAGGAATTAAACTGTGTGTTAATAGGCTTAAAGGAAGCATGATGGGACAAAACGGGCACAGGACTCTTCACAAAAAGATATATTTTTACTGTGCTTCAGTCACTACCAAAAGCACATCTCACTGAAAAGCAAGGTCTATCCAAAAGTCAGGAGAAGTTAAAGAGGATGCATTACAGAGTAAAAAGGTACTGCAGTCTCAGACTTTTTAAGGTGACAGTTTGGGTGCCAAATTTGTGATGTTAAAGAGCCATTCACACAGACCTTCCCATTGAGCTGCTTATCAACTCTTACATTTATAGCTGCTCCTGGTGATATGGACTCTGATGCAAGCATCCCCAATTGGGATGTATAACAGTCTGAAATATATCGATTCCTGCACCATTATGGTTAAAACCAGCAGTTGGAGTTAGAGTGAGTGTTTGAATGCCTGAAGAGTTGAAGGGTGAATGGGTCCCTTTTCCATCCTCAGAAGTTCTTTCCTTTAAACTTTGCTAATTCACATGTTGTACTATAGTCTTACTGAGTTTCCAAGGTCCTGTCTCAGGGCTGCCAATAATCACCACTGAAAAGGGGACCTGTCAGTGTTCCTTGTCCACAGTAAAAACATCCAGAAACGTCCTGAGCTTGTCCAGCAAATGCCATCCTCCATTTCTGGTTGTTTCTGGGTCCTGTAGCTGAATTGCCTTTTCTTTCCCCCAGAATGGGACTAAAGACTTGGGTTACAACAGCTTCCTTGTTCCTCCCTCATCCTTTTCTTTAGCCCAAGCAAATAAAACACGGCCATTCAAGGCATGGTGTTACCCATTACACTATCGCCCATAAGCACTATGGAGATAGAACAAGATTCTCTTTTACAGGAACAATTGAATTATAGCATGAGTTAACTCTGCAAATTAAAGCAGATTGCTGCTGCTGTTCTGCTTATCTCTGAAGACTCCAATAGGAAGATTCATCTCACCTAACTTTCGATTAATTCCTTCTCTAGTTAACAGAGAAAATAATAGGCAGTTTTAGAGGGTGAATGTGTTGATTTATTTCAGACTTCCAAATAGGATGTGAAGACCTGTAATCTAAAGGTGCTAGTTTCTCTTCAATGACCATAAATGCAGCCCAGGGCAATTAGCTCAGAGATAGACGTTTGCATTTGGTAAGATGATCCACCCTAGAAGACACACATTATATGGTGTGGTCAGGACAGAACACAGAGAAAATCACACATCATAAATTAGCATATTTACAAGCAAGTGCTAGAGCACTGGTATAAAGATTGTCCCAAGTATAAAGGTTATTCCAGAATTTAATATTTAAGTATTTTTATTTTTATTCTTGGTATTGAGGATTAACTAAACTTGAAGATTTTGAAGGCTGTTTCTGTTAAGGATGGAACTTGATGGCAGAGTATTTCTTTGATGTAATCTTGTTACTTAAGTGAATGTAAATGGAGACCTATTTCCGAAAACATAGTAAAGAACAAATTAAGGCAGAAAGTCTCCTAATTGGATGCAGTACTTACATGTCGTCTAACAGGTGCTGAATAGAGGGGTCTACTGACTCTGTTCCTGGATCTTTTTGTCACTGCTTTTGTGGTGGTCTTAGTCTTTTTATGATAAAAGGTAACTTCTATTTCCTTTATCTTCAATGCAGTTTGGAAAAAGTCCATGTGTAATAGCAATAAATGGTAGATACATGCTATAAGAATAAAGTGGGAAGTGTGAGTAAGAGCCTAACGTTGTGGCTGGGGCTCAGTTGCCCAAGTATAGCCATTTAGTCATTACCATTTGAGACACTAGGATATACAAGACATCCACTCAGGGATAGCAGATGTGATAAACGACTTACAGGGAACCCACACCATTGTGGAGAGGTAGGTAGAAGTCTAGGCATGTAGAATTTAGGCAACTAAATGCTTCACTTATACATTAAAATTTAATTTTAGCTATTTCTAATTCTATCCTGGTTAATAAAAAATGTACAGCCTTTCTTTGAGGGTATGTGACAGTAAATAACATCCAGTCGTCAGGGATTTATATACAATGGCTGCGAGGTTTAATGCTGTGCAATATTTTCTGAAAACTTGGGAGAATACACAAGCCTGTTTACACAGAAAGTTAAATGAAGGTCCGTGTAGAAGTAGTTTAGCAGTGTTATACCTAGCATTGTCTAAGAGTATTTTCAGACCCAAACAGCAAGAGTTTACCACCCCAGCCAGAAGAAAAGACTACAGCCTGATAGTGCTGTTTATGTTACACGTAACTCAGTGTAACTTCAGGCTTCATCAGAAAGCGTGTTCTTGCTCTGTTCTTCTGCCCCCAGCTGCAGGTTGTGTGGGATTTAATAGCTGTTCAGGTCCAAGGTGAGTCAGTTGGCTTTGATGCTCAAACACAAAACATTTTTTTGGTGGGTTATTTTTTTTCATTGTATCAGTGAGCTGAAGAAACCTATTGCCTGATTTCTGAATTTAGTGCAAGAGAAATGGCCAAAAAGTGCAAGTGGGGGGGGGGGGGGAGGGAGTGGAAAGGGGTTAGAAGTCTGCACCTGAAATGTAGCGGGTTTGGTGTAACCGATGGACCTACTCCAAGTGACACTTTATCAGTTGGTAGAGAACCTGTGTAGTGCATAGCCCAAGACCTGCAGCACTTCGTACCTGCTGGTCCTCTGATCCTTCCTGTACTCCCCATGATTTCTTTGGACAGTAATCTTTTCTTTCCATTTTACTTATTCTCATTTTCGTGTGCAGAATTCAGCCACTAGCTTAGATCAGCCACTTGGCGTTCAAAATCAGCATTCATAGGCGGCTTATGGCATGTCGCATTAGTCATCCAGAAACTGAATCATGAGTCACTGTTGTAGAGCCTGGCATGTTGGCTGTTAAGCAGTTTCTCTTTTGTGCTAGGAAAGAGACCCTGGCGATAAGAAGTAAAATTAATC
This sequence comes from Apteryx mantelli, assembly GCF_036417845.1. NCBI lineage: Eukaryota > Metazoa > Chordata > Aves > Apterygiformes > Apterygidae > Apteryx > Apteryx mantelli. The sequence continues at coordinate 7,493,640 of NC_089978.1, forward strand.
TTTTGCATAATTCTCCCTGTCAGTGACCTGAAAAAAATGAGTTTGTGCTTTTTTCTGCATTCATTAGATTTTCTTTCTCTTTGTAGCTGTTTTGCTGTCTTTCACTGTTTTTTTTCACTTGATATTTAAGTCCCATGTGGGATGGATCTTAGCTCTATGCTAAGGCATGAAGCTGAGGTCTTAAAGAAGAGGATGGAGCCTGAACAGTTGAGGCAGAAAGAGGGTTTGGGTTTTTTTTTATGACAGACTGTATAAACCACTTTATATTTTTTCTTTTCTGTTCCTGACACTTAACTTCATCAGGTAATTAACTTTAATGAAAAAATGGTTACTTTTCTAAAGATACAACAGCATCACTATTGAAAATACTAAAAGCATCTAGGTACACTGCTTCGATATCTGTGAAATGTCCTACACAAGTGCTAAGGTCAATGTTTTTGAGGCATTTAGGCACCTAGGTATGCAGCTTATCTCTCAGGAGGGTTTTTAATTGCTGAGGCACTTTTTTTTTCTTTTTTTTTTTAATGGCAGCACTGGGCCGTCTGAGTCCCTTATTTCCGATTTAGCAGTCGAAACAGCTTTAAAATCTCTCTCCCTTCCCTTCCATTTTTGGAGTGAAGGGCTGCCCATGCAGTTTTTCCAGCATTGTACGTGTATGGATTATCACTTTGCCCCATTATAGAATAGCTGTGCATCAGAGAACCAAAATTATATTGGCCTTTTGCTTTCATATCACCCTGCAATTGCAGGTCTTATTTGCTACCTACTGTCTCCAGTAGGTCACTTTTTAGCGCTCCTGCTGTGGACTTCTTTCTATTGAATGTGTGTGTTCTCTGTTATTACTTCCCTCCCCTTCTGCATTTATTAGCTTGCATTTCTCCATGACATTTCATTCTGAGGTTTCCTGGTTCTCTCTCTAACCTTTCTAGGTCACTTGCCCTCGCTGCTGTTGGCAGCAACCTCACACTGAATACAATTTACACATATCATACTTTTGCTTTTGCTTACTTCTAATGTATATGAAAAGCCAGAACAATTTTCTTCTTATTGTGCTACCTTAGGAACAGTGAGAATGCCATCTATAATCTTCCAAGCTTTGCTCAGGGTTTCAGGTGACTTTTACTGGCCACCTGAACCCAACACCACAGAGTGATTATAACAAGTAGTAGGTGCTTGAAGACACAAATAGAGGCCTAGCCTTCGCCAAAGTACCTAAGTACGAAGTACTAAGTACATAACTAATTTGAAAAAAATAAAAGGTTACCAGAAAGAAGAAACAGTGAATTCAGGTCTGACAGCCCTTGCTAGGATTTCTGCAAGAAGAAAGCTCCAGGTGGTGTGAGGCAGAGTATGAGTGAAACAGGAGCTCCCACCTTTCAAACGTAGAGGCTGGAAACAAAACAGTTGTGTGGGCAGTGCCCGTAAGAACGAGAGAAAGAGAGTCCTGTTGAAAAGAGCCCCTGAGAGATCCCTGTTGCCCCGCAAAAGCCCACAGAGTAACGACCTAATTTTCAGCCTTCTGAATCCACAGCCTTTTGATATCGAGCAATATCCATCTGCTGTCTATCCTATCCTTAGATTATAAACTCTTTGGATCTGGGATCAGGGTTTTCACAGGGAGAGGGGGAGGATGTTTGCGGGTGTTTTTTTTTTCATTCTGTATTTCCATTGCAAGGTCCCAGGTCATGACTGAGATTAGCAGGTACTACTGTAATAAGATAAATATTCCTAAAATTGGCCAGAGGTTAGGGTATCCTGAGGTACAGACCCTTCTCTGGAAGCAGCTTATCTTCTGTGGGTTATACAGTTTGACATTTATCTTTTCTACAGAGGAGGGGACCTATGTATAATGTAAGTTCATTTTTTACTCTAAGGAAAATACTGACTCCAAAAATGTCATTAAAAGTTCTATTTCCATAATATGTAATGATGGTGCTAAATATGATTACTGCTACTTTTGGTAAGCCAAAATCTTTGCTGTTCCAGATGTGGTCTCTTATGGAGGAATTTAACAGGCTCCAATTCCATCTGTTCCTGTTACTGTGGGTGTAAAAGCCCATTTTAGTGATGACAACCAGCCCAAAATAAAGAGCAAAATACAGAGTACAAAAAAATTTGTTTGGCCTTAAAGGAACTGTCTCTTTTTTTTTGAAAAACACATACTGAGCAAACAAAAAGAAAAGTATCTGTTGATGTAATATTTATCACTCAAATCAGTAATGCTGCAATGATAAAAGAAAATATATTTATCAGTAGGGGGCTGGGTATAGATGTTGTTTAAGTTTGAAAGCAGGAACAGTAAAATATTGAATCCTGAATACAATTTTAATACATTATACTCTTTTGACAACAGCTCTGCCCCATTATAATTCTGGTGGAAATAAAAATATTAATGTAAGGACCAAAAGAATAACTTCTGAAAGAATATTCTTCTCTAAAAAAGAGGAGATAAGGCTTTGCATATTATGCTTTCATGAAAATTCAGCAATTCCAGTGCTATGACAAAACAACAAAAAAGAAATATCTTTTCTTTGAACTTTTGCTTTCATTTTATGCAATCAAAATGTATCAACATTTAGTAAAGAACAAGGAACTCTTTCTGAAGGACACATTTAGTTTCTGATTCACCATGGCAGATAAGCCTCAACCAACTCTTGCTTTAGTTTCCTCGCCTCTTGTAACGCCTTTTCCAGAGAAGGTAACGGTATATTCATTTACAGCAGCATCTACAAATATTGTTGGATAAGAGGCCGTGATGGTAGAGAAAACTTGAGAAGTCAGGCAGAAATCAAGAGTTTGCCTCTATTTATGTTGAAGTAGCTGGACCAAAGCTTTTTCCAAATCTATGTTTCCAAATTATTTTTTCAGCTAAACTGATTATGACTTTAAAGCTGGTATCAGCAGGAGTAAGAGAGGCAGAAGCCATGGCTGATAATGTGAAGCTGCTCCAAGTAACATTTACTGTCCCTATTTCCCACCAATAAACAGATTTTGTAGATAATCCTACTGTTTTGTGCAGATCACTCTTCTGCTTGAAATCAAATAATAAACTGAGAATGTCTCCTCTGGACAGTTATTTTCAAACTTACAATACTTCTCTTCAAAAACTTTCCAACTTCCTGCCATGCAATCATTGAGCCTTTATCTTTTTAGAACTTTTAACCTTATAAAGGTAGTGTGATTTTCTCGTTTAAATCTTGTAGTTGCCATTGCTCTGGTTCTTTGAGTTTGACCATGGAGTGGAACATATTTTTTCTTTTATTTAATAGTGATCCGTTAAATTTTTTCACAGTGTATTGAAGTCCAAGAATCATAACCCTACTGGGAAAATTTGGGTAGAAATTTGATCCTCAGGATGCAGGTCACAGAATTAAAATATTGCGGAAGCTGCAGTCAAAATACATGAAGGTCTTAATTCTGAGAAGTTTTTACTTTCTGCAGTTCCACCAGGAATTACAGATGCTTAGCAGTTCAAAGACTAAATGACCCAAAATGTCCTCTTAATACTGCCTTTTACACAAGTTGTAGTGAAGCTAGAAGCTAGTTCAGTCCTGCAAAGACCTCAACCTAGATCTCAGGAATTTTGTGAATCAGACACTGACTTACAGGCATGACAAGTCTCATGGTTTTTTTGGTAGTTCCAGCAGGGCAATAACTTATTGCTGAATATCATTAGCAGTAAATTATGATCTAGTTGTGTCAAGATAGCCAGAGCCAGTGATTTGGTCATACTTTGCTGCTTCTCATTCTCCTTTCAGATAAACAGTAAGAATGCTCATACACTTATCAAACAAGGTGCCAAGAATCATGCATAATTTTTACAAAGAGTTTTTATTCCTTTATATGATTATCTTGACAGAGTCTATTTTTCCAGTCACAGGCAAGTCTGAAGTACCCAGGCTTCAATGCAAGTTTCCCATAGTTCAACAATTTCACCATTGCAGAGAAAATAATTATATAACTTCCAATCAAAATGCCATCACAATCCAGAGGATTTGAAACTATTTATTTTCCCACTGTAGCAGAAACGCATTTAATTTTTCCTGCTTTATAATTTTAATATAATTTTTAATATAAAAATTATCATCCAGATAATTCCACAAACTAATGCCTGAACATACATTACCTGTAACAAGAACATTCATTTCCTTCTATGCAAAGTGAAAGCAAAATGCTTTTGTTCTGATTTCAGTAGGTTTTACACTCGTTATTCCTGAGTGGAAAAATCTGTCATAGACTTCATCCACTGTAAATAGATGTGAACAGAATAACAATCACAGTACCATATCCATGATATACCTTTGTATCTGTCTTTACAGTGCTCTTGAGGAGCAGCATTCCCTTCAGTTTATGTAGAGGCAACTCCTGAGAAGTTAATTGCTCTTCCAACATTACACAAGAAACCTGTGGTAGAGCATGTACTTGATTTCCTAAATCTCAAGCCTAAACTAGGAACCTAACCACCCTTTCTATCACGGCTGCGTATGTGGCAGGGCTAAGGAAAACAGTTTGTGATGGGTAGACTTCCACCAGACTTCCAGGCTTATTGTAAGTGTTTTATTTGTTAAATATGTATACATATAATACATTTAATTTGCTCCTTAAGACTAAGGCTGTGAGACACTTAATCTTATTGCAGTTAAGGGGTGGATAGGCAGATGAGCCACAAATGGGAAAGAGAGAGAACAGTGTTATTGGGCTGTGGCAGGAGCACGGTCTTCCCACTTCGTAGTGGCAGAGAGGTAGAGCCAAGCGTGCTTGTCCTTCTCCACTCCTTGACCACACCAACACCAGAATTGCAGTGGATGGAACCAGCTTATGGGAAGTCTCTTGCAGCTTGCATCTAGGCTCCTACAGTTTTTTGCCTTCTTAAGGGAAGGAGTCCCATCGTTCCCTGCCAACAAAACCCTTGCACGCAGTTTTAAGGGAGCTTGGATACAGCTGTGTCTCTAACAGCAGCACTTAAGCAACGATCTGGCTTCATCTTAATACCTCCTAATGCCACTGCAGTCACACTAGGGATATGATTATATGCCTTCTGCTCGCCTCCCCAGGAGCGGCAGGAAGGCACACAGTGCGCTCTCATCACTGCTATCACGGCATGTTTTCCGCAATACACAGGAGATGCTGCCTCGCCAGGCAGCTAGATGATGAGACCGCTGTTTAATATGGCAGCCTACTGTGGACCAGTCCCACTTGGCTAACGTCTACGAAGGATGCATTTCACCAAAGTTAAAGAAAGTGGCAATCTCCGCCTCACAGAAAGGGCTCCATTATCTCCAATCTCTCTCACAGCAGTTAACCAAACTATCAGGTTTTTTCTTCTTTTTGAGGAAAAAAAATATATATTAAGCAGATCATGCTGTTAGACTGAACATAAAAGTCCAATGAAATGTTCAAAGGCAAAGTACACAGCTCACTCTTCCAGCTCTTGCTGTTTTAAAAATAAAATGTATTTTCAGGTATAATATGGTTAATGTTATATTAAACCTAGCACTGCTTCTGAGCGTAAGCTTGCTAAAGCCATACAAACTTTTAAAATAAAATCAGAGGGGAACCAAACAGGATCATAATCAAAGGCTTATCAGAGTTTTTTGTAAACACACCTTTTTTACTGCAATTTTTCAAGGCAAGACAATAGCCATTTCAATCATCAATATGGAACATCACTTTTCTCCCGTTAATTCATAATGCTTCAAGTCCAGTGAAGAGTTCATGATGTGCTCGTGCACATCCACGAGCAGTTTGGTTTCCGTGTATTTTCATCTTATTCACAGCAGGCCTTCAAAAGCTAGTGGTCATCACCGGCATGTCTACAGCTCCTGCTGTTGCTATCTCTGACGTCCCTGAAACTGCAGTTGTTGTGAGAAGTTGCAGCAAAAAATGCGGTGTGTGTGGAGATACCCGAAGCTCAACACCTGATGTGCTGCTGGTTCACGTCGCCTGCAGGGAAGAGCAAGCCGTGTTTATCCAGAATGCAGGAACATGGTAATGAGTAGGCATCACACTAGGTGGGGATGCACTGCCATGTGGTTGCCTTCTTAAAAAACACACCCTCGGATAACATAGCATGGGTTTTGCTTTTCTTTCCTTGTTTTTATTTTTTTGTTTTGTTTCTTTTTATGTTAACATGAGTTTTTTAAAAGTTGATTGCTCATCTGTAAAATTCATTTTTATTTACAGTGTGAATCGGCAGTGCTTTGAGACATCTTAACTAGCACAAGAGCATCCAGGCAAGTTCTGAAACAACGCCTACCTAGAGAGCTTCTCCCTCGTTCATATAGCTATTAATGATTTCTATTTATTTATTTCTTCTCATAAACCACATTCAACAAGTAAAATCTCCTTCCTAAAATGTTGC